>NC_065452.1:93280244-93927744 GCF_917563875.1 Diabrotica virgifera virgifera
CTGATATTTATTAAGGTTTTTTTGCTACTGAGATCCATTAAGTTATTTTAAAAGGAACACAAAACATTAATTAATATATACATATCTACTTTTTTTCACGTTCCTCCAAAAGAAGAAAATGTAACTTATCACACACAAATGTCAACAAAACCAGTCCCAAATAGATTATTTAGTCTAACGATTTAGTTTAAATTAAGTTAAACCTAACATTAAGAATTGAAGGGTAAAAAGTAAAAAGGTAAAACGGCAAAATATTAAATAAGTACTTGAAATATGAATTGTGAAAAAGAGTTGACTATATCGAAGGATACTCAAGATCCCGTGGACTGACTGAATCACAAATGAGGAGGTTCTCAGAGAGTGAAGAAGAACCGAGAGATACTGATTACCATCAAATCTAGAAAATTACAGTACTTCGGACACATTATGTAAAATACATCTGGATATGCCCTCCTACAAGTCATCCTGCAAAGAAAAATATTTGGAAAGCGAGGTAGGAAGAAGAATAAATTCCTGGTTAAAGAACTTCAAAACCTGGTTCAACACAACATCATTCTAGCTTTTCCGCTTTGCTACAGACAAGATAAAGATTGCCCTAACGATCTGTAACATTTGCCACGGATAGGCACATGAACAACAAGAATAGAAATAAAGAACCGAAAATAGTTCATACGGTATTTATGCATCGGAAAGAAGCATATGATAGACTAGAGGAGTTGTGGTGAGTATTTAAACACCAGGTACTTTTTTCACTATTTACAACTTGTGAAGCCTAATGGAAAAAATCGAAGCAAAAGTAGCCAAGGACGTAAGCAATACTGTCAGCTTGGACAAATAAGTAACGGGTGTAGAATTAGGATTGTGGCCTAAATTTAGGACAGCAGAGGAAAGAATACTCAACATAACCAACAAAAGCGACAGATGAACATATTCAAGTTGTAGGTTCTTCTATCAAAAGTAGTAAAAACTAGTACAGGTATAGTAGAGAGTGATAAATTTCATATAAAAGTAGGATTGCATCAGGTCTCAGAGCTAACTCCGTAGCTAAAATTGGCTCACGTATTCTAGACTTGTATGTTAAGGCAGCCTAAGGATGCCTTTTTGTTGGAGGCCGTCTACTGCAGCAAATAGGCTTATTGTACATCGTCCATATATTTTTGAAGTCACTTGGTAGTCTCTAAAAAGTGTTTGCCGCCTGTAATATAATGCCTTGCAGTTATGTAAGATATGGTTGGCTATTTAAGATTCTCTGCTATAGAGTCTGCAGCTCAGTCGCCACGAAACAGTCCCACTGTATGTCGGAGTCCCTTGACTGGCACATGTCCAATGAGGACGCTTGTTATGACTCTGGTTGATTGCTTTTTTCCGCAGTACTACCGCGCCATTAACAGATATCCGTCCGACCGTACATTTTGCAATGTGCTTCACCGGTTATACTTTCCTAGTGAGAGTTATGTTGTATTCGGTTCCCAGTTATTTTTGAACAGTATTTTTTTGCACTTCTACTGCTGGCTTTAGATCAAAGTATTATATTAGCCGATCACCTTCTGGTAAGTTCATCAGCTCATTCATTGCCGTGTATTCCCCGGTGACCTGCAACCTATACCAGTGTGATACTGTTACATGCACCCAGTCAGTCGAGTTCTTTTCTACATTTCCATACAAGTATAGATTCCAGCTTAGGGCTTTTAAGAGCTCCCATGGCCGCTTGACTATCTACGACCCACCCCTATTGAATATTCCTACACCGGATCATTATGCAGTTTTAGACCCGTTTGTGGACCATTTTTCTCTGTGTACCACTCCTATAATTCCAAGATAAGTCTTTGAACCTTATTTAGTTTGAGGTTGAGACTCCGTTGCTGTAATATTAAAGCGTTGGCATTCAATTCATAGATATCCTGCAGAGAAAGTGAAAAAAAAGTCAACAAGACAGCCAGAATATCGGGATACTTGAGAGATATATGAAGGAACACATATGAGCGTAGAGAGCACAATCTGGATATATAAAGCATGTGTCAGGCCAGTACTTAATATACACAACGGAAACAAGAGCTGCAACGTCGCGTACAAAACGATTGATGAGAACTACATAAATTGAAGGATTCAGAACCATAGGAGGAATTTCTCTCAGAGATAGAATAAGACATGAGGATACTTTAAGAGAAACTGGGTTTCAGGATGTGATGAGACGGCCATGAGCACAACGCCGCAAATGAAGAGATCATGTCGACATACTGGACCTAGAAAAAATCGCGAAATTTGACCACCGAGCAAATTGTATGACAGCTGGACATTAACCTTATAAGATCTTACAAGTTAGGATGATAAAATAAACAGGATCTTGTCCTAGAAGAAGAAGAAGACATTTTTCAATGAGTGCGTTTGGCTATCATTAACGTAGTCACCGTTTTCTTGTTTACTCGTCCTATTACAAGTAAGCCTTGTGTCTAACATTACTCCAAGTTACTTTAGTTCACCCATCAGATTTAGATTTGTACCGTTTAGTCTTAGAGGCCACCAATCCCTCTAAATTCCTCCTTCTGGAAAATGTCATGATTTTGGACTTCTGGAAGCTTATGTTAAGTCCCCCATTTGAAGTTCATTATGTAAATACAGTCAGACCCTGTTGCATTCTAACTCTGACTGTGCCATTAAATATATCAGGAGATATGATGTCTGACATTGCTGCGTCTATTCTCATTAGAAGTGGATCACGCAATAGAGACTTTATTAGAAAATACTAGAAGGGAATCAGAGCTAGAGCTTGAACAGTGAAAAGAGATTTTCGAAAAAAAGTCTAAAACTTGACAAAAAAAACATCTAGAAGCATCATTTGAAAATAAAATTACCATAGAAATAAGGTGGTAAATTTAAATAGAGGAATGCTTGATGGAAGGAAATGTAATACTGAATGTGGCGAATGTGATGAATCATCATCATCGGTGGCGTTACAGCTCTTTATGAGCCAAAGCCTTCTTCAGAACAATCCTCCATTCACCCCTGTCTCTGGAACTCTTCGCCATGCTCTCATTCCAATAGATTTTAAATCATTTTCTAGGTTGTCTTGGTACCTAAGTACCTAAGTCTCGGCCTTCCTCTTGCTCGTTGTCCTGTCGGCCCCCTTCGGCCAAAAGCTTTTCTTACTACGGCATCTTCCTCTCGCCTGATTACATGATCTATCCATCTAAGGCGTGCTACCTTAATGAATTTTACAACGTCAGATTCTCCAAAACTTCTATACAACTTGAGTTGTAACGCCTGCGCCACAAATCTTGTTCTTTTATGCCTCCATGTATTCGTCTTAGGATTTTTCGCTCAAAACGTTTAAGCAGTTCTTGGTCATTCTGTGTAAGTGACCAAGTTTCTGAACCATATGTTAACACTGGTCTTATTAATGTTTTGTAGACAGCCAATTTAATTTTTCTAGCTATTTTTGAGGCCATCTGTTTTCTTACGCCATAGTAACACTTATTGGCGAGCACTATTCTTCTTTTAATTTCTTCACTGACATTGATATCTTTAGTTAGCAACGAGCTTAAGTATATGAAGGTGTCGACACCTTCCAGTTCTAGGTCGTCAATTACTATTCTTGTAGATGTCGGGTTGCTTGACCTAGTGCAACACATATATTTGGTCTTTTGAACATTTAGATTTAGTCCCATTCTTTGTGCAGATACTCTTAACGACCGAAATGCTTCAGTCATAGATTATGTGGATCTACCTATGATGTCTATGTCATCTGCGTATCCGACAATTTGTACTGATTTGTTAAAAATCGTTTTGGATTTTTACCCTGCTCTTTGCTCCTGTGAGTGTAAGTTCAGTTAATTGAACAAGATGATGGGGTATTTGAAATTCTACCATAGCAAGTAGAAGTTTACCTCTATTAACTTAGTCGTATGCGGCTTTGAAGTCCACGAATATGTGGTGGGTGTCGACGCCGAACTCTAAGGTTTTTTCAAGGAACTGCCTCACTGTAAATATCTGGACCGTTGTTGATTTATTAGGACGGAAACCGCACTGATATCCTCCTACTATTTCTTCGGCGTAGGGGAGGAGTCTTTTGTACAATACGTTGGACAACACTTTATATGCCATATTGAGTAGAGTGATGTTTCTATAATTATCACACACCATCATGTCTCCCTTTTTGTGTAGAGGACACAGTACACCCAACTTCCAGTCTGTGGGTGTTTCTTTCTATTGCCAAATTGCAGTTATCAGTTTATGGTGTCGCCGCCGTTTTTGAAAAGTTCGACAGGGAGATTATCCGAACCGAGGGCTTTATTATTTTTCAGTGTTAAGAGGGCTTCTCCAATTTCTTCTTCGGTGGAGAGTGGCTGCCGATCATCTTCATTCATTTGAAGTATGGGATCCTCCATCTCGCCATCTTCATGATTGCCACTAATCAGTTCTTCAAAATGTTTCGCCCATTTGTTTAATATCTGTTACTTGTTACTAATTATAGAGCCGTCCCTATCTTTACAGGCTATTATTCTGGGTTTGAATTCTTTTCTGCAGCTGTTTATCTGTTGGTAGAATTTTCGTGAATCTTTTGCATGTGATAATGAACAATTTCGTTTAGAGCGTGTTCGTATTGATCTTTCTTTTTTCTTCTGAACATACTGAATGTTAGGCAATTAAAAGCAAAGAAAACAAAGAGTTTATTATACAAGAAATAGAATGTTCAGATAGATGAACGCCAAAAGAAGAGTTCATTGTGGTTTAGGTACGTTTAATGTGAAAAGGATAATCCATTGAACTATTAAAATCAAGTCATACATAATAAGACCATTAGCGGATTTAAACATCGTATTTTTTGTCGTTTTATATTTAAATTTATACAGATATAATAAATCAATACCCTGTAATAGATTTATCCCGTTAGGTTTAGCAAAACAAAGCATAACATCTATCTATGTAAACCTATAAATTTCCAATTTATCGCTGAAACTATTTGGAAACAGTGTAAAAGCGACAAACTTAAGCGAGATTTTCTCAAAACTTTTCTGTTTATGTCTTGAACGCTGGCAATAAAAACCAATAATTACTTTGTTTTTTTTTTATTTGTTCTGAATTTGTTTTCAATAAAATAGAAAAATAAAGGCTTTTGCTCGGAAATATTATCGTAGCATTGTTCTAAATAAATATTTTTACCAAGAAAGCAAAGAAAACATGCATTTTGGATATTCGATGTGAAACAGCACAATTTATATACATTTCGGTCACATGGGTTTTCACATTTTATTCTTGAAGTTTTGAAAAGTAAAATACTCGTACTAACCCAGCTTATTAACAGCTAAAAACGATTTGCGGACGGAGTGTGCTACCGCCATATTATATTATGCAGTCTCAATAAAAGGGAGGAAGGTATTGAGAAAAAATTCACACGTTAGCTAATAAAACTATAAATTGATACTTAAAAAAGACCGACAAAAATCAACTAAAAGTCTTAATTAACTTAAATAAGTACAAAGAAGATTCTTAGTAAAAACAACTTAAAAACAGAAGATCCCCTGAACCAGGAGGGATCAATGCAGAGCTACTAAAATATGGTGGTACAAACAAATAATAATTGTATGAATCTCTAGCACATATTATATACACTCACCGGCGCAAAATTCCGCCACCCAAAATTTTTGATTAAGTTTGACAATCTATAACTTTATTATTTGTACTTCGATTTTCAAGATTCTTGCACGAGTTTGTAGGTACATGTATTGATGTCAATTGCTATTATTCCGGTAGTAACAAAATTTTTTGCTTAGATGGCATTATGCGGGGGTGAATGTAAGTGTTGTTTTTTCTCCTAATTTTAAAAAATTCTGTGGAAAAATTGGAGGGCTGATTTTGTTTCATACTCCTTTTGTATTATCCTGGAGGTATCACTAAGGTCTTGTTTTTTTAATTATTTAAATAGCTCTTTTCTTGTAAGAGCTGTAATTAAAAACACTGCTTTGAAGGTTTATTTACTTAAAAATAACAAACGCACTAAAATTAACAAAACAAAACAAATTTAACAACAAAACAAAAACATTCAATAGCGAGTATGTCCACCTCTTGCAGCAACGACTGCTCGCAATCTGTTTAGCATCTAATAAAGATGTGTTTTCCTTGCCTGGGGAATAGCCCGATATTCCTCTACCTGGGCCATAACTGTACCAAATTTTCTGGAGGCCTAGGATGACGGCAAATAGCTTTTTTTTATTCATCCCATAAATGCTCAATATGATTGAGATCTGGGCTGCATGCGGGCCATTCTCATGTTATCAATCCAACCTCAATTGTATGAGTCAATCAGTGTTTTTATTTACAAAAAATGGTACAGCTCTTACAAGAAAAAATATATTCGGATAATTCAAAAAACAAAATGTTGGTGATGCTTCCGGGAAAATATGACAGGACTGTGAAACAAAATAAGCTATTCCATTTTTCCACAGAATTTTTTAAAATTAGGAGAAAATACAACGCTTTCTTTCACCCCTGTACAATGACATGCAAGCAAAATTTTTTGTTACCGGAATAATACCAAACAATATGAATACATGTACCTACAAACTGGTGCAAGAATCTTGAAAATCGGAGCACAAATAATAAAGTTATAAATTGGTCAAAAATTTTGGGTGGCGGAATTTTGTGCCGGTGAGTGTATATTTACAAACTGCGTCAATTGCGCAGATGTTCCTGAAGAATGGCGAATCGTTTATACAGTGCGGTGGAATAAGTGTTGCCCCCCTCCTGTTAACTTGTTTATTTTAAGAATATAAGCAAAACGCTCAGACAGCTCGATTTTTAAACTAACCATAGTATATTATAGCATCAACGTTTCGAACTTTACGCGATCCCTCTTCAGGTGACATCCATAACTTTGATTTTTTTAAATGGGAAAGTACATCATGTGACACCTCATTTAAAAGCTCTTAAAATACTGAGTTCAAAAATGTATAATACTTTAATCCTGTTTGAGAGCGTAGGCGAAAAATTTCGGTCGAATTCTTTCTAAACGTAATCATTTTTTTTGAATCCTGAAAAAACCAATAAATATTTTTGAAAAATTTAAACGCAGAATGAAATACTACAGTATTCTCGATGGTCCAAAATCCCTGAGAACTCCTATAATGTTTATTTTAATAAGTCACAGTGGTGGAAAAAAGAGAAAATTTAGTGTGATTTTTCATTTTAAATATATCATTGAAAAGAAACTTTTTGTTTATTCTAATGGACTGTCAGCCCTCGGTAATAATCTAATCTTTCATTCTGCGTTTAAATTTTTCAAAAATACTTAATAGTTTTCTCAAAATTCGAAAAAAATAAATCCGTTTAAAAAGAGTTCGAAATTTTGGGCCTGCGATCTCAAAAAGGATTAAAGTATTATACATTTTTGAAATCACTATTTTAAAAGTTGTTAAATGATGTACTTTACCATTTAAAAAAATCAAAGTTATGCCTGTCACCTGAAGAGGGATCGCGTAAAGTTCGAAACGTTGATGCTATAATATACTATGGTTAGTTTAAAAATCGACCTGCCCGAGTGTTTTGCTTATATTCTTAAGGTCGGGCATGTTTTCGACGCTAAAGTACCTGAGGGTCTTAAAAGTACCCGTGTTTTGGACGCTGCCAGAAAGTAAAGTTAGGACCGAAGGGTTGGGTCTTCCTCCTTTGGGTCTTTTAAATTTAGCGTCCAAATCATGCACATCCAACGGGTTGTATAAATTCCACTGATGTAGAGTACGAGGTAGAATAGGATTTATTCGGTGAGACATTCTGTATAGTAACATCTGATGACATATTGATAATTTATTTACGGTACTACCGAAACTAATTACTTTCGTTTCCCGCAAAAAAACAAACTGGTAATTTGTTTGTAATCCATAAACCTGTGTCTATTTACAATAACTCATGTACTAGACAGGAATATAAACTAATAGTGAATATTATGGAAATTTCAACGTTAGTAAGTAATCGTGGTAAAATTTTGCTCAAAGTGAACAGTTTTACTTTTTCTCAAGATAAAGTACTAAAATCGGGAGAAACGTATTTTTGGGCTGCCATTTTTACCTCCCTCAGAAGTCGAAGAATCTTTCATATATGATTTTATGGCTATTCAACCAAAGAATGCAAAAATTGAAAAGTTTTCCGACTACTTATTGGACAACTACATTGGCGACCACGCAACATTTCCGCCGGAGATGTGGGCTACGATGAGTGAGAGTTTAGAATTAACAACTAATGCTTGTGAATCGTGCCACTCGCGTTTTAATGATAATTTTTACCATGCTCATCCAAATATTTTCCATTTTATTGATGTTTTAAAAAATTTTCAAACTGAAACTTACATTAAAATTAATAGTGTCCATGAAAGTAATAGACTTAAAGATCCAAAGAGTAGAAAAAAAATTATGTTCGTTAGAGATAGGATACATGAGTATCAAAATAACTGTATCGATCGATACCATTTCGTAAAATGTATGTCGTATTTATTTCAAAGTGACAAATAAACCTTATCAAGCTTAATCTCTAAAATTTTATTACCTGACTTTCCATTTACATTTCAATTAGACCCAGCGTCCAAATCATGTATGCAGAAACAGGTAATTTTATTTTTCAGCGTCGAATTTTAAATTTAGCGTCCAAATCATGCACGCCCATTCTTAAAATAAACAAGTTAATAGGGGGGGGGGGGGCAACACTTATTCCACCGCACTGTATGTAAGTATTACATGATATTTAAAAAGGGAAATAAGTTGCAATGTAATAATCATATGTAGAGGTATTTCCGTAACAAATTCAGTAAGCAGTGTATACGGAAGGATACTAGAAGATTTGATCGAACAAGGGTACAAAAATTATGAAGAGGAAGAACAATGCGGTTTCCGAGCTGGCCGGTTCTATACAGAAAATGTATTTTGTTTAAAACAAATAATTGAAAATAAAATAAAAAGAAATAGACCAATACATCTAACGTTTGTAGATTTACAAAAGACCTACGACAATGTCCCGATAAGTAAACAATGGGAAGTACTTCAAAGCACCAATATCAATTACACACTTATAATAGGTGTTCAAAATACATACAAGAATATGACATCTGCCATAAGGATGGGAAAGAAACTATCAGAACCGTTCACCTTGAACTATCAGAACCGTTCACCTTGAACTATCAGAACCGTTCAAGGTGAACAAAGGTTTACGCCAGGGTTGTTGCATTTCCCCAACACTAAAATATACATAGCAAAATCGCTGAAGATATAAAGTGATGAAGATACTTGTTTATATACCCTTCAGCTCGCAGTCGACCGAGTAATTTGTGCAAATGACAAGGAGGACTTGGAATATATGGTGCGCAAACTAAAGGAGAAATATGAAAAATGGGGTCTACACATGCACATGGACAAAACACAATATTTATATATTGGTGAGGAAACAACCGATTTGATTATGAACAATAATAAAACAATAAAAACATGCGGAAGCTATAATTACTTAGGAGTACTGTTCAACAAAGAAGGAACATATTATGATGATGAAATTAAAAAACGAAAAAAAAAATATTTATATAAAAATAAAAAAGACCAGTAAATTAAACTACAAGTCCATAGTGACAACTATATCCAACCAAAAATTTTGATGATGGTCTGTTGACATTAGAGTTTATTATAATATAATAATATCGTATAGCATTTTTGCCGGGGAGATCCTTTCGGACAGGTCCCGGCGCTACTGTCTTTAAACCTGTTTGAAGTAGCCAGTGTCGATGCTCACACTAGTCGATGCTCAAGACGACCGACGGCTTAACGTACCATCCGAAGCACGGTATCATTTTTAGAAATGAAAATGTCGTTGTTGGTGCCGGGAATCGAACCCGTGCTCTCTGGCTTATGAAGCCAGTATCTAGCCGTTGAGTTGCGGCCGTCCACATTAGAGCTTATTAATAATAAGAATCAGACAAGATACATGATTTAAGAGAAAAGATACGCTAAAGAAGAAGAACTTTAGTATCTTATGGACAGGGTACAAAGAGCGAGTGAAGAAAGAGGACTTAACCTCAACATAAATAAAACAAAATGGATGCTGGCCAGCAAAACTCTAAAACCTGCCAGACAATTGAAGATAAAAACCAACTAATTGAACAAGTTAACTCGTATATATACCTTGGAACAGTCGTCAACTCGAAATGGGATCAAACAACCGAAATACGATCTAGAATTGAAAAGACCAGAGCAACATGAAAAATATATTCACCCATTCCGACATATCTCTCCCACTAAAAGTACGGCTGCTAAAGTGCTATGTATTTCCAGTCTTGCTGTATGGCGCAGAGGCATGTACACTGACGGAAACATTAATGAGAAAGCTGGAAGCATTCGAAATGTGGGTGTATCGACGTATCCCCAAAATATCCTGGACGACTCACACCACCAACGTAGAGGTACTGCGCCGAATGGGAAAACAAAAAGAAATCTCTTTCACAATTAAGAAACGGAAACTTGAATACCTCGGTCATATTATGAGACATGATAAATATCATATACTCCAACTGATAATACAGCGTAAAATAGAAAGCAAATGCGGACCCGGAAGAAGAAGACACGCATGGCTTCAAAACTTACGCCAATGGTTTTTGGACCAACATCGATCGAGTTATTCAGAAACGCGGCAAACAAAATTAAAATTGCTATGATGATAGCCAACGTCCGCAACGGACAAGGCACATGAAGAAAAAGAAGAAAGAAGAAGATAGGTAAGATAGTGTGGGTTATCAACGATAAATCTACGAAAAACAATAATAAATAGTGTCTAGATAATATATAAAAGTCATAACGCTCGGTACGACTTGTTACATTTTTCAAAAATACTTACTTGATAAATGCGTCTAAATTTTCACAAGGGTTTTCACAACCTGGCCATTTGCACACTCCGTGACCGTAGAGATGGTGTACCCTGTCAGGTGTTGTAGACCTGTCAGGCTTGTCGTCCATTGGCTCATCTCTACTAGACCGACTCGGAGGGATACCTAATAATCCTGGAGAAGTGTCTGAAAAAAAAAAATAGAAACAATATGTATTGATTTAAAATGCCTAGTCCTCCTTATTGGATTAAACATTTTTCTTTCTATGTTTTTTATGTATATAAAATTTCTGCACCAACTTTTTCGACTTTATTCTCACTACTTATCTTTTTTGCTGCATTTATTAGACTTTTTATTCCCTTCTCTTTTTTTATCCTTTTCCGCGATAACTTGATGAACAATTTTGCAAAATAACTTTCCACTCGTAAGTGTCTCGAGGAGATGAAGATTGTAGTAATGCGTAGGTATTATTTTTTTTTATTTTTAAATTTTTGTTTTATTTTGTGGAATTTATGGCCTTGGTGAAAACCATTTAGCTTTAAAATTGATAGAAATAGATATGTTTAACATAACAAGTAAATAAAAATATTATAAAATAAAAATTTGTTTTAAATTCGTATTGCCAGATAAAATCTAACGCGCGACTGCTTACGTGACAGAAGTGAGCGCGACTGTTACCGGGTTAAAAGGTGAAAAAATAATACAAAACAGTATGAGTACTGTAATATTTTTCTCTTTCACTCAATATTAGGCTTAAAATGATATTTGTCTCAGTCTTTAAAATACACATAGTTTCAAAAGTTATGCATCAAGCATCACCCCTCCTATTCATGATTTTTGACATTTTTATAAATCCGTATCCTTATCACACATTTAATGAGCCTCTTTTTATATAAACTACCTTTTTTCATTTTTGATTTTATTTAAATACCCTCTTAATGACACAATCTGGAAGAACAAACACCTAAGACAAGACACAAAAGCAAGAATCTATAAAGCAGCAATTATACCTATATTGACATACACGGCGAAGACAAGACCTGACAAATCTAAAACGAGACTACTACTAAAAACAACATAGATGAAAATCAGGGAAAAGTCTGTTGGATAGGGAGAAAAGCGAAAACATAAGAAGGAGATATAAATGGATGGGTGGCAAAACGGAAACATGAGTGGAACAAAGACATTAGTAGAATGACAGAGGATAAGATAGTACGACTAAAATGAGATAAGTCACCAAATGGACGAAGAAGTATTGGCAGACCAAGAAAAAGATGGTCCGATAATTTAAACAATTTAGGAAGCTAATATCGAAGAAACAGGCATTAAAGCCTACATACAAAAGGGAAGAAGAAGACGAAGATTTAAATACCCATTTAATTAACCTGGTTTTGCCAAGGTATAAATATTTGAAACATTTATTCTGGTAACATTTTTGCAAACGTGATTTATAATGAATCGTAATTTAATTTCTGAGTTGCACCGTGCAAGAAATATCGCTTTAGTTGAAGAAGTCCATTCCGAGCAGTTTGTGGCGGAAAGAGTGGGTGTTTCTCAGAGTCATGTCTCACGGATATGAAATAGGTTTCTAGAACGGTTTCTCATGTTACATGAGTCGAGTATCGTTGGAAACAATAGAAAGGAGAATTTTAGAGTCAGGTTTAAAGAGTCGTCGACAAATAAGAGTTCCTCAGCTTTAACCTAGACATGTTCTGCACCATCTCCAGTGGCTCAAGAACGCATATTGCTCCCTTAACAGTTTTGGAGTTTTGTGCTTTTTCAGACGAGCCTAAAATTCGTTTAAATGTTGATTGCCGGCGAATTCGTGTTTGGCAAAAGCCAACAAAAGCTGCACAACTAGCACATCTCCGCCCCATACTTCACTTCGTTGGTGGCATTGCTATGTTTTGGGCGGGTATTATGGCAGTTGGACGAACGGAATTAGTGGTTATTGACGGGACTCTAATTGGACAAAGGTACATCATACGGATTTTAGAACCTCATGTGAGATTCTGCCAAAGAGCTGTGTGTGAATATTTTGTATTTATGGATGATAACGCCCGCCCACATAGGACTCAAGCGGTTAATGAACTCCATTGAACATACATGGGATGTGCTCTCCAGAGCTGTTCATACCCACAGAAATTCTCCTAGAACCCACCATGAACTTACAATTGCCTGTAGAGAATCCAGGTTTGTATCGATGTCCGTGGTGGAAATACCGTCGGGTAACAAGCAAAATACACTAAGTCAATTTTTGTCATTTTTGAGTTAATTATGTATTGATATTGGAATTTGTTCAGTTTATATAGGTACTAGCAAAATCCACCAAGTACTTTCTCATCCTTGACAACAAAAAACAATAAAATTCCACATTCACTAAGTCTTTAACAACTGTTTGTCACTTTATATACAATCATTAACAGACAATAGAAAAGATGTGAGGCATTTAACTATCTTCTCTGATACTTGTGGTGGCCAAAATCGAAACATTCAAATGGCCGCTGTATTGCTTTATACTGTTCAATGCCATCCAACCCTTGAGGTCATTGAACAGAAGTTTATGGAGAGTGAGCATTCTTACATGGAAGTGAATTCTATGCATAGGGCCATCGAAACCGCCAAGCACAAAATATATATTTTTAGTGTTCATGAATACGAGAATATCTTTGGAATGGCAAGCAAAAACAGAAAAGGTGATAAATCTGCTTACAAAACAAGAGAAATTGAACATAAGGAATTTTTTGAAGAAACTGGCTCAGATGATGATAATAAATAAAAACAGAGACTTTGAAGGAAATATTTGTTAATTGGTTAAACGTGAAATGTTTTAGGTATTAGGGAGTTTTTGTTGCTACGTAACGTAACGCATCTCCGTAGGTATACGTAAAGCAACTAACGTGTCGTAGAGGATGAATGTTAAAATAGGTAGTTTTTGTAACTGCCTTAACGTAACGTAAAGCAAATCGTAAAGTCATTTTTAAATTCCGTTGACATTAAAAAAATAAAACAATGTTCACACAATATACAATTAATATACAAATGTAAAAAAGATAAATGAATGATGAAATTTTTTTGTATGGTTTTAATTCCTTCTATTTAAATTATTTTTCCTTAGGTTAAAATTTTTTTTATTTTTGTTTATACCTCCTTTTTAATTGTAAATTATTGTACCTACATCAGAATTCCAGTATAATGTAAATAGTTTGGTAATATTTATTTGAAAATTTTACTGAAACTAGGTCATTTGTTTATCTAGTTATTAATTGTGGTGATTACTGTATTTCTTAAATTAATACAAGATTTGTTTGTTTTGCTTTATTAATAGACAACTTAAAAACAATTTTAAATCTATTATGAAGTTCCAATTTCCAATTACAAACACAGAATAATTTTACTCAAATAGACTAAACAAATAACCAATATAACCTTAAAATGTTTATAAACGGGTAGTACGTTGATGAAATGTTCATTTGGTAGGTAATCGGGCAAGATCCTCGTGTGCATTCGGCCCATTCGGTGACTGTCGTCTCGATAGGGATGCATTCTCACGTACGTATCAGAGCGTTACTTTAGGTAATACGTATCGAGATACGGGAGTTCAACGTTCAACCATTAATGCGCAAGCGTACATGTCAAAAAGATGCGTTACGTTTACGTATTTGTGTGCACAAAAACTCCCTATTAAAAACAGTTGCCCAACGTTATTCAACATAAATAGAATTTTCCAGATGAGTATAAAAGTATACATGTTAATTTTAAACGAAACCTTAACAAGAGAAACGTTAAAGAGGACGTTCCAACAATTCTAAGCATTCCTAAATTGTACACTCAGAAGTTGCCAATTTCTGATGCAAAAAGGAGGACTTGCTGAAACCTTGTAAAAAGAATATTGTACCTCCTGCTCTTCACTGTTGGTATGAGAGTCTACCAACTTCAACCTTAGTAAGGGACAAAGCAGCCGAACCATCATCTGTTAGTGATTCAAAGGATGAAGAGATAGTATAAATTAAAATATCAACATTTCAAATAATTTTTACATTGTTATATTTTACCAAATAAAAAATCGTTTTTTTTATTATTTCACTAATTTTCTATGAGGGTATTTTAGTATTTTCTAGAAGACCAAAATTTAAAGTCAAATACAAGCAAATATAAAAATACAAGCAAAATACATTAGTTTTTCAGTTTCAGGTAAAACACATTAAGTCATTGCGAGGTTAACAAAAACTAGTTTATTATAGTTGATCCTTTATTAAATTTAATATCTTTTTAATAAAATATTGTTTGTAGATAAGGACACACCATTAAACTTGATAAAAATAATAAACTTAAAGATAAAATCCATAACTAAATTAAAATTCATGGTGACGTTTCTCAATTATTACTTTAATCATCGTCAGAATAATAAGTTTCTTGAGCGGATGCTTTAAAATAATTTTAAAGGAACAAACAATAATTAATGAAAACGTAAAAACGACATTGACAATCATTGGGTTAAGTCAATAATTTCAAACACGCCATGTCTTGTTGCGTGTTTAAGGGTGGCTTCAAAAGAAATATGGATAATGCCTCCTTGATGCTGAGTTCCGTTGGAGAACTTGCATGACCAATGATTGAGAAGTCCTTACGACTAATAGGGCTGTCAGAATCAGTCATATGTTGGAATACCGCTGAATTTGGAAGTTCTTGATCGTCTTCCTAAGTGAGGAGTGACACCTAAGTGTTCACAACATCTGGCATTAAAGTGACGTCGAGTCTTCCCGACGTACGTAGCTGCACAGCTACTACATTTGAATTGGTATATAATGTTAGATGCGAGATCACTAGGAATCATGTCTTTCACATGGAAACGAGATCCTATTCTTTCCAAAGTCGTGAAAGCAAATCTTAATTCTATAGAGGGAAATGCTTTTTTAATTGTTCTACGGATGTTGCGTCGGATTTGTAAGCTGTAGTAACCAGTATATGGAAGTTTGATATAGATCTTTTCTTTGATTTCTTCTACTTTGGTGTTTGGTTGGAATTTGTTATTGAAAAAACGTCTGATATATCTTTCTAAGAAGTTCAACGAAAAACCATTTTTACTTAAGATCACCTTTATGTTTTCTAACTCTACATGTAGGAATTGCCAGGTTAAACAGATAGTGAAAGCGCGGTGAACAAGTATATTGATTAAACTTGTTTTGTATTTGTTGGGAATGAAGCTATCTGCGTTTATATACAGGCCGGTGAAGGTTGGTTTTCTATATTGAAGTGGAAAAACCTGAAGGTAATCTGAAGATGTTAATTCCTAAGAAGGGCAGATTTCCATTGAAATTAATTTCCAAATTCAGCGGTATTCCAACATATGACTGATTCTGACCACCCTATTAGTCGTAAGGACTTCTCAATCATTGGTCATGCAAGTTCTCCAACGGAACTCAGCATCAAGGAGGCATTATCCATATTTCTTTTGAAGCCACCCTTAAACACGCAACAAGACATGGCGTGTTTGAAATTATTGACTTAACCCAATGATTGTCAATGTCGTTTTTACGTTTTCATTAATTATTGTTTGTTCCTTTAAAATTATTTTAAAGCATCCGCTCAAGAAACTTATTATTCTGACTATGATTAAAGTAATAATTGAAACGTCACCATTTTAATTTAGTTATGGGTTTTATCTTTAAGTTTATTATTTTTATAAAATATTGTTTTTAAAACTTGTGTGAAGATATACAGATCGGAAATTTTATTAAAAAAAACTAACGCGGATCTTTAAATTAGGAATAAGATAATGAAGAACTTTAAAACTGCAATAACTCAAAAGCCACTTTTTTGACTTAGTTCGTTTTGCTTTGTAACCCGGCGATACACGATATTAAAATTGTTAAATACATGATGGTCATCAGCAAGAACCAAAACAGAAGGTCAATGTTGACGGAACAGATCTGGAAAGAGTAGCAAGAATAACGTACCCTGGATGTTATCTTGATGAAACTTGGGACCACTCACCAGCGATAAGAACACGCCTGGAAAAGGCACGTACAGTGTTTTACAAAATGCAAAAAGTTCTATGCAACCTCCAGCTGGGTATCTCATTGAGAACTAGAATACTTAAGTGCTATGTTTTCTCCACCTTGCTCTATGGTGTTGAAGCCTGGACAACGACAGAAGTAACACAAAAAAGAATCCAAGCATTCGAACTCTGGTATTATCGTAAAATGCTCAGAATATCTTACATGAGCCATACGACAAATACGGAAAGTCTTGCAGAGGATGAACAAACAAAGAGAGCTTATGCTTATAATAAAAAAACGGAAGACACAATATTTTTTGTCACGTCGTAAGCGGACCAGGAAGAAGACGCAACTCTTGGCTTAAAAACCTACGACAATGGACGAATATTACCTCCATAGAACTATTCAGAGCGGCTGCAAATAAGACTAAATGGGCAAATGTAATGGCCAACGTCCTGAAGAATTTGGCACCGTAAGAATAAGAAGAAATACATTTTAACTAGAAATATTTTTTGGTTTTTAATTTTTACTTATTAAAAAACAGTATTTTTTTTTAAACAAAAAATATCTGTCGACGTTATTATATTTTTTTTATAAATGATCTATAACAGTAGTTTCTGAAAATAGTTACTTACTAATAGCGAAAATTTTGTGCGATGCATAACTTTTGAAACTATGTATATATTATGTAATCACATTATATTTAAAATAATGTCCATTTAAAAGTATGAAATAAAATACCAACTGTATCAAATATTGTTGTCATTTACTAAGAAACATTTGACCACCAAAGTAACAAATTTTATTACCCCCATTGGCCATGCCTCTGTGGAGATCAGATTAAATTACTGAGACTAAGGTATACTAAATAGGTATTTGTGTCCTATACAAAAACACAAAAAGTCAAACACAGCAAAACATTCGCTCAACTCTTTGTGTTGTTCCCATTGAATAACAAAGTTATAGCTATTCGGTTTCTGTACACTTGTTATGACTGGTAATAAGGGAAAAGTCAGCGAAAAACTTACAAAAGAAATATCAATAAAACACACTTGAGTGGAGAAACTGTATAAAACTTCGTGAATCAGATTCCGGCAATAATCGATGCTCGATTTACCAGTCGAGATCTAATGAATAGCGATACGAAATTCTGATTAGAATATTTCGAAAATACTATCTACTATATACGTAATAGTATACAGTGTGCCATCCATCGATTTTTTTAAATAAAAATGTGCATTTTTTAAACATAAACATACATGTACAGGGTGATTCATGAAAGTCTAGCAGAGGCCATAAGCTTTAGTTTTAATGGAACATCCTGTATATTTTTATATTTTTAAAATCTGCTTAATAACCTGATTTCAACGAACTATATCATGTTGCGTGTCTTATGAATAATACAGGGTGAAATTTCGAAATTATTAAGTATGGCAACCACTTATGAAATAAAATTGTTTATGTCCTTATTTTAGACAATTATAAAAAATACAGGGACACTTCAACTTTTAAATTCAAATGGGCACTTTACAAACAATTTAAATATACAGGGTGATTCACGCAAGTACAGCATAGTCCATGATCTCTAGTTTTAATGGATGACATTGTATATTTTTATGTTCTTAGAAGCTACTTCACAACCTTATCTCAAAAAAATGTATTATGTAGGGTCCATTACGAATAATACAAGGTAAAATTTTGAAATTATTTATAAATTTCGTCACGACATTAAATACAAAAACCCAATAGATACTTTTTTACCAATAGATAATTTATACTTATTATAGAAAATGTATGTCTTTATTACGCTAATTTAAAAAATAATATCAATATTTTAAAGTATGATAAATTCTAACGTGCTATGTACTAAGAGTAAAAGTCATAAAAAAGATTTTTAGGGATTCTTCTATATTTTGAATTATGTAATTAATAAGGTATTACCAAAGTAAAAAGTAAAATAGTTAATTACTAATTTATTAATCATATTTCGTCACCATTTTCATCTTTAGTTGTAGTAGTTATTTTATTAGTGGTAAAAAAGACTTTGAAAAGTCCTAATAAAAAATTTTCATTTTTGACTTATACTCTTAATACATAGCACTCTAGAATTATTAATTCCAAAATTTTATGTAGGTATTTAATATCTTGACCAAAATTATACATATCGCCGCTTCGCAAGAACGTAGGCTTAAGTCAAAATTTGACGAAATTGACTTATTAATGCAGATCTACGAAAAATAAAAGTATCTATCGCGTGAATAAAGACCTATGACGTTAATAATAATAGTCGCTAAAAGATGGCACCAAGTGTCTGTATTTGTTTAGCGCGAAAGTAGTTAAATACTTAACATTTTCGTGTAAATACAGACCCAAGTTAGTTACGCCGCAGAATATGAAGCAATGTTTGTGTTTACTTCTCGTCAAGAACGACTGTTCTTATATTTACGATTAATTTTTGTGAAAATTCTCTCTAAAATAAGGACCCTTTTTGTAGTTAGGTCAGCGTTTTAACAAAGTTGAAGTAAATGTTTCTCAGGAAAAAAGACTCAACTCTAATAGGGGTAACAAAATGATAAAATTTAACCTTTTTAACACTTTATAAATTTATCTAGTTATCACAGTTTTTATTTAGATATATTTCTAACAAAATTGTATAGGTAATTTCTTTAAAGTGGCAATTTATTCGGAGTTATGCTTATGATTATATCTATAAAATTTTAAAATGCCTCTCCTCTAAAATCGTCTTTTTTGACCTATGCCTACGTTCTTGCGAAGCGGCGATATGTACTTTTAAAATTTCACCTTGTATTATGTAATACACTTTTTCGATGTGAGGTTGTTTAGCAGATTCTAAAAACATAAAAATATACAAGGTGTTTCAATAAAATTAAAGATCATGGACTATACTAGACTTGTGTAAATCACCCTGTATATTTAAATTTATGTTCACACAATGCATATTTGAATTTAAGGGGGAAGTCTACTGTGACAAGGGAATAAACAGGCCGATTTTCCGGATTTTTTTTTCTAACAAAATGTGACTCGTACATTAAATTAAATTAAACCGTCATCTTTATTATATATTCAGGTATTCGTAAAAAAAATTTCAAGTTGAAATATTCAAAATGGCCGTCGTGGCACTCCTTCAAGCGCAGGTCCGTTTTTTTTTAGGTGCTCAAAGGGTGTACATGAAATCTCACGTCTGGGTGATCTGAAACAAAAAACAAAATATGGTTATCATCTACATAGTATTGACTCTCGTATGACGGAGGATTTTTTTGATATCGTTTTTTGTTTAATTGTTATAAACAATACTAACATCAAATTTGAGCACAAAAATAGAAAAAAATTTCAAGAATTTTTTTTTCGGCGCCAAAATTTTTTCCAAAATCCTCCGTCAGACGAGAGTCAATACTAGGTAGATGATAACCATATTTCGTTTTTTTGTTTAAGATCACTCAGACGTGAGATTTCATGTACACCGATTGGGCACCTAAAAAAAAAACGGACCTGCGCTTGAAAGAGTGCCACGACGGCCATTTTGAATATTTACAAATACTTGAATATATAATAAAGATGACGGTTTAACTTAATTTAATGTACGAGTCATATTTTGTTGAAAAAAAAATTCGGAAAATCGGCCTGTTTTTTCACTTGTCACAGTAGACTTCCCCCTTAAAAGTTGTCATATCCTAGCATTTTTTATAATTTCCTGAAATAAGGACACAAACAACTTTGTTCCAGAAGTGGTTTCCACACACTTTAATTTCAAAATTTCACCCTGTATTATTCATAATACATCATACATGATATGGTTCGTTGAAATCAGGTTGTTAAACAGCTTTTAAAAATCTAAAAATATATAGGGTGTTTCATTAAAAATAAAGCTTATAGACTATGGTAGGCTTGCGTGAATCACCCTGTACATTCAAATTTAGGTTTAAAAAGCGTATATTTATATTATTTAAAAATGGACGGGTCTTAGCGTTTTTTAACATTTTTTAAAACAGGGACTGAAATGATTTTATTCCCTAAGTGCCTTCAACCCTATACAGGGTGTCCAGAAACTCTACCGACAAACGAAGACAGAAGATTCCTCAGGTAATTTTAAGACAATTTAACCAAATTCACCTTGTCCGAAATTGCTTCCTAAGGGAGCTAGAGCTGTTTGAAAATGGCGCCTTGTAATTAGTTTTTCTTAAATACCTCTAGAACGCTTCTAGTTAGAAAAACAAAAATTGGTATGCGTATTTATCTTCCAGAGATAAATCAATTACATCCATTGCGAATTTATAGTACCGGCCATAGGCGTTCGTTTTGGGTAGGGTATCGGTTATTTTATATAACTTTTTTGTCTTTAAATTTTAAGCATTTTTTACATTGGATTATTAAATTGTGAGGTATGCTAGTACTAAAAGGTACTCTTGATTAAGTCGGGAGGACACAATGTTTTCTAGAAAAATCGATTTGAAAATTTTTCGTCTCTTGAATTTGAAATAAAAATTGAAAAATGTTTTCAAGAAAACGGTGTATTTTACGAACTTAAACCAAGAGCAACTGTTACTCCTAGAACACCTCATAATTTAATAATCTAGTGTCAAAAATCTTAAAAAATTAAGAACAAAAAAGTTATGCCATAAAATAACCGTTGACCTACCCAAAACCGACGCATATGATTGATACTTGAAATTTGCAATTAATGAAATCGATTCATCTCTGAAATATAATTAAACGTACAAGTTTTCGTTTTTCTAAATAGTCTTTTTTGAAATTTTTTTTGAAATCTAAAGAACAAAAAATGTTCAAATCAATTTTTCTAGAAAACGGTGTATCCTATCGACTTAAAGTAAGAGTAACTTATTTTTTTAAAGTAAGAGTACCTTTTAATACAAGAATACCTCACAATTTAATAATCCAGAGTCAAAAATGCTTAAAAGTTTAAAGACAAAAAAGTTATGCGCAAGTAACCGTTGCCCTACCCAAAACGGACGCCTATGACTGGTACTAGAAATTTACAATGGATGGAATCGATTTATCTCTAGAAGATAAGTATGCATATCAATTTTTGTTTTTCTAAATAGAAGCGTTCTGGAGGTATTTAAGAGAAACTAATTACCAGACGCCATCTTCAAATAGCTCTAGCTCCCTTAGGAAGCGTTTTCGGACTAAGTGAATTGGGTTAAATAATTGTCTTAAAATTATCTGAGGAATCTCCTGTATTCGTTTGTCGGTAGAGTTTCTGGACACCCTGTATAAAAACTAGTAAGTTTTAAGTATAGAATCTTACGGTAGCATTTATAAATTATTGATAATGTACTTTAGAAAGAACGACAACGTTAATAGACGAAGCAATAAAGCACTAAAATCGGCCTTACCTCCGAAAAAATAGGACAAGACTGATCTTAATAATTCTTTTTGCGTTCGACTCGTGAATGCGCCAGGAAACTTTGTGAACCGGAGCCATAATATAATATTGAAAAACTGCATACAAAAAATGCATTCTTAGAGTGCATCTCAAATAAACAACAAAGAAATTCAGAACTCGTCAATTATCAGCGGAAATGAGTTCAATTTTGTTACTCGGGAGTTTTTGGGGTCGCTGAAAACGAATATGACGTCAAAAGTGATCTCCGGAGTACCTTTTGCTAAGGGTACCTACTGTTTACCTCGTCATTAAAATTCATTAAAAAATTAGTCAAATATCAATAGTTACGAGGTAAACAGTAGGTACCCTGGGCACCAGGTACACCGGAGATAACTTCCGATGTCATGTTCGTCGTTACAGACCCCCAAAACACCAAAGTAATGAATTTTAACTAATTTTTTAATGAATTTGCCAAAAAATCCAGAAAACGAGGTAAACAGTAGGTACCCTGGGTACCAAGTACTCCGTAGAGCACTTCCGATGTCATATTCGTCGTCAGCGACCCAAAAAACCCCGAGTAATGATTTTTGGTTAATTCTTTAATGAATTTACCGAAAACTCCATAAGAAGTAGGTACCCTGGGCACCAGGTATTCCGGAGATCGCTTCCGATGTCATATTCATCGTTAGCGACCCCAAAAACACCCGAGTAATTATTTTTGACTAATTTTCTAACAAATTTTTAGCCGAAAACTCCACAAGACGAGGTAAACAGTACGTACCCTGTGCACCAGGTACTCTGGAAATTACTTCCGATATCATATTCGTCGTTAGCGGCCAAAAAACCCCCGAGTAATGATTTTTGACTAATTTTTAATGAATTTGCCGAAAACTTTACAAGACGAGGTACACAGTAGGTACCCTGGGCACCAGGTACTCCGGAGATCACTTTTGACGTCATATTCGTTTTCAACGACCCCAAAAACCCCCGAGTAACAAAATTGAACTCATTTCTACCGATAATTGACGAGTTCTGAATTTTTTTTATTGTCTGTTTAAGATGCACTTTAAGAATGCATTTTTTGTATGCAATTTTTTCATATTATATCATGGCTCCGGTTCACAAAGTTTCCCGGCGCATTCACGAATCGAATGCAAAAAGATTAAGATCCCTCTTGTCCTTCTTCTTTCGGAGGTTGAGTGCTTTATTGCTTCGAATAAAGATGTTTTATGGTTTCATACGGTCAATGGACCCCCAAATATGAAAAAACCATGGAGTGCTGCCATTTAAGTTTAAAGAGTACGTTGCATTAGTGTGAATTATATGCACTTTTCGTACATAAAATATATGTCTAAAGCAAAATGGTTCAAAACTAAATTTTCTATCGAAATGCAATTTTTTAAAGTCAAAAATAATTTGTCTTTACAAAAACATTTTTAAAAAACGAGGCAAAAAAACACGAAAAAGGCAAACATCTTCTTCTTAAGATGCCATACACCAAAGTGCGTAGGCGACTATGTCATTACTAAGGTTCTGTTCTTGGCGGCGTGATACAGCTCGCCTGAGTTGTGTATTCCTGTCCATTCCTTAATATTCCTTAACCAGGATAGTTGTTTGCGGCCGACTCCACTCCTATCTTCGATCTTCCCTTGTAGGATCAACTGTGGTATTTCATATTTTGCTCCTCTTAATATGTGCCCAAGGTAACGAACCTTGCCTTTCTTAATTAATCCAAAGAGTTCTCTCTTTCCTATAAGGGCGTAAAGGTATAGGCATTGGTTCACTGGGAAAACAACTTCCATTATAGTTTCTCTTTAAAATGATGTTTGGTAGAAGTCTTTAGATGCACAGTCTCACGCCGTGTATTATTGTTCTCCATTTTGTGGATATTAGGATGTGAGTGTTATTTGGTTCCGTATTGTTGTGACAAGTATCATCCATGTTACTTTATGTATTTTTTTGCTATTTAAGCTTTGTACTTACAATATGGATGTACAACATCACTGGGTATGGCTATGGCATGTCGACACAGCCCCTTTTACGTATCGGTCTAGGTTTTTATATTATTCCGTTTTATACATACGTCAAGGAGAGAATCCTAAATATTGAATATATCACATTTCTTATTTTTCCTTTTTCTAAAACGTTTTATAGTGTTCAGAAGTATCGGAGTATTTTGAATATCTTTTTTCCATACCTTAGTTTTCTTAACTTTTCTGACAATTGTTTCACGTATTGATGATGTCTAGGATAACAAGTAAGTGACAAAGAAGGAAAAGTCTGGTAACCAAAAAGGAAAACCAATTAAGAAAGAGATAAAAACGTTTAACCTAAGCAACAAAGAAATTACCAAAATATTTGAGAAAAATGTAAACGAAAAAGAATAAAAGAAACAGAAGGCAATAGTGATTTAAACAACCTATGGAGCGACTATAAGAATCTACTACTGAATTCAGCTAAGGAGGTATGTGGAATAAGTAAAAGGGACTCAACAAATCAACAGACAGCGTCGTGGTCTGAAAAAATAAATAAGAATAAATTTCAAGATAAAACAAACGATGACAAATTTCAAATAAAAGATAAAACAGATGAGAATGACATAACTATAAAAATGAAAGAAAAAATGTGAAAATATTAGTAACACGAGTAAAGAGAGATAACACGAGCAAAGAGAGAACAAAACAAAAGTTATGCAGATAGGAGAAACAAGAGAAGAACTTAATGTAGTAACTGAAGGAACAAAGACAGCACAAGTTAAAGATTTTACAGTAATATTAGACGAAACAGGATATCTAGATGCAGAATTCAACAGCAGAATAGAAAAAACGCTACAAATGCATCATGCAATGAACAAAAGTTTTGCATGCAGAAAATAAATACGACGGAATACAAAAATGAAAGATTTCAAAGCAGTCTATAGACCTGCTCTGAATTTTGGCAGCGAAACATGGATACTAACGGAACGACAAAAGAGCAAGATATAGGCTCTTTTGCTCGTGTCATAGAGATGAAGTTTTTAAGAAGATTTAAAGGTCTTTCTAAAATAGATAGAATAAGAACCACAGATAAGAAACGAGCTGAAACTACCAGAGAAAAAATTGTGGAAAGCAAAACTATTAAAAAACAATAAGAAGAGAAAGACCAAGAAAGACATGCAATGAAGTAATCGGAAAGATATGTATACAGAAGAGGAGTGACACAGATATTTGCAAAGATTTGAAAAAGACTGTATGACTTGTACACACTTCTAAGTAGGTCAAACCGGCAAACAGGTGTATAGTTCGTCCGCTATAACTTTTTCCATGCGTCACGATTCATTTTCAAACAAATTAAGTCGAAACATCAAGTGAAACGAACGTCGATGTGTATGTATATATATTTTGTATACTCTATACTAAATACTACACACATATACTTTATGTTTTGACTTAATTTGTTTGAAAATGAATCGCGACGCATGGAAAAAGTTATAGCGGACGAACTATATGTTCTCAAAGAAATTGAAAGTGTGTAAAAAATTTTTAATAGTCAGATAAGTACTTTCAATACATTACGTACCATCATCAGAGCTTCGTCCTATTATAAATCCTTCATAGAAGAGCAATTGTTAAAAATCACATAAAACATCATGGATACTAGGCAAAAGCCACAAATATAGGGTATAAAACCCTTAATTATAAAATTTCACATCTAAATTCTCTTTTAATTGAAAATTACAACATGGCTGCGTCAAACCATTGTGAGTTCAGGTGAACACCTGAGGTTGTAATTTTAAATTAAAAGAGAATTTAGATGTGAAATTTTATAATTTTAAGGGTTTTATACCCGGTATCTGTGGCTTTTGCCCAGTATCCTAGATTTTTTATGTGCTTTTTAACAATTGCTCTTCTATGAAGGATTTATAATAGGACGAAGCTCTTTCTTCGATATTGTTGTCGGCTGATAGATTAATTCCCAGGCATTTGAAAGTCATTACTTGTTATATAATTTCATTGTCTTACTCCAATTTGTATCTTATAGGTTCTTTGGCTATTACTAAGCTTTTGTTTTTTGGGCTGATATTTTCATATTCATTTCTTTTGCGTTAATGTTGAATTCGTGCAGTAATCTTTGTAGGTCGTCTTCGCACTCTGCTATTAACACGGTGTCATCGGCGTAACACAGTATTTTTATCTCTCTATCGCCCATTTTGTACCCTCTTTTATTCTTCACTATTCAAATCTTAATATATACAATTTTAATAAACATCACTGTTTTAAAAAATATCATAAATACCAACAAAAATAATTCCTCTATAAATGCATACAAAAATAATTAAATTTTAGGTTTTGAATTATCTACTCACCGTTTAAATCCAAAGAGGGTTTGTTATTGGTCATATGGGGATCATTAAGCTCTTTCCATGGACTCATCACTTCTCTGCTGTTAAGACCTGTAAAAATACCAATAGCATATTACAAAACGAGTGTGTAGCGACACTGGCACGTGCGATTAAAACCGTTGGACAACCGGCCGAGAAGGGCTGATGTTTGCAGCATTTTGATGGACGGAGGAGTCCGGGATAGTAGAGGGATCGGGGAAAAACGGGATGAGAGGAAAAAGGCAAGTGCCAATAGTTTTAAGCGCACGTTAACCATTTCGTGAATAGGACCGGCTAAAGGCACTCGCCTTGGACACCACTGTGATAAGGGAAGACCAAGACGAGAAGGACAATGTAAACGTTTCTGTAATATATTTAGAGTAATTTTTAATTTAACCTATGTACAAATAGCTAAAATATGTAGGTAAATAAGAATACCTTATAAATGCACCTCTCCCTTATTTTTCTAAATACACATAAAATACATTAGTAGTTGTAGTGTTTAAACTAAATTAAAAAATATCTAACAATTTATACAGGATGACTAAAAATGCCAAAACGTCAAATATTTAGAAACTTTAAACTTACTTTTCAAACTAAGTGTGACACCGCTGGTAGGGTCTTGTTATGCGGCCGATATTATTGCGGTATTTACATTGTCGTCAGATTTTTCGTTTTTCTGTAAATATAATGAACTTTCTTATTTTAAATGGATCACCTCGTATATTTTTTGTCTTTTGGTAATTTTCTCTATACCTAAATGCCATAATCTCGGAAATTTACGTTATACCGAAGTTAAAATAATATATTTTTGAGGCTAGGATATGGTGATGTGCGTTAGAAGTCAACAAGAAACGTGTAATATCTTTAATAATTTATATCCTAACCGAAATCCTACAACAAATCTACTGTCAGTAAATTAGTAAAAAAGTTTAACGAAACTGGTTCAATAATAGATTTATCAAAATAAAGGCGCAGAAAAACTGCATCATCATCATTCTCTTTGCCTTATCCCTATGCGGGGTCGGCTTCCCTAATTGCATTTCTCCACACAATTCTATCTTGGGTCATATCAATGTCAATCCCCTTTACCAACATGTCCTGCCTTATCGTCTCCACCCAGGTCTTCTTTGGTCTTCCTCTCCTACTCCTTCCAGGAATCTGCACTTCAGCTATTCTTCATATTGGGTGATTAACGTCTCGACGTTGAACATGACCAAACCATCTTAACCTATGCTCTCTCATTTTGGCATCAATTGGTGCCACACCTAGACTTCCCCTAATATTCTCATTTCTATAATTTTATCCTTCTTTGTCACTCCACTCATCCATCTAAGCATTCTCATTTCCGCCACATGCATTCGTTGCTCCTCTTTCTTCTTCACTGCCCAACATTCAGTTCCGTACATCATAGCCGGTCTTATGGCTGTTTTATAGAATTTTCCCTTCAGCTTCATTGGAACTTTTCTGTCACACAACACACCACTCGCTTCTTTCCACTTCATCCATCCAGCCCTAATTCTACTGCATGCATCTCCATCTATATCTCCATTACTCTGCAATACCGATCCCAGGTACTTAAAACTATTGCTTTTTACAATCAGTTTACCATCCAAAAGTACCATTTTATTTGTAGTAACTCAATCTTTAAATGAACATTCCAAATACTCTCTTTTTGTCCTACTAGTATTTTATTATTTTCATCTCGGATACATCTAGCGAGAAAAACTGCATCAACTGAAAACAAATATTTAGATGGAATATAAAAGTACTAGTGAAAGTGATTTGTATACGGAATATTTTAATTGTAAGTAGATGAAATTTATTATTTGTGTCTATTTGGATTGAATATTTCAATAAATCACGACAATTATCTCTACATTATCCAATTCCATGAACGGGTGTCACAGCGAAAGCTGTGAGACAGCACCGGAGTTGGATTTTAAATAAATTTAAAAGATGTCATCTTCCAGTCAACCACAACAAATTGCATCATATTCAAAAGCAGTTAGCCAACCACGCAATATATTAACTCCAGACAGAGATCAAGCCATTTTATTTAACACTCTAGATAATTGTACAATCAATGACTATCTTGAAGGATTGAGTCAGCATATAGAACCAAGAAATATAATTTTCGCATCCCGTATATCAAACGGTAGAATATGCATATATCTATCATCTAAAAACTTAGTAGACAAATTCCTAACAGAAACAAAGAAGATAAAAGTAAATGGAAATATACTAGAAGCAAGAAGATTAATAACTCCATCAGTCCGCTTAATTCTGTCCGGTGTATGTCCAAGTATACCTTCGAACTTAATTAAAGACGAATTAATAAAACTAGGTCTAAATCCTCTATCAGACATATCATACCTAAGAATAGGAGCAACCAATCCTGCTTTCAGTCACATTCTAAGCTTCCGACGACAAATTTTCATTTCACCTCTGCCAGACAACTTTGTATTACCTGAATCTTTTTTTGTCGAGTTAGAACAAACATCATACCGCATATTTATAGCCCAAAACGATACATGTTTCAAATGCAAATTAACTGGACACCAGGCAGCTAATTGTCCAAATATTTCATCTCATAGCCATCCTTACAATGATAATGCAGTGCAAACAGAGATGAAACAAACTTTACCAATAAATCATACTCAACAAGATAATCCGCAAAATACTCCCACAATTTCAAATACCATTCCCTCCACACCTACCATGTCTTCTCAAACCACATCGCAAACAGAAGCCATCCCGCATTTATCAATAAACACAACCCAACAACCACCACTACAAAATACATCCATACATTTAACCACGTCTTCAGTCAACACTACAATCGCAACACCTACATCGTCTGAGTCATCCTATAATATCCAAAAACAAAAATCAATCTCACCCGAAGCAAGTCAAAACTTACCTCTAAACAAAAATACACAGATGAATACTCACGAACCCCAGATAACTTCGGATAAAACAACAGGAAAAAGAACCTTAGAAGATGCAACATCGCCACCCGCCGAAGACGAATTCGAAAAACCTAAACTTCAATTAATGAAAAAAACCAAAACTGACGACAAAAACTTAACAGATGAGATAACAAATCTTAAAACGTTTTTAGAACCAGTTCGAGAATATCTAGAAAAAAGCGAAACACAATTGTTAAACTTTGATCAAGTAGTGGATTTATTCGAAAATATACAAGGAGCAAAAGACATAATCAGCATAACAAAATTATACTCAGATGACTCTCAGGCACTTATAAAGTTTCTAACAGAATTACATCCATATTATACCGACAAAAGAATGAAAAACAAAAGCACCAGATTAAGGAAAAAACTTGGCAAATACATTGGTTTAAAAACTTCATTCTCGGGAGAAGACTCCGACTCGTCTATAAGCTCTTCTAAAGAATAATTAAATTCACTTCTCTACTTCAATGGAACTTAAATGGGTTCTATACCCATTTCGAAAAACTTAAACATATTATCTCTGAAACCCACCCATCTATTATCTGCCTACAGGAAACAAATTTCAAAAATTCAAGCCACGTATATAACTTTCGTAATTATTCATGTTTCTACAAAAACAGATTAAACCAAAATATTGCCAGTGGAGGAGTAGCAATTTACGTAGATGAAAAATTCATGAGCACACAGTTAACAGTGACTTCAAATAATATTGAATTAATAGCTATCTCAATAAATATACCTCAAAAGATTTATATATGTAATATGTATATCCCACCAAATCAATCCATATCCCAAGAAGATTTAATAGCTATTATGGAACAAATTCCTTCACCTAGAATTATCGTCGGAGATCTTAACGGCCACAATCCGATGTGGGGCTCCATAAAACTCAACTCGAAAGGTCGTATTATAGAAGACATAATAACATCCCAAAATCTGAATCTACTTAACGACGGAAGACCAACCAGATTCAACATCCAAAATGGCACAACATCGGCAATTGATATTTCTCTGTGTGACCCAATTTTGTCCACCACATTAACATGGGACGTACTACCCTATTTATACGGTAGTGACCACTACCCCATTATAATTTCTTTAACACATCAGAGCACAATAAATATTGAGTCATCTATCATAAAGTGGAATATTAAAAACGCTGATTGGACTAACTTTACCAAACAAATTGAACAGGACATTAACCAAACCAACTTCACATCATCAAACGACATAGACAAATTTTTAAGTACATTTTTACAAATGATCACTAATGCCGCCATGACATATGTAGGAAAAACAAAAATATTAAAGAAACATAAGCCTCTTCCATGGTGGACACCTGAATGCAGCCAAGCTACGAGAGAGTATAAGAAAGCTTTCAATAAACTAAAGCGTCACAAAACAGACGAAAACACAACGGAATACAAAAAACGACGAGCTGAGGCAAGATACATTCTAAAAAAGAATAGAAAAGAATCCTGGAAAAAATTCATCTCATCTCTAAATACCTCTTCAACAATAAGTACAGTTTGGAGAAACTTAAGAAAAATCTCTGGTAAAAGCCAACCATATAAAATTCCTTTTCTAGCAAAAAATAACAAAATAATTAGAGATAGAAAAGAAATCGTAGATATGTTAGCAGACCAATACGAGTTAAATTCCAGTGATGAAAATTATACTGACGATTTCAAAATGCATAAAAACAACGTAGAAAAAAACATACTGGGATTTGACGAACATGAGATTCACAACCTTAACGTTCCTTTTTCCTTAATAGAACTTGCCGAAGCCTTAAACTCTTCGAAAGATGCAAGCCCGGGACCAGACGGTATTCCCCTAGCATTTCTACTACATCTTCCAGACAATGGGAACAATTTATTATTAGACCTTTATAATTCAATCTGGAGTAACCAGGTTTTCCCTTCAACCTGGTCCGAAGCAATAATACTACCTCTTCTCAAACTTGATAAATCCCGGACATCACCAGAATCATATCGACCAATATCTTTAACCAATATTATATGTAAAGTGCTAGAGAAAATGATAAATAAAAGACTGAGATGGTATTTAGAACAACAAAAACTTCTTATCCCACAGCAAAGCGGATTTAGGCAAAATCGATCCACTGTAGACAACTTAATAGACTTAGAGTCAGGCATACATGAAGCATTTGCAAATAAGCAAGATTGTATCGCAGTCTTCTTTGATATTAATAAAGCTTACGATACTGTGTGGCGATTCAATATCATAACGAAATTGCATAATTGGAATATCAGAGGAAATATGTTAAAATTTATATCAAATTTTCTTCAATCTCGCAGCTTCATAGTTCGATCAGACAACGTTAACTCAGATAAAAAAGTTCAAAAGAACGGAGTACCACAAGGATCAGTTATAAGCTCAACCCTTTTCCTAATAGCCATAAACGATATACTTCAACAATGCTCACCAATTGTCAAAGGAAGACTATACGCTGATGACTTAGTTTTATTTGCCAAAGGAAAAAACTCTACATCTATACAAAAACATTTACAACAAACAATCAATCAGTTAGAAACATGGTCTAGGTCTATCGGATTACAATTCTCACCGACAAAAACTAAATGTATTCTATTCACAAGAAAACGTAACACTCGAACTCCGCATCTGAAGCTATATAACCAAACCCTTAGTTTCACAAATAATGTCCGATTTTTAGGTATGGTTTTCGATCAAAAGTTATCATGGAAAAAACATACAGAAGAACTTAAAAAATCATGCCAAGCAGGATTAAATGTTATGAAAACTATTTCCAGCAAAAACTGGGGAGCAGATCAAAATACACTATTACACGTATATAAATCTTTAGTCAGATCCAAACTCGACTATAGTACGATAGTTTATTCATCAAGCAAAATGTCAGTATTGAAAACCTTAGAAACTGTTCAAAACGCGGCTCTACGAATAGCTACAGGTGCGTTTCGAACGACACCAGTTGAAAGTTTACAATGCTTAACAGGAGAACCACCCCTAAGTTTACGATGCAAATATCTTTCTCTCTCATATGCTTCTAAAATAGCCAGTAATAAAGAACACCCTACTTATACCAATACATTCACAGATCGATTTCAAGGCACTTTCTCTGCAACAAGATTAGATCCACCATTTTACGAAAGAATTAGGAGAAACCTTCATGACCTACATCTTCAATTTCCTGAAATTATCCCAACAAATTTCCCAACTTCTCCACCCTGGTTAATACCAATTCCCAAAATTAATACTAACCTTAGTATATACAAAAAAAGTGAGACCATAACAGACCTAATCAAACAATCATTCTTAAAAGAAATGGAAACCTTTAAAAATCACTACAAGATATACACTGACGCATCCAAATCATCAGACGGTGTTGGTGCAGCCATCCTCACACCCAATACATCATTAAAATTTAAATTCAAGCCTATTACGTCGTCATTCACTGCAGAGTTGTATGCAATATTACAAGCACTGATCCACATAAAAGAGTCGAAACAATCCCCGTCTCTCATAATAACCGATTCACTCAGCTCACTTAACATTATCAAACGTCTTTACACCAATAATCCAATTGCCTTACATATCCAATCAGAAATAGCGATCCTAAATAAAAATAAGATCACTGTCGACTTTATGTTTGTCCCATCACACTCAGGTATACAAGGAAATGAGGAAGTAGATCTACTAGCCCGTTCAGCATCCCTCAGCCAGGACTCCATCCTTATTAACGAGGTTTCTTCCGATGACCTGAAGTCAGAAATAAAATATAAAGTGTTTAGTGCGTGGCAAAATAAATGGAGTGCGTCGCAAAATAAACTCAAGGAAATCAAACAATCAGTGAAACCGTGGCCGCAAATAATAGCGAACAGACCCGACCAAGTGAAAATAACACGTTTACGGCTGGGACACAGCAACCTAACACACAAACATCTCTTTACGCGAACTGTGCCGCCTATGTGTGAAAACTGTGAAACAACACTCTCCGTGAAACATATATTAACTGAGTGCAAAACATATGAAACAATAAGAAAGAAGTATACCATCCCAATGAATATAAAGGAAGCCTTAGGAGTAAACATGAATGTTAAAAACACAATAAATTATCTTAAAGACTCTGGACTGTATCACCTATTGTAATTTTTATTAACTTTACTTTTGTTATATTTTTTAGATCGCTAATAACCCCTGTGGTTACAGCGTAAATAAATAAAAAAAAAAAAAAAAAATATTTAGATGTTTTTGTCCTGTTAGAAAACGATTCACACTTGAATACTAGACAAATATCCGGGAAACTTGAGATTTCGCAAATATCGGTAATGTAAATTTCATACAATACAAAATAAGATTAATTCAACAGCTATCAGATGATGATCTAGATAATAAACGTGAAGAGTTTGCAGACATAATGATGGAAAATGTTCAGTGATGAAAATGAAAAAACAGTGACAACGATCAAAATGTTTAAGTAATATTATGTTTTGCGATGAGGCCATTTTTTTTAATTAATAGAAACGTAAATTGGTATATTGCAGGTACCGGCCACGTAAATATCCTCGTTGGATGCGTGAATACCACACACAGTATCCAGAAAAATTTAATGTATGGGCTAGAATAGTAGGCGACAAAATAATTCACTCATTGAGGGAAACTTAAACGGTCTGGCATATTTAAATTTATTACAAAACAGGGTTGTACTTAAGTTGGCTAGATTATTTCTAAATCCTACGAAGTATTTTCAATTATATTTTAATATAGAAATTTCATTATTCGAAGTACTCCACCTCTTTATGCGCATGTGGGCGGCAATACCTAAATAATGTTTGTCCCAGAAGATGGACTGGAAGGCGTGGTTTTATCGAATCACCCCCGTAATCACCTGACATGAATCCTTTAGACTATTTCCTGTGAGGTCACAATATATCGTTTATAAAAGAAAACCTGCCAATATTCAAGAATTAAAGGACAGGAATAACAGAGAAAAGAAAAATTGGCCTACTTGATTTTGAAAATGTATTGCAAAGTTTTAAAAATCCCATGGCTTATTATTATGTTGAAGTAAATGGACATTTTGAAAATCTGCTGTAATTACATTACTGGTTTTCGAAAATTCCTAATTTTTCTACTACTCAAATATACATGAACAATGAACATACATACACACCTTCAATATGAATTTATTTTCAGCTGCTGTAAATGTGTACATGAATGTGTAAATGTAGTAATAAATCCGAAATTATGGCATTGGAACAATACACGGAAAAGAGTCAGTATCCCATAAGGACTTCAAAAGGCAAACAATATACAGATCTTTTTGAAATTAGAAAGTTCAATAGCTTTCCAGAAAACAGAAGATCTGACAACAATGTAAATACCACCATAATATCGGCCGCATCATAAGATCCGTGCACACCGAAATTTACAAAAATCATTCAAGACGGTTCCGAGACAATTGAGGTGGTCCTTGCTTAACCCTTAAACGCCCAAGGGTGGGTAAAAAATGTCCACCTAATGCTTATTCCCTTGTAACATATTTATTACGTGTTTAAAAATTTTCCAAAAATTATTTATTGTTAAAAAGACAGCCTTTTATCGAATTTTAAATTGGTTCTACCGATATTTTTGAAAATAAAAGTAATATCTTGAGTTAACCTTTAACTACCCGCGCATCAAGTTATAACATAACTACACGCGTGGCGTACTTTGTACGCCACAAGAAAATACACTTAAAAACAGCGGATTTGTTTAATTTTTTTTGAAAAAATACACTTAGTTGTTTGTTATAAACCTTATTCGGCATCAGTGAATACTTGGAGTTCCTTTTCAGTAAGCCAATTGGGATTTATAACTGGAATCATGGAATAACTGGATTCCATGATAAATAAAATTACTAATAAAAATTTTTTTTAAATGTGATTTTTTACAGGAGAAAAAGTATTGTTTATAAAGAAAAATATATTTTTTGCCATAATGACTAAAAAACAATTAAAGTATGTACTTATATTACGACTTATAGTAATATAATCCTGGGGTATATTGTCCACCACCGGAAACAACAAATAATAAAATGTAAATTACGATCTTTCCAGAACGCCGATTATAACGAAACTAAAACCAAATTATAAAGCACATTCCAGTGATAGGTTAGAAAAATAAGCAAGGTCAAAAATTAAATTTTTAAATATATTTCCAGTAGAATTCTTATATCTGGCGTACAAAGTACGCCAGAGCGTGTAGTTAAAGGTTAAATATGGGCGGGCATAAAAACTACACACTTGGTAAAACTTGTTACTAAAGGTTTCTATTTAATTTCTCGTTGGTAGGAACATAATCCATATAATTATGGACGTATAATTACATAATCCACATAACTCTCCGCCAATGAAGAGGCTGAAAGAAAGAATGTGGAGAAAATCGACAAATCTGAATTACTGGCTTTTACTGGTATGATAATTTTGATGTACATTGTAATTTTGTTGTAAGGTTTGTAAATTGTTTATATAAATATTTTAAAAGATGCTGTGTTTATTAAGCAAAAGATTCTTAAGTTTAATCCATTTCCAACAACTCTCAATAAATATAGTAGCTATTTTCGAGGTGGACATTTTTTACCCACCCTTGGGCGTACATGGAACCTAAAAAAGGTTGGGCGTTTAAGGGTTAAACCTCACTCTGTAGATCGGGAACGATAAAGATAAGGAGAAAAATAACAGTATTATTTTAAAAGTATACAAAAAGGGTTTCATTTTTGTTTTTTGAAAAGATTTGTAGGTGCTTTTGGACAGATTCTCTAGTGATTTTAAGTCGTGACATTTTTACACTCCAAAATCAATATTATTTCAATAATTTAATTTTTGAAAATTCGCAAAAAAGAAGGATTGCCCTCGTTCCGGGTACCGGCACTATTTTTTTCCTTCAGATTTATGTACTAAAGAGCAAAAAAGAAATTGGTCCCAAGAGTATGCTCTCAAATTTCAAAATCATGTTTTTAGCATAAAAAGGGGATATTTTCTGTAGAATTCGGAATATATTCGCAAACGAATTTTATAAAAGTGAATTTTAATCAACCGCTACGATTGTTTCCAGAATTGGAACAATTGAAGTTGAGGCCGAAAGTGAGAAATACCTAATTGAAAGAAAATAACTGCCAATTGCCAAGCAATGAGGAAATTGATGATTTGGTTTAATGAATTTTTAAGTTCGAACCAGAATACTATTAATATGTAGGTATGTATAAGAAGGTCCTAAAAAGTGACCGAGACCAGGCTGTTGTTGTGTATTTTTGAAAATATTCTAGAAAGCTAATTTGGTATAGTGTAGGTGTTATTAAAAAATATTTATCAATTGAAAGTTATCAAAGTAAATAAATTGTAACCAGTGGCGGATCTACGGGGGAATAGGGGAAATCCCTCCCAAGGAAGTCCAAAATTAAATAAAAAAACTGTTGAAACATAAAAATATATAAGCTGACATGAAACTTCAACCATAGACAAACAAATTTAACCCAATAAACCCGCTAGTTAGGAAAATTAAGGGAATTTAATGCATATAAGTTATCTATATTTTTGGGTTTATCGCACGGGTGCATATAAGTTATCTATATTTTGGTATTTTTTATGTCTTTGTGGTGTTTCATTAGAAGTTCTCCACTTAGGCAAATTTCAAGATGCACCACTGCTTGAAACAGTGAAATTAATAAATAAAATAGCCACATGAAATGTACGAATATTATTTGGTTCGAAAAAAGTAGTAAACGTAACCAAACAAATTTTAAAAGTGATACATGTACATATAATCTGGGCTGATTATCGGAGAATAGGCCATTTTTTTGAAAACTTATTTACCAGCAATTTTATTGCTGGAATCGAATCTTATGATTGTATATATTAATAATATAGGTATGCAAAGTCCGCAGATAGTGGGCTACTTTTTTTTATAAACAAAATGGCGCCCGAAAATCGTGTTTTTTTCAATTTTTGCTCTATAACTCCAAAGATTTTAACTTTACACCAAAAAGACTCAAATAACAATTCACCGCAATTAAATTCTGCATAGAGACGTGTTTTTCGTGATTCACTTCGACGAAAACTTTCCCCGGAAAAAGCGGGTTTTTCCAACAAAATCTTTAATTTTCAACTAAACTTTTAGATAAGTAATTGTTAATCAATAATTAAATAACTTGGTAATATAAAAGCCCTTTTCGTGTAAATTATAATTCCAGAAGCCAATGGAAATTGAATTAACAGTTTAGCAACAATTGAATTGTTAATTAAAAATTTTCGGTCGCTATAATAACGACAATAATTATGGTGCATAAGAATAACTATGATTTTTTCATAAAAAGACACTATACCTATCTAATGTACTTTACAGAATTGAATTTGGTTTATTTAAGCGGCCTCAGGAATATTTTAAAATTATAAACAATTTTTTGGCTTATAAACAAATAGAATATCTCGGGAAATATTAAACTAAATTAAGTTGTGAAAGCGGTATTCGAAAAACATTGGCAGGACGCTTCTTTTAAAAAGAAAAACGGTTAATTATGACGAGTGGTTCCTGAGATACAACCGGTCAAAGTTGACCGGAATTTACGGCAAAAATATAAACAATGGGATCATAATTTTCAAACCGTCACCTTTTTATTTTTGTCCTCTTTCTCTTCACCAATTTTCATATCTTTAAAATACTCATAACATATATTATTATAATAAAAACTATCGATAATACGTGTGAAAATTGTCAAAAATAGCAAAATTCCAATCAAAAATTAGGTTGGTGAAAATGTAACCCTCAAAGTTCAAAATCGGTATACGTTAAAAAATGCATTTTCTCGGCTTCCCATGGAGCAATTTCATTCATTCTTTTTTTGTTCCCAAGTAACTCGAGTAGAGCCATCGAACTAACGCATTATTAAATATCAAACTTGCTTTTGTTTTGTTATAATAAATTAATTTATTTATTGTAACACAAAATTTTAATTTGTTTAAATAAAAATTGTTTAAATAATTATACAGCTTTCAAATGAGAATATTTGTTTTTAACTTTAAAAGGTACACTTGTATTAAATTTATCTAAAAAAAAGCCTAAAACTAGAAGAAATATGTAGTTTTCTGTTCTTATAAATAAATTAATCTATTATAACAAAACAAAAGCAAGTTTGACATTTAATAATGCATTAGTTAGATGGCTCTACTCGAGTTACTTGGGAACAAAAAAAGGATGAAGGAAATTGCTCCATGGGAAGCCGAGAAAATGCATTTTTTTAACGTATACCGATTTTGAACTTTGAGGGTTACATTTTCACCAACCTAATTTTTGATTGGAATTTTGCTATTTTTGGCAATTTTCACACGTATTATCGATAGTTTTTATTATGTTATGAGTATTTTAAAGATATGAAAATTGGTGAGGAGAAAGAGGACAAAAATAAAAAGGTGATGGTTTGAAAATTATGATCCCATTGTTTATATCTTTGCTGTAAATTCCGGTCAAATTTGACCAGTTGTGTCTCAGGAACCACTCGTCATAATTAAACGTTTTCCCTTTTAAAAGAAGCGTCCTGCCACTGTTTTTCGAATAACGCTTTCACAACTTAATTTAGTTTAATATTTCCCGAGATATTCTATTTGTTTATAAGCCAAAAAATTGTTTATAATTTTAAAATATTCCTGAGGCCGCTTAAATAAACCAAATTCAATTATGTAAAGTACTTTAGATAGGTATAGTACATTTTTATAAAAAAATCATAGTTATTTTTATGCATCATAATTATTGTCGTTATTATAGTGACCTTAAATTTTTAATTAACAATTCAATTGTTGCTAAACTGTTCATTCAATTTCTATCGGCATCTGGAATTATAATCTATACGAAAAGGGCTTTACATTACCAAGTTATTTAATTATTGATTAACAATTACTTATCTAAAAGTTTAGTTGAAAATTAAAGATTTTGTTGGAAAAACCCGCTTTTTCCCGGGAAAGTTTTCGTCGAAGTGAATCGCGAAGAACACATCTCTATGCAGAATTTAATTGCGGTGAATTTTTATTTGAGTCTTTTTGGTGTAAAGTTATAAAAGTGTAAAGTTATATAAATCTTTGGAGTTATAGAGCAAAAATTGAAAAAGCACGATTTTCGGGCGCCATTTTGTTTGTAAAAAAAGTAGCACACTATCTGCGGACTTTGCATACCTGTATTATTAATACATACAATAATAAGATTCGATTCCAGCAATAAAATTGCTGGTAAATAACTTTTCCTTCTATTTTGCTAATTAGCCCAGAGTAATAATAAATGATGCAGAAGGAGTCAAATTCTTTTCAAATAAAAAAAAACGATTTTATTATTTAGAAAGATTTTGTGGACATATATTCCATTATATTTAAGATTTACGGACACTAAGAAAACAGTTCGACTGGAGACCAGAAAAAAGTTAAAAATGATTCAAATGGTGAAGAAATTAATTTTCTTTTATTAGAAAAAGAAGTCGCATCCACCAAAAGGTTATTAGCGACGGAACAAAATATAAATAACAAAAGTAAACAGCTACAGATTGTACAAAATGTTTATGGATCTTAAATAATTAACTATATTGCCATAGGAACAGTTTTGACCAAGAGCCTCTGATAGAGCATTTGGAATATTGCAGTGCTGTCTTTCTTGGTCATATTTACTACAACTTATTAAAAAGTGTTCGACTGTTAATCGGACGTTAGACTGATCACATATTTTTTTGATTTTATTCAGCTTAGAATTATTTTGAGACCACTCATTTCGCCACAAACACAACACTTTATTTTAAAAATAAGCTTGTCACTGGAAACACACTTGCCTATCGGCTCCGAAAAATACTTAAAATTGCCTCTCGTGCAGTCCTGTCAGCTTCTTCATTTCTTGTTATTCCGACGTTCTTAATTTCCCATAAAAATTTGACGATTCTTCCATGTTCATAAGCTTGGGACAGCTGGTATTTTAGCAACTTTTCAAAAGGATGTTTCGGAAAAATGTGTTTTAAAGAGTTTAGAGAGCTAAGGGAATCTGTTATGATCAGGACTTTTGTGAGTGTAAGCTCGTTAAGAAGTTTCACAGCACGGTATATGGCGTAGAGTTCAGCTGAATATGTGCTACACGCTGGGGTTAAACGGAAAAGAAGACTGTTTTCTGAAGAAACGATTGCTATTGCTACACCACCGCTTGCACGACTTGCATATGTACGGTCTTTGCGGAAACAAGTGAAATGTTTTGAACTGTACAACTGATTGGTCTTTAAGTTTGTCTCCTGTAGACAAATAATATCTGGGGAATATTCATGGGAGACGATGGAAAAATCCATCAATGTTCCATGGAATTATCGAGTTGAATGTTGTTAACAGATTTGGAGTTAGATGATACTGAACAATTGTCTACAGAAGAGTCACTGTCTAAGTCAGAAGTCTCTTTCCCTAAATGAATGTGTAGTTTCTTTTGAAGTTTTGTAAACTTGGTTTTTGTAGATCTATCATTTGCATATTGATACTTGCTTTGTAAAAGATGGAGTAAACCAACCATATCAGTTGTAAATTCTTTAACGACGCTAATAGTGTCGGGGGAGCATTGGACATTATCAATCAGTAATGACAATTGGCGGTAATTTAAAACGAATGGTGGGGTATGATTATCAATAAAATTTTCAGGAGTTTCCCGTGTATATGGGACTTTAGATGAGCGCGGTTTTTTTGGTTTAGAGGATTTGGGTTTTGCAAATAGATTTTGTGATGAAATTGCTGAGTCTGAAAGAGGTGTATCGATCTCACCAATACTGCGTTTTATGGAAGATCTTGCTTTTTCGCAAGTGCTATTAGAGTTTTCACTTAGATACTGTGGCTTTATTATATTTGGAAGTACTGGAGCAGGCTCATTGGTAGTGACAGAAGTCGAGCTTGAAGTTTTGTTAGTAAGATTGGTTGAAATGGTTGTTTCAGAAAATTGTGGTGATGTATCAGTTTTATTAGAGTTTTCTGCAGTAGTTGTATCTAATGGAAGAGGTGCTGATTGGTTGAAGGATACTGCTTCCGAAGTTTGTGAACACGGTATTGCCGCTGAATGAGGTTGATTGAAAGTGTTGCTATGAGTAGGAGTATTAGTAATTTCTTGGTCATGGAGATTTGTAGGTGTAGGTGATATGCTTGGATTTGATAATGGATAACTTGATGACTGCTGAGTGTTTGGTACCTTGTGTAATATACTTGTTGTAGCTGTTTGATTTGGTGCTTCATTGTTTGAATCAATATGAGTTGATTCCGTTACTGAACTGTTATTGCATTGGGATGATATATGTCCTGTATTTTTGCAAATAAAGTGTACCTTGTGACAAAAATATGCGGTAAGGTGTTTGGTCGAAATTTATAAGAATAAAATCTGGAATTGATGATGTTATAGGGCTTACATAAACTTGCCTCCGAAAGCTCAATATGTGATTATATTCGGGAAGAGTCTAGCTAATTTTCAGAAATTTTATTGGGGAAATAAGCTTTAAACCGATATTCTGTAATTCTTCAAATAATACTTGATGAGGAATTGACGGGCAGACACCAGACCAGACTAGTCTTTCTGCTGGGGAGACAAGTCTTCTTGCTGTTATAACTTCGCCGAATACTTCTATAGAGCCATGTTGTGTCATGAAATTATCTACTACGGTTTTGTTTGCCAAATACATGCAGATTCTATTATGAGATAATCTAGATGAAAAAATAATATTTTGTGGGTTGATGATTGTGCCCAAAGGAATTAAATAATCCTGCAGTTTTAGCATTATCGATACAACTAAATACAATTGCTTGGTTTTTACTCGAAAAAGAATGTGAAGCGGCTGATGGATAACTGTTTGGTGACATTCGAACGTTGATTTACTGGACTGGTTAGATCGGGAGGTGTGTTTACGTCGTGTGAAGTCATTTTAAGCTGCGGTGGCGAAAGCTTCACTCCGGCTCTGGTAAGTGACAGATCAACCGCATGCTAGCTAACCTCACAAAATGATTGTACGGTGGTATATATTATTTCTTATTTGACGTTTTCTTTTCGGAATAATAAAATAATAATTACGTATAGATGACTTACGTAGTACTATCTAGTAGATAAACACTTATTTTTAAAAAACTATTTAATAAAACCCCTTGTTTTTATTAAAAACTAGGAGTACAAAATATCAGCACAACTTAACCATACCTTGCCAGGGCCGGTCTTCGAAGAAATTATTTGTATTCCATTAATAAAAAAGAACTATGTTGTGCTCTATTAAAAAAAGGAACTATGTATGTTTTTCTCCACTTTTTTCAGGACACCCGTTGTATAGTATATTATATTATTAATATAATATATATATATATATATATATATATATATATATATATATATATATATATATATATATATATATATAACTATACAAATTTACTAATTAATTTTTATCTAACATGTGTATTAAAAAAAATCGAAAAGGGTCCATTTATAATCAATCACCCCCTACTTAACAGTAAAAGCAAAACTTTTATACTTATCATCTTGTAACATAAACATGCAGCGTATTATTTCTAGTGGTTTTAAAAATGTTACCAGCTATGTAACAGGAAACCTTTTTATAAATTTTTGATTCTACAATAATACATATTGTAACAATAAAAACCATGCCGTTCGTAGTTTTTATTTCGTAAAATATGATATAAAATAATGAAAATATTATAGAAACGTTTACGTTTGATTTTAATAAGAATACCTAAGGTTTTCAGTTACTTATCTAACTAATAGTGAAAAGAAACAATAATTCTATATAGTCAGATAATGCATTAATAAAAATCAATATAGGTATTATGTAATATTGGAAACTAATGACGATATTAACCACAATAAAAACAGTCAAAATCTAATAACTCGGTCACGTCATGAGAAACAGCGAGAGGTACGGACTGCTGCAACTACTCTTACAGGGAAAAGTAGAAGGAAAACAAGGACCAGGAAGGCGAATGCTTTACTGGCTGAAAAATCTACGTTGTGGTTCAACACAACAATCACAAATCTTTTCAGAGCAGCAGTGTCAAAAGTACAGATTGCTACAATAGTCGCCAACATCCGAAACGGATAGGCACCACAAGAAGAAGAATGACGATATATTCGTATAATGTCAACAGAATATTGAAGAAAAGAATGACAGTACAAGTGGAAAGAATAAAAGTTTAACCAAAACTGTGGGGAAGCGTGGACACATAAGTGAAGCTATCCTTAAACGCTTGGAAGCCTTTGAGATGTGGGTATACATACGACGATGTACTAAGATAAGCTGTTTCGACAGAGTTAGAAATGAGGATGTCCTTAGACGGCTGAACTAAACAGCACAACTGGTTAATATAATAAAGAGACGGAAGCTGGAATACTTCGGTCACATTATGAGATACTCTGAAAAATATGACTTACATCTGATCATTCAGGGAACGATCCAAAGTAAACGTGGTCCTGGTAGAAGAAGAACATCATGCTGAACAAGCGTTAGCAAAATGCGTATAATTCGTAAAAATTAATATAATAAACTGTACGCGTATTAACAACTAACGAATGGCAGAATGGTTGATTTAGCGGTCCCTCTGAATATCAAATAAAGTATAATCTTAATTTACTGAATCTACCAATAATAAAATTAATATTAAATTGCTATAATTTTGAAAATTTGGACTGTTATTTCAAGTCCTTTCTGTAAAAAATCCCTTCTACTGAACCTAGGCAATTGGTATACAAAAATAAGATTTGATGAAAATAAAATTTTATGTAAAACCAAAGTAAAAATTTGGTATCAATATAAAACTTTTAAATTGATACTGTTAGTCTTCTCTCATAGATACCTATATTTATAACAAATTGTTTCTTTTCATTTGAAAACCTTTGTTCTAAGTCATTGTAAGTGGTGATTAGGAATCAGGTTCAAGAATAAGGCACATGATTATAAAGGATAGGACATACGTACCAAAATGCTGAAAACATGCCTTCTTTGCATACATCTTCTTCAGATTAAACAATATTCTTCGAAAATAAAGTAATATCTGACTCTATTGTATAAAAATTACAAATTTTATGCAAAAAAAAATCAAAAAATCTGATTTTATCTATTTTTAAATAAGTTAAAATAAGGATCAATCTTCTGGTCTTCGGTTTCTTCAATACATATCTTCTGTGGTTCTTCAATAAATATTCTGCTTAGTTTATGTTAAAAGAAGTTTTCCTTAATCTAAACAATTCTATTTAGTTTTTAACCTGCAATTTTATTGTATGTTTTCTTAAAACTCCTATTTAGTATAACTTTTTCCAGTAAAATGCTCTAACTCTATTTTAACATCAAAATAAATTACTAAAATTATTATTACTATTAATAATGTTGTCTATTAATCTTTGAGATGTGGATATTTTGCCGTATTCCAAAAATTCCATGGAGTGATCATGTTAGAAGTGAAGAAGTTTTAAGACGTAAGAATACAGACCATGAACTAAAAATATCTTATCTTGGACATATTATGCTCAAACACGAGATATATAACTCGTTTGAACTAATAATGGAAGACAGAACTAGAATGGACAGTAGACTTTCAAATCTTAATAAGAAAAGTCCAAAATAGAGATTAATGCAGAAGTTATCGTCAACAACTATAGAGACGACCCCTAAAGAAGAAAATACCGTAACTTTCATTTGGGCAATGCCATTTTAAAAATGGAAAGAGAGATAACTGATAAAACTCAAAATAGCTTTGTAAAATATGCTCCTATTTGCATTAGTGGGTATTTGAGAAAACATACATTTTTTTTAATATTAGCGTAACTGTTTGAATTACTTACTTTGACTTTGAGGCAGCATAAGAGGTTGCATTCCCATACCCTGATGTACCACATACTGCCGTTGGACTAGTTGCAGTTGTTGTATCAATTGCTGTTGTTGTAGAGCTAGCTGCTGTATTGAAGTTGAAGCTTTTTTCTTGTCTGTACTCTGTAGGATATGTGTTTGTTGGATGAGATTCAGTTGAAGCTGTTCTTGAAGCGATTGCATAGTTTGTTCAATCTGTTTTTTGCCTATTTCTGCCAACTGATGTTGCTGTAAGTAAACAAGCTGCGTATCAGAAAACAGTGATATATATTCAATTAAAAGCCTTGATTTTAAAACACTTACTTGGTGCTGTTGCTGCTGTTGTTGCAATATCGAATGCTGCTTCATTAAAGTCTGTAGCTGCGTAGGGCTTAATACGTGTTGTTGCAGGAGCTGCTGCATGTGGTGAAGATTTGAAGTGGGTGAAGACATTAGTGGCGGTCCAGGTGTTTGTGCCTGACTATAGGAGTATTCATTTGGGGGTAGTTTTGTGGGTTCATTCTATAACAATTTTGATGTATTTATTAAAAAATCCAAGCCACGAACACGACATATAAGAATGTTATTTGTTGCCTTTAGAAGAGACAAGATTCATACCTGCTGAATAGGTGGAATCGTCGCACTGAGATTTTTCTGCGCGTCGGACGAAGGTGGAGGTGAGTGTTCTTGCGTTCGGTGATCAGACACTGGACTTGAGCTTCCATTGCCTTTAATATCCCTTTCCCTTTCCTGTTCCCAAGTTCGATCCAGTTCTAACTGCTGCTGTTGCTCCTTTATTACTTTTTCTAATGATGCGGCCTGCTGCAATAAAAAAAATATATGTTATTTGTCATATAATTACCGATTTACTGAGTCAGAGGATTATCAATTTAAATTTTATTAATATAAATTACCGAAATAAAGCAAACATGGTACGAGTACTTTAAAAGTACCTAAGAAAGTTGCTAAACGAAGAACATCGGAGGAGAGACAGATAATACGGGATCCTAAATGAGAATGTAATACCGGGAATAGCAAGGGACGAGGTTGTCGAGACGTTAAATAAGATGAATAATGGTAAGGCAATATGACCTGATGGAATACCTTGTGGCATTCCACCTTCGATGGTACTGGTTTGAAAGGCTCTAGGAGAGGAAGGGGTTGATATTTTGTGTCAAATGATGACTAAGATATATGAGGAAGAAAGGAAGTCCAACATATGAATTAGACCCCCTTTTGTATTTAGTCTACAAATGTTTTTTTCGTCTTTCTCTTCAGGTACCATCTCCGATACAGAGGTTGGCAATCATCATAGCTATTTTAATTTTTGAGGCAGTAGCTCTAAAAAGTTGTTTTGAGCTGCATCCAAACCATTATCTCAGGTTCTTCAGCCATAAAATTCGTCTTTTTCCGATCCTTGTTCTGCCATCTATCTTTCCTTGCATTATGAGTCGCAGGATGCCATACTTCTCGCCCCGCATCACATGTCCGAGATACCGTAGTTTTCTTTCTTTAATTGTAAGTTCAACTTCCTTCTCTTTACATATTCTTCTCAGTACTTCATTGTTCGTAACTCTATCTACCCAGGAAACCCTCATATTTCTTCTATAGGTCCACATTTCAAAGGGGTTAAGTCGTCTCATTGTCTCTACATTTAACGTCCATGATTCCACTCCCTAGTATAGTGCACTGTATACGTAACATTTTGTTAGGCGTACTTTCAAGAGCTAATGTTAAAACTTTGCTACATAGGACCTTTTTCCTTTTCATTTTTTCATTTTGTTTTTTTTTACAATTTTACAATTGCCTCAACTTCAGCTTCTCAAATTCATCACTGTTAGCTGTAAATGATCATTTTGTGTAATTATTTTAAATTACACAGAATGCTTGATTTAAATGATCAATTTATTCAGAATATGTTTTCCAAATTTTAAACAATGAACAGTATATCAGAATGCATCCACACATAAACGAAATAGAAGTATTGCTGTAAATATATTTTCATCAGAAACAGTTACGTGTAATGCAGTGATAAGCTGAAATGTTTAGTCCTAACTGATCTGTGGGTTCCTGAAAATGAATACAGATTTCCCGTGGTTATCACACAGCAATAAAGATGAATAAGTGTGTTTTCGGGCCTAAAGGGATGAACAAAGCAACGCGTTACAACACTTGCTTATGAACTCCCTTCAGAAATTAAACAAAGCTTGTGAAGTATTGAGGGACCATTCTGATAATAATTACCATAAAACAGCTCAATTAAAATGTAGTAACTTTAAAAAAATATTTGAAGGTATACTCCGGTCAACTTACGCATCCGAGGCTACAAAAATTACCATCAAGCTGAAAATTGGCAGGATTGTTAAAAGTACCATCATAAATAAAATCCTCCTAATTTTACCATAAATCTTACCGTTTCGCTGAAAATCGCTAAAAACCATATTTGGTGACCTTTGACCCTGCGTAAATTTTTTAGCAGGGGTCGGATTTATGAGGACTGTTTAGATTTCATTTATGATGGTATTTTGAACAATCCTGCCAATTTTCAGCTTGATGGTAATTATTGTAGCCTCACTCCTATTTTTGAGTCTAACTAGACCGGTCTAGTAAGGCAGAAAACGTTATGGTTTAGAGTTTAGGGTTTGTCCATATTATGTGGGCGGTTTGCCAACGTCGACTGCGCGGTTTACCTGTTTTACTTGCTCGCATCCTAATGCAGGCTTTGAAGTTTCGCCCTAATACCAAGAAAAACAGGGCGGAAACAGGTAAACCGCGCAGTCGACGTTGGCCAACCGCCCGCGTATAAGCCCTTTTAACTGAACAATGCAGTTGCAAAAACAGTAAACGAAAATACAATGAAACTCGTTCCGATTTTAAAAATAATTATTTTGTGCGGTGGACAAAACATTCCTTTAAGAGGCCACATAAGTGATGGCGCTATTGATCTTGAAATGGAATCGTCTGAATCACGAAGGGAACTACATACTTAAAATATAGAGTTAATGCAGGTGATCAGATTCCTGAAAACCATCTTAAAAATGCTTTCAGATTCAGCGTTTACAAGTAAAACAACGCCAAATGCTTACAAGTACAACATTTAATTGCAATTGAAATAATTATCCTTTATGTTTCCCTTGGTGAAAATTATTTTAGTTTACAATAACAATAATAGTAATAATATGCCATACAAATTCTGACCACAAAAAATGTCGATATGGATTTCAAGCCCAATAAACCATCCAACATCTTACCGGGGGCTGTCAGGCGTTTGTCGGAACTGACTAAAGAATTCCATGACTCAGTAGTAAATATTCTTCACCAAGAACTAGCTAGCAAACTGGGACTTCCCCAAACTGACCATCTCCCTTATTACCAATACGTCCCTGACAGAATGCTTGAAAACGACAACTACAAGCTATACTGGGATCACACTGTGCTCACAGACCAACCAGTGGCATACAATAGACCGGATCTCATACTATGTAGTTAATGAACTTATAGGCAAACAAAACAACACTAATCGATGTGGCATTACCTAACTGTAATACTCTATGTTTTAAATATGGACAACGAAAATATTCCCAAGTACAGAGATCTAGAAATACAAATCCGGACACAATGGATAATGCAAAGTATCCAGACAATACCTATTATTCTGTCTACTGCTGGAGTAATTCCGAAGAACTTCTTAGAGAACATAAAACAGCTGGGTCTTAATGAACATATCTATAAGAACATGCAAAAAGCTGTGCTACTTTCGACGTCTAAACGCGTAAGAAAATTTTTGGGAGATACTCCGAGGTACCAAATCACCTAGAACTCGATAACATGGAAAGAACTCAATCCTTTTGATACCGTAGATATCTTCTTCTTCTTCTTCTTCAAGTGCCGTCTCCTAATCGGAGGTTGGATATCATCATCACTATCTTTACTCTATCCACCGCTGCTCTAAAGAGTTCTATAGAACTGCATCTAAACCAGTCCCTTAAATTCTTTAACCATGACACTCTCCTTCTTCCTATACTCCTTCCGCCTCTTATCTTTTCCTGTATTATCAGTCTTAGCATTTCATATCGCGGTCCCCTCATTACGTGTCCCAGATATTGTAACTTTCTTATTTTTATCGTATTATTTCGCATTCTTTACCCATTTCTAGCAATACTTCCGTGTTCGTTTTCCTCTGGGCCCATGCTATTCTAAGCATCTTTCCGTAACACCACAATTCAAAAGACTGTAGCTTATTTATGTGTTCTTGATTTAATGTCCAGGTTTCAAGTCCATATTGTAGTATCGAGAACACGTAGCATCTCAACGCTCTTACTCCCAGTTCTAAGCTAAGGTCTTTGTTGCAGAGAACTGTTTACATTTTTACAAACGCATTTCTTGCTATTTCTATCCTGGTCCTTATTTCTGTCGTTTGATCATTTTTCTCTGAAATCCAGGTTCCTAGGTATTTGTATTTATCAACCCTTTCTATCGGTACATTTCCCAAATGTGTGCTTGTTTGTATGTTTGTTTTCTTAGTTATTATCATGTATTTGGTCTTTTTTATATTCATTTTTAGTCCATAGTCTTCACAGAAATTGTTTGTTTTGTTTAGTAGTAGTTGGAGTTGTTCAGCAGAGCTTGCCATAATCATGGTATCATCTGCATATCTTATGCTGTTAATAGATCTTCCGTTAATTATTATTCCTTCACTTTGAGATAGCAATGCTTCTTCAAAAATGGCTTCACTATATGCATTAAAGTGTAGATATCTGGGATGAGTAAATTGTCCCCTGTAAAGAAGTGTGGTGGTATGGCCAAATCTGGGGATAATCAAATTTTCGGTAAGTCCAGCCGCTAGCCCACCCTATTATGAATTTCTAGATCCGCGCCTGGACACAATGAAAATTTGGGAGATAACTGTAGAGCGAAAGTTAAGGAGGAAGACATCGATAGGATAAGAACAGTTTGGGTTTATGCCAGGACGGAGGACAACAGATGCCTTGCTTGCTTTAAGACAGTTGATAGAGAAATACGGGGAGAAGAAAAGACTGCATTTGACATTTATAAATCTTCATAAGGCGTACGACACTATCCCTAGACATGAGCTACGGCCAGGTATGAGAGAGAAATAGGTTCCTGAGAAGTACGTAAGGGTCGTGTGAAGAATATGTATGAGCGAGCGTACACCAAAGTAAGGACTCGTGTCGGATTGACCACAGTTTTCCAGTGCTGATTGGTTTGCATCGAAACTCTTCACTGAGTCTCTACCTGTTTAATCTTGTTATGGATGTACTGACAGAAAAGGTAAGGGAGGCTCTTTGGTCAATGCTTTTTGCTAATGACATAGTGTTAGTAGAGAGCAAAGAAATGTTGGAGAAGTTGGATGGTTGGAAAAGAGTTATTGGAGAAGCAGAACTCAATGTTAGCACTTCGAAAATGGAGTATAGGGTAGGTGGGGGTAAAGACCCGCACGGGGTAAAGCCACGCATTAGCTTTTTGAATTTACCGGACAATATTCTACAGCCGGCCGTTAGGTGGGCGATCGGTAATGATACGGTTGAGTGTGTTATAAAATTTCGTGCAGATAGGAAGTGTATTATGTGACAAAATGAGGTTAGTAGATTTTTCGTAATTTTGATCTAATAATTGTATTTATTTAGGGTAAATGTTGTTCATATAGCGATAAGATTTACTAAAAGAGCGATTTGTCAGTCGTTATTGTGACTATTTAGATTTATTTTCATATCATTTAATTGTATTTTATATGCTGTATACTTGTTGTAGAAGCAATTTATTGAAATAGTTCAGTATGGGGCAAAAGTCCCGCAGTTAAATAGAGGCAAAGCCCCGCATGCGGGGCTTTGCCCCATATTGCAATTTAAATTAAGTTACATCTCATGTTATTGCATCTAATCATTTTTTTTGTTTCTATTTCAGAAACTATAAAAGAAAAACCCAGTATGCAGCATTAACGGAAGACAAACTAGTTGAGGCTCGTGCGTTACTTGTAAGGGGTGTATCCATTTAGCCGCTAAAGAAATAGGTTTTCACGAATCGACTCGGAGAGACCGACTGAAAAAAGGAGGCGGGCACAAACTTAAATGTCTAGGGATATTTTTAGATACATATTTATTTTTTCTAGGTATAATTTGGAGAATCATCATTTGCAGTAGTTTATCGTATATTAATATATTATAATAAAATTTGTTTAGATTAAAAAAAAGTAAAATATATCTTTAAAAATATTCGGTATTAAAAAAAGTAAGACCTATAAAAAACATAAAATATGATCTTCATTTTTATTATGTTTCATTTTGGTGTACCCCATATATAGGGTGAGGCAGATAAAGGGCCTATTAGAAATATCTCGAGAACTAAAGGCAACTGAATTATGAAAATTGGAATACCGGGGTTTTGAAGATTAATCTATTTAATGAAAATATTTTCATCGATTTGGTACTTCCGGTTATACCGGAAGTTGCTTATAACTTCGTTTTTCTTAAATAAAACACCCTATATTTTGATATTGTAATGAAATGATAATATCATTATTTCATGGTACTTTTTTACTTCTTAAGCATTCCCCATCCTAACTGCTTTAATTTGTGCTTAATGGTTAATCGCACCAACAATCTTAACTTCGATGGTATTTTGATACCTCAACCATTATTGGCAATTTTAAGTATCAGTCTAGTTTAATATCTATTTATTTCCAGAAAAATATTTGTGATTGAATATTTTCACGGTCAACCTAATACAATTTCACCTATTTTGTGTTGCAATTAATGTTTGGCTTGAATCACCAATAACTCACAAATTAAAGCAGTTAGGTATAGGGAGTGCTTAAGAAATTAAAAAGTACCATAAAATAACATTTCATTACAATACTAAAATATAGGGTGTTCCATTTAAGAAAACTCAGAAAATACTCATTCCGAGTTTCGACCAACCCTGTATACTAAAATGAAAAATTTAACTATCCAATAACTCTTAACAATAGTAGACTATATTAAAAATCATTTGAACATTAGTAGAGATTATTATGTCAAACTACTACAATCCTACAGGGTGTGAATCTTGCTACGAAATTAATAAGGAAACGTTATTATCTTTTAACCTACCCTGTATAATATTACAAAACCTTATATTTTAAGAAAGAAGAAATCGAGGAGAATCCAAAAATAGTAAAAATATATAGAGTGTCCTATTTAAAAAAACGAAGTTACAATCAACTTCCGATATAACCGGAAGTAGCAAAGAGACCAAAATATTTTCATTAAATAGTTTATACCTCAAGACCCTTGTATTCCAATTTTCATTATTCTCTTAGCTTTAGTTCTCGAGATATTTCTAATAGGCCCTTTATCTGCCCCACCCTGTATACAAAATATCAAGTGAGTTATTATAATGTTATGTTAACTCCACACTCGAAAAACTAGAATTTAGTAAACACAACTTCTGCTTTACTATGTATAGAATACGTGACTGTAACAGATTTGAAAGATTGTAAAAAAGGCCACAAAAACCCATAAAAGTTTTAAGATTGGTCCTAATTACCAAAGAGTCGAAAGTTTTACTAGCAACCACTGCGCATTTTATGAAGTGGCCTTCATGGGAATATGTATCGGAATTCTTTTTTGTTCACACTATTTGTGCCTCCCGGAGCTTAAAATAGCTATTAGTTTTAAAAAATGATGATATGCTTTAATTTATTATACTTATGGATTTCATTTAATGTACATTATGTAACTGAGCTTTTCTACATTGTAACAATTTTTTTGACTAATGTGCGTTTGTTTATGGCAAAATAGGCTTAAAATAATGATTGCTGTATACTTTTATCTGACGCAATTGTTATAACGGATAAAGAGGAAGACAGAGAAAGTTATGAAAAATTAAGAAAGGACGCTAAGAAAATTATAAGACAAAATAAAAGAAGATGGGCAGATGAAAAAATGCAAGAAATAGAACAGGAAAGAACAAATAGAAATATTTCTATAAAAATATTAAAGAACAAACCAAAAATACAAAGGTAAAACAAATGGAATAAAAAATAAAGATGGAATAGTCATAGTAGAAGATAATGAATATAAGCAGGTATTATGGGCAGATCACTAAAGAGAACTTTTGACGAAGGAATACAATGGAGAAGAAATGCATGAGGAAGAGGAAACAGTGGACGAAGAAGCAGACGAAATACACATTGAAGTCTCAAAAGAGCTAACAACTGAGGAAATCGAGGAAGTAATACAGAGGAGCAAAAAAGGAAAAGCTCAAGGAAAAGACGAAATTAACATGGAACTTGAAAAAATACTCACTTGAAATATATATGGAAGGAAGAGAAGATACCGGCGGACTGGAAGATAGGGCAGGTAATAACAATACATAAAAAGGGAGACCAACAAATTTGTGAAAATTATAGAGGAACAACATTACTAAGCACAACGTATAAAATACTGACTTCAATAGTAGGAAAAATATTGTCAAAGAACACGAAGAAGAGAGTCGGACAACACCAATGTGGATTCACAGAAGGAAGATCAACAATAGATGCTATAGACACGATAAAACAAATAATGGAAAAAGAAAATGAATACAAACTAGAATTAGAAATGCTATTCATTGACTTCAAACAGGCATTTGATTCGATTAAGAGAAAAGAACTAATGATTACCCTGGAAAAATTAAAAATCCCACATAAACTCAGAAAATTAATAAATATGACAATGAGAACTACCAAAATTAGCATAAAGACGCAAAGAGGCGAGACAGATGAATTCATTATAAATAAAGAAGTGAAACAAGGAGATGCCTTATCCACGACACTGTTCAATCTAGCTTTAGAATATGTACTACGAAATATAAACAAAGGGAACCTAAGAACAAGAGGTGGACAAATAATCGCCTACGCAGACGACTTTGTTATTACTGCAAAGAATAGAAACATAATGAAAGAAATGCTAGAATAAATAAAAGAGAAAGGGGAGACAGACAATGCGACTCAGATTAAATGAAGAAAAGACAAAAATATTAAGACTAGGGAAACCAGCAATAAAAGGAAAAACCAAAATAGGAAATTCAAGAGTTTGAAGATGTAGAAAATTTCAAATACCTGGGAATGACAATAAGCAAAACGGGTGAAAGAATACCAGAAATAAAAGAAAAAATATTGGCAGCGAATAAAGCATATTTTGCAAATAAAACACTACTTAAAAGCAAAATACTGACTATTAAAACCAAGATGAGAATGTATAACACCATAATTAGACCAATATTATTCTAAGCAGCAGAAACAATGACGATGACTAAAAAAGATGAAGAAAACTTAAGAATAGTGGAGAGAAAGATCATTAGAACCATACTGGGACCAATCAGAACAAAGGAAAATGAATATAGAAGCCGAACAAATGCAGTGATTAGGAAAGTACTTAAAGAAGATACCGTGACCAAAATAAAGCAATGCAGAGTTAGATGGTTAGGTTACATCTGGCGCGCAGGAGATGAAGTAGTGACATATTATGCTATGATAGAATGGAATCCATGAGGAAGAAAGAAAAGAGGAAGACCAAGAACAAAATAGTTGCAAGAAGTTGAAGAAGACTTAAAAAACGCAGGAGTCACAGAATGGCGGAGAAAAACTGGAGACAAGAAAAAATGGAGAGAAATCGTTAAGAAGACAACATAAGCAAACGGGACTGATCCTCCCAAGAAATAGGATCTAGAAAGCTTTCGAGACTTAGCTCCATATCGGGGTGTACAGTCACTTATATAATGGTTAAAATTTTTTTACCATTTTTATTACAATAGTTAGATAATTTGCGATATGTAAACAGGTATTGGTCGACCAATCAATAATATACGGTTTGCCGACGATATTATTTTATTAGCGGAATGTCTTGAAGATTTACAAATACAAACAAATAGTTGACAGAATGATAGAAATCAGCGAAGAAAATGGACTGTCCCTAAACACAAAAACACAGCGTTACACAATTTATGGTAATAACAAAAGCCCAACAGCGCCAAGAAAGCATAACATAGCAATACATGGAGATCAAATTAAAAAAGTTGAAAAATATAAATATCTGAGTACAATAATTAATGAAAATAATGGATACACAGAAGAGATTAAAGCAAGAATAGAACAGGCAATAAATGCTTTCAACAAACTGAAAAAAGTATTCTCTAGTAGGAATATTACAATTTCTTTAAAGATAACTAAAAATTCTGAGTGTTCTCGGTATTGTTTTATTGGTTGGAGACTTGAAAATTAAAGAAATATGTTTCGGATAGATTAAAAGCCTTCGAGTTATGGGCCTACAGAAGGATAAAGTTGGGTGGATAGAGTCACGAATGTCGAGGTGTTGAGAAGAATGGGAAAAGAAAGAGGAGTTTTAAATACAATTAAAGTTAGAAAACTGCAATATCTGGGACATGTCACGAGAGACGAGCATTATAACTTGTAACGATTGATAATACAAGGAAGAATACAGGGTAGAAGGAATCGTGGAAGAAGACGCATCTCCTGGTTAAACAATTTGAGAGCTTGGTTTAACTACACTTCTGCAGACCTCTTTAGAGTAGAAGTATCGAAAGTGCGAATTGCCATGATTGCTGCCGACCTTCTTTGAGAAGATGGCACATGAAGAAGAAGAAACAGGTATTGGAACAGTTAGCTTAGTCCATTAAAGAGTTACATTTAGTATTGTGTTTTTCAGAAGACGCAATTTTAATTTTCTGATATATTAGGTGGTTAGTAGTAGAAGCCGAAGTTCGGTTTGTCGGGTCGCCACTAGTGTTGCCAGGTCCGATTTGTTTTTAATCGGTACATAAGCAAAAACACATCGGGATTTAGTAAATGACGGTCCAGTAAAAAAGTCAATACTTTTCGAGTAATTTTATCGAAAAAAAAAAAAAAATTCTTAGCAAAAATGTAGCTTTTAAAAAAGCAAAAAAATTGTATGTTCAGAAAGTCTATAAAACCAGTAAAAGCAAAGTTGTAGCTCATCAAAAATACTTTCTTATTCGTCAAATTCCAAATCGAATTTTTCAACTCAAAATAACCAAAAAATTAAGCAATTTTCGGGCAAAACCTATTACATCTTTTTAAAGTGTTAAGGTGATATGTAAGGTTTACCGGTTGGGAGTGCTTAGTTTTGAAAAAAAAAATGGTTTTATAATAAAAAAAAATTTCCTAAAATATTGGAAAATGCCCCTTTTTTTAAAATAACTTAAAAATTATTAGGGATACTAAAAAGCTCAAGGAGTAAAAAGTAGGTAGGTTTTGCTTTTATAAATATGACAGATTCATTTTGTTTATCTGTAAGACAAACATTGGTTAAAATTTCTGTTCATATTTTGCATACACTCGTGATTAGTGACTCGTTCAGGCCCTTTCAATCATGTAAAAAATACATAAGTAAAGTAAATTGTTTGTAAAGCGGTAACGATTAATTTCATTTGGGGTGCTAAGTAGGGTGAGATTTTCACGATTCTTTTACCAAAAAAAAGGAGTCAACTTGATTGTGAGCACAACTCGCTTGATACTAGAAACTTTTTTAAAACATAAAAATAAAAAAAATATGAAAAAAATTTTTTTAAGAAATGCTTTTCTTTAGTTACTAACATTAAAAATATTATAAAAAAAATCTATTTAAAAGCCAAAAATAAAAAAATTGGAGAAATCTAACACATTCGTCAAAGAAAAGCGTGGCGCGTCTTCATCGAATAAACGGTTTTCGCCCCACGCTTTTCTTTAACGAATGTGTTAGGTTTCTTAAATTTTTAATTTTTAGCTTTTAAATTGATTTTTTATAATATTTTTAATGTTTGTCACTCGTAACTAAAGAAAAGCCTTTCTTAAAATTTGTTTTTTATATATTTTTTTATTTTTTACTTTTTAGTCTTACACTTTTCAAACATTACAATATATCGTCATGTTTATTAAAATATGTATAAAACGTATGATGTACAAACATGAAAAGTAGCCGGAATCGGCAAAAAATTTGAAACTTTATTGTTTATTAATGAAGCATAACGTAAAAAATTAACGTAAAAACACAAATTATGTATAGTTCATATATTTAGCTACAATATGTAAAAGTCTCAAGTTTCTTCATTGTAAAAAACAAAAGAATTTAAGCATTTTCCGTTAAAATCGTTTTTTATTTAAACAATTAATAAACATAACAATTTTTTTTACTAATTATTTTTGTATTGTTCCCGCGAATGCATATGTCTGCAAATGTTTAGCCATTTACATTGAAGAAAAGGCAGTCAAATTACCGTCCAAAGATTTGACCAAACGATTGATCTAAAGAAAAGCGTTTAATTAATTAATACGCCAAAACGAATTCTAATGTTAATTGTAGCACAAAACGTCTCTACCGGTGGTTTTTATAAGACTACGATAAAAGCCCGATTTTTTTTAATTCGAGTTTTGGTTGAAGTTTTGTTTCTTATCGTATTGGAATTTGACACGAATAAGCGCCGATTTTTATATAAACAAATATATGAGCGTTCAAAATTTGAAACCTTATTGTTTATTTATGAAGCATAACGTAAACAATTAACGTAAAAAGCGAAATTATGTATAGTTCATATCATTAGCTACAATCCGTAGAAGTTTCAAGTTTCTACATTGTAAAAAGCAAGAGAATTTAAGCATTTTCCATTAAAATCGTTTTTTTTATTTAAATAATTAATAGACATAATTTTTTTTATTGACTATTCGTGTATTGTTCCCACAAATGCAAATGTCTGCAAATTTTCATTCATTTGAATTGAAGAAAAGACAGTCAAATTAACGTCTAAAAATTTGACGCAAACTATTGAACTAAATAAAAGCGTTTAATAAAGCTTTATTAAAAACGTTTTAATTGATTTTTCCCGAAAAGTGCTTTATTTCTGGGTTATTTCACGTTGAAATATTTGATTTGAAATTTGACGAATAAGAACATATTTTTCATGAACTAAAACTTTGCTTTCGCTGGGTCTATAGACTTTACGAATTCACAATTTTTTTCATTTTTTTATATTATGCTACATTTTTGCTAAGAATATTTTTTTCGATCAAAAACTTACTTTTTGAGTTATTTGTGAAAATCGCCTAAAAACGTGATTTTTTTTGTCGAAAAATAAACATTTTCAATCGTAAATAACTCGAAAAGTATTAACTAAGTTAAAATTTCTTTAAAACTGAAATTGCTTAGAATTAGTCAATTTATCCATCTCCGGATTTATTTTAAACGCGCGGTTTTTCACCCCCAACTAGGGGTGACTGTCACCCGCCGAGTAAAAGCAACCAACGACACCAGCCGTCCAAATTTTCATGCAATTCGGAGTTGATCCTGAAAATTACACAGTATCGCCGTATTTCCCGTTCATTTACTGGACTACAAGGTGTTTCTATAATCTGTATTTAATCCTACATAATAATAATAATCAGACGAAATTACAAAAAAAATCGTAGATTAAAGAAAATTATTTATTTTTTATTAAAATTATTTTTCATTCGATTTTGCCGCTTTTAGGAGTGCCTTGGTTTTTATATAGTTATAAAATTCACTGCAAGTCCTCCTGAAATTGGTTTTAGTAGGTGAAAATCGGGACATTCAGTGTCACGGTCAGGTACAAATCGGTACGCGTCCCTGGACCCCTGAAAATCGGGACGTCCCGCGCAAATCGGGATACCTGGTAACGCTAGTCGCCACCATTGTCCCCCGGTCACTATCTTGGAAAGGGCTATCTCATAAACTAGCACCTCTACACTCTACATGAAAATTTTATCAGACAATATTTGTAGCAAATTAAATTATCTACAACTTCATTTCAATTAACTTTTATTGTAAAATGGAAAATAAAAAATTATAAACAAAACTAACTGAAAATTTTTGAACAAATTTTCTTTTGAGCGTTGTAACCTTTTTAAGGTCATTTTACAATAAAATGACAGAGTATTCTTATAGGGGGATTTTCAACAAAAATTATCAATATAAATTTGTTTATTTTCAGTAATTTATCTGGGTTTTACAGTACTCCGAAGTTGATCCAGTTCTTGAACACTAGTAAGAGTACGATAAAAATTAACTAGGTATTAGGCTTGATTTTATATTATATAGTATTTATATTTTTTATTCACGTGATGTGATTTTTCATAATTTGTTGCTAAAGGTTGTATTAAACTTGATCAATTTTGGAGCGGGATTATGTCTGACTAAGGTTTTGTACATATGCAGGCGGTTGACTGGCGGTCCCATTCCTCCCCTAGTAAACCGCCGCGGTTTGACGACGGAGCGGTTGCATGTGTACGATTCTATTTATTCCTTGGCAACTTGAACCGCGGTGGTTGGGTTTTTCAAGTAAGGGCTTGTTTATATGCAGGCGGTTTGCCAACGTCGACGTCGCGGTTTACCTGTTTTCCCCCTGTTTTACTTGATATTAGGGTGAAACTTCAAAGGCGCCATTAGGGTGAGGTCAAGTAAAACAGGTAAACCGCGCAGTCGACGTTGGCCACGGGCGAAACAGAGGCCCCCGCAGCGTGAAGCTTGCGGGAGGTCCCAATCGAGCAGGGGCCCCATCTTGTCGTCTGATATTATGTAAAAATCTGTTATAGTGTATATGATTTTACTTTGTGTGTTGAAATTTAAAAACGTAAATTTCTAGATAGGCGTATTCGGCAAGTGAATCACCTCATACCTAGAAAGTTAATCCTTTCCGGTCTCACGAACTTTTATGGGTGACGACAATAAACTATAATGCTTTGTATGTGACTATTGAAAGATTTGAGAATTGCAATTTGTCGAATTTTAGAACAATATTTTTCTAAGTCGTCTAGAAATGGATTTTCTCTTTACGGGGGGGGGGGGGTTTGTTACGCCACTGACGTTGGCAAACGGTCTGCATATAAACAAGCCCTTACAGCTTGTCCACATGAGGGCGTCGGACAACGTCGACGTCGCGAAGAAAATATATTTCCGTTGTGTCTACTTTGTGTATCTATTTTCTGTACCTACTACGGTGGTATTGTCAATATTTCTATCTAAGTGATATCGATATCGCTTAGCTGAATTTTAAAATACATTTTACCGTCTGTTTTCTACATAAAGTGTGCAAAAAATGGTGCAAGGTAAACTGTAGATCTATAGTCGGAGTACAAGGTTATTTCTAACATCATCTCAGCTTCCTGCAATTCGTCCTCGGAGAGAAGTATTATGACTTTTTGTTGCATAAATAATTTAACACAGCTAGAATTTTTTGGGAATATATCACAATATAGAGGAAATAGATAAACAGAAGAAAACTACTTCTACTAGTCTTAGAACCAAGAAAATTTAGCTTGTATGGCTTGTAACATTTTAAAGATATACAGTGACTTGGTAGGCATGTACAATTGTAGTTCATAGTCCTTTGCAGCTATAACATTATACGTATCTCGATTAGGTAAAATAAAATTATTCATTTTTGAAACAAACGTTTAGTGGTGCCCTCTATGCAAAACGTCAAAGACTCGTCTGGCTTTATTTACGCCTATTTTTTAACTGAGCATGTTTTAAAACCTTATTACCGGCTTTTCCATTCGGTCTATTTCTCATGCAAATGGGCCTCGCGTCACAGATCTAAATAAAAGAAAAATGCGGGAAAGCGGCGTGCGGTGAAGACACTAGATCAAGATTATTTTCGCGAACGGCCATATATCTGAAGAAGGTATACAGGTATTATGGCGAAACTATTGCTCTAAGATGCATGGCTTCCTCGGATATAATGCGAACTCTTGTATACACCGAGCGCGCCGCGAATCAATCATATTTATAACATGCACGAGCTGTTTTTCTTTTTTATAAAGGCCTCCTTTATGGCCTATATTTCTAGAGGTTTGTAAAGTATATTTTCTGATGGGAAAATAAACCAATTTTGGTGTGATTCGATAACTACATACTATGATATAGCTATTACTAAACACATTTTATATAAAAAAATTATAATTTCTGGTTTATAAAATAATGTTGTTCAGAAATCAAAACAAAACGCAAGAATTGTTACTATGTTAGGGACCTAGAATATCAAAACATTAAACAACAAAAAGAAAGAACTGGAAATATCAGTTCGAAAAGGCAAATTTAGTTTTATTAGCTTTAACTGAAACGAAAGAGCGAGGCGAAAGAGAAATAAACTGCTCGTCAAAAGTTAGGGATATTGAAAATTCTGCTGAATTTTTATAGTAGATTTTTTCGTGAACAGATTAACGGATTCCGCTAATTTTTTTTATTATTTTTGGCTTTTCTTTAGTATTTACACAGTTATGCAAAGGTTTACTCAAGATGGAAGAAAATAAATGTTTTTCTTATGTTAAGTTTGAGACGCCCTGTAGGGAGGACGAGGTACAAATGCGAGTATATATCGAAATCGTATTGTAGTCTTATGTTTGTAAACATTTTGTTTTTTGAATGTCCCTGATATCTTTAGAAATAAAAAATAGACGGTTTTGTAATTTAACATATGTGTTTTAACCGAAACAAAAGTTTGAGACACCTTGTAGGGAGAAAAATGCGCAAAGGTGAGTATACCTCAATATTTTGTTGTAGTCTCATATTTTGTGAATATTTTATTTTTTTAATTTCCCTAATATCTTTAATAACAAAGAAACTAGACGATATTACTGTTTAATATGTGTTTTAACTGACGACATGCGTGACATCACACATGTGAAACATAGAAAAACATATTAAAGAGTAATACCGTCTAGTTTCTTTGTTATTAAAGATATCAGAGAAATTAAAAAAATAAAATATTCAAAAATATGAGACTACAACATAATATCGGGGTATACTCACCTTTGTGCCTTTTTCTCCCTACAAGGTGTCTCAAACTTTTGTTTCGGTTAAAACATATGTTAAATTAAAAAACCGTCTCATTTTTTGTTTCTAAAGATATCAGGGACATTCAAACAACAGCATGTTCACAAAACATAAGACTACAATATTATTCTGATGTATACTCACATTTGTACCTCGTTCTCCCTACAGTCAAACTGAACATAAGAAAAACATATTTTTTTCTTCCACCCGGTATAAGTACAAAAAATAAGTTTGAGTAAACCTTTGCACAACTGTGTAAATACTAAAGAAAAGGCTAAAATAAAAAAAATAGCGGAATCCCTCTGTTCGCGAAAAAATCAACTATGAAAATCAGCAGAATTTTCTATATCCCTAACTTTTGACGAGCAGTTTATAACTAGAAAATTGACATTAATTGATGTTGTACTATACAGTAGAGTTGATGAAAAATAAAGAGCAACAGGAGGTATAGGTTGTATAATAACGGCCAATAAAACAAAATTCTTAAGAAAATGCCAGATATAATTTTGATAATTAAGATTAAATACAATGAGCCACACAACAGCTTAATCATCGTTTATTGTATTGGACCGAACAAGGATGAAAAAGCAAAACGAAAATAATGTTCCTGGAAAGAATTATCACAAGTAAATGAATCTTGCAAGAAACAAAGGATAATGTAGGTGATATGGCAGAGTAGGGAAAAAAGATCACCAGTATCTATCACTGGGAAAGTAATAACAGTGACAGAAGACTGCTCGATTACTGTCAAGTACATAACTTAAAATTATTATCAATACTTTCTGTGAGCACCAAGACATACACAAGTATACAAGAGAAGAGCCTAGTAGAGGAGAAAAGTCCATAATAGACTATATACTGACAGACAATGAAAACAGAAAGATAATATCTGATGTAAGAGTGAGTCATGGACCCTAAATAATAAACAACGACCATTATCTGCTAGTAGCAATAATAAAAATGGAAATAAAATAACAAGAGAAAAAGACAGTAAAAGCGGCATAATAAAACTATAAAACGATAAAATCTTACTGGTTTAAAAATAAAATAATAAAATAAAATGTGGTGAAGCATTTAACGAAGAAAGAGAAATAAGACACTGGAACAAACAAAATCTGGAGAATGTAAGGCAACACTAAAATATACTGAATACAGCAAAAAAGAGGTTGTACTGAGTGTAGACTAGCGCGAAACTTTATACTACAGGGCGGAACAAGAAGGTAAGTCATAAATTAAATCACATATTCTGGCACCAAAAATAGTTCAATTGAACCTAATTTACCTTAGTACTGTTGGAATCTAAGGGTAAGAACAGAACAAGTGGGTCGAGGAGGAGGTGTAGGTCGCGGTGGATGCTACTAGTTAAGTCGCGGTCGATGTCGACAGCACAAGGAGGTCACCTGCGCTGTCAGCCGAGCTAGAACCACTATCAAGTGAAGTAGTTTAATGAAATTTGAATAACAAAAAGACTGTGCTTTTGCGATGTTGTGTCAGTCAAGTGAGAATAGTGATGGAATGTCAGCTGTAAATAATCAGATCCTCCTTCATATTTAAAAAATTTACTGAATTTAATTACTTTAGAAATTCAAAAATAAACTGAATACAAAAAAGGGATTACATTATAAAAAGTATCAACTAAGATAGCGCAGTTAATGACAACTTGGCTTCGAACGGACCAATCACAGGGAAGCATCCTTGTAGGCCTCGCAGTAGACATCCATGTAAAACAAACTCGTTTTATTTTCAAAAACATCGATGTAAACCTCCTAGATGGCATCGCGCTAAACCTTCACCGCGACTTACCTGCTCTGTTCTCTTCCATTCACTACAATGTGTTTGTTTTACATGGATATCGACATCGACGCGACCTACACCTCCACCTCCACCGCGATCCACTTGTTCTGTTCTTACCCTAATATTGAACTATAAATTATTATTTTTGTTAGCTTTGCTTAAACAAATATACGCAGTCTTCAAGGGCCCACCTCCGACTTCTCCGAACTATTAATTCGATACACTGTTGCCTAAAATTGCATAAAAGTGTCATGTTACGTGTGAATGTGAGAACGGTGGTAGTTCTGTTTTTGGTACTCAGTCTGGTCCAATATCTTCTAGAAGAAACAGATCTCTTAATTTCTTTGTATGTACATTTGTATGTACATATAATAAGTAAAAGTGTGCACATAAAAGATTTACAACCCTTTGAAGTTACAAAATGAAAATCGATTTTTTCCAATATATCGAAAACTGTTTAGAAATTTTATATTGAAAATGGAGATGTAGCTTTTTATGGCAGTAACATCTTAAAAAAAATAACAGTGAAATTTGTGCACCCCATAAACATTTAATGGGGGTTTGGTTCCCTTAAAAAAACCTCCTCAAATGTTTATGTAGGTATTAATTAAATTTTATTTTGGCACCATTATTTAAACACAATAGTTTTAAAACTATAAAACTATTTTTTGTCTCTTAGTACTTTCTCGATAAGCCAGTTTTTATCGAAATATTTTGAACATTTGTAAAATCCACCACATCCTTGTAAAGAAATACTCAAAAATTTTTGCAATATATTAAAAAAGAAGCCGCATCTCGATGAAAACTGGCTTATTGCAAAAGTACTACGAGGCAAAAAACTTTTAAATACACCGTGTTTATTTAATTGTACCACAATAATAACGTAATTGGAACGAACACAAACATTTGTATTTGTTCATGGGATGCACAAATTTCATTTCATTGTTATTTTTTTAAGATGTTCTTGCAATAAGAAAGCCACATATCCATTTTCAATATAAAATTTCAAAACAGTTTTCGAGATTGGAAAAAATCGATTTTCATTTTGTAAATTCAATGTGCTGTAACCTTTTCTATGTGCACATTTGTTACTAAGGTAAGTTAGAATCAATCGAACTATTTTTGGCCTAGAATATGTGACTTAGTTTATGACCTACCTTTTGTCAACCCCTGTATGTTTAAAATTAAATAATATTTTTAAAATTGAATTAAGTAATTTTCTTATATTTATTAAGTATTATGTTTTATTATTTATGCGACACGTTTAACTGGATATTGATCTGGCCAAAAACCACATTATGTGTATAAAATACAGTTTTGACGGGAACTCGCAGTCCTTCAAAAAATGTACCGATGTATATGGGATACAGCTTATTACATTTACTGCACTAAAAACTAAAAACTAAACCATGCTTTAATTTGTACCCGTCCTATTGTCTGACTGCAAAAACAATAAAAACAATTTCGAATTTTACATTTAAGAAAACGGACTCCCCTTGTTGAGTAAATTGACTGTTTTATCTATTTCACGTGTTGCTGTCGGACGTGACGATTTTTTGTTTTACTAAAGAGAATAATTAATACAATTTCATTATAAAAGCTTCGCTTCAAAAAATAAGAAAAAAGTGTTTCGAGATTGCACCCGTTACATTTTATTTTTTTTGTAGTTTCCGTTTTTCAATATTGTTATATTCTTTATCTCATTAAATTAAGATTCAACCTTTTCAATTGATTTTATTTAGAATAAAATATTTTATCGGCAGCAATACGAAACTCTTTTAAGCAGTGACTTTGGGGATTAGGATTGATAAGAAATATATTATATAAGTGCAGTTTGTAGTCAAAAGTTGAACGCACTTTGCAGAAATTTAATTAAAGGGGTAGAGCGATAGTGAATGAATCAGAAGCACCCGAATGGTTGAAGTCAATTAATGGTTCGCAATAAAATGTTAATTCGCCCTTCCACTTGGAATCAAACCGAAATAACTAATTCATCAAATGAAAACCCAAAAGTCAACTGTTAATATTGTGAATGCAAATTTACCCTTTTAAAGTATTCTTTCGCAGTCGAAGAAATATTCGAAAAATACAGCGTCCTCATCTGTCATCATTTAATTTAAATTTCCAAAGTATTCTCTTTTGAATAAACATTTTCGATGGTGGACCCTTTCTATTTTAGTCCACAAGTTATACAATTGCCGAATTTGTTGTCACAAATTTGAATTTCCATTTTTATATATCGGAGGGTCGAAACAGCGTACCTACTCAAAAAACCTGACTCAGAGCCGTACTTGACAAATTTTGAGAGGTGGCTTAGTCATTTGCATACGAGCAAACTACATAAAGATTATTTTCTTTTTTTATGTACACCAAGTACGAAACAGAAGCGATAGAAAAATATGAAATTTATATTAACGTCAGAGACTAAAAACACTAGATAATTGACTAAGTATATTATATTACCTACCCCATAACTTGAATGAAAATGTCACAATCATCATAACTCTGGCTTTACCATCCTGTGTGGATCCTAGCGTCATCAAAATTGTCTCTCCAGCCGTCTTTATCCTCCGACAAGCACGCATTTCCCTGTTTCTCATGTCTTTATCGATGTTGTCAAGGAATTTCGATATCTGGTTCCTGGTATAACAATATGGACTCAATATAAACGTAAAGGCAACAAAGCTTACTATCATCATCATCATTCAACCCGGATCTATCCACTGCTGGATATAGGTCTCCCTCAGTCTTTTCCATGCATTTCTGTTTTGTGCTGTTTGCATCCAGTTTTTGTCGATCCGTTTTATGTCATCAGACCATCTGGTTGGCGGACGACCTCTACTTCGATGTGCTTCTTGTCTTAATCTCCAGTGTATTATTCGCTGTGTCCATCTGTTATCCGACATTCTAGCTCTGTGTCCAGCCCAGTTCCACTTTAGGGTCATAATTTTTTCTATGGCATCCGTCACTCCTGTTCTCCGTCTTATCTCCCTGTTCGCAATTCGATCCCGACGAGAAATGCCTAACATTGAGCGTTCCAGGGCTCTTTGGGTAACACAAATTTTATTTCTTACTTTCTTGGTTATTGTTAAAGTTTCTGCACCATAGGTAAGTACTGGCAACACTCACTGATCAAAGACTTCTCTTTTGAGACACATAGGCAGTTCTGACTTAAGGACATAGCACAGCTTGCCGAATGCCACCCAAGTGAGTCCTATGCGGCGGCTTAGTTCGCAAGTTTGATTATCTCTTCCTATGCTTATCTCATGTCCTAATTACTTATAAGAGGTGGTTTCTTCAATAGGCATGCCATTTACCGAAATCTTTTCACTTAACACAAGATTTGTCATGATTTGTGTTTTTGTATGGTTGATTTTTAATCCAACTTGTAAGGAGGCTAGGTATAGTTTATCCATTTGCGATACTGCATCATCGATGCTGTCAGTAAAAAGAACAATATCTTCAGCGAATCTCAAATGACTAAGTATTTCTCCGTTGATATTAATTACTTTTTCACTCAGATTTGTGTTCTTAAAATGCTCTAATAATGTTGTAAACAATTTTGGCGAAATTGTATCTCCCTGTCGCACTGCCCGTTTTATTTTAAATGCGTTGGTCTTTTTATCTGCCAGTTTCACGCTTGCTGTCGCATTTTGATAGATGTATTGAATCATGTTTATATGGCGATGATCTATACGACACTCTGTTAAGGCTTTTAACATCTTTTGATGACTTATGGTGTCAAAAGCTTTTTCGTAGTCAACAAATATCAGGACTAATGGCTTGTTATATTCAACACTCTTTTCTTTCCTATTAAGTTCTTAATTACTTGTAAATGATCGTTCGTGCCATATCCTGCTCTAAAACGTGCTTGCTCTTTTGACTGATAGAAATCCAACTTACTTCCTAGTCTGTTGGTATGGTAATAACTCTTGTGAATAGCTTATATACTTGTGACAGCAAGCTAATGAGTCGGTAGTTTCTAAGGTCGCTGATATCTACCTTCTTATGGAGTAAGACGATTTCTGTGTTGTTCCAATGCGTCGGTGTTATCGCTTCGCACAGACAATTATTGAATAATTTAGCAAGTGCCAGTAAAAGTGTATTTCCTCCTAGTTTTATGCTTTCAGTCATCATTTTGTCTTCACCTGGGGATTAATTGTTCTTCATCTTTTAAAGCGCATTTTTAATTTCGCCAATAGTTATGTTCGGCATTAACTCTGAGCCTTGATTCTCTATTTTTGATAAAGGTCCTCTTTCATCGGATTCACCAGTTTTATAAAGTTGTCTGTAGAAGTCTTCTACTACTTTAACTATTTCTTCTTTATCAGTCACAATCACAATGTCGTCTTGTTTATTTCTTAACTTATGTATGTTCTTTTTTCCTGTGGACATGTTGTGTCTTAGAACTTTCAGAGTTCTATTTCCTCTACCAACCTTGTCACCTCTCTCATGTTATGTTGCCTTATGTCTTTTCGGATTTCTTTGTTTATTGTTTTACTGAGTTGAGTAAGTTCTGCGTAGTTTGTGTTGTACCTGTCCCTCAGCCTCCTTCTGTCTTCTATAAGATTTTTAGTATTAAGACTTATTTTTTCATGTTTTTTCTTCATTTTAGGACAACAAAACTTCTCCGCTTCTTTAATCGCATTTACGATACTTTCGTTTAGAACTTCGACCTGTGTTTCGTCATTGATTTGTTGCAGATTATGGTCAATGATGTCACGAAATTGGTCTAATTTTTCAGGCGGGGTCCATTTACGCTTTTCTGATTTTATCATTTTTGTTCGTTTATTCTTTAAATTGAACATAATTTTTGCTCGCATCAATCTGTGATCGCTTCCAATTGTAAATCTGTTTAAAACGGATACATCTTGTAACAATTTCTTTCTTATTAGCAATGATAAAATCTATTTCGTTCTTTGTGAAACCGTCTGGAGTCTGGACTTTTCCACGTCCACTTTCGTTGGGACTTTTTTTTAAAAGAATGAGTTCATAGAAAAAAGATTTTTTGGTTTAAAAAATCTACAAGCATGGTCCCTCTTCCATTTCATTCTCCATAGCCGTATCCATAAGCTTACTATAATTAGCAAGAAAAATATAACAGAAGGTCCACTCTACCAACCACATCCATGTAGAGAGAGTGAACCCCTACAGCCATGTAGGCACCATACTTCAACCATCTTCAACCGAATGGGGGCCTTTTTGAAGAACCGCAATCTCTCTCTTGGTATAAAAATAAGAATGCTGCGTTGCTACGTCTTCTCCGTTCTTTTGAAGCGGAAGCGTTTGAGATGTAGCTATATCGGAGAATACTTAAAATTCCGTGGACTGACCGAGTCACAAATGAGGAGGTCCTTAGAAGAATGAAGAAGAATCGAGAGGTACTGCCCACCATCAAATGTCGAAAGTTACAGTAATTCGAACAGATTATGCGAAATTAATCCAGATATGCCCTCCTACAAGTCATACTGCAAGAAAAAAGATTTTGAAAGAAAAGTTCAGGAATAAGAAGAACATCCTGGTTAAAGAACCTCATAACCTGTTTCGATACAACATCTGTGCAGCTTTTCCGCGCTGCTGCAGATAAGATAAAGATTATCAAGATAATCGCCAACATTAAAAAAAAATACTATTTTGAAACCAAGGGTAAAATAACTGAAGATTAAAAAATTATCGAAAGAGAAAAAAATACGAGATCTCAACAAATTAGAGTACTTCAAGACAAAACACATTTGAGTAATACTAGTCAGTGAAATTCAAAATATAAAAAATCTATAAAATATAAAAAACTAGCTGAGAGGGTTGACAGATAATAACAGCATTGATTATTGTGAATGTTGGGCAAAAAAGGTTAAAAAAGATAGATACTTAATTTGATGCCACTTAAATCAAACAGAAGAGAGAATAGGTCAACTTTAGCTGATGTATAATGTATATCCTAAACTTGTATGTTTGTAATTTGGTTAATAGAATTAATGCTGTATTTAGATTTAGGTATGTCTCAAACTGATGGAACATATACGAAAAGATATGGATATTAAATCCAAAGAATAAAGTATCCTCATAGAGGGCTGCATCACTTCCACTAATAATGTCAAAGCTTTTCGAGAAACTCCTACGAAAAAGAAGGGAATCAATATTGAGGACAAAAAAGTGGTTCCAAATCATCAATATTTGGCTTTAGGAACAAATATTCAACAACTGATTAATAATTACTACTATTGTAGCATTCTTTTCTTCCACTCTGTATAAAGTTTAAATCTGCGTTTTACAACGAATTTTTCAGATTTACATAGTTACATTTACACCGTCCAATCGAGTAGTGCAGGTTATTTTACGTTACACTATAATTGAAAAATAATGAGAAGAAAAAAGTCTGTTCTACAAGCTTATGTAGCTCATCTATTTAACAAAGTATGGATGAAGGTCTAATGCACAATTTCAAGACAATTTTGCAATCATAGTTATCTCATAGATACTTTAAAATTAACAAAGGAGAAGTATATACTGATTTAAAAGAAACTAAACCTCAGGAATGTAAGTAGGTCTGGTTCTCCACTTGTTGCGATCTATTTGGCGACTCAAATCAAAGAGCAGCAGAAAAACTACATTAATCAATAAATACAGAGAGGCAGAGAGCCGCCGATGTCAACTGCGATGTGTATGCATGTTTCATAGATTTCGAGAAGGCATCTGATAAGTCCCACATGGGAAACTAATCGATATCCTAAAAACATCAGGACTCGATGGTAAGGATTTAAGACTGGTCTTAAACTTATATCTCCAACAAAAAGCAACAGTTCAATTTGAAAATAAACTGTCCGAAATCTTCACAGTCGCAAAAGTAGTTAGACAGGGTTGCATACTGTCACCAGCATTATTTAACATATACATACTCTGAAAACATCTTTAGAGCGGCCTTGGACGAATCAGAAGATGGACAAGTCAATGGATAACTTATAAACTATATTAGATATACAGACGATACAGTGTTGCTGTATCGTCTGCATATCGGCCTAGAACTAAATTGTAAGAAGACAAAAATTATGATCGTTAGTAAGAACACTGTACTGCAACTGTCTTTTACGCGGTTGACTTTACTATTTTATTGTTTATTATTTTTAGGCACTAATATTTAATCCTAAATGACTTTATTTATTTTTAATAACTTACAACTAAACAAATGAAAAACAATGAATTTATATCCTTTATTTTACAAACTACGATAAACACTTAACATTAATTAATTTATTAGAAAATACTACAATATTTTTATACGTTACAAAATAACCGCGGCTTTATTTAAGATTACATTAAAACATAATAATTTATTTCGCGCCCGAAACATCGAATTGTTACGCGACGGCTACAAAGGACATCGCACACATCTTATGGAAAATATAATGTCACTCAAATTCAATAAAATTTATACGAATAGATTCGTTTCAAATTAACGGTCAATTCTTATCATTGCGCCAACTCTTAATTTTCAATAATAAGAGCAGAAATTGATATAAATCAATCTGAAATCAAATGGGTAGGTACATAAGTTAAGAGAGAGAAAAAATATTTTAAAATACCCAGATTATCGGTAACTTCATAAATCTTCTCGGGCTATTAAGCATCTTATTATAATAGTTTCACTAATCCGCTTAGGCCCAGCGGGGTTTAAGCTGTTTTGAATAGCACCCAGAGCAATAGTGATTATAACTGCACGTTTATGAACTCTAAAAATGTGATTTCGATAAACTTTATTTGCAATTTGCGCCGCAATTAATCATAATTAAGAGTTGGCGCAATGATAAGAATTGACCGTTAATTTAAAACGAATCTATTCGTATACATTTTATTGAATTTGAGTGACATTATATTTTCCATAAGATGTGTGCGATGTTCTTTATGACTAAACACTAATTCCAAAAATGTCTCTTTATATAGTTATAAAATTAATCTACTGATTTCCAAAAAAATCGAAAGGTAAGTATTATTTACAGAGCAATAAAAAAGGTGTATTTGATGGCCTTCTAGATCGTAAACAAGTTTCCTCTCGCCCTCAGACAGTTCGTTGCCAGAAAGTTCTGGCGTTGACAGGGCCGGCCTGGGACGTGACAACACCAACATAAACGCCCAAATTACAGTAAACAATACACCCTTAGAAAGAGTACAGAAAATATGCTATCTGGGCTGCAATATTAAGGATACCTGAGATCATAGCTATGAAATAAAAACTCCTATTGAAAAAGCCAGAAGCTTTTTAACAATCTTAAGAAGATTCTCTGCAACTTATCTTTAAGTATCAATATACGCATAAGAATTCTTAGATGTTACGTCTTTAGTGTGTTACTCTACGGAGTAGAAAGCTGGACTCTTACAGAAGATACCATAATACAATTAAAGGCGCTTGAAATGTGGTGCTACCGACGTATGTTGAGGGTCTCATATATACACCGCACAAATAGCAAAACAATTCTACAGAGGCTAAGAAAAGACAAAGAAATAATTAACACCGTAAAGAACAGAAAATTGATTTACTTCGGTCATATTATACGAAATAATAAATACCGACTTCTACAGTTGATTCTACAAGGCAGCTCCTCGATAATACTGGGTTAGAAAGAAAGCTCAAAAGAACAAAACCATTAAGTTAATTTAACACAGCATATAAGATCGTAGAACTATAGAATGGTACAAAATAGAGAGAAGTTCCCTTTAGTATTTTATGATAAAAGAGTAACTCATAGACCATATCTCAGTGGCATTAAACACACAGCTAGTGTTTCAAAACAGTTAAAATAAAAGAAAAATAATAAAAAATAAAAATCAACTCAGAAAAAGAGGTATCGACAAAGTTTGCACCAGCTTGCCTGACCTATTATCCAAAAATTAGATGTAAGTGAAGCCCAACCCTTTTTATATAGACACTCAATTCCTACATTTGTACGATTTAGCCTTTCGGAAAAAATGGTCACCCCACTGTAGAGGCAGCTTTAATAGAATTCGATGTAATGTAAGAATATCTTTGATTTAGTATGTTTGTTTTGCATTGAATTAATGCTGATGTACGTTTTGGGAGATTTTATCAACAATGAGGGTGGAGAGCAAGTACACAGGTATAGGTAGATACACATACACACACATACGGCACATGTTGGACATTTACAAAACAATGTCTTTGTTTACTGTATCGTCGTTCAGGTAATAATAAGGGTGAAATAACAGAACGTTAATGAATATATGTATCAGTATGGTAATGCAATTTTTATATAAATTGTTTATCTCAATTTTATAGGCATGTAAAAAACATTTTTAAATAAAACGGGTAATACAAAAATATAAAATAATTCGTTACTTGAGACTGCATAAATACTCCAGGGAAATAATGCAAAAATGTACCTTATTCGGGACACTTGACCAGCCAGGTTGCAAATGAGTTTTTTGGGTACTATATGCCTAATACCCAATACATTATAAATACAAAAATGCCCGTCACAGTTCGGATGAGAATTTTAGTTATTAACAAATAAGGGTCAAAAATAACAAATTTTTCGTTTAAATCGATACATATAAAAATATGGTACTTAATGAAATATCTTATTTAGAGTATTCATCTTTAAGTAGATGAGTAAAGGTTAAAAATGGCAGTTTTTGAATTTTGGCCCAATTATTGTTGCTTCGGAAATTGCAAAATAAGACTCAAATTTCGCAAATCAAAAATTTGCTATAACTTTTGCGAAAATGAACGTAAGACAGATACACTTAAGAACATCAAAGTCTTAAGTTTATTTTCGCAAAAGTTATAGCAAATTTTTGATTTTTGAAATTATAGTTTAAACCTTTGCTCATCTACTAAAATATGAATACTGCAAATAAGATATTTAATTACCCTATTTTTAGCCATTTTTACCTATTTTACCTATTTTTATAGCCTATTTTTACCCTAAAACTGCCATTTTGACCCTTATTTGTTAAGAACTAAAATTCTCTTCCGAACTGTGATGGGCATTTTTGTATTTATAATGTATTAGGTACATAATATACAGGGTGAGGCAGATAAAAGTCCTATTAGAAATATCTCGAGAACTAAAGGCAACAGGATTATGAAAATCGGAATAAAGGGGTTTTGAAGAGTGATCTATTCAATAAAAATATTTTCATCTATTTGCTACTTCCGGTTATACCGGAAGTTGCTTATAACTTTGTTTTTTTTAATGGGATACCCTGTATATTTTTACATTTTTGGATTCTCCTTGATGTCTTCTTTCTTAAAATATGAGATTTTGTAGTATTATACAGGGTAGTTTAAAAGATAATTACGTTTTTTTTCTTAATTTCGTAGCAACATTCACACCTTGTAGAATTGTATTAGTTTGACATCGAAAACTCTATTTATGTTCAGATGGTTTTTAATATAGTCTATTATTGTTATTAATTGTTAGTATAGCTAATTTTTTAATTTTAGTGTACAGGGTTGGTCGAAACTCGGAATGAGTATTTTCTGAGTTTTCTTAAATGGAACACCCTGTATTTTATTATTGTAAAGGAATGATATTTTATGGTTCTTTTTATTTCTTAAGCATTCCCTATACCTAACTGCTTTAAATTGTGAGTTATGGGTGATTCAAGCCAAATATTAATTGTAACAAAAAATACGTGAAATTTTATTAGGTTGGGCGTGAAAATATTCAGTCACAAATAATTTTTTGGAAATAAATTCATATTAATCTAGACTGATCCTTAAAATTAGCAATAATGGTTGAGCTATCAAAATAACTACGTAATTAAGATTTTTGGTTCAATTAACAATTAAGCACAAATAAAAGAAGTTAGGTATAGGGAATGCTTAAGAAATAAAAAAGTATAATAAAATATCATTTCATTGCAATACTAAAATATAGGGTGTTCCATTTAAGAATACTCAGAGAAGACTCTTTCCGAGTTTCGACCAACCCTGTATACTAAAATTAAAAAATTAGCTATACTAATAATTCTTAACAATAGTAGACTATATTAAAAACCATTTAAACATAAACAAAGTTTCTGTTGTCAAACTTCTACAATTCTACAGGGTGTGAATGTTGCTACGAAATTTAGAAAAAAACGTAATTATCTTTTAAACTACCCTGTATAATATTACAAAACCTCATATTTTAAGAAAGAAGACGTTGAGGAGAATCCAAAAATGTAAAAATATACAGGGTATCCCATTTAAAAAAACGAAGTTATAAGCAACTTCCGGTATGACCGGAAGTATAAAATAGGTGAAAATATTTTCATTAAATAGATCACTCTTCAATCCCCCTTCACTCCAATTTTCATAATTCTGTTGTCTTTAGTTCTCGATATATTTCTAATAGGCCAGTTATCTGCCTCACCCTATATAGTACCCAAAAAAAACACGTTTGCAACTTGGCTGGTCAAGTGTCCCGACAAAAACCTTATTTCTCTGGACTAAAAAAGTATATTTTAGTATTATGTTTATATTATGGAATTAAGCGATGGGAATATTTGAAGTTTCGGTTTTCACTCTGGAAATCTTTCTCAAAGAAAAAGAAAATTATTCTAAAAAATTCTGGGAAGATTTTATTACCGGATATTTTGTGTAGCTTATGTATTTCTTTTCAAACAATGACAAACTTTTGAAATTTTTGTGGTGGTTTGAAAAGAAATACATAACCTAAAATCGAGCTAGGAAATTAATAACATCAGCAGAGGGAATTGTTCTCTCCAACGTATCAACATACTGGTTTAGTACCGGCTTCACCTATGACATTCCTTAAAACCTATCATTTTTGGCTTCTAAACAATTTGAATAGCTTAGTTAATATTGTTAGTAAATCTACATTGGGAGTTCAAAAGCTAGTATTTTTACAAGAATTTTCAAAAAAAAAACTTTTTGCGTAGGTTAATTACAGTCAAAGTTAGTCATTTTTATTATTTAATCCACAGTTACTTCTGTGTACATAAAATTCTCCTGTAACAGTGGTAGTTACCATACTCCTCCGAAATGGCTTGACCGATTTTTGTGAAATTTTACACATCTATCCTGTAGGACTAAGAATAGGTTTTAACCTATTCTTTATACCCATAAGTTGTAGGGGGATTGCTCCCCTGAGATTTTTTTAAAATTTTTTTGGACAAAATTGCCTATCTTAATTTTTTATTATCTAGCATTAAAAATACATACAACCCTTAATTTTCACTCTTCTATCCCCAACCACTATTTTTTAATAGCCATCTATATATTTACATCTATAAAATTCTCCTGTCGCAGTGTTAGTTGCCATACTTCTCCGAGACTGCTTGACCGATTTTTATGAAATTATATATATATGTATATTCGGTAGGTCTTAGAATCGGTCGTAATCGATTTTTCATATCTCTGAGTGATAAGGGGGGTTCCCCCTAACGTTATGTAATGTTTGGTAGGGGTATGTATACATAAAGTTTTCTAAAGGACTACGAGTAGATGCAAATTTAAAAAAATATGATCAAAATCCATCAACAGCCTCCGGAGATATTAATCGCAGCATATGTTTGAAGAATCAATTTCATTTTTTGAGTGCACGGATTTTAATATTTCCCTTCCACCGACCACGAATCGATTTCGCTAGGACGTCATTTTTAAAGCTTTATTAACCACTCTGTTGAAGATTAAAGTTTACTTAAACTTGTACACATAAACTATATACCTTTAACTTCAAAATGGCGGCAGTTGGGTTGCTTAATTGTTATAAACAAAGTGGCTGTGAATTAAATAAAAAAGGGGATAACTTTGACCGTAATTAATCTAGGCAAAATGTTTTATTTGAAAATTCGTGTAAAAATACCAGCTTTTCAAACCTCAAAGGTCTACAGTCAATATTAACAAAGTTATTCAAATTGTATGCCAAAAATGAGTCTTATTTAGTAAAATGTTCTCGGTGTGATTAAAATGACTTTTTAATGATTTTTTTTTAATTACGTTGAAAACATAACTATTTTTCTTTCATGTGGTTTCCACATAACTGCTATACCGTTATAATTTTCTGAACAATAACATTGCAAAAAAGTAGCTCTTTGGGATAAACAAATTGAATAAAATTTAAACTAACTGACGAATCGTTTTAAAATTTTTTGTGTATTATATGGACTGTTTTACTCAACTTTTCGTGCAATTTAAAAGTCTTAATGTCATTTTCGCATGTAAGTACTAGATAATAATGATGTATATGTTATAGTCAAAGCCCGAATTTCAGGCACTCCTAGGTTTGACTAGGCAATCCTCAGGTCTGACTGACGGTCTTAGTCAAAGCCCGAAATAAATTACAGTTTCGGCCTTTGACTAGTCAAACCTAGGAGAGACTACGTTGGTTAGGCAAAGGCCGAAATTTAATTTTATGAAATCGGGGTTTGACTAGTCAAACCCCGATCAGCTATTAAAATGTCGTAATTTGTTAGATTAGGTTTAATAGAATTTTTTAATTGTAATATTTATTATTTTTATATTGTCGTAATTAAAATAAAAAAAAATAGTGTTTATTCTCGCATGTTGAGGCATTATGGCATTTAGAGTTCCACAATACGTTATGATTTCTTGAAAAAACTGTGTTTATTGTTCCGTATTTCGTACCAACTCTATATAAACCGTAAATTATTGTTTTATCTTGTATGATACCCAAAATATTTCGAGCATCTCCTTGGTACGCGTTCGAGCATGCGTTGTGCACATACAGAAAAGATTAAAATAAATAAAGGAAATGCGATTGAAGGTCTTCATGCCCAGGCTAATGCTATGAAACAATTAAGTGAAAAAAAGTGCCTTCAATTTCGATCGGAAAAACTGTAACAATACCTATCCCCAGCTTTGATAGAGCCAAAGAGGATGCTCGAAATATTTTCAGTATCATACAAGATAAAACAATTGACGGTTTATATAGAGTTAACACACACTAATAAACACACTTTTTTCAGGAAATCAAATAAGATAATGCAAAGAGAAATTTCTTAATTTCGAAGATGTTCCAGACGTTAAGCTGTATCTGCATCCAAGAGAAATTAGTACAAAAGATTCTAAATTTGGAGGACAAGGACTTATAAAATGCTACTGCAATAATAAATGCTCTTTCAAATTACGTAAGTGTAAAAGGGCTAACGTAGGTATTGTGCAACTCTAAATGCCATAATGCCTCAACATGTGAGAATAAACAAACACTAATTTTTTTATTTTAATTACGGCAATATAAAAATAATAAACATTAAAATTAAAAAATGACGTTGTATTAAACCTAATCTAATAAATTACGACATTTTAAGAGCTGAATCGGGGTTTGACTAGTCAAACCCCGATTTCATAAAATTAAATTTCGACCTTTGCCTAACCAACGTAGTCTCTCCTAGGTTTGACTAGTCAAAGGCTGAAACTGTAATTTATTTCGGGCTTTGACTAAGACCGTCAGTCAGACCTGAGGATTGCCTAGTCAAACCTAGGAGTGCCTGAAATTCGGGCTTTGACTATAACATATATATATATATATATATATATATATATATATATATATATATATATATATATATATTGTAACATTTATGTCGCCAATTATTCTTCGGGAGGATGCGGCGTTCTTTAAAAAAATTAATTTTCCTTTATTACGTTTGTTATTCGTTTTTAAAAAGATATTATTGTTTATGTATTTGTATTGAACCTACGTCAAATTTATATCTGAACTAGAATTATCCGAGCGTAAATTTTCGAGTAAATCACCCTTTAAAAAATCATTATTTACAGCGCTGTTTTTTGGTTAGTGAGAAAAAGGCGAAGCAAAATAAATTAGGCAAAAAGTCAGCTCTTGGGCGCTGGTGGCAGGAGCTCACCTCAACATTGATATTCACTGCGAAACGTGGTGCAGAAACTTAAAAAATCTCCTTAGCCCTGATCACATATTTCATATGCAGGGGGCTGTTTTGCTAGCTAGAGCAATATTATTTCCATATTTTTCACATAATGCTCCTCTGTATATGGGTTTTATTTCATGTGACATCATGGTAATGCATTTTAACGTCTTATCATTCATTGCTGCGTCTTCACAACTCTTTATGGAACGAGCTTCCCTGTAAATATTTGTTAAGGGCTGAATTTTTATAATTTATTACATTACTTTTACGGCACAACATAGGCGTACATTTCATATTATACGAATATAAATGTTAATAAAATGAAAATGTCTAGGAAAAAGAGTAAATTATTCATATACAATTCCTACATCTTCTGGATTTTCTTTATTAAAATAACTGTAAATAAACAAAAAGGTGCTTCAAAAGTCACGTAAGGATGTTTGTGGGAAACAAGAACAATTCATTTGATAAAAGAATTACAAAGTGCTTAGATTAGCTGCCTACATCAGATTCGTGCCAAAATCTGCACTTTCAGTGGCCCTTTTAGAGCTCACATCATTGACTTGCAAAAAGTAAACATCACAATGAAGTAAAACACAGACGTACTCGCAATAATTTATTGTTTAACTCCCGACGACCGGTTTCGCTCTCTACAATATGCGGAGTATCATCAGGTCAACGGTTACAAGTAAACTAAATGACGCCGTTAAAAGGAGATATTTCTATAGTCTTCAATAATATGATTTCTGACTCAAATTATGCTAATAAGAATTTGATTGGATTGACTGACAATGCTGCATAGGTTAACAAGTATATGGGCAATAGGGTGGATCGATTATCGCAATATTTTAAAAAATTAACACATTGATTTGGAATACCCACCAAAAGTTTCCTTTAGTAGCGGCAATAAAAAAGTGTTATTACAACTTTTTGATAAAATTATATCTTCTGCCCTCTACCGGCCTTTGAAAAACGAAAAAAAAAAATGTTGGAGTAATAATCACAAAATAAAAAAAAAATGACAAATTGAATTGGATTACCCACCAAAATTTACCTTTAGTAACGACAATAAGAAAGTATTATTACGACTTTTGGATAAAATTACATCTTCTGCCCTCTACAGGCTTTTGAAAAACGAAAAAAAAAACAATTTTTTGGCAATATTAACAGAAGCCCGGTCCTGGCGGCACTGGTTTGTTTAGTATATTGGTCCCATCTTCGGGGTGCGGGGGTGCTGCGACTTTGGACTTTCAAGAAACAAACTGAGAAGAGCAAGAGATCAATCAAGAAAAGGTTTTATGCAAACCTCTTCCGAAACTTTGAAGGCCATATATTTTGACGGAAGGAAAGATAAAACCTTCTTTATCGAAAATATTGAAGACAAGCCACACACACAGAAGAACCGCACTTGAAGAGCACGTTAGTTCAAGAGCCAGGCTCCATATTTTTAGGTCACACAGTACCCCTTTCTGGATCTGCTCTAAGCATTTATCAAATTGTGAACTATTTAGAGAGTTATAGGTAAAATCTACAACAACTAGTGGTAGTAGGATATGACGGAACTGTAGTAAATACGTGAAGAAAAAATGGTATAATTTCTCAAATATAGAGTTAAAATTAGGCCGCCCTTTACAAAGATTTATCTGTCAGCTTCACGCTAATGAATTGCTTTTACGGCATCTTTTCCAAAAGCTTGACGGTCAAACTCAAAGTCCAAGAGCTTGTGCAGGAACTATAGGAAATCAAGTAGTGCATTGCGAAAATATGCCGGACTGTGAGTTACCAGAAGTAGATTTAATTGACTTAAGTGCCGATCAAAAATATTTGTTTCAAATTTGTGTCGCAATTTCTACAGGGGAATGTTCTGTGGATTTATTAAACCAAAGCCCTGGAAAGTTAAGTCATTCTCGATGGCTAACGTTGGCGAATCGCATATATCGCAATACGTCTTTATGTTAGCACTGAAAATCCAACATCAGAATTAAAGGAACTGGCCAAATTTATTGTCACGGTTTATGCTCCTTTATGGTTTCAGATCAAATGCAATTCATCATGTGTGAATGGTGCAAAGCATGTTTTACAAACAATTAAGCGTAGTTGATACTTAGAGCAAAATTTGAAAAGTTTTATGGACCCTATAATTCAAAGAAATGCGTATTTTGTACATCCGGAAAATCTGCTATGCAGGCTGCACGACGCTCGCCCGCATATAAGAGAGCATTCGTCGCATTCTAAATGCAAAAACTAAGACCAATAATAATTCATCTAACATCCGACCTTTTATTATTCCACAAATTAATTTTGAAGCAGAAGACTATATTGATTTTATTGATTGACAAAACAATAAAATAACTTGCCGTCCATTGCTTCAAGGTTTGAAAGTAGAGGATTTGAAAAATATTCTTTCCGGATCTCCTGAGAAAATCATTGACATCGCTACATTTCCCTGTCACACCCAATCTGTAGAGAGAATCGTGAAGATCGTAACTGAAGCATCTTCGTCGGTTATTGGGTCACAAAAATGAGACAATTTTATCAAGGCAAAAATTGATTCGCGCAAAGATATGCCAAAATTTGAGTTCAAAAGAGACTACAAACAATAGATAATCAAAATTAAGGGGGAGGGTAAGGAGTGGGTAGAAGAATAAGTATGACATATTTCAAAAATATTACAATTGGATATCATTTTTATAATAATAACATGTACTTATTACTTAACTTTTCAATTAAAATCAAGTTCGTATTTATTATTTTTTTTTATTTTTTCAACCCCCGGTAGAGGGCAGAAGATGAAATTTTTTTGAAAAATCGCAAATAAAGATTAGGTTCGTAACATTAATTGGCAACTTTTGCGCACTATTCCAAAACAGTTTTCGAAACTTCGATTTTTCGATCCACCCTAATGGGCAAGTTCTTGAGGGTAGAGAGAAAAGTGGCGAAGGACAGCCAACAAATTTGTGTGAATTTTAGATAAGGTTGTTTCAACGAGCGAAGAATTTGGTCTGTCACTAAACATAAAGAAAACAAAATTCATGGTTATATCATGGAAAACGAGTTCAGAATTATAACTATTTAGGAACAAATATTAATGAAACAAACGATTATACCAAAGAAATCAGAGTTAGAATAAAAAAGGCTAGAAGTGCATTCAATAATATGAAACAAATATGTAGTAGAGACCTCAGCCTAGAAATCTTAGAAAACGTGTAGGTACTAAAATGTTATGTATTTTTTATTCTTTTGTATGGTGTGCAGACATGGGCTCTTAATAAACAATGTCTCAATAGGTTGGGTCATATAACACGTGGTGACAGATATGAGCTCCTAAAATTTATAATGCAGGGAAAGAATCAAGGAAGGCGCAGCGCAAAGAAATCAAAGTTCGAATAGAGAAAGCACTTCAATAAAATGAGAAAGGTACTTTCAGTACCTTGTGCAAGAGAGCTGAAATTAGACTTGCGAGTTAGGCTGGCAAAGTGTCATATTTTGTGATAGAAGCATGGACACTTAACGCGGTGACTACTAAAAAGTTGGAAGCATTTGACCTGTGGGTGTATAAAGGAATCCTGAAGATATCATGGACCGAGCATGTAACAAACAACGAAGTAATGAGAAGAGTCAACAAAAGAATGGAAATATTGGAAACCATCAAGACACGAAAGCTGCAATACCTGGGGTATGTTATGCGTAATGAGAGATACAACATACTTCAATTAATTATACAAGGGAAAATCCAGGGCAAGAACAGTGTAGGAAGGAGAAGGATCTCATGGTTGCTTAACTTGAGGGAATGGTACGGATGCACACCAACTGAAATATTAAAGCAGCACCATGTAAGATCAGAATAGCCGTGATGATTGCCAACCTCCGTCGCGGAGATTGCACCTAAAGAAGAAGAAGAAAACCAACCCCTGTATATCGTATATATATAATTTATTCCATATCGATAAAAATTCTTAGTTCTTAGTACGTTTAATTCCCGTTATTTTATTTTAGTCTTGGTAGGAGGACACCTGCAACTGATCATGGTAAATAATTTCCAAATTTGTTTGTTTTTCATTGAAATAATGAGTGTTCTAAATATAATTGAAGTTTGTATCTGCGTAGGAAATCCTTGAATACGTTACAATTACGCGAGGAAATAGACAGTTTTAGATTAAATTCGATTCGGACCCATCACCATCGGCTGACTAAAATTTATGCTTTCCAGCGTCTTTAGAGCCGTCTGTCGTATGCATATAAATAAAATATTAAATGCGTACGAACGCGTTAGCGACATTTATTTAGACACAGAGAAAATTCTCTATAGGTTGGAGTGCAGAATCCTTGGTAACTATCTTTTGCCTGAGCGTTTTACAAATTTATAAAGACACAGGCTGATAAATAACGGACATGGGAGGATCTACAATATACATTCATCACCTGCCCGCTTATCTAGATAAAATTCCAACAGAATTCTGCATCCTTTTCTGTAGATATTGTTTTGGTGAATAAGTTTATTGCTAGATATTGTTGTTGTAATTTAAATATTTTTTCCATAATAGAAAAGCTAAACTATTTTTGTGAATCATGTAATATAGTCTAAGATCCGATATAAGGTCGATCTGCACCGATCTGTTTAACCTTTCAGAGTTAACGTGCGGACTATGATTCCGCTTGTCTAAATATTTGTCGATTTCTGACGATTAATTACGATCTCGGTCGTGGCGTGCTCGCTAGCTTCAAGTAAGGGGATATTCACTAATATTCAGGATATTCTATTCAGTACTGTTGTGAGAATTGTCTTAGTGCGTTTAGTTCTGCTGCTATATTGACTTGCGGAACGTGAGTCCGCACGTTATACTTCTTCTTCTTAAGGTGCCGAGACCGCTTGTCGATCGTTGGCTCTCATGTTGCGCAGCATATTAACAATCATTGTCTTATTTACAGCCGCACGAAATAGTTCAGTGCTAGTTTTCCCAAACCATTGGCGTAGGTTTTTAAGCCAAGAAGTTGTACGGCGGCCCACACTTCTTTTTTCCATTATTTTACCTTGCATGACAAGGTGAAGTATGTCATATTTTTCTGGGTGACGCATTATATGACCAAAGTATTCCAATTTGCGCCTTTTAACCGTGTTCACTACTTCGCAACTTTTATTCAAACGTTGCAAAACCCTTTCGTTTGTGACTCTTTCTACCCAACTGATCTTCAGAATACGGCGGTAGACCCACATTTCAAATGCTTCTAGGTTTTTTAAAAGCGATTCTGTCAGTGTCCATGCTTCAACCCCGTAAAGTAGTACTGGGAATATATAACATTGGACCATTCTTATGCGAAGTTCCAAATTTAGATCATGACTGCACAGGATTTTCTTAAATTTCATAAAACTTGTTCTTGCTTTGGCAATTCTACTTTTTATTTCTGTACTAGGGTTCCAGCTTTCATTAATATGAGTACCCAGATATACAAGATTACTTACTCGTTCAATTGAGTCATTACCGATTGTTACGTTATAGTTATTATTATTTACGGCTGCCTGTTTACTAATAACCATAAACTTTGTTTTTCTTGCGTTGAGTTTGAGTCCATATATCGCGCAGAATGCCACCATTCGATTCAATAACGCTTGAAGATGTTCAATTGATCCAGTCATCAACAAGGTGTCATCTGCGTATCTGATATTGTTCATAAGCATACCATTAATGAGTATTCCCTCTTTTGCGTTTTCCAAGACTTCATTTAAGATTGTTTCAGCGTAAAGATTAAACAACATTGGTGACAATATACAGCCTTGTCGAACTCCGCGCTTGATTTTTACTTCTTCAGAGCACTGATTCGCAACCCTAATACATGCAGCCTGGCCCCAATACAAATTTGCGATTATTCTAATGTCCCTACCGTCCAGACCGGTAGTTTTGAGAATATGTAGCATTTTTTCATGGCGAACTTTATCAAAGGCCTTTTCAAAATCAATCGCGCACATGAAAACGTCATGATTTACATCTCTGCATCTTTGAATTAAAACTTGGGTTGCGAATAGTGCATCACGCGTTCCAAGGCCACAGCGAAAACCGAATTGAGTACTTGAGATTCTTTCCTCAATTTTTCTAAATGTTCCTTGATGAATGATTCTAAGAAACGTTTTCAATACATGACTCATTAGGCTGATGGTGCGATAGTCGCTGCATTTTGTGGCTCTGTGTTTTTTTGGTAGTACAACAAATGAGCATTTAAGCCAATCTTTAGGAATTTTTCCGCTTTCATAGATTAAGTTGAACAATTTCGTAAGTATCTTAATGCCCTCGACACCTAAAAGCTTTAGTGTTTCTACGTAAATCCCATCTGGTCCGATCGCCTTCCCGTTTTTTGCGTTCTTTATAGCGTATTGCACTTCTTCCTTAGTTATTGGAGGACCGCTTATGTCATTTAGCGTTTCTAGTTCGCTTCTTTCATCATCGAATAATTCCTTTATATATTCTGTCCATCGTATTAGTTGGCCTTCGATATCGATTATAATTTTTCCGTTTTTATCTTCGATTAGTAGAGGATTACATTTTTTATTCAGTCCTGCAACTTCTTTCAGTTTTTTGTGCATATTGAATGCGTCATAGATACGCTCGTAGTTCTCAATTTCTTTACATTGTTGTTTATGCCACTCTGATTTAGCTGATCTTATTTTTCTTCGAATCATACTGTTTAGCTTTTTGTATTCTGTCAGATTAGCATTCTTATATTTTCTTCTTGCATCCATTAAATTCAATATCTCTTCTGTCATCCACTGTTGCTTATTCCTACGCTGATTTTCCATTAGATGGTCTTCTTGGACTTTTTCCAATGTTTCTTTGCATGACTCCCATAATTGTTCTTCTGAATTTTTATTTCCCAATTTCTGAAACTGATCTTCTAATTTATCGGTTACTATTTCTTTCACTTCCGCATTTGAAAGTTTATCTTTGCTGATCCTATGAGATATTTTGGGTTTTTTAATCTTTTTAAATTTAAGTAATACTTTAGCTGCTAGTAAGTTGTGGTTGGAGGGTACATCCGCTCCTGGTATGCACGTTATACAAGTTGTCACAAATCTTCAGGTAAGGTTCAATTTTAAAATATTTTGTTTTTAGGGTAAATATAAAAATATTTATGTAATTTATAATTGGGAGTGATCTACTGATTACGTTTTCTGTATATTTGATTATTATATAAACTTATTTTTGTTACAGATTAAGATGAGTTTCGAAAAGCAACTAGCATATCTTGAAAAAAGCTGCATGCGGAATTTCTCTCTGATTCTGAGCCAGAAGCTGAATCTGACGATGATGATGCTAGTTTGGAAGGAGACTACAGGACCACGATACCGAAATGGAAGAAGACATTCAGGAGAGAATATCTCCGAAGGCAGCAGCGAAGATTGACTTATTTCCGTTCATTCATGTATCTACTTTGCGCAGCTCAAACATTTGTTTTTTATTTCGTCATTGTTTAGTTTCTTAGAAATAATAATTGTTTTGTATTTTTTTAATTTAGGTTTTTGTGATTTATAGGACTCAAAATGTGAAAACGGTATATCCGTTCACTTTTATTCTTGAAGCATGAGTTTAAGTGCAAGTTATAATAAATTTGTTTGCAAATGTTTTTTTGTCTTTATATTTAAACAGTTGACAAGTTCTCAGATCGTTTTTCCGAAAATATTTGTTTTTTGGACCTTTTCTGGATGTGCGGTCTGTGAGTCCGCACGTTACACTTTATGTACGATGATGCCACGTTATCTCTGAAAGGTTAATGGATAAAAATTATTGGATATGTAATTTGACATGTTAACAATAATTACAAAAAACAAGGGTAGCCCGATCTAATCTTGTTCTAACTATAATTAATTAATAATTAAAAAATTACATTTTTTTTAGACATAAAAAAAGAATTCTACCTAGGCAGATATTATTTCAGATTTCTTAGGTCATTCTAAACAAAAAAGGTCTTTTGTAATTTTTCTCCAAAGTTGATAGTTTTCTAGTTATAAGCAATTTAAAACTGAAAAAAGAACGAACGATGACGATTTTCAAGGCTCAAAAACATAAGTATAAAATATAATTTTTGAAATTACGAAGTTCCTAAATTCAAGTTCAAACCTTATTCTGTCAGTTCTGGATAAGTCTTTTGGACTTATTTCATTCTGAAACATTGTTTTTTAGTTGCTAATGCCCGTCTCCCCATGAGAAACCTTCCATTAACAATTAAAAAAATATTTAGAAAAAATTTAGAACAAAACATGACTAAAATTCTTATCGAGACCTGATAAAAAAAGGTTTGAACTTGAACTTGTGTACTTGATGATTACAAAAATGATATTTCTTACTTGTGTTTTAAGCCTTGAAAATTGTCATCTTTCGTTCTTTTTTCAGTTTTAAATTGTTTATAACTCGAAAACGATCAACTTTAGAGAACACCTTTTTTGTTTAAAATGATCCAAAAAATCTGAAAAAAATAAATATCCGCCCGGGTCGATTTTTTTTTTAAATTCATAAAAAATGTCATTTTTTAATTATTAATTAATTATACATAGTTAGAACAAGATTAGATCGGGCAACCCTTGTTTTTTGTAATTGTTAACATGCTAAATTGCATAGGTATCCAATAATTTTTATCCATTAAACAGATCGGTGCAAATCCACCTTATATTATGTCGAATCCTCTACTAATAGGCATTTATTTAATTTTGTATTAATAAAAAGGTAAATTATTTGTGTAACATGTCACGTTTAATATTGTAAATTAAAATTTTCTAACGTCGTCATAATTTGAGTGAATTTTGATTTTGAAATAAAAATAAATTGACAAAGTCTTATTGTATCATTTATTTAAACCTATGGAAAAATATTAACCACAAAAAAAGCATTTTAGATAAAGAAGAGCTCAGAAGAAAGAGGAATTTTCCCTGAATTTTGCCCAAGAGTTTGCAATAGAGAAGGATCTTGTAACCGGCGACCAAATTCAAATAGGTTAGGATCTTTCTGTTTATTTTAGTACGGACATCTTTGTAAGTATCCCTGTATTTCTTTGGTGTTGGTAGTTAGTACTCCCATTCCCAGGGGCGTAACAGAGGGCCCCGCAGCGTGAAGCTTGCGGGGGGGCCCCAATCGCTTAAGGGCCCCATCTTGTCATCTGATATTATGTAAAAATCTGTTATTGTTCTATTATTTTTACGTTGTCTGTTTAAATTTAAAAACGTAAAAATTTGTAACTAGACGTATTTGCCAAGTGAATCATCTCATAATATCTAGAAAGTTAATCCCTTCCGGCCTACCGAAATTTTATGGCAGCGACAATAAACTATATAATGTTTTGTACGTGACTATTGAAAGATATTAGAATTGCAATTTGACGAATTTAAGAACAATATTTTCAATCTAAAAATGGGTCTTCTTTCTCTCTGTTCTTTACCTACTTTAGTATTTCGATACAATATTATCGCCAGTAATTTCATATTGGTTGTTTGCATTGAATATTATTTATATTTGTGTTGTTTTACGGTTATAGTTGCATCAGTTTGGTACGCTTTTATTAACAATTATTGACGACTTTTCTTGTGTAGGTAATCATTGTACAATCTCTCAACAGATGAACGGTAAGATAAGGAAATTATAACAGTTACGCTTTAGGGGAGTCAATGTAGAAAAGCTTGGATTGTTTCGGTTTCGGGAAAGATCAAACAAGCGTATATTTTTCTGAAACATTTTTTGTTAGTTTATATATCTTATCTTAAAGTGAAAAGTTCTACTCACAGATGCCTCTAATTGTTTATTAATTCTTTAAACAATAAAACTGTTTTATATTAAATAATTTTAAAAGATATCGGCGAATTCATCATTTTACTTTGTTCAAAAATGTTTCTATTTGCTTTTTGATTATGCTGAATTCGAACATGTCATTAAATCAGGGCCATAAGTACGGTGTTGGGGGCCCCGGGGCAAACGTGATCTGGGGGCCCCTACCAGGAGGTCTGGGGTTAATCACCCAGCAGAATGAGTCCGGGAAAATTGATATTTAACCACTTGAAAACGCATTTTAATGTACTCCATGACTGAAGTTTCCTGTACCTACCTACATAACGCTATTTTAGTTGACCAACACAAAAAAAATTTGAAATCACATTATTTTAAGCTAAATATTTACCATCAATATAACATCTTTTCTGTTTTCATAAAAAATATACTACATATAATGTTCCTTACATTCTTCGGCTATAATGTAGGTATTTAATCGCGTTATATTGCCTATAGGCAGTATAACGCGATTACAATCGCGGGGCCCCGGGGCTCCCCGGGGGCCCCGATGCACTGCCCCGGTTGCCCCAATGGTAGTTACGGCCCTGTCAGACATTACAATTTGAAAATTCAAAATAAATTTTTTTGGGCACTTATACAGTATGTCTGCGTGGCTTCGAACCATATGGGAAACATTTTTATTATCAATTTTACGAAAAAAGTTATTCTTCATGAAGTGCTCTGAATGGTCTTAAATCTGAGATACAAAATAAGCCAGATAAACCATCAGCTATCAAAGCTTATCAATTTTATACGAGGTAAGTCAAAAAATAGGAATTTAACTCAAGGATAAAGTACTTTTATATTTAACAATATACGATTTTAATTTTAATATGTAATTACATCCTTGTATTTAAATAATTAATTTTTCCAAATATTTCTCAAATTACCGATAACTAACATTTTATTACAATAATTATAATAACTATTTTATTATTAATTTTTTAATTTTACGAAAAAATTCTTTATAAAATTCTTATCAGATTCTTTATAAAAAGCTCTGCATTATCTCAAAACGAAGATTCAATCGTAATATATCACATTTTACCAACTTTATACGAGGTATGTCGAAAAATATGAATTTCTCTCTAAGAGTTAAGTACCTTTATAGTTCACAATATTTCAACTAGAATGATATATGTAATTGCATATTTAAACATAATAAAAAAGTTTCCCATAGTTACCAAGCTACGCAAACACACTTTTTTAGAATGGGTCTGTATACCGATAAAGATGAGAAATGTAAGTTGTTATGAACAGTGAATGATAACGCTAACACAAAAAAGTTTTTGTTAAATAAGTCGTATTTAGTAATTGTTTAACGCGGGAGCAGTCGCGCGTAGAACAAAATCTAACAATACGAATTTAAAACCAATTTCAATTTTATAATATTTTTGTTTGCTTGTTATGTTAAAAATATCTATTTCTAACAATTTTAAAACTAATTGGTTCCCACCAAAGCCATAAATTCCACCAAAAAAAAAAAAATAAAAATGAAATTAAAAAAATTTTTAAAAAAATCCTAAGAATTACTACAATCTTCTTCGAGGCTCTTACAAGTGGAAAGTTATGTTGCAAAATTGTTCATTACGTTATCACTGAAAATGATAAAAAGTTGGATTTTTTCTAACGGAGCGACTGCTTCCGCATTAAAAGGGGGCCCATTTCAAATTCTGCGGGGAGGCCCCGACGGAGTTTGTTACGCCACTGCCCATTCCCCTAATCCCGTTAACGTCCTACGGCCCAGCTTCCGAACCAAAACAAGAGTAACCGTCTCGCACCAAGTACGATTAGAGTGCTTGCTTTTCTCTCACTATCATATGCCCATATCGACCCCCTTTATCAGATAATATCAATTAGCCCCCAAATCCCTCAAGGGCGGATCCAGGACCTATTTTCGGGAGGGGCCATTAAGTTTTTTGGAAAGGGGTACCGGGGGGTAATTTTTAAAATTAGAGTTACAATGGTGAGTTTTAAGGCACTTTTCACATATTTGAGTGACATAAAATCATTCAAAACTTATCGTCATTAAATTATAATTAAAGTCAGTTCTTTCAATAAGTTTAATATTATTTTTCCCAACGCTTCTCCTGTCACGCCTTGTTCTTCCCCTCTTTCTTGATTTTCACTAATTATTTTTTTATGTTCTCATAAGCATAAATATAAACTTGACAAATATTCGCGAAAGTTGTTCAAATTTATAGAACGCTGTTCCACGTGGGATAAGTCGGTTGTTTCGTCAAATATAACAGAGTAATAATTTGCACTTTGAACCTGATTCATTATTTGCTTAATTATTTCTTCACCATAACATGTTATCAATTGATTTTGACTGGTGCAACTAATGTATGTTGCTCGGCAAGATACTGTAAATTGGTGTTTTTTAAGAGTCTTATCTCCTGATGCGATCTTAAACTTTAACAATTCCTCTGATTGCTAGATCCAGCATCGTCGTCCAGAAACAGAAGGCCATCATCACGATGGCCTCTTAGAGGAATATTTTGTCGAATTGAGAACACTATAGACTCTACTATTGATCGTAGTCTTTCTCTATTTTCTTGTATCTGTTTCGACCTCTGAGAGTCTATCTGGTTAATGACCAACTTTTGCGAGTTGCGATAACTTTGTAGAAAATCTAGCCTAACCTGAACGTACTCCTTGTGGTATGATGTTTTTTCATGGGATTGTATGACTCCGTCTTTACCTATGAGTTTGACGAAGGATGTTAAAGATTTAGTGACAAGGCTTTGGGCTATCATCCCTTTATTATGACCATATTTTGATTAGAAAAATAAAACGCAATACTTGTAAAACAATCCTTTTTGAATGTACGAAAGTACCAACCAACTTACTTGTTCTACACATTAGCTGGCTACACATTATGCGTGATTCGCGATTCGTAATGCGCGATGCGTAGTTCGTAGTAATTCGAGATTCCCTCGCTACACACTATGCACGATTCGCGATGCGTGATTTGTCCAATATTTTGTAGTTCATAGTAATTTAATAAAAATATATTTGTTATTAATCGGTAACAAAAATTTTTTGTAAAAAATAATAATTTAAACATAATGATTTTTAATCAAATTACATTTTTTATTTAAACAAAATTATGATTTTTTTGTATAAAAAATAGGCTATCAAACATAGTTTTGATCCGAGTGAATGCTTTGCAATAGATCCGAATCATTTATTAAAATGTGAAATATTTCGCATGGATTGGTCAAATTATATTGTACAGTTAATATAGATTTTAAAGTTTTAATTTAATGTTCAACTGCATTTTCAGTTGTCCATACTTATTGATACTAGAAAACACGTTCTGTTATTGTATTTGTTCTGGGAATTAAAAGCGCGAATTCTTCAGTTTTCAAAATATTTTGACAAGGAACATTATTCTGTTTGAAATGAAGGAATAACTCGGTTCATTTTTTGTCTGTTTCCACATTTGCAGACAACCAACATTTTAAAAAAAATTTATCTGTAACATTTTTTTACCGATGACGCCTCATCAAAAAGATTATTTTTCGAAAAATGTTTTGCTACTAGATAAATTCAGAAGTCCACAAGGAAAAGAAAGAATTCTTCCTGCAGCTGGCTGTATACCATCAATCACAAAAATTTTATTGAAAAATTCTTTGTAAAATGTATAAATTTTTTTAATAAAATACCATTAAGTGTTACATCACACAACGTTTTCGATTTGCTTAAAAAATCATCATCAGTGTTAAAAAATAAACAGGTTGAATGCTAGCTGAGCCACCAAAGAAATACGAGGGTGAGAACCCTTTTTTATAAGGAATTATGCCCTTAGGCAATGCATGACATTCCCATCACGTGGGATATACAGTGAGTTGTTTTGTCTCTACATGACGACAGTTAGATCAGTTAGTTTCAGCATCAACTGATTGTTGCCATCTAACTGTCTGCATGTAGAGACAAAACAACTCATTTTACATCCCACGTGATGGTAATGTCATACTTTACCTACGGGCATAATTCCTTATAAATTTTATCCATCCTATGGAATTGCCAGCAAATATGCAAATAAATCCGAATAAATGGGTCTAAAAATGAATTTTGCCAACACAAAAACAATGACAAACACACAAGATAATGGAAACGTAATACTAAATGACACCACAATAGAAGCGGTTAATGATTATATATATTTGGGACAGATAATAAAAATAAATAAGAAAAACCAAACAGCGGAGGTAGAAAGTAGGGCCAGATAAGCCTAGGCAGGATTTGGGAAATTAAAATGGGAACTAAAGAATAAAAAATACAACAATACTTAAAAGCAAGAGTGTTTGACCAGTGCATACTCCCAATTCTCACTCACGCATGCCAAACATGGACCTTGACCAAAGCAAACATGGATAAAATAATGAAGACACAAAGAGCCATGGAGAGAGCAATGTTAGGAGTAAAATTAACAGACAAAAAGCAAAAACAACTGGGTAAGAAATAAAACAAAAGTCAAAGACGCAGGACAACATATAGCCAGGCTAAAATCGAGCTTCGCAGGTCATAACTTCAAACAAACGGAAAATAGGTGGAATACCACGATACAACAATGGAGACCATGGAGAGGAAAGAGAGCAAGAGGACGACCCCAGATGAGATGGGGACAATTTTTAATATATTTGAATTGAACTGTCCATTCTTTAAGATATTTCGAGTAATTTAGTGGGACCTTGTACTTCCAACCTAGTGATGGGTTTTCGAATAATTAAAGGAAAGTAATCGTTATCAATAATTATTCTCTCTCGTAATTATTGATTTCATTGACCCTTTCGTAATTGAAATTTTCCCCTTTTTTCACAGCAATGTGAAATAATGTAGCTTGGTTGTGTATGAACTGAATCCTTTGTGATAAGCCATTTTCAAAAAAGAGCTGCAGTATACTTGGCAGTTCTTTAAATATTTTCTACAGCTGGCAAAAAGCCTGTTTTGCTGCCACCAAGAATTCTTTTATATTCGATTTCTGCGCTTTCACAAAAATCCTTCAACCTTTTAAAACGCACAGTACATTATTTTAATTTTCAATATTTTCAACATCAACTGGAAGCAGGTACGTCGATACTGTCTGAATATCATACTTATTATGTAGAATGTTCGTTAAGTTTTGAAAAAACGTTATTGATGCCTCTTCTAGGTTTTCGACCAAACTTTGCGTTAATTTTCCCCGAAGAGTAAGCAACTATTTTATTGTTCAAATTATTATTTTTTAAAATAGTACTTACTGAGTCAAAAATTATTTTTGAACTTTAATTCGGCAATGAAACAAAATCTAATATTCTAATTTTAATTCCTGTTTCTGGATAAAAAAAGTCTAACAAGTGGTTGGAAGCATCGGAATATATGATGAAAAGGCCAATTTCACGATATGGCATCCTATCGTGAAAACGAATATGGTGAAAAAATATATTATAAGTTATAACTGCTTCGGTTTTTGTCCTTGTATATCCAAATCTTTTGTCATATAAAGTTTTGATCATTTACGACGTATAATCTATTAATTTGAAGTCGTGGAAAGCAAATATTTACTCCTTTCGCTAATGTTGCTAGCACTGCGAAAAAATTGTTCTATTTGAAACGAAGAAGCGGCATCATTAAAAAATCTTTTGTGCCTTTTTGTCGCTAGATGTTTAGTAATATCGTTTTTTGCACCATGTCAGACCGTACATTCAGCATTGCATTTATCACACCGTACCATAAAACACTATAGAGTAAAAAATCTTCGTAAAACTCGGTACATTCTATAATTTAGTTTACTCTGCATGAATTTTATGCGTCTTTCATGTACCTTTTATTTCTTTATATTCACCATAATACTTAATAAATAATAGATAATATATTTTTACAGTACTTTTAAAATAAGAAATACAGATATTTTATAAAAAGCGGAACATTTTTAAGAATCGGTGGGACGCGGGACATTCCAGTAAAACACGGTACTGTCCCGCCAAAATCTGGGCGTGTGGTCGTTTTAAATTGTTAACGTAGGTTATGGACGCATTAACTATGTACATTTCGGCGAATTTCGGTGAATCAGCGGTTTGTGTTGATGCACAGCCTTTGATATTCGTTAATTTACCGCTCATAAGAGCGAATGACTGTGCACACACGAATCATGTTGTTTACGAATCGATTTTTAACGCACAAGACCCTACACACTATTCGTGCACTAACGTGCACTGACCGCGAATCGCGCATCACGAATCGCGAATCACTCAACGAACTAGCCGCTACACACTATGCGTGCACTGCCCACGAATCGCGCATTACGAATCGCGAATCACGCATAATGTGTAGCCAGCTTAAGAGCTGGTGACTCAGTAACGCTTCATTTCTTTTTATTCTTTGTGTTTACAGAATCTAGAAATTAATACAATTTTAATGGCTGCCAAGGTCGTTCTAACAATTGACACTTTGTCAAATTATCAACATTTTGATTTACAAAACATCCTGTCATTCTTGAAGCTTCCGTTTCTGCTTTTGTTCAATTGTACTTCAGAATACATACATAATTATTCCCTGTTTTGTACATTGTCTTTGAAACTAAAAACATTTGAACTGCAAATATTTAAATTTATAAAAAATGAATAACCATTTTCAATTTCATTGCAAAACGAAAACACAGCCGAACCATATTCTAGTCCAATCAGAGAGTGCTGCAAGCACCCCTACCGGTTTCGAAACTTATTAGTCTCTCATCAGGAGGCACATATGCTGCTCTCCCCGATCCAACCAAAACAAACCCCAGCGTGCAGTCCCGAATTGCAACGAACGAAATGGCATAGATGCCCTAGCGGCAACTGCTAGCAAAAAGACTAAGTTTTCACTCTAATGGCATATAAAACAACATAATGCTATTCTACACCCCACCAGAATGAAAACAATGGGAACCTTCTCTGCTTACACCTCCGAGGCTTCTACAATTTGCAAGCTATACGGCTGCTGAGACTAAGGAGAAGTTGCCATTGTTTTATATGCCATTAGAGTGAAAACTTAGTCTTTTTGCTAGCAGTTGCCGCTAGGGCATCTATGCCATTTCGTTCGTTGTAATTCGGGACTGCACGCTGGGGTTTGTTTTGGTTGGATCGGGGAGAGCACCATATGCGTCTCCTGATGAGAGACTAATAAGTTTCGAAACCGGTAGGGGTGCTTGCAGCACTCTCTGATTGGACTAGAATATGGTTCGGCTGTGTTTTCGTTTTGCAACGAAATTGAAAATGGTTATTCATTTTTTATTTACATTTACTCTGTGTGGAGTATGAAGGGAACCATTCTCGTTGGAACTTTACCGCGCTGAGCAGATGGGACGTGAATTGTAAATTGTAGAATTCCCTCATCTTCCTTAGTCTCAGCATCCGTATGGCTTGCAAATTGTAGAAGCCTCGGAGGTGTAACCAGAGAAGGTTCCCATTGTTTTCATTCTGGTGTGGTGTAGAATAGCATTATGTTGTTTTGTATGCCATTAGAGTGAAAACTTAGTCTATTTAAATTTATATATTTTTTAAATTCTCGGAGGGGGCCATGGCCCCTTCCCTGGATCCGCCCTTGAAACCCCTTCAGAGTAAGCATCTTAATTCTTACACCATTAGTAAAAAATAACCTTAATAAAAAATATTGTATTATTTACTGATTGTGACATTTATTACAAAACAATCTTTCTTTTTTATTGCGCCCTTGTTTTATTTAGCCAATTCTTTTTAAATGTCATGTCTTTAATAAAAACGAAACAATTTTGTAGCAGAAAAATCTTTGTTTATTTTTTATTAAAGAATTTGCATTTCCGCTCTGTCGGCATCTATCCGTTGCGTTACCTTAACGAAAGAGCGAACAATAATTATATGAAAGCCTACGCTCCAATTTTCTTGGAAACAAATAGAATTTTCATAAGTCTGCAATTATTCTTTTCAAGGGCAAGATTGGCTTTATATAATTCAGTATACCACTAATTGATATTGAATCATTTATGCGACGAAAACAGAACAGTGTAGACCCTTCTGTTTGTAATCTAAATCAGAGGGGAGGTTATTATATTACCCAGCCAGAAGCTGGTTTTCATAGACAATACTACTCAAGACGAGGCGCTGTTTGCCCATATTCAACCCTGTATTCCTCGCTCCTGACGTAATTAGGGGATGGAAGAGGTGAAAATCTGCCGGCGTTTAGAAGGAATCATTCCGATGGATTACGACGCTCTATCTCTTATCTTGTTTACAATAACAGTTTCTGTACAGTGCATTATATATATTCTTATTTATTATTAACAATTATTATTTTTTAACAAAAACCAGAACTTGTCCTGAAACTGTTTCTTTGTTGCTTCCGTCTTTATTGACTTTTCGAGTTTATTTACATATCCTTGTAGAATACAGGCCCATGTCAAAGATGGATGGGTCATATGAACCACCAGGTGATGGACCATATAAGAGCATAAAATAATAAGATTCAGCACTATGCCGTCACTTGTAAGCAGTCCAAATGAGTGCTGGTGAGAATTTAAAAGTGCAGGTAGAGTGGGAACATTTTGGTCATATATTTTTGTACGGCATTTTTACCATCGATAGATCCATGAAAAATAATAAGAAAGCGTGCAGTGCCGTAAAAAAATAGTGAGCCACAAAGTTGGTAATTTTTTTTGATTTTCTGAAAATTTCCAGGGTAAATTTGGTCATTTCATTATGTACGGCATTAGTTTGATACTGTTTCAATACAACTTATAATCCATTATTCCGCAACGCCGTACAAAAATCATGCGACAAGGGAAAAAAACGAGGGTTGCAATCCCCTCTCTTTCCGTGGTCCGGGGGGTGATTTGGAACAACATAAAATTAATTTATTTTGAAAGTATTTTATGCATAGATAACATTATTTTACATGCCGTACATTTTCGTTGGTCCAAAGGTTTGTAGAAAAAAAAGGTCAAGGAAGAATCCACAGAATGAAATGTAAGAAAAATCCATATAACGAAATGTAAGGTGAAATTTATGACGATATTTTTTTTATACGGCATTTAGATAGTTCATTTGTACCCAATGCAATAATTTATAAAAAGTTAATGCCGTACAAATCTGAAACTTCATATTGATAAAGAAAGTAATAACAATATTAAATATAATTTACATATTTATCGCTTAAGGAGCAACGTTCTCTTACGACGTTTAGCATTTGTAGGCATATCTCCTATAATACTGTACTGTGTGCTCAGTAGTCCTTTTCTAGTACATAGCAATTTTTTTAAAAAATAGTTATTTTATTTATTCACATCATTACAATGAAACAAATCAATTATATACATGTATCAATAATGTTTGAAGTATATACTAAACCAAAAAGTATACAAAACTGGTGATACTGGGATTTACAGTTTCAATTCTTGGATATTATATACCTGCACACTGCACACCCTTTCACTTCAGTTAGACGTCATAATCATTTTATCATATTATCAATAATTGTTCTCTTCAAAAGTATGTTAATATCGTACATTATCAAATTAATGACCATAAAGTACTACACCTTTAAAGTAGTAGCGTCATTTTCATCAGCCTAAAAGATATGGTCTGCATTAAAATGTACGGCATCATTTTTTCCTAATTTATTTATCTTAATACTATTTAAAACAAAGGATAAATGTAGAAAATTGCTATATTTTATTAATCTATTAAAACTTTTGCAATAATTTAAAAAATTTCTGTTTTTGCATTTCTCTATAATTTTTTTTAGAACAGTTTCTTTTGAACCGCAATACTATATAACAATTGTATTTTACAATATCATGTTAAAAACAAAGTTGCCGTACAGAGTCAAATGATTTTTTTAGCTTAATAAATGAAGTATGCCATGAAATTAACATAATTATTAATATACATTCAAATGAACAATAATTTTTTGACGGCATTATTTTTAATAGTACTTTTGAGTGCTAGATAATGTTTTGGAACCGAAGCCGTACTTTTTCAAATCACCCCCCGGACAACGGAAAGAGAGGGGATTGCAACCCTCGATTTTTCACCTTGCCGCATGATTTTCGTACGGCGTTGCGGAATAATGGATTAGAAGTTGTATTGAAACAGTATGAAACTGATGCCGTACAGAATGAAATGACCAAATTTACCCTGGAAATTGTCAGAAAATCAAAAAAAGTTACCAACTTTGTGGCTCACCATTTTTGTACGGCACTGGGCGCTTTCTTATTATTTTTCATGGATCTATCGATAGTAAAAATGCCGTACAAAAATATATGACCAAAATGTACCCACTCTACCTGCACTTTTGAATTCTCACCAGCACTCAGTTGGACTGCTTAGAAGTGACGACATAGTGCTGAATCTTATTATTTTATGCTTTTATATCGTCCTATATACGTCACCTGGTGGTTCATATGACCCATCCATTTTTGACATTGGCCTGTATTCTATTGGAAATAGACGACACATTATAAAATAGACATTTATTGAAAGTTTTGGTTTTTACTTTGGTGCCTTATCTTGTTACAATGGAAAAGAAAATAAACTAATTTTGTATTCTTGGTAATCTATTGGCAAGCAACACTTCACTAGAACGGTGATTGCAAGGTATTTTTCATGTCTGATGGACGTGTGAACTTTATGGGGTTCAAACTCCAATACAGTTCACTATAATATAGTAAGGCAGTTTTTCAGGTGAAGCCTAGATATGGTAAATAATAATGAAGGACCTGCGAAAAATAAGTGGAATGTGGAGAAGCCAAATGATCCAGAGGATATGGTCGTGAATCAAGTTTCATTCTTGTATTATCAAATAATGAGAAACACACTCCAGACCGAAACATATTCCAGAAAATTCTTTTATTTTATTCGATATAATCTTCTTTTAGCTCAATATAACGATTCCAGCGATTTTATAACTTCTTTATGAGCCCGAATAATACGATTCTGTAATCTCTTCAAAATAGGTCTCTGTTTCGTCAATTATCTTTTTATTCAAACTGAATTTTTTATTTACGAAGGCATATCTTTACATTTAGGAACACATAATAATAATAATATCGTATGGCATTTTTGCCAGGGAGATCCTTTCGGATAGTTCCAGCGCCAATTACATCTTTAACACTGTTTCAAGTAACTAGTGTCGATGTACACTAGCCCAGGGGGACCGACGGCTTAACGTACTCTCCGAGGCACGGTGAGACGGCTCGTGTCATTATTGGAAATGAAAATGGTTTGTCTTTGACAGGGATCGAACCCACGCACACTGGCGTATGAGGCCAGCGATTATGCCGTTACTCCACGGCCGCTCACTTAGGATATTATTATTATTATTATTAGGAACACAACAATCGGAGGAGCCAAATCAGGAGAATAAGCCGGATGAGAAAACAATTCTAAGACAAACTCATAAATTTTCGCCATTGCCATAAGACTCTTGAATGAAGCAGACAAAATGTACATATTTACTAAGAAGAATACGGGAAAGGCGAACATCATTTGAAGTCGCAAGACGGAAAGCAGACAAGATATGTAGAAATAAAAAGAGAGCTTATGAAAATGGACAAATAGAAAAAATGGAAGAAAATTTCAAAAACAACGAAATTAGAGGGGCTTACGAATAACTAAAAAAGATAAAAAGTGGATAAACCTCAAACAAGTCTTATGCAAAGATGAAAGTTGTCAAATAATCAGTGACCAACATCAAGTCACAAAAACCTGAAAGCATTATTTTCAGACCATACTTGGAACACAAGTAGATGTGGAAGATGAAATGGGTACGAACCGCGTAGAAGAGAATGAAGTAGAAGTAGATAATTAAGTAGAAGCTCCAACCACAGAGGAAGTTCTCGAGGCTATTAAGGCCCAGCAAAACAATAAAGCCCCAGGAGTTGACGAAATACAGCAGAACTGTGTAAAGTAGGTGGCGACAACCTATCCACATAATATGCCATAAAGATATATGACAAGAAGGAAAAATACCCGACGACTGGAAGAAAAGTATAGTACCTATGCCAAATCTATAAAAAAAGGAGACAAACTCCAGTGCAAAAACTACCGTGGAATTTCTCTACGATGTACAGCATAAAAAGTCCTCACGTATATTATAAATCAGCGGCTCCAACCACTAGCAGAAAATATTATTGGAGAGTATCAGACGGGCTTCAGACGGGGAAGATCGACAATGGATCGAATATTTACAGTCAAGCAGGTCTTGAAAATCATGGGAACACGACATTGATGTTCACAACGTGTTTGTAGACTTAAAACAGGCATAGGACTCAGTCAAAAGGAACAGACTACATATTGGCTGAATTGGCAAATCCACACGAGCTAATTAGACTCATTGAATCCACAATGGCATGTGTACGAATACAAAACCGCCTGGCATTCTTTTTAAAAATCTCGCAGGAACTAGAGCAGGGAGATGGGCTTGTCCCAATATTGTTTAACCTGGCACTGGAGTATGCGGTTAGGCAAATGCAAACTGGACGAGGAAACCTACTGACAAACAGAACGGTTCAACTGGCCGCTTATGCTGATGATCTTAATATTATAAGTAGAACATCAACAGGAACACAGGAAACATACGTAGAGTTAAAAACGCAAACGAAAAGGCTAGGTCTGGAAATTAACACAGAAAAAACAAAAATAATGATACAGACGAGAAGAAATAATATAGTCCCACAAAACATTATACATGAAGATGACTTTGAAATGGTTGGAAAGTTTACATACCTGGGAGTAGAAATATATGCCGACGGATCAGAAGATGAAGAAATACGGAAGAGAATAATGCAGACAAACAGAGCTTATTTTGCCCTCTCCCATATATTTCGGTCTAAAAGTGTCCACCGAAATACAAAGATGAGAACCTATAATAGCATGCTATGGCAGTGAAGCATGCATCCTAAAAGAATCATTCAAAAACAAACTCGACACATTCGAAAGGAAAGTACTGAGGAGAATACTAGAACCTGTGAGGGAAAACGGAATCTTCAGAATTCGATACAACAACGAACTTTATCAACTTTATGAGGAAACACCCCTGTCAGGCTTCATTAGAATACAAAGATTGAAATGGACAGGACGTGTGATAAGAAGTGGAGAGGATAGGCTACCAAAAAGAGTAGTGAACACTAGAATAAAGGCAAAGAAACCGGTTGGAAAGCCAAGAAAGCGCTGGGAAGACACAGTAAGCAGCGACGCACAAGCACTTTTAGGAATCCGTGTATGGAGCAGAGAAGCCACAGGCAAACAAGGGTGGAGGCAAAAAATAATGGATGCCAAGGATGAATCTACCCTTCTATCAACTCCTGAAGTTTAAAGTTACTTCAAATTCTCCACAAGGTATCTCCCTCCTCGATCCGTAGTTCCTTACTATACTGATCTATCAAAGATAATATACAACTTAATATTAGCTCTTCGGGTCAGTAGCGTGCCAATAGACCAAGGAAGAATTTGAGAGCGATGTAAGTCAGAAAACTTACCAAAAGCTATAAAGACAATACTGTATGTATGTATGTGTATGTATTTCATCATCATCATCATCACACAGCCAAATTTGTAGACTGTCGGACATAGGCCTCCTCAAGATGTCTCCATCCTTCTCTGTCCTGGGCAGCTGCAATCCAGTTTGTCGCTATTCTCTTAATATCGTCGGTCCATCTGGTAGGTGGTCTTCCACGACTTTGTCCGCCTTTGGCCGCCACTCTAGATCTTCCTTGTCCATCTGTTGTCTCTCTGTCTTGCGACGTGTTCTGACCATTTCCACTTCAACTTCGTAATGCGCTTTATGATGTCTTCCACTCCAGTTCTTCGAAATACGAAATACGATATGATGATTTACGGCGAAGGACTGGAGTGTATGTATTTACACACACTTAAATGTACCATCTCGTAATTAAATTTTATGTGTTTTACATAATATACCTACTAACAGTATCTTCTTCTTCTTCTTCTTTTTGTATAGACAGGACTCTGTCTGTTTTTTCAATGTGCCTCTAGTAAGTTGTCGTTCCATCGTTTTCGTGGTCTTCCCACTGATCGTCTTCCTATTGGGGAACCGTCTCTCGCTGTCCTGACTATCCTATTTGTTGTCATTCGGCTTATGTGGTCATTCCATTCTATTCTTCTGTTTCTTACCCAGTTAATAATGATATACACCTTGCATCTCCGTCGTATATCTGTACTACTAGCTCTGTCCCATAGAGTCTTACCATCGATTTTTCGAAGGGTTTTCATCTCCGTTGTTTCGTGCAATCTTTTTGTCCTCTATGTGTCGGGTCGTGTTTCTGTCGCGTATGTCATTATTGGTCTGATGACTGTTTTGTAAATTCTGCCTTTCGTTTCTTTTCCGATATTTTTATTTCTCCATATTGTGTCATTCAGGCAACCTGCGGCTCTGTTTGCTCTATTCACTTGATTTTCCACTTCTGTTTCGAGCCTTCCGTAGCTAGATAGTGTGATGCCTAGGTATTTAAACTCCATCACTTGTTCTATTATCTGACCTTCCAGCTCCAATTTACATCTTATTGGATCTGCTGTTATAACCATGTATTTTGTCTTTTGTGAGGAAATTAACATGCTAAATTTTCTGACTAACAGTTTAGACGTGCCAATAAACTTTTTAAAGTATAAGGTAGTATTTGTCAGTATTTACGAGATGATTTTCTGAGACGATATGATTTGAATAGTTTATTTAATTATATAAAATCTTTCACCACAAAATTTTTTTCATCTAATGCTTTTAATTTTATCACTGGGGCAACCTGAAATTAAAATAATGTACCAAATCCTCAAAGGTTGTATCACCGTATCAAGATTTTCTTTTATCATAAAATAAACTTCTTTTTAAGTAATTTATTCTTTCGTCAGACTTTCATAATAATTCTATCCTTCAGGAGAACACTTACTTTAAGATCCGAAGGGGCACACTCAAGCACTGAAGATTCTATTTGTGATTACGGGAAAATGTGCGATTTCAAGAGGTGCCTAAATAAATTAAGTCTAATATATAGAGGCATTTATTTAAGTATTCCTTATTAAAGCAGGAGAGGATCAATTTAAATCGTAAATAAAACGGGATATAGTAAACGACCTAATGGAGAGACTAAGGAGGTGCCGTTTGGACCAAAACTTTATTCTTTGAGTTGTAATGTTTTGCCGGCTATATAAACTTCAAACACAAGAAAAAATTAACTATATTAGGTAACTTATCTAGCAATAAGAATAATTAAAAAAAATTATACATGCAAAAATAGAAATCTGTTGATGTACTACAGCTATTTATTATAAGAAATAAAATACCGTGTAAATAAATAAACTGCTCGTCAAAAGTTAGGGATACACAAAATTATGCTCATTTTCATAGTAGATTTTTTCGTGAACAGATTAACGGATTCCTCTAATTTTTTTTTTATTATTTTAGACTTTTCTTTAGTATTTACACTGTTATGCAAAGGTTTACTAAAACTTTTTTTTTGTACTTATACCGGGTGGAAGAAAAGAAATATTTTTATTATGTTAAGTTTGTGGCACCCTGTAGGGAGGACGAGGTACAAATGTTAGTACCGGGTGTCCCAATAAGAATGGCTCTCGGCCATATCTCAGGAACCGTTTATAGTAGAGCTTTGAAATAAAAAATTTTATAACAAAAGTTGCCTCAGGAAAAGCCTGGAAATTATTTTCATAATTGTGGGACCACCGCTAGAGGGCGTAATTGAATATCAAAAATTAAAAAATCTAAATTTTACAGAATTTTCCTAATGAAGGGGCACTGGAAATCCGATCGTCGTATTTTTCATAAAATTCTACGCATATTTGATTTGAAAAGTTTAGGTCTACCTTTGGAAATAAGAGGTGGGGGTGAGTGGGAACCTTGTTATGAAAAATTGGCTGTGAGTCCGGTTCTGCTTAATCAAATTTTGCAAACTTGGTCTTGTTGAAGACAGATCTTTTTCGTCAATGTAAAAGTTATGATTTCGAACCAACTTACTGAGTAATATGCCAGCTAGAAGGCGATATTTAATTTTTTTCAGAAATCTAGTGTTTCTTGGAAAATATTAAATACAAACATGCATTTTTAATACCATATTACAAAATTAGATAAAATTAGCAACAGAATAGCGAAAACCGCATGTTAATACCTTTTTTCTATCTCGAGATATCTTACAAAAGGTGTAAATTTAAAAACATAACTGTTACTGTCACCGGTAAACGAAATAATTCATTAAAAGTAGTGTGCTATGGAAACAACAAAGAAACATTTTCCAGCTGTCAACGTATATTAGGTCTTTTCAACGCTTCTCATTTGTTTCGAGCCTCGTTCATATCTCGTATATTAATATTATACACGGATTATACGGCATATGACAAAGGCTCGAAACAAATGAGAATCGTTGAAAAGCCCTATTACAAAGAAATAAAAACAACTATTTAGTGATGACATAAACGTTCAAATTTTTGCCCATCATTTTCGTTGCAAACATTTACTCTTCCAAGAGTAGATTGAACAGCAGTCTCAATTTCTGCTCTCGATATGCTTTGAATGGCGTTTAGTATTCTCTGGATAATGTATTCTAGAGTAGTGTATGATGGGCAACAATTTGAATATTTAGGTCGTCACTAAGTAGTTCTTTTTGTTCTGTGTTATATTTAATTTTAATAGTATTGTTTCTCTTTATATTGTTCTTTTAATTAATTATATTTTTATACGTTGACATCTGGAAAATGTTATTTTGTTTCTTTCCACAGCACACTACTTTTCATTAACTTAGCTTACCGGTGATAGTAACAGTTATGTATAAAATTTACACGTTTCTCGAGATATCCTGAGATAGAAAAAAGGTATCGACATGCGGTTTTCGCTATTCTATTGCTAATTTAATCTAATTTTATAAAATATGATTAAAAATGCATACTTGTATTTAATATTTTCCAAAGAAAACTAGATTTCTGAAAAAAATTAAATAACGCCTCCCAGCTGGCTTATTACTTATTAGAATGGTTCAAAATTATCACGCTTACATTGAAGAAAAAGATCTGTCTTCAACAAGACCCAGTTTTCAAAATTTGATTTAGCAGAACCGGACTTACAGCCATTTTTCATAACAAGGTTCCCACTCACCCCCACCTCTTATTTGCAAAGGTAGAGTTAAACTTGTTAAATCAAATATGCGCAGAATTTGATGAAGAATACAATAATCGGATTTCCAACGCCCCTTCATTAGGAAAATTTTGTAAAATTTAGATCTTTTATTTTTGATATTCAATTACGCCCTCTAGCGGTGGACCCACAATTATGAAAATAATTTCCAGACTTTTCCTGAGGCAACTTTTGTTATAAAATTTTTTATTTCAAAGCTCTACTATAAACGGTTCCTGAGATATGGCCGAGAGCCATTCTTATTGGGACACCCGGTACATATACATCAGAGTCGCATTGTACTCTTATAAATATGCTGTGAAAATTTTGTTTTTTGAATGTCACTGATATCTTTAGAAACACAGAAGTAACTGAAAGAAAACTAAACAAATAATAAAAATAAGAGAAGGTAAACACTTCTTATCGACACCTAAAAGAGTTATTTCTCGACCAGGTAAGCGGTATGCGCAGCGCAATATAAGAGACACGACATTGTTTAATGGAGGCTCTGTGACGTTTTGGGGTGGTATTTCCTTGATAATAAGTACGGATTTGGTGTCTACGTGGAGGTTTAAATAGCGAAAGGTACATAACACATATTTTTTTTCTTTAAGCATGCTGTTCCTTTCGCAATATATGTAGGATATAATTTCATATTAGTGGTTTGATAAGACATGGGCTTCTCACGTATCGCATGTCATCAGTTAAAACACATATTAAAGAGTAAAACCATCTAAATTTTTTGTTATTAAAGATATCAGAGAAATTAAAAAAAATAAAATATTCGCAAAATAGGAGACTACAACATAATATCGATGTATACTCACTTTTGTGTCTTTTCCTCCCTACAAGGTGTCTCAAACTTTTGTTTCGGTTAAAACATATGTTAAAATACAAAACCGTCTATTTTCCTCGTTTCTAAAGATGTCAAGGACGTTCAAAAAACAAAATATTTACAAAACATTTAAAATACGATTCTGATGTATACTCACATTTTGTACCTCGTCCTCCCTACAGAGTCTCTTAAACTTAACTAAGAAAAACATTTCTTTTCTTCCACCTGGTATAACGACAAAAAAGAAGTTTGATTCTGAAGTAAACCTTTGCACTGTGTAAATAATGAAAGAAAAATCTAAAATATTAAAACAAAATTAGCGGAATCCGTTAATTGGTTCACGAAAAAATCAACTATGAATATAAGCATAATTTTCTATATCCCCAACATTTAATGAGCAGTTTAATACAAAATACAGAGGAAGAAAGGTAATAAAAATAATTCTGGAAGGATATCCATAAAAAATATCTTTTGTGGTGGACGTAATAATTTGGAAATGTTATAATGCAATGCCTAGTTAAGTATGTACTCCGTTAAATAATTAAAAACAGGAAAAAAATCCATGCTAAATTTATTGGAAAAAAAAAAAGAAACAACCATTTACTATAACTCACAGATGTAGCACCAAAAGAAGAAATTAAAAAAAAACGACAAAAGTAAAGAATAATCTGTAAAAGATTAGTTCGACGAAGAATGCAGATCTATTAACCAACAAAAAACGAAGGATATAAGTGACTGTAACACAACAGAACGGGATTAAATCTGGAATAATACGAAAATCTTGACGATGCGTTTAGGAGGAAAAAGAAATAGCAATATGAAAACTTTGGAAACGAGATTGGTAACCACCACAACAGAAAAGACTCTAAGATTCTAAAAACAGCTCTAGGAAAGAATTCAAACCAAGAATAATAACCTTTAGAGATAAGTACATATGGTTCTGTAATTAGTAACAAGGAACAGGTACTTAATAGATAAACGAATTATTTTGAAGAACTGCTTAATGGCCATCATGAAGATGAGATGGGCTTAAAACAGCAGTGACAGGCTTTTAAAATATGTGCATAAATTAATAACTGAAATATGATAACAGGAAGAACCACTTGCAGACTGGAAATTGGGTATACTGAGTCCACTTCACAGAAAGGCAAACATGGTGATGACAGGGAGATGATGTGTGAATTATAGAGGCATTACTCGAATCAATATAGCATGTAAAGTACTGTTCAAAGTATTTTACAAAAAATGCTACCCTACGCCGAATGGCAGATTCTTGATAGAACGCTAGAGTTTGGTGTCGACACTTACCACATATTTGTGTATTTCAAAGCCGCATTCGACTCAGTTAATATACAATGACTTCTCTTGCCGTGCATTTATGAGTAAGCATCCACAGTACATTGTCTTGTTAGGTGAGATGTTAGACAGTCAGGATTAAATTATTCTGTTTTTAAGAGCATTGCGAAAGTATCCATAACTAAGGATTCCTGTCCATTGGCTGATATTACGCAAATATGACATCTTTTTACATCCTAGACCTCTCTTATGGCTCCTCTACACATCGGCAGACGCGTCCGCGGACGGCATCTGCGGATACATCCGCAAATGTGTAGATGGTGTAATTTGATCGTTTGTTGTTTATATATCACATCGGCGGCCGAGAATTAACACAAACTGAACGATTTACAGATGTGTGTAGATGTGTGGTCATCTCGTGATAATACATCGTCAGATGCATCCGCAGATGCGTCTGCCGATGTTTAGAGGAGGCATTACTCTCTATCTTTCTGTCGAGTACCAGTTACTAAAAGTGTATCGTTACATGTAACATGTGCCCTAAGTATGTGGTCTTCTTAATTTTTACATAATCAAAAAGTTCCCTATATTGGACTAAAAACGGACTAAGACAGTTTAATGGACTATCGTGTCTCTTATTTAATATTGCTCTAGATAATGTAACTCAAGAGCCCTAGATTAACACAAATGGAAGACAAATCTTAAATGAGATGCAGATCTTACACAAATATGTATAAGTTGTTGGATATGCAGGTGATATCGAGATCTTAGCTAGACACAAAGTCTCTGATCGAAGCACTTCGATCGTTAGGAGCACCCGCATTGAGAATGGGAGTAAATAATACGTAGAGTAAAAAATTGACGATTTAGAAATAAAATGTGTAGACACCTTCATATACCTAGGCTCGCTGTTGAATAAAGACAACAACGCCAGAGAAGAAATTAAAAGAAGAATAGTCCTTGCCAATTCCAAGGCTTTAAAACTATCCAGAAAAATTAAATTGATCGTCTATAAAACACGAATAAGACCAGTACACATTGAGTATTCACAGAATGACCAATAGCTGTTTAAACGTTTCAAGCGTAAAATCCTAAGAAGAATACATGGAGGAATAAAAGAGCGAATAAAATAAAAGTGTGTGGCGTAGGTGCTGCAACTTTGAGCTGTATAGAAGCTGTATAGGAACCTGATGTTGTAAAAGGCATTAAGGTAGCACGCCTTAGATAGATAGTTGTCTGATCACGAGAAAGGAAGGTGTAGCAGTCAGAAACATTTTTAATCGAAGAGGGCCGATGGGACAACGAACCAGAGGAAGACCAAGACTTCCAAGACCAAGTATCAAAACAACTTAGAGGAAGATTTAAGAGAAGAGCTGCCAGGGATAGCGGCTGATGCATGATTGTTCTGAAAAAGGATTTATTTAAAAGAGACGGAGAGTTCATACTTCTTCTTCTTCAACCTATGTTCGTTCGCTGCTGGACATAGGCCTCTTTTATTTGCTTCTATCGATTCTACTCTTGGCAGTTCTCATCCACTGCTTGCCCGCGATTTTTTTTGATATCTGTCCACCTCTTCTCTGCCTACTCCTCGCTTGTTCTCTCTTGGTCTCCAGTTTGTTAATCTGTGTCCATTTTTCTTATCTCGGGCAAAATGCCCGACCCAGTACCACTTGAGCATTGCTGTACGTTCTGCGACATCAGTAATCTTTGTTCTTTCACGAATGTCGATATTCGAATAATGTCTCTCCAACTAATCCCTAGCATGGCCCTCATGCTAGGGCCATGCTAGAGTTCATACTTATTTACCAATAAACTTCTATTTATTAATTAAGTAAACGATATTTTTACAGTTTTCCAGAATGCTATTGATTGAGCAGGTTTATTCTACTTTTATGCTTGATTTAGAAAACACGGTGCAACTGATGTTTTCAGTACAACAGCGCAGAGCAAAATAAAAAAGATATAATTGACACCGACCTACAGTTACAAAAGGGACTTATAGGGATAAAATCTGTTGTCAATATGGTAATTGAGAGAACTGTGAAAGTGGCCTTCGATGTAATTCAATAAATATCTAAATCACCTCAAATTAGAGATAATGATTATTTACCAAAAAATCAAAAATCAGTAGCGGAACTGTGGCATTGAACTCAACAATAAAATAATAATTAGGGTACATAAATTAGTTAAATAAATTATTAAATATTATTGGTAATAAGAGATTTTGTAAATACTTCAAATTTAACATACATCATACGATTAAATACAAAAACTACTCATCCAATAATTATTCTTTCATTCGATGAAAATGACTATTTGTAATTTTAATGCGTTGGTTGTGATACTTTGTGGTCATTTACTCATGTCTTTGATTCCTTCTGGTTTTTACGTTCATTTAACTAGTATCAAACATCCATAATAGCTGAACTCTGTAAGGAAAAGAACCTTCTTCTTCAGTCTATTGGCATCCCACTCCTGGACAAAGGCATCCCCATAAGTTCTCCACTATTCTCTGTTTTGTTCTATTTGGTGCCAGTTTCTCCCCACTTTCGCTTTGATGTCTTCTAGCCATCGTTTTTGTGGTCATCCTCTACTACGACTGTGCTCGTGTGGTCTCCAATGTACAATGTTCCTCATCCACTTTTCGTTGTTATGGCCGTGCCACGTGTCCTACTCAGCTCCATTTTATTTGCGCAATTTTCAACGAAAACTTTTCGTTTATAAATTCGCAAAGTGTGTGCGTTAGTGCGTTGCCGCTCCTGTAATGCTTAGAGCAGATTTATCGATGGATTCTTATGTAGTTTTGTCTTATGAATCCCAATCTGAAAATGTGACGTCACAACCCTTTTATTTGCTGCCGACACACTAAACGTCAGCTAAAATCGATGCTAGTAATTTAAGTAGGCTAGTTTTTAGTTGTTAGTGAATTTGTTAAGAAAAGCATAGGTTATTTACATTTAAGTTTGACACTTCGTGAATGTCAAGCTAAATTTTAAATTAAGTATTAATAAAATATCAAGGGCATTTGATAGTGAATTTAATTATTATATAAAATAAAATAAGATGTTCAAAAATGCAATTTGACTATATTTTGCAAGCAATAATTTATTAACAACTTTAAGGTTCGCTAAGACACAACTGGCTAGTGATTTTAGTAGGTAATTTTTTTGTTTTTTGCCAATTTTGCCAAAATTGACAAAATTACTAATTATTTAGTAATTATTAACTATTTAATACTTTTTTTTGCCAAATTGGCAAAATAACTGACTAAAATCACTAGCCAGTTGTGTCTAGTTTAGCGAACCGACTATATGAAATGTTGTATGGAATAAAAAATTGTGGTCTGATATGTGCAATTACATCCAATGGAAAAAATATTTGACGATTTTTCTCAAATTACGGATACCAACATTTTCATTTATAACTCTTTTATTTTTAATTTGACGAAGAAAAGTTATTCTTCATAAAAAGCTCTTCATGGTCTAATATTTATGATGCAACCATCATATATCAACTTTTATTAATTTTATACGAGGTATATAAAAAATATTAATTTCGATCAAGAGTAAAGTACTTATAGTTCACACCATTTAAATTAGAATGATGTAATTGCAATTTAAAACATAATTTTTAGTTCTAAACAACTTTTATTATGAATTAAAATACGTAAATAAACAAAGTTTTCGTTATGATAATGCTCGCATTAGTTTGTTCCAATTACATCTTTCACCTTCGTCCTGCTTCACACGTGCCCATTTCGTATATGTTCTCTTAGAGATACTCCTAATAGAGCTCGTTCGATGACCCTTTGTATTATTATTCTTAATCTATTGGCTGATAACTGTATAAGTGTCATCGTCTCTGGTGAATACCGTTTTCTTTAGATTTCCTGGTATCTTTTTGTGTTTCAACACAACACTGAGTCTTCCTACTGCTGCTTAAGGCATTCGGATTCTTCTAGTTACCTCTGTCGTTTGATTCTGTTTGCCTAGCATGATCGTGTGACCTAAAGTCTATTCATTTTACAGATTCCCAACTGTAAACAAACGCGCATGGAAGCTAAACAGGGTCGCCCTGAAGTGTATCTTAAAAACCAACACGCTACCTACAATTTGAATTTGCAGACTGACCAGTTTGGACCTGTAAAATGAGAATCCGCCTCGTTTAGGGCAATACATTAGATTTAATAGCCTCTTGACGAATGACTGGGCGAATAGTAACACGTGCGTTGGTTTATAATTGGGAATTTGCTATTTGAATGTGGTTTAGGCATATACAGGGTGAGGAAGATAAAGGGCCTATTAGAAATATCTCAAGAACTAAAGGCAACTGAATCATGAAAATTGGAATGAAGGGGTTTTAAAGACTGATCTATTTAATGAAAATATTTTCATCTATTTGGTACTTCCGGTTATACCGGAAGTTGCTTATAACATCGTTTTTTTAAATGGGACACCCTGTATATTTTTACATTTTTGGATTCTCCTTAATTTATTCTTTCTTAAAATATGAGGTTTTATAATATTATACAGGGTAGTTTAAAAAATAATTACGTTTTTTTATTCATTTCGTAGCAACTTTCACACCCTGTAGAATTGTAGTAGTTTGATATCAAAAACTCTATTTATATTTAAATGATTTTTAATATAGTCTACTATTGTTAAGAATTATAAGTATAGCTAAATTTTTAATTTTAGTATACAGGGTTGGTCGAAACTCGGAATGAGTATTTTCTGAATTTTCTTAACAAGAACACCCTGTATTTTAGTATTGCAATGAAATACTATTTTAGGGTACTTTTTAATTTCTTAAACATACCCTATACCTAACTGCTTTAATTTGTGAGTTATTGGTGATTCAAACCAAACAATAATTCCAACACAAAATACGTGAAATTTTAAGTTGGTCGTGAAAATGGTCTATCACAAATAATTTTTCGGAAATAAATACATAATAATCTAGACTGGTACTTAAAATTGCCAATAATGGTTGAGCTATCAAAATACCTACGTAGTTAAGATTGTTGCTGCGATTAACAATTAAGCACAAATTAAAGCAGTTAGGTATTGGGAATTCTTAAGGAATTAAAAGGTACGATAAAATAGCATTTCATTACAATACTAAAATACAGAGTGTTGAATTTAAGAAAACTCAGAAAATACTCATTCCGAGTTTCGACCAACCCTGTATACTAAAATTAAAAATTTAGCTATACTAATAATTCTTAACAATAGTAGACTATATTAAAAATCATCTAAATATAAATAGAATTTTGATGTCAAACTACTACAATTCTACAGGGTGTGAAAGTTGCTACGAAATTAGTAAAAAAACGTAATTATCTTTTAAACTACCATGTATAATATTACAAAACCTCATATTTTAAGAAAGAAAAAATCAAGGAGAATCCAAAAATGTGAAAATATACAGGATGTCCCATTAAAAAAAACGAAGTTATAAGCAATTTCCGGTATAACCGGAAGTACCAAATATATGAAAATATTTTCATTAAATAGATCAGTCTTTAAAACCCCTTTATTCCATTTTTCATGATTCAGTTGCCTTTAGTTCTCGAGATATTTCTAATAGGCCCTTTATCTGCCTCACCCTATATACTCTTCGACACTTTCGATCTCACTTTTAACTAAGTCGATTGATATATTTTGATTTGTCATCACTTTTCTTGTATTTAAATTCATTTTTAAACTAATTTTCGCAGATTCTTGTTCAAGCTCTTTGAGCATGTAGATTAGATCATTTGTATTGTTGCTTATGTCATCGGCAAATCTTAGATTACTTAAATATCTGCCATCAATTCTAATTCCGCACTGTTCACAATTTAACTAAAGTCCTTTTACCCTATGACGGCCGATATTCAATTAAGAGATGATCAGTGGGTCTCAAACAGTGGGGCGTTAATATTTAATTCCGATCGCTTGAGAAGTAAAAATATTTAATTTCCTGTATTTTATGTTCAGTAAAAATAATGGATTTTTCTCTATCAAAAGCAAATAAAATGAATATAATATACAGGACGTGTTAAAAGATGTGGGACGGAATATTTCGAATACTCGAAATTATTTGTCGACATCAAATGTTCATTAAGATCTATATTTTGCGTAGAATAAAAATTATGCGAATGGTTTTGCATGCAGTAAAATTGGAAAATACTTGACAAGTTGTTGGTATATCCAAATTTGAATAAAATACATCCAGGACTTTGCTTTCTACAGATATTTTATTAAATATAACCTTGAAACAAACTGATCACTTCCGAGTTTTCAACAAAACAAAAGGTTTAAACAAGTGTAGTGATTGCAAAAACGGTTCGCATGTTTTAAATAAGATTTTTGCTGATTATGTATTTTGCTAAAATATTAAATAACATCAATACAATTCACAACCATCATTTAATTTTTAACCATAAACAAAAATGCAATATGATGACAAGTTTGAATTTGATCGACTTTGTGGATAACAGTGTCGTTAATAGATGTTTGTAAATACATACCATGAATCATTTTCCAATGATTGGCTGGATTTAAGAAATACATAAATACTAAATAAATTTTTTTCACGTGTATAAATGAGATTATAATAATTATGACACATGGTACTCCTTATATTTTTTAAATAATATGGTTCTGTAAAGGCATAACTTCGATTATTGGCTAAATCTACATTATACGATACTTCACAAGAAATTAAAAAAAAATTAACATGTGAATTCACTGTTTACATAAGATACAGTGCGCTGGAGTAAGTGTTACCCCCCCCCCTTAATAACTTATTTATTTCTAGCACATAAGCAAAACACTCGGACAGGTCGATTTTTAAAATAATCAAAGTATATTATAACATCAATGTTTCGAACTTTACGCGATTCCTCTTCAGGTGACAGGCAAAATTTTGATTTTCTTTAAATGGAAAAATACATCACGTGATAGCTTATTTAAAAGCGTTTGAAATACGGATTACAAAAATGTATAATACTCTAATGCTTTTTTAAGAGCGTAGGCGCAAAATTTCGATCGAATTTTTTTTAAACGCATTCCATTTTTTCGAATCCTGAGAAAACTAGTAAGTATTTTTGAAAAATTTAAACGCAGAATAAAAGATTACATTATAACCGAGGGTATAACGTCCCTTAGAATAAACAAAAATTTCTTTTGAATGGTATATTTGAAATTAAATATCCGACTAAACTTTCTTTTTGTTCACCGCTGTGACATTAAAATAATCATTGTAGAAGTTCTCAAGGACGTTTGATCGTCGACAATATTGTAATATTTCATTCTGCGTTTAAATTTTTCAAAAATACTTAGGTATTCGTTTTCTCAGGATTCTAAAAAATGAATACATTTCAAAATATTTCAACCGAAATTTTGCGCCTATGGTCTCAAAAGGATTAAAGTATTATACATTTTTGTAATCTGTTTTTCAAAAGCTTTTTAGTGAGGTGTCATAGGATGTACTTTTCCATTTAAAAGAATCAAATTTATCACTGTCACCTGAAGAGGACCCGCTTAAAGTTCGAAACATTGATGCTATAATATACTATGATTATTTTAAAAATCGACTTGTCCGAGCGTTTTGCTTATGTGCTAAAAATAAATAAGTTATTGAGGGGGATAACACTTATTCCAGGACACTGTATATTCCGTACTATTGCAATAAAATATTAAAACGAATAAACGAAAACTTCTTGAGTAGTGCTGATTTAAAAAACAGACCAGTACAATGTTATTCATAAAGATAGTGTAAAATATATCACTGCATATCTGGTCCGCTAGTAATAAAGTTATCAGCATTTAATTGCAAAGCGGTCTTCTTAGGTGGAAAATATTTTACTTGAACACATAATATGCTCTGCTACTGGCTAAAATTCACGAATGCTACGAAAAAAATTGGAAGTGGGTACCCATCTTAAAATTACTTACTCATAGCCAAGTTGATTTGCCAGATCAAATTGGCAAGGCGGTTATTAGGGAGTCTATGGACATGTCCAGCCCGTCTGAGAGAGACGCTGAGATTTAATTTCTTGGACTACGTCGCTCGCCCCATACATCTGCTTGACCTCAGCATTTGTTCTCATTCGGTATTGGTTGCTATTAGGGTCGTGATAAGGTCTAAAGATTCTTCTGAGGATTTTTCTCTCAAAACATTTAAGTTTTCTTTCAATTGCTTCGGTCAGAGTCCACGTCTCACACCCATACATGAGCGCCGGTCTAATTACTGTTTTATATATTCTGATCTTTGATGCTCGCGTTAGGCTCTTCAATTTAATAGTATTGTGAGGCTATACATACATCTGTTTGCTGCCTGAATTCTCCTTTTGTCCAATAAGTTTGTCATTGTTTGAAAAGAAATACATATCCTAAAGAATCAGGCTACAATATCTTCCCAGATTTCAGAGTGGAAATCGAAACGTCAAACATTAGTTAATTAAAAGTTATGTCTCAATCCCATATAAACATAATCCTTAAATACTGGCCAATTGGTATTGGTGCTAACTGTTAACAAGAGTCACAAACCTAGATAATCTTTCTCTGAGTGTAGAAGGGATCTCTGACCATCCCGACGTACAAATATAGACATGTTGATACTTAGACGAGAGGAGGTAGTAAGTAAAGAGAAATATCAGATTGCCGCCATCCAAGAACTACTGTTTGTTTTGCACTGTTCGATTTACCAACAATTCCAAGACCCTCATAGGGTTGTTTATTGGGAATCCCGATAAGTCCACATCGCCAGAGGGGTCATCAGTCAATAGTAAATTCCTGGAGAGAAATTAAATTATTTCTGAAGATGTTTACACAGGAACGCTTATGGACCGAAGGCTAGAGAAGATATTTTAAAAGTGCTTTACCTTGACGTAATAGTTATAGGGATGTTTATTTAGAGCTCCTCTTTGTTTGTTTATTTTGTTTATAGTAGGTAGATTTCACTTGCCTTATACAAAAAACAACAAATAACAATTTCATGTATATTTCATAAAGTATGTATTAAAAAATATTTGTAATTATTAATTTATTTATAACAAACACACTTAACAAATCTATTGTTTTATTTTGATTAATTATGTAAAAAGTTTGTATTTTCATGAATCTAATGATGCGGTCTTTATTACTTGTTTGGGCTGTGTATCCAATATATTTTTATTTTACGCGTACCACATCTTATCAAATCTAACTAGATAATACAAGAATTTATATTAATTCTGCAAGGCGAGATGCAAAAAAAATATTTCAAGCAGACGTAAAACGTTCTGACTAAGAAATCAAAGGCATGGGTTTGGTTAGAGTTCAGTAGAGTAGTTCTAGTAGCGTCTTAGAGCCAATAACGTAAGATAGCGATGATGATCTCTAATCTCAGATTGGTGAAGTAACCCAAAAACACATAAAATGAATCTACATTAAAAAACAATTAAAAAGATGGAATTTGTATATCTGGGTAACGTAGATGACTGTAACGGTGGTACAGATACTCCAGGGTAATAAGCTAGAAATAGACCATGTTCGGGACACTCAAAGATCCAGGTAGCTGACTACTTTTTTAGTTATTGTATACCTGTAGGATGAAAACCTACCTGTTTCCTGCCTAGAGTTAGCGACCGTTTGTTAATTATTAACAATTTGGTGCAAAAATCGCGATTTTTTCGATTTTTTGCACCCCATTCAAAAGCTAAATAGTTGACATAAAATTACAAAATTTAATTTTTTTAGAACATTAAAAACCTTCAAAATGCCGATTTTTGAAAGTTAAAAAGTTAATTTGTTGCTACGCAAACTGCAAAATAAGTGGTAATCGTTATTTGTTAATAATTTTTACTAAAAATACCTTATAACTTTGGTGTTTCACTCAAAGTTGGGTATTGGGATACTTAACAAACCCTCAAAATTTGAGAGCGATCCATTAATTAGTTTAAGAGTTATTCTAATTGTTTATCCCAGAGACCTTTATTTTGCAATAACATAAGACAGAAAATAATGAAGATAGATCTATTCTGCATATGCCAAATGAAAGTAGAAAACTGGTGCTATCAAAATGTACTAAGATAAAAAATTATCTAACATAGTCAAAAATCCAAATGCCAAATTTGTGAAATTTTGTAGTGTATAAACATTTTTAGAATAACTAGAAAGTATTGTCCGTAGAAAAAATCATTTTACATATTAGAAAAGCTACACGAATTTTTAAAAATGTAGTTTGGCGACTAGTCGTGGGGGGAGCTGGGAGCCGACAAATGCACGAGTTCAAAAACTAAAAAAGGCAAATTAAAACTAAATAATATCATTTTCTATATCTCGGGATCTACTGAATATATTTTGATCGTTCATTTTTAATCTGTATGTAATTTTTCTGTACATTACAAATACATATATAATTTGTCTAGACATTTATTAATTAATAAACAGTCTAATTTGTTTAAAAAATTTTTGAAAAAATATTTTTTTCCCAAAAATCCACGATTTTAATCATACTATCGTTATTAATCATAGAAAAATTAAGTTATACTTTAATAAATAAATTACCTTCAATAAATAATTATCTAATAAAAATCATTTATTTATTAAAGTGTACTTGAACTTTTTCTATGATCATTAATGATACTATGATTAAAAAAATAGATTTTTGTAAAAAAGATATTTGTTCAAGAATTGTTTAAACAAATTTTACTGTTTATTAATTAATAAATTTATAAACAAATTTTATATTTGTAATGTACGTAGAAATTACATACATATTAAAAAAAAATAAAGAACAAAATCAATTGAGCTGTTCCGGAAATATTATATTCGTTTGAAATTGCTTTTTCGCTATTTTAACTCGGTGGATTTGTAGGTTCAGTAATCGTTTGAACTACATTTTTGAAAAATCTTAGAGGGTGCTGTGAAGGTACAATGTTTGTGCAAATTTTTTTAAGAAAAAATACAAATCCCGTTCTTTAAAACGGCATTAACGAGACTCCTTAATTATTATAAACAAATTAGCTGTGAATTAAAAAAAATATTTGGACTTTGTCCCAAATGAACCCAGGCTAAGTTTTTTTATTTGAAAATTCGTGTTAAAATACTATCTTTTAAATATATAAAATGATTATTACTACGGAGAACATTTCTAAAGTTATTCTAAATGTTTATAAACTACAAAATTTAAAAAATTTGGCATTAGGATTTTAGACAATATTATTTTTTTTTCCTTTTTTAATACATTTTGATACTATTACTCTTTCTACTTTCATTTGGCATACTCAGAATTGCCTTATCTTCATTATTTTCTGTCTTATCTTATTGCAAAGTAAAGGTCTCTGGGATATAGAATAACTTTTAAACTAATTAATGGATCGGTCTCAAATTTTGAAGGTTTGTCAAGTACGCCAGTACCCAACTTTGTGTGAAACACTAAAGTTATAAGGTAGTTTTAATAAAAGTTATTTTAACAAATACATTTTAGCCCTAGGCCTACAAGGCCTGTTGCGCTTAATAAATAAATATTTTAACAAATAATGATTTTCACTTATTTTGCAGTTTGCGTACCAACAAATTAAATTTATAATTTTCAAAAATCGGCAATTAGAAGGTTTTTCAATGTTCTAAAAAACTGAATTTTGTAATTTTATGTCAACTATTTAGCTTCTGAATAAAGTGCAAAAAATCGAAAAAATCGCGATTTTTGCACTAATATGTTAATAATTAAAAACGGACGCGAACTCTAGGCAGGAAACAGGTAGGTTTTTTCCCTATAGGTCTACAATAACTAAAAAAGTAGTCAGCTACCTGGATCTTTGAGTGTCCCGAAAAAATCCTTATTACTCTGGTCTAAGAGGTGATGTGCAGGAAATAACTAATAAGTCTTGTAGTGCATACAATATGCTTAATAACATGCAGAAATCCGGGATTTAACCAAATAAGACGAAATTGAACACATCACGTTTTTGATTTTCCGACAACGACGACATTTTAATTTTACACTTTGGCACTACTTGGATCCAAGAAAGTTGGCCAGGGTCCTAGTTAACTTGGATAGAACCTGTCGATACAAGTGTACTTGGACTAATGGGTGATACGATCAAAGTAGCTTCCAAGTGTTGCGCGCGCAGCGTCCAAGCAGGCTGACCAAGTACACGTGGATTGTGTCAACCCGCCTTTAATCTAAAGTTTTATTGTAAATTTTAAGTTTTTGGTCCACTTATTCGAATGCCATTTTTTACTTGTCCAGTTTCCTCAAAGCGCTTTGCAATTTTTTGTACCGTCACCTTATGTATAGGAGAGTGGTTTGGAAAAGTATCGTTGAATACGTTGGTTACTTCACTAGAAGATCTTTTTTTTTATCGCCGTAGCCCCTTACCATTAAAACAGTATTTTGCTCTTTTTTATTAAAAACATCTTTATTATGAAGTTTTTAAAAAGACATAAAACAACTGCCACCTTTAATTATTAATACAATTTGTTTTACAAATCGTTTCAATAAACATCATGCTATTGTTAGTATTATGAATAAAATTATGTAAATTAACTAAACATTTTTAGTTTTAAATCTGAATGTTGCTGTCCGTACCAATTTATTATTAGATATAAAGCTTTATATTCCTTTACAGTTCACAACATCTTTCACCCCATTTGATGCATATAAACCTAAAAAAATTCCATTGTATATTTTTATACTTCATAATATATTATCCTTTTATCCATCTTAAAACAAATCCGAATAAGACGGTGAGTACATTTTTCATTTGCAAAAGGGAGAAATAGTAGGAAGGGAAGGGTCAGCATTATGGGGTAGAGTGGACAGACGTACGAATTACCCTATAAAACATGCTTAGTGCGTACATATCCGTTGACAAATGTACAGTTTTAAAGGAGCCGGGCCACCCTCACATAATTTACAGTAGACCATTCTCAATAACTCTCATGATTGCTGAATTTCACACTTTACTGGCCCAACAATAGGAACTTATGCAGAACCGACCCTAATATTTTCAGAAAAAGGCTTAAGAAATCCAAAATTAATAGTTCAAATTTGTGTATGTTAATTGGAAAAAGCACGCAAATATTTTAAACAAACACTATGTATCACTCACAGAACTTCAATAAGTAACAAACTAAAATACGGTACAGCTGAATATCGGTGATCCAAATACAAATTTAAGAAATTCCATCATTTTTTTTATATCAAAACTATTTTGTGTATTTTATAATAATCTCAATGTAATATACGTAATCTCAATTGTAATATACGAATATAATGATTCCATGATAATAAAAAAGATGAAGCCCAACTCAAGACATTGGAGAGAAAGATACTGAGAAAAGTGCATGGCCCGTTGCAAGAGGAAAACGGCACGTGGAGAATCAGGAGAAACGACGAAATTAACGAATTAAATGAAGGTTCGGACCAATAACTCGTTGGAAGCGCGTGTTAAAGCAACCTTCACCAGCTAACCAATTTAAACGTCGGCAAAAAGAGATGCAACATAAATAGTGAAAAAGAAAGAGAGCACAGTACCACCCCACATTACTGTAAAATTAGTAAATATTTACTTTGTGATAAAATGGGACGGACCCCAAGAATATTAAGGGACACCCCGCCAGTGGTGGCGTCAAAAATATTAGTAATCTGGGTTCACGCAATGATAAAAATTAAATTAAAACACAACGTCGTTGGACCACAAAATTATCGCGACACTGATCATACCCTCGGTAGGCCAGTTGAAGAGTCTTGTTTGAGCTTCTATTTTTCTTTGAAGCGTATCATTTTACCGATAGTTTGATCATACCCTCGGTTGGCCTGTTAAAGGGTCTTGTTTGAGCTTCTATTTTTTTTAACCGTGTCATTTTACCGATAGTTTGTGGCAAAACACGCGCTGATCCACAGGATAATAAATTTTAGGATTTGGTATTATCTTAAGGGTCATAAATAACAAATTTTGAGAGAAATTTCTCTATTTCACGTTGCGATGAATCTATTTCACGTTGCATTGAATCCCGTCTTCAGTTTTTATCTTTTTCTGTTACATTTTTCTATTTCACTCAGAATGTCGCGCCACGTTTCGTCGGAATTCTTTTTAAGATTTGTGAAAAGTCGAAGACTGTAATGGCTGGGACGACATGTTCAGAGACAAGATGATAGAAAGACAACAAAGAAAATATTACAATGGAAGACGATAGGAAGAGAAAAAAGGAAGGCCCAGAACGAGATGGTTGGTTGGCGTGGAACACGACCTGAAAACTATGAATATAAGACTATGAAGGAGGAGGGCAGAGGAGAGGTGTGAATGTAAGTGCAGACCCGTAGAGACCCTTCCAGGGTTATAATGCCAAAAGAAGAAAAATTATTCCATGTTACTCTACTAGCATAATAATAAGCACTTCCGAATTTTAACTCAACGTCATAGATCAGATTCTTCTACGATATTTGAAAAATTGTTTTCTGGTGTTTAAGTTTACTCAGTCGACCCCATCGGTTTAATTATCTAATAATACAGCATACATAAGGCATAAAGGATATCGGGCGGCAAAATGCTATATATAGAGAGTATCCTACCACCTGACATAGAAGCCTGGACGCTAACAATTAGCTCTTACGACGTCTGCTGGAAAACTTTGGAGATATAGTTAATCCGCGTATTCCAAAAATCCCATGAAGTGACCATCTTAGAAATGAAAAAGTTCTAAGACGTATGAATACAGAACTTGAACTTGTAGACATTATTGAAAACGGAAAACATCTTACCCTGGACATATATTCAGACACGAGAGATATAACTGTCTTCAACTAGAAATGGAAGAAAAATAGCAGGAAAGCGTGTTCCTGCCAGACGACAACATTACCTGGCTGTGTAATATCACGAATTGGACAGGACTAGACCTCTAAAGAGGACCGTGGACAGGAAGAAGAGGAAGAGCTCAGATGAGATGGAAGGACGATATTGTAAAAGCTGCAGGAACTAACTGGAAAAGCGTAGCCAAGGACAGAAGGAAATGGAAAGATTTGGGGAAGGCCTATGTCCAAAGTTGGATGGAAATGGGCTAAAAAAGAAAGATACCTCTAAAGCCTAATAAGAAAAGCACAGGATAGAGGTGGATTTTAAGAATTCACCGCCAACCTTCATTAGAGACAGCACGTAAAAAAGAAGATAAAGGACGCATTTGGGTTTCGGAAGTAAATCTTACTACATGTTTCGTAACTAGGAACTAAGCCGTCATTACTTAATCTCTTCTCAGTTAATTTTTGGTAGATTTTTGCCTCACGTTGACTGATAATTGTACTACTTTTAATTTTTATGGGTCTTACTTTTTCCTTCTTTCAGATCAGACTTTTCTGTAGTATTTTTTTTAAACATTTAGTATTGTTTTCTGGATGAAACAAGCAATTTTCCAAAAAGATGCTTTCCATTGAGCTATCTTCCTCCATATGATTTAAGTTCCTTCTTGTAATACTTCTATTTTTTATATTAAATTAGACAGTTGCTTCCTTCAGATATACGATCTATAGCAAAACATTAAGATGTACTAATTATTAGTGCTATTTGGTTACTTAAAAAGAAGTATGCAGAAAAAGAGCAAAAATGGCTCAGCGTAATCATGTGCAGCACTGTTTGGATCAAGCATAAATTTCAATAAAATAGCTCTTCAGCTATTTCAGCTAATTCATAGCATCCATCAAATCCGTCAGCTGATGCGATCTTCAGTCATTTTCTGACCACCTAATTTAACTTCTCCATTGCAGAAAATACATCAGATAATAAACAGGAAGAATCTAAGAATGGCTTGGATCGCAGTAGCAGTAAACAAAGCTCTATTATAAAAGATCAAAAAATCCCAGTTAATTTAAAACAAAAGGTTTTTGATACATCTATTCCTCCTGTCATGACTTATGGAATGGATATCATCATCATCATCACGTAGCGCTACAATCCTGGGTGGGTGCTGGCTGACTGTACAACTTTCTTCCAATTTGTTAGGTCTTCCATCAACCTAAGATCAAATGGTATATGGTATGATCATATTTCGGAGATCTGCTTGGATGTTATCTCTCCATCGCATTCTGGGACGTCCGAGTGGTCTTTTGCCTGTAGGAATCTGCTCCCATACCAGTCTTACAAGTCCCATGTGTGGGACTTGTTTTAGTCGCTGTGATTTAATTTCTTGGACAACATCGGTGTCATTGTAGAGTGCTTTTAATTAGATGTTGGTTCTGATCCTATACTATACTGGTTTGTGTTAATGTTGTGGTGAGGTCCGAAGTATTTTTCGTTCAAAACGTCTGAGTTTTTCTTCGTTTGATTTGGTCATGGTCCACGTTTCGAAGAATGGAGATCATGACAATTACTAACTAATTTCACAATAAACTTAAAACAACTAAAATAGCTCTTAAAGATTTATGACAAATGTAAGCTTAAGAGATAATATTATGAGAAACGAAGATCTAAAAAAAAACAAAGTAGAAGATGTTATCGAAGCTATCTCAAGATCTAAATGGAAATGGGCAGGATATCAGGATATAGCAGTAGCAAGCGAAGAAAAGTGAGGAAAGAAACTAATACAATGGTGACCATGAGCACATAAATGAGGCGCAGGAAAACGACAAAAAAGATGGATCCATGACATTTAAGAAAACACAGGAAGAAACTGCCACCAGATAACTCAAGACAGGCGAATATGGAAAATACAAGGGGAGGCCTATGTCCAGCACTGGATAAGAAAAGGCCAATAAAAAAGAATAAACAGGAAAAACTTTATAGACTACATGTGTTAAATATCAGAAATTATATTTTGAGATATTTTCAAATGTCTCTAAAGAAGATTGTAGGACTTTATAAAATATCAGATTCAAGGGAACAAAATAACTTAAAGAATCATAATTAAAATGTACAAAAAACTGTGAAAGTGTATTACTAAAATAACTGAAAGTGCACTTCAGTCAGTGATAATTAACGGTAATACAGAAAAATAATACCGAACAGGTCGTTTGAATTCATAAGTTTGACCTATTGAGGTTGTAGTGTACTAGAAATTTTCCTACAGTAAAATGTTTACTAAACAGAATACTGTCATATGCCGTTTCAGGATCAATGAACATACATAAGATGTAATGCTCATCCGGAAGAAAAGTGTCACAACTCAAAAAACAACAAATCCCAAAAATGAATTTTTAGATCTTAATTTAAATGTAAGTTTTAAACGGTAACTGCTAAAATTTATAAATTAAACACGAAGAATATGGATAAGTGAATGTTTCTAATTGAGTAAGAAGTAAAACGAAAAAACTATGATATCCGATTTAACAAAAAAAATCAACATTTTGAGTTATGTCACTTTTATTTTAAAATATTGGTCACTTTATACATTACCGAAAAATACTTAGGACACTTCTCGAAATACAGTGATGAACGCGCTAATAACCGGAAAAATAGCACAAAAGATGGAAAACGTATTAAGTTGTGAGATAAAGAGAAATGAAACTAGACGAGCTGAGACATTTAGCGAGATTAACCTATAAATTTACATTATATTGACTGGTTCCCACCTTTACACGTATCAGAGAAGTAGGTTAACTAAAACTGTCACTGTGACAGAGGTAGTTTTCAAACTCGTGCGATACGTCTAAAGGTGGGAAACAATCCATATAATGTATATGTATGGGTTAACATCGCTAAATTTCCCAACTCGACTAGTTTCATTTCTTTTTATCTCACAACTTAATACGTTTTTCATCTTTTGTGCTATTTTGCCGGTTATTAGCGCGCTCATCACTGTATAATGGATTTTGTGATAAATAACGATACGTTCACGTCAAACGTCAGAGAATAACTCAAAAATGCCATTGTCCCGGAATAAAAATATTCATTTTATCGCCAAATAAATATTGACATTTTTCCTGGTAAAAGTAGAAGATTTTTGGAGTCACTTTAACAAGATAACTGCAATTATGCATTTTTTGACTAAGGTCACGTTTCTTTCGGATGGGCGAAATTACTTTTATTAGTAATGCTTTAAATACAAGCTGCTATTTACTAAATGGTAATTGTCGAGATTCAATTTGCTATTATTTACTTCATAATTTTCTTTGAACAGCTTCAATAAAAAATGAAGTTCTATAAAACGGTCCTGGTTTACTTGACGGTTGTTAGAAATTTATAGTGGTCCAGTGGATATGTCAATGCGCCATATGCCAGGCCGACGTCCTGCCAGCGACAGCAATCATTTGTAACGTCCCTTTCCCCTCAACCATAGCAGACTAAATAGAGACTGCTAAATATTAATAACTCCTATTACCTTACTCTTACAGGATTTTGACCGATTTATTAATTGGCCCGTTTAAGTGGGCAATGGCCGGCAAGCCGACAGTCACCCTGCACGGTACGGGTCCTCAAATTTATGGTTTCATATACCACTTAGCTTAATCGCTCACCCTCCATCTACCCTCTAGCAAAATCGGCATCTCTGCGTTGAGTGTCAACCGAGCTCAAGTAATTTATACTGTTTCTGAAAAAAATAGAAATAACCTTTTTGGGGGCATGATCAATAACTGGGAGCACTAAAACAATTTTGAATTACGCTGGTGAAAACATTGTTATAAATGGCATAGGACTGAGGCTTTCTGTTAATTATAAGGATATACATAATTAAGGGAATATTACCACTTATAGATTAATACGCAAATTTATAGTAATACGTGAAAACATTTCCTTCTTTAATTCAAAATAAAATGAAATAGGAAAAATAAAAAAAGCTGCGTATCCACATAGATTTTACACTCTTTGAAAAATTCCTCTCGGTAATGTATGCTTTTACCAAAGGTTTTAAAAAATAAAATCCTAAAAAGCGGGTGATACACACGCAAACTTTAAGTACGCGGGTTTAAAGATCGCGGACTTACTCGGCTCGCCGTCGGTGATACACGGCAGACTCAAAGTACGCGGTTTTAAAGATCGCGGTCGCCGTCGGTGTGACACACGGCAGACTTACTCATATTTGATTTTTTATAAGTGTGGTAAGCTGTCAAAATCATGATGTGAAGTATAGTACATACTTGTTCTTGATCTATTTTAATTTAATACAAGGTAGGCATAAACAAACAAAGTATCATAGATAAGATGGTAATATTTTCATCAGGAGGATAAAGCAACCTATAAATAATTAGGTTTACTCAAAAACAAATAATCAAAAATAATTTAGTATAGCTTAAAATAGTGTTTTACGGTTTTCTCAAAACTTATAAAATGTAACTTGTCTCCTTTCAACAATAAACGATTGAATTATTTCTAGGCAATTGCTTAATTAGTGAAAATATAAGTGTAACTTTAAACGCAATAACATGATGGCTCGAGGCTCGCGGCTCGTGGCAGTGATACACGTACGGGTTACGTAAGATTTCAAACTTGTTGGATCGACGGCGTACTTACTCAGCGGATTTAAAGTACGCGTACTTGCTGTGATACACGCGCGAAAAAGGTCGTCGAGCAGTCGAGCCATAAGTTCGCGTACTTACAGGGTAAAAGCGCAAGTTGGCATCATGTCACCTTTATTCCTTGAGGTATCCTCTAACTACTCACCAATTTTCATGAAAATCAATGAAGGTTCAACGAAATCGAAGGTGAAAACCTTCAGTTGCTGCACTAGTTGGCTACAATTTTTTTCATTAACTTTTATTGCTATCTATTACTATAGCGGATCTACTGAGCTTTATCACACTCATCAATCACCCTGTATATTGAATTTAAATTATTTTAGAACGAAATTTTTTTTTAAACTCATACAGCAGTAAAAACTTTAAGTTGTAATATATTGGTATAAAATCGTTTATTAAAAAACTTCATAAAATGTTATCCAAATGGATTGCAAAACGTTTTCGTTCTAAGCACATCTTCAGTGCATTCTGCTGAGGAGTTGGAACTAGCACACTATTTAAGGTGGTAACTTCATAATATACCAGACATGTCCCATCAACTGTATGCACTATGTGCATATGAACTATAATTACCCGACATTTCTGGCAATTATAGTTCATATTTCTAATAATGTTTAAAAAGTAATGACAAAAAAATTTTTCGTCTTACTATAATTTTAAATTCGATATATTTACCTATACAAGAGTGCTGCGCAGTAATGAACGCAACCTGTATCAGTACCCAGATCGACGGTACGGTGTTCGAGGAAGCATAGGGAATAATATACTAAAGAACCAGTTGTCTTAAAATACTTTGTTTTCCGACGTTGCTAGCTCTTGGTCCAATAAATAAATATAATTAAACACATATACCAAATCGCAACAGCCAGTGTTAAGTATGTCCCTAAAGTTTTCGAAAAATTTTAGATTTAAAAGTATTATTGGTAGGAAGTATTGGATCAAGTTGCCATTGGAAACCAAAGTTAGTAAACAACTTAAACGATATAAACAATGTTGGTTTTGACTAATAAGGTTCGTTAAGATGTCGTACAAACTTAATATTCGTCAAAGTATTTATCGTTTAGTTGGACATGTACCAAAATGCAATATTGTAAGAATTCTTAGTGCCCAAAATATTTCTGTGTCAACGATTTACCAGACAATAAAGAGTGCGAAAATGGTATACCATGACTTAATTTGCCCAAAAGTGGAAGACCAAGAGTTTAACTCCTGTAGGGAATAGAGATTAATTTAGAGTATGGAGAACCAATTAGGAAAGTCTTTCCGAAATGTTGGCCAAAGATATAATGTTTCACGAATGACTGTAAGTAAAACAATTTCTAGAAATAATTTAAAACGATAAAAAAGAAAAAAACTCCTAAGTACACACCAGCCCAGTTAGAAAAAAATCCTAGATGTTGCCGTACATTGAGATGTATTCATATTCCTGGTAAAATTTTCATTATAGATGATGAAAAGTATTTTTCCACCTACCTCTACCGAAAGTATACTTTTCCTGACCTGATTGTAGGGAGCAAATACTTTTCCTGACCTGATTGTAGGGAGCAAAGTTGTACTTTTCCTCCCTAGGGAGGAAAGTAAAAGTGACGTCATGGTATTTCATTCATGAAATATAACTTATTGACGCCCAGTACAATATCTATTTTATATTACGTAAGTATCTATACATTTTAACGTTTATTTAAAAACACTCTGTATTTTGCAGAATGGTAAAAAAATTGTTATTCTGATTTAACAATAAGTGCGTTCGCGGGTGCCTGTCGACGACTAGTCGGCGACAAATTAGCAGCAAAACGCATGCGCACTTTAAAATGATATAAATAATATCGTTAATAGATAAATATACAAGGTATAATAATATTTACCTAGTATAATTTAATAATTAGTTATTAATATTAATTAAATGTAAATAAACCTTATATATTTATCTATTAACGGTATTATTTATATTAAGTGAGGTTAGAAATTGTCGGCGACAATTTGTCAACTGTACCCGCGAACGCACCTAATGTTTACATTAATAATTTGACTTATATTTGACAGTTGACGGTTATATTGTACCTACTTGTTAGTTTTAGTTCTAATAAATTTTGTTGGTTAGTTACATAAATAAATTAAGTAAAAATGAAAAAATTTGTTATTTGAGGAAGGTGGAAAAACCATATGTATAACATGGGAGTAAAGTGCCTTTTCCTCCCTTGAATGATTACTGCTTTCCGCTACGCGTCGGGAAGTAAACTTCATTCTCGGGAGGAAAAGTAGCACGTTCCTCCCTTGTTATACAAATAGCTATTACTTTGTCCAATTCCGAAATGAAAGGCAACGACGGATTTTATACGCGCAATGTATAAGATGCTCCGGACGAAGTTAGGTTTAAGGGAAAAGTGAAATTTGTCTATACAATTTTGTTATGGTGTGCCATCTCAGAAGCTGGTGTTTCACAGCCGTTTGTTGGGCGTGTTCGCGGTGAGCTCTCAATTCTGACATTTACGTTGATAGGTGTCTTACAAAGCTTGTTCAATTCATAAAAAATACTCATCACCCCAATGATAAAATCATATTTTGGCCCGACCTAGCGTCATGCCATTACACCAGGAGAAAGACAGATTGGTTAACTGCTCAAAATATAAATTTTGTTCCCAAGCGCGACAACCCTCCAAATGTGCCTTAGGCGAGGCCTATAAAAGAGTTTTGGGCTGTTTTGAGTCGAATGGTGTATAAGAATGGCTGGGAAGCACAAAATGAAGTTCAGCTAAGGCGAATAACTTTGCAAAAATTTCGTGAGATCGATTTAGAAACAGTCCAAAGGATTATTGCACATGCAAGACCAAATTTACGTGCCATCGAAGATCACGGACCTCGTTCTGTTCTATAATAATACATAAGAAACCTTAAATTACTTATACATTATGTAAAAGGGCAAAACTGACAGACAAGGGCATTGACATAAACGGAGAAAAGCTTAGCCATCTGAGGTTTGCAGATGATACAGATGATATTGCACTAATAGCTGATAGGATAGATGAGGCCAAAGAACTTTTAAATCAGCTCTACCTTTTCTTGCTAGGGATTAAAAATAAATATATCTTAAACTCAGATGATGATAAATCTTGTAGTCAGCGAAGATATACATGCGCAGGAACAAGATCCATAGACCAGGTAATGGCCTATAAATACCTAGGTCATGAGATTCGCATAGGAAAAGATAACCAAACCTTTGAGCTTCTCCGTCGTATAAGACTGTGGGCAGCCTTCGGCAAGCTAAACCATATTTTCGAATCGTCTGATAAACCAATATACCTTAAAAGAAAATCCTTTAATCAGTGTGTTTTGTCAGTGTTGGCTTACGGAGCGGAAACGTTGACCATGACAAGGAGAACAGTGCAAAAGATCCGGGCTTGTCTTAAAGGGCGATGGAGCGTGCTATGTTTGGCGTTTCACTTTTCACTACGAGACAACATTACAAACCGCCAGGTACGACAAAGATCAGTAGTGGCTGATGTAGTAGAGGGAATAGCAAAACTGAAATGGAACTGGACAGGTCACGCATCTCGAATGACAGATAACAGATGGACAAAGCGGATTCTGGAATGAAGAGATGACGCCTACCGAAGCAGAAGTCGTCCACCAACACGTTGTACTGATGATCTAGAACAGTGATACTCAACCTGCGGCCCGCTTGCGTTTTTTTGTGTGGCCCGAAGGCTAACTTAAGGGCTCTGTAAACGATCAAATTATTTTGAACTTGAGTAAGATAGTTGGTGGTGGCTTTTAGCATTTATTTACGACATACCAGGAAAACTTGACGAACTTAATCGTCTCGTCGTTTACAAATTAAAAGGTAAACAAAATTATTTCGCAGTTAGAGAATAAATTATTTGCTTTCGAGGACAAGCTAAAGATGTAGGTACATCGAGGAAATTAATATAAAAAATCTGTATAACTTTTCGACATTGGTAAAAGATCAACAAGATGGAATTGATGTATCTTCAGAAAACTTTGCTACTATTTCTAATTACTTAGTTTTCTTGAGCGATGAATTTCAGGAAAGATTGAATGATTTTCGAAAAATTAGGAAATATCTTCTATTAGTGGAAAATCCCTGACACTTAAAAGTAGCCGCTACTACACAATTTGCGGCATTGGGATTTAATAGCGCAAAGTTGTCAGATGAACTAATTGATTTTCAAGATGATACAAATCTGGAGGCAATTTTTAAAGAAAAAAGAGACGCAAATCAATATTGAGAATTCTGGAAATTAACACCGAATAACTATAAGGGCCGATTGTTCGAACGCTAATCAAAAATGTAATCAACTGATCATTATCAAATATTTAATTACTGTCACCAACTGTCAATGTCAACTTTGTTTGGGTTGCTGAAAACATAATTGATTACAATTATGAGATTTATTAATCAATTATGTTAATAATTGTTATGTTAATTACTAATTAATAATTAATTAACCAATCAATTATGTTAATTATCATAATGATAATTAACATAATTGATTACTTTCAACTGATTGACGTTCGAATGAGGGGTGTTGTTATTTGATGGTTGTTAAGGGGACTTAATTATAATCAACTTCTTGATTAGCGTTTGAACAACCGGGCCTTAAACTCTCAAAAGTTGCGCTTACTTGCTCTTCACGTTTTGTTTGCTTGATCATGCCTGTGCGAATCTTCGTATTCAAAAATGAAATATGCAAAAAATGTTTAAATTGCTGACCTTTCAAATGAGCTTTTTTCACGAAATTTATTCTTATTTAAAAAATCATCGATTACGTCATCACACTCAGATGGATGACGTCACTAGTATAACATATGTCAAAAAATCATAATTTAAAAATAAAAAATCGACCTTTTTCAGGATTTTTCCTTATAGTCGCCAATTTACGAAATAACGAATTTATTCCTTTCATTTGTATCATACTGTATATTACTTCACCTATATTGCGGCCCGCAAGCTGTGGCAATAGCTACTATGTGGCCCAGGGAAAAAAGGTTGAGTATCGCTGATCTAGAACCTTGTCATAGGAATTGGATGAAAGAGGCCCAAGATCGAAATAGATGGAAAATTATGAAGGAGATCTTTGTCCAGCAGTGGACAAGCGAAGATTGAAAATTGATTGAATATTAATTTATTGAAGCGTCAAAGTGATTGTAACAGTCATAGCCATCAATAAATCCGAAATTATGACATTTAGGTATTGAGAACATTACATGAAAAATAATCAGTAGGTATTTCTTAAGGACTTCAAAAGGATTAAAATAAAAAACTTTCAATAGATTTCCAGAAAAACGGAATATCCGACAACAATGTAAATACCACCATAATATCGTACACGTGACAAGACCCCTCCACCAAAATATATAAAAATCGTGCAAGCCGTTTCTGAGATATTTGAGGCGTGCCATACTTCACTCTGTAAATACTTGTAGTAAAATAAACATAGTCGTTATTCAAGGCCAAATGTGGTAAATAAAACCCTCCGATTATAAAAATCATTTTGCTCCCATCCTTCAATTTTGCTAGGTACCCGAGTTAAGAACTTAAAAAAATATACATGAAACATAATAATTTTTCTTTTCTCCCGTCGCGTCGGTTTTGTACAGGAAACTTATATTTAAAGAAGGAGGTGATAGATATCTAGACCAAACCTAGGTTTTACGATTTCTTGTTGTTTCTCCAAATTAGTTTTAGGATTTTCATTTCCGTCAATATAAAAATTTGTAGCATAAAAAGCTCCATGTTCCGGTAAATGAAGCAACGTGGAATTGGGAAAAATTGATGAATAAGAATAAGCGAAAAAGTTTGCATAATATTATTATTTGTCGTCATAACTTCTTATAAGAGTTCAGAAGAGACGTGAGGCATTGATGGCAAAAATTACGGCGCCGGGCAAATAAGCATCAGGGTGATTGACGACGCCTTTACTTACCTTATTATCAGAAACTTGTAGGGCCGTACTACCCAATTTGACATGTCTCAAAAAAGAATTATTTCGAAAATTTTAAATATAATATATTATATCATATATTATAGCGGATATAAAGTAGAACCAAAATGATAATAATACTATAGCAGAATACTCTTATCATTAAACATATCAATTATCAAATTAAATGAAAAAGCCCCAGATTGCCAGGAATTGAAAAGCAAAGAAATATATATAAATATAAGATTATATTGATTATATTATATTGATTATTTATAATCATATTAGTTAAGTTAAATCTATAAGAAGGTATTAATAATTTAAAACTACTACAAGGACGCCAAGCAATTAAGGAAGGAGACTATAATGTGCAAAACCGTGATGAAACTGCTTTTTAAACGCTTTTATTTAGTTCAATAGTTTGCGTCAAATCTTTAGACGTTAATTTGGCTGCCTTTTCCCCAATGCAAATGAACGAAAATTAGCAGATATATGCATTCGTGGGAACAATACATGAATAGTCAATGAAAAAAAATTTTTTTTTCTTTATTGTTTAAATAATAAAAAACGATTTTAATGGAAAATGCTTAAATTCTCTTGTTTTTTACAATGTAAAAACTTAAAACTTTTGCAGATTGTAGCTAATTATATGAACTATACATAATTTCACTTTTTGCGTTAATTGTTTAGGTTATGCTTCATAAATAAACAATAAAGTTTCAATTTTTTTGCCGACTACGACTACTTTTCATGTTAGTACATCATATGTTTTATACATATGTTAATAAACATGATGATATATTTTATTGTTTAAAAAGTATAAGACTAAAAAGTAAAAAATAAAAAAATATGAAGAAAAAATTTTTAAGAAACGCTTTTCCTTAGTTACGTGTGACTAAAATTAAAAATATTATAAAAAAAATTAACTAAAAAGCAAAAAATAAAAAAAATTGAAAAAATTTAACACATTCGTTAAAGAAAAGGGTGGGGCGAAAACCATTTACTAATTCAATGAAGACGCGCCACGCCTTTCTTTGACGAATGTGTTAGATTTTTTCAATTTTTTTTATTTTTTGCTTTTTAGTTGATTTTTTTTATAATATTTTTAAATTTAGTCACTCGTAACTAAAGAAAAGTGTTTATTAAAAATTTTTTTTTCATATTTTTTTATTTAATATATATTCAGCACTCTTTAAACAAGACCAGATACAAGCAAAACACAAAGACATCTGGAGACACAACGAAATGAATATCTTAAGAAGGATTGCCGGAAAAGGACTACAGGACAGGGTAAGAAGTGAGGAAATCAGACGCATATGTGGGGTAGACAATATAAATACCAAGCAGAATGTCTAAGTCAAGGATACTAAGAATAGCCAGAGACAAGTCACCGTTAGGCAGAACAGTATAGGACGCCCAAGGAAAAGATGGAATGACAATTTCGGGACAGAATGAAAGGCACCGTTGAAGAAGAAGAGGCAGTACAAAAAAGAAAAGGAAGAAGAAGAAAAAAACTTTTTGTAAAAGTGTGTAAAAATAAAACTTTTTTCATACTTCAACAATACTTTTCCCATTAATTCATTTCTGTTATTATCTGCACCAGACACCTTCTTCGAAATCTAGGTGAATGGTTCGGGTGTAGTTCGATTGAATTTTTAGGCGCGCTGCTAACTAAGTCGCAGTGGCCATGATGATTTCCAATCTCCGCTAGGAGTGGCACGTGAGGAAGAAGACACCTTCCTCCAACATACACACTATCATTTATTCAGTATTAATGTTACGGTAAGAGTAGACAATTGGTAATTGTATACAATTACCGGTAATTGTATACAATTACGAGAGCCAACGGTAAACGTAGGAAATTATTTCCAAGTATCTACTTTTACCTGTAATTGTATACCTACAATTACCAAGGACCAGCGGTAAGTAAGTAAAATGATGAATTAAGAGTACTGGACTGCGCTCCCTGTTCTAAGTGAAAAATAAGATTATTTTGCCTTCGCATTGCAACTGAATAAAAATGGTATACATTTTTATTTTATTTTATATTAGTATTATCTACTTCTATAGAGTAACTAGGTCCATTTTCCGTTGGAACTTTACCAAGCTGCAGGCGGGGGTTGTGAATTGCAACTTTTTAGAATTCCCTCCCTTTGTCTTCACTGCAGCATCCATCTGGCTTGCAAATTTTAGAAGCCTTGGAGGTTTTACCAGGGAAATGGACCAATAAGTTTTCAATTTAAAAATCTTTTAGTAATATTTTTAATATTTTTCAATATTATTAATGTTGCTAATAGGATTGAAAACTTTACCTTTCAATTGCTAGATGACGCTAGTCACCTAATCCATACACGTCAATTGCAGTGTGGGGATAAACTTTTAAGGTTTGTTCACTTCGAGCAGAGAGCAGCAGGCCTACGCCTCTCCGATGAGGACTCCAATAAGAGTCGAAAATCGTCGATTCAGAGTGCTGGACTGCGCTCCCTGTTCTAAGTGAAAAATAAGATTGTTTTGCCTTCGCATTGCAACTTATTAAAAATGGTATACATTTTTATTTTATATTAGTATTACTCCTATAGAGTAACTAGGTCCATTTTCCGTTGGAACTTTACCAAGCTGCAGACGGGGGTTGTGAATTGCAACTTTTTAGAATTCCCTTCCTTTGTCTTCACTGCAGCATGCATCTGGCTTGCAAATTTTAGAAGCCTTAGAGATGTTACCAGGGAAATGGACCAATAAGTTTTCAATTTAAAAATCTTTTAGTAATATTTTTAATATTTTTCAATATTATTAATGTTGCTATTATGATTGAAAAATGTGCCTTTTAAAATGATGAAATAAAGCAATAAATTCCAACAGCTATTATAGAAGTGTGATTTTTATTGAACTAAACTAAAACCAAGAGACATTTTTTTAACCTGAATTGACCTTTTTTCTGAATTAATATTACTACTTTACTATTTGTTGTGTCATGACAAACTCTCATGGAACTTGGAATTACACAACTTTCCATTATTTTACGTTTACACTTATCTGTTTTACATTTACTTTTGCAAGCACACCGCTGATAACCTTGCACACCCGACAAAGACGTTTTTCTAACATACTTGCGCAATGAAATGTTTAATTTTGGAACCATGTCTAGAGAAATGAATGATCCTTTGCAGATGGTAAATTGATTTATGCTATACTTACAACTGTTGCAGTCGACCTGTCAACATCTATACTAAATTTAGTATAGAAGAACTTGTAGTGGCGTGTTATAGATTAATTTATGGCTCGAAATAGGATAGAAGATAGAATTTCAAATGGTAGAATGGTTTTAAACCATTCGAGAAAGGCTGTAGAACATACCAATGAGGGAGGAGGCTGATCCATCCATCCATCCAATGGCACTACAGCCCAAATCGAGCCTTGGCCTCCTTCAACAAGCTTCTCCAATCATTTCGATTTACCGCTGTTCTTTTTCCATGAACGCGTTCCCAGGAAGTTCCTAGCATCCTCATCGACTTCGCCTTCCCATCTCTTTTTATGTCTTCCAACAGGTCTTTTTCCCTGCATTCTTGCATTCAGCAATTTTCTGGGGATTCTATTCTCATGCATGCGGGCCACGTGCCCTGCCCACCGTAATCTCTGCAGTTTAGTGTATTGTGCTAGAGTTGGTTCGCTATATTGTTCGTAATTTCTCTATTATACCTAATTCGCCAGTTGTTATTTTCACTTATTTAGCCCAGTATCCTACGTAATATTTTTCTTTCAAACACATCTAATGCATTGGCAGATTTCTGTGTCACCACCCATGTTTCGCAGCCATAACTTACTATGAGCCTGATTATTGTTTTATATACCCGGAGTTTTGTTTTCTGGTGTACGTTTCGCGATTTGAATATGTGGCCCATCGAGAAATAGGCTTTATTTGCCAGCACAAGCCTTCTATTTATTTCCGGTTCTTCTTCACTGCTTGCGACCAGATCCATTCCTAGGTACGTGAATCTATTCACATGTTCTATATCGTCAATAAAGTGTTGTTGCGCCGGTCTATTTGATCTGGTTTGTATGAGTAGTTTTGTTTTATTTGTATTTATTGCTAGCCCTACTGCTTCTGCACTCTGTTTCAACTCAACGTAGGTTTCTTCCGCTGCATTCATTGTTCTGCTCATTATGTTTATATCATCTGCGTATGCTGATAATTGGGTAGATTTGTTTGTAAGTATGTTATTGCCGCTCACCGTCAACCGTCTCATTACATATTCAAGAACAAGATTAAAAAGCGTTGGAGCCAGTCCGTCGCCTTGTTTCAGTCCTTGCGTTATCGTAAACGCATCAGTGATGTGTCCTTGAATTTCTGTTTCTGTCATTGTCATTTGCACTAGTCGTTTTTGATGGTATGCCAAATTATTCCAATATATTAGGTAGAATTGTTCTATCTATTGAATCATAGGCTTGTTTAAAATCTACAAAGAGATTGTAAACGTCCATGCCATATTCTAATGCTTTGGCTAGTATTTGTTCAACTGTAAATAGTTGGTCAATGGTAGATCTATTTTGCCTAAACCCTGCTTGATATTCCCCAATGATTTTTTCCGTGAGAGGTTGAAGTCTTCGATTAAGGATGTTTGTGAATATTTTGTATCCCGAACAAAGTAAAGAGATGCCTCTATAATTCTGACGCAACAGTTTGTCTCCTTTTTTATGAATAGGGCAGATTATACTTTTCTTCCATTGTTGGGGGATTTCTTCTTCTATCCATATCTCTTGTATTAGCTGGTACATCTGTTGTGTCAAATTCCTTCCTCCTTGCTTGAGTAGTTCTGCCGGTATTTTATCTATTCCCGGTACTTTATGGTTTTTTGTATGTGGATTGCCGTTTGGACCTCCTCTAGCATTGGGTGTCTAGTTAATTCATTTTCTTCTCCATCTTCCCCCAGCTCTTGTTGTTGTACCTCCTGCCGTGCCTGCTGCTGCCTCTGTTGTTGTAATGGTGGTTGTGCCCCTCTGTTTAATACCCGCTGATAGCCTTGCACACACGACAAAGACGTTTTTCTAACATACTTGCGCAATGAAATGTTTAATTTTGGAACCATGTCTAGAGAAATGAATGATTCTTTGCAGATGGTAAATTGATTTATGCTATAATTACAACTGTTGCAGTCGACCTGTCAACATCTATACTAAATTTAGTATAAAAGAACTTGAAAGTGGCGTGTTATAGATTAATTTATGGCTCGACAGGATAGAGGATAGTATTTCAAATGGTAGAATGGTTTTAAACCATTCGAGAAAGCCTGTGGAATATACCAATGAGGGAGGAGGCTGATAAGAGGATATATTTCTTCCGCCAAGCCACAAGAAGACTCGTAATGACCAGAGACGTCCTAAGAGCTAGTCGAATTCAGAGGATGTATAGAGAAAAATATTAGACTGATTGACCATCTAAGGCTGCACCTACAATGGATCCGTATTTCTACGATCTGAACCTACCCGACGTCGGATTAAAAAACAAACTCATGGTATTAAATGGCTGCACCTACATTGGATCCGTATTTCTCCGATACGATATCGGCCGAAGTCGAACTGCTTCTGTCGCTCCTCCTATCAATAACCCGATATCAGATCGGATTGGATCGGAGAAATATTAATCCAATGTATGTGCAGCCATTTAATACCATGAGTTTGTTTTCAAACCGACGTCGGTCGGATCCGTTCGGATCGGAGAAATACGAATCCAATGTAGGCGCAGCCTAATCAGAGTCTAGCCAGGTGGTTGCCGAAGAAGACAGCCAATTAAGAAAGTATGGTACCTGCAGAAAAAGTTGTCAAGGAGTCCAAAGGTACTTGGAGATAATGCGGTACTACAAAGTATACGGTGCAGGAGAGGAACATGGGTAAAAGACGATAAGAAGGATGAAATATTTTGTATAAAGCTACACCTGTTTGAAATTTAAATATTATTATTAAAATTTACAAAATAAAAAAAAATATTTATCGTTTAAGCTAAGCAAAATAATTATAGTTTTAAATATCAATTATTCTAAGAACTTTCATACGTTCGTTAGAAATATTTATTCTTCCTCCCGGCTCTGTTTGGTGTACAAATAAAAATCGCAATGATTTTCTGGATGAGTTGGCTGTCCCTTCTTTGAGCCGGAAGTGTCAGGGCACAATTCAGCATCTTATTAGATGCATCATTCTAACAGTCAAATAAAAAACCTCCAAAGAAATATAAAACATCCCAGTAAGGGTGAAAGAACAATGAAATTAGAAGAAGGCAGAGGTAGGGTAAAAAACTTCTTGTGAATAATTCTTCGAAGAAAAATACAGTTGAGTAAATATCTGTATCTGTGATGAAGGAACGTATATTTACATGGAGAGCAATTTAAATATAAAAGACTCGGCTACAGGAAACGAATCTCTTCACGCTTTCCTGCTATTTTCTATAATGAGACGGATAACTAACTATACGTGCGGCGTCACTTACTTCTTTATGCTCTTTTACCTCCTCAGATAAGAAAAGAGATACACTTTAATTTCTTTTATTCCTCTTTGCGAAGGCAATCAGGAAAATTTTAGATACTTATTTATATTGGAATCTGTACTATTCTTATATTGTTATAAAAGGGAAGATAATTTCACAACTAACACAAATATAATATAATAAAATACGCTAAAAATTATGCTTTATGCAATTATGCAATTTGCTATTGGAAACAAGTATGTGAAAGCGCAATGTTTTGGTTTAGTTGTCATAAGCCAATATACAATTTTTAACAACAATGTTTAAGTCTATACTTTATAGGTATCTGCACCATTAGATATCTCCCAATATGATTTGAATGCTTATCCTTCTTAACGTGTCTTATCAAGTATAAAGAATCTCTCTGTCTGGAGCAAATCTGGACAGTTGTTAAACTCTCCTTATCCACTCCTATTCCCTGACATTCTTCCAACAAGAGACATATTTTCTACCAATGACCAATTCCCCTATGTGCTTTGATTACATCCGTCATATTTTCCTGGATTTGACGCAATCAATCAGCTGATGTGGGAAAATAATAAAGCATGAAGCAAGGTTTTGATATCTGGAAATAGATATAACCAGTTACGGATATGTTGAAGAGGAAGTACGACAGCAAAGCTTAAAAGCAAGTAAAGCGGCGGGATCTCTTAATGACACAATCTGGAAGAACAAACACCTAATACAAAACACAAAAGCAAGGATCTATAAAGCAGCAATTAGACCTATATTAATAACACGGCGGAGACAAGACCTGACACATCTAAAACGAGACGACTACTTGAAATAACAGAAACGAAAATACTTCGACGAATATCAGGGAAAATCTGTTGGATAGGGAGAGAAGCGAAAACATAAAAAGATCATGCAATGTAGAAGACATTAATGGATGGGTGACAAAACGGAAACAGGAATGGAACGAACACATTAGTAGAATGGCAGAAGATATGATAGTACGAATAGCACGAGATAAGTCACCAAATGGACAGAGAAGTATGGCAGATCAAGAAAAATATGGTACGATAATTTAAAAAATTTAGGAGGTTAATATTGAAAATATTGAAGAAGAAACAGACTTTAAACCAACATACAACAAGGAAGAAGAAGAATCAGCCGATGAATAGCTTGTGCTCTGTTGATAACTGGTGCATTTGTACACTTAGCCGTCCACGGCATTTTTAGTTTATCTTTATACAACCACAATTCAAAAGCCCCTAAGAAGTTAATAGCAGATATTTTAAAGGGCTATGCTTTGGCACCACATAAGAAACCTGACCAATTTCTTCTTCGTATAACTTCTATCGGCCATTTTTGAACATAGGACTTTCCCAACTCCTTCCGTCAAACTCCATCCTCAGCAGAAATGCTTCCAATTTGTTCCGCCTATTTTTTAATGGTCATGTATCTCATCTATGGTCTTCCTCATGGTCATCTACCTTTGTAAGGTTTTCAATGTTGTATTGCAGTGTTCCAACGTGATCTTTTTATCTAGCAGTGTGGCCTGCAAAGCTCCATTTGAGTGTAGCAATTTTGCTTGGGATATCCTCAACTTTTGTTTTTGATGTTACTCTAGCATTATTCTTTCTATCTAACCGTCGTATACCCAAAATTGCCCTTTCTGTTGTGAATAATTTATTAATATTTACCTTGGTTAGGGTTGATATCCAGGTCATGATAGGAAGGATGCACTGGCACTTTGCTCTTAGAGCATTTAGAGTTCCAAGTATTTTGCGATTCTTAAGTATTCAATTAAGTTTTCCAAGTCATACCCATGCCAGTCTTGCTTTTTAGTGATTTCCGCACTTTGGTTCTTTTTGTTGTTTCAGAATTTGGTCTAGGTAGTAGATAAATTCTTGGACTTCTATCTCACAGAATTCTATCTCATTTTATTGGGAGCTGCCTGAAAGTAATTCCATCACACTTTGTAGTTCTTCAAATGTGCTCGTTAAAATGACGAAGTCGTCAGCGACTCTAAGGTGATTTAACTTGTTGCCATTAACAACTGGATACCCTAAAACAGACAACTGACCATATGTAACATATATAATCATGCGTTTGAAGTTTTAAGTTATCGTTACAAAAGGATGACCTCATTTTTTAAGAAAATACCATAAACCAGCTTGTGCTTCATTTGATGATGACTATCTAAAAGTTTTAAAAAAATAAGGAAATTTCTGAGTAACCAAAATCTCAATCTGCAAATCCGAAATCGGATGCCAAAAAGATATATCCACTCTATTCTTCATTATGGTGCCAAAGCTTGAACTGTCAATGTTGACTTAATAAGAAAGCTGAAATTTTTTGAGATGTGACTTTTTTAAGAGAATTTTGAAAATAACATGAACCGATCATATTACGAACAAAATGGTGTTGCACAGAATAGGAAGAGATAGGGAACTTTTGACCACCATTAAAAGGAGAAAGACAGCATATTTTGGTCAGATACTTAGAAATTAGAAGTACGAGTTGTTACAGCTGATTATAAAGGGTCAAATTTTAGGAAAAGGGGGACCTGGTGGTTCAAAAATATATCCCGGCTGAAAATCATTCGTGAATGTACCGGCTAAAACACACAGACGCTTCTAAGAAAAGTAGAAGATAGAGACGAATTTTCCATGGGTGTAGCCAACCTTTATTAATGGAGTCGGAACTAGAAGAAGAAGTACGCTATGATTTGGATAACTCTTTCACTGCACCAGTTAAACTATTTACTAATTTATTTATAGCAGATCTTATGATATTATTAGGATCTAAAGTATTGAAGACATAAATTCAGACCACAACCCTGTAGTCGCAACTGTCAGAATAAAACTTAAAAGAGTAGACAAGGCTAAACCCAGTCAGAGAATAGCATGGAGTAGTGCTGACCAAGGACAAAAACATATGTATAAGGACATGGTAGACACTCAGAGTCTAAGACAATAGCTCCCACTAAAGAGAAGACAATACAAGAAAACATTGAAGACAGGTGGAGAAAAATTAAAAATACTGTCCTGGAGGCAGCAAACCAAAATATACAGAAAGAAAACCGTAAACAAAGAAAACCATGGATCACAAACGAAATATTGCAAATTATGGAGAAGAGTCGGATGGTAAATAACAAAAACCCAGCAAGATACAAAGAACTCAACAGGGAAATTGAGAGAAAGATAAATGTAGCTAAGGAAGAGTGGATGAAAGAAAAATGTAAAGAGGTAGAAGATCTATAAAGGAAGCATAAAGAGAGAATTACAAAAAAAGGTTAAAGAAGTCGCTGGAATATGGAAACCCAAACATTCATCTATTGTAACAAACAAGAAAAACCAAATGAAATTAGACCCTGAAAAACAGAAGGAAATATGGGAACAATATCTTAAAGATTTGTTTGGTGATCAAAGAACAGAAGAGCCCCTACAAATAGATACAGATGGAAAACTAAATATTCTAACCGAAGAAGTTATGCGGGCAATAAAAGATGCAAAGAACAACAAGGCACCCGGCGAAGATCTAACAACAGCCGAACATTTTAAACACCTAAGTGACGATGCTGTCAGGTAATTACCCTACCTCTTTAACATTATATATGAACATGGCACTCTAACACATGACTGGCTAACATCCACATATGTAGCTCTTCCTAAAAAAACAAAAAGCAAGGAAATGTGAAGACCATCGAACTGTATCCCTAATGAGTCATGTCGCTAAGATTTTTATGCGAGTAATTTATAACCGCATTCACAATAAATGTGAAGAATACCTGAGTCGTTCTCAATATAGTTTTAGAAAAGGTACAGGAACCAGAGAAGCAATTATGGGATTGACACTAATGGCAGAAAGGTATCTCGAGGTTCAAAAACAGCTGTATATGTGCTTTGTCGATTATAGAAAGGCCTTCGACCGCATTAGATAGGAGTGCGTCAAGCTATTTAACGTATATGCCGAACATATCATCAGAGCTTCTCTTGAAGGTGCCAGAGTGAATGGAATTATCATTAACAATGTAAGATATGCCGATGACACCGTAGTATTAGCGGAAACAGAAGACTAACTAAAAATATTGATGAGCATCATCATCATCATCATCCAGCCTCAAAAGTCCACTGCTGAACATAGGCCTCCTCCCCTCGTTTCCAACCCCATCTATCCTGCGCCGCCCTCATCCAGTTTTTATTTACCTTTCTTAAGTCGTCAGTCCATCTTGTAGGCGGTCGACCGACGCTTCTCTTGTCTTCTCTTGGCCTCCATTCCAATAACCTCTTCGTCCATCGCCCATCTGTCATTCTGGCTACGTGTCCTGCCCATCTCCACTTCAACCTGGCTATCCTCTCGATGACGTCAGTCACCTTTGTTCTTCTCCTGATTTCTTCGTTTCTGATTTTGTCTTGCAGAGTTATTCCTAACATTGACCGCTCCATTCTTCTCTGCGTGACTCTTAGTTTGGTAGCCGAGGCTTTAGTTAAGGTAAGTGTTTCTGATCCGTACGTCAAGACTGGGAGGACGCACTGATCGAATACCTTTCTCTTTAGACATGTGGGTAACTCACTTTTAAAAGTTTCTCTCAGTTTTCCAAATGCTGCCCACCCAAGACCGATTCTTCTCTTCAGCTCATGAGTCTGGTTATCCCTGCCAATCGTAATTTCATGTCCCAGGTATTTATATCTATCTACGAGTTCTATTTCCTTCCCACCAATACTGATGTTCTGGTTGGGTACCAAATTTGTCATTATTTTTGTTTTTGAGATGTTTATATTTAAACCAACATTTTCTGTAGCCACAACGAGTTCTTGTACCATCTCTCTTGCCATACCTAGATCCTCAGCTACTATGACTATATCATCGGCGAAACGTAAGTTGTTTAGGTATTCTCCATCTATTTTTATTCCCTTTGTCATCCAATCCAAACTCTTGAAAGCATGTTCTAAGACCGTATTAAAAAGTTTAGGTGACATTGGGTCTCCTTGTCTAACCCCCCGTTCTATTTTTATGCGATTACTGTTAGTATGTAATTTGACAGTGGTTGTTGCCTGTAAGTATATTTTGTGTAATAATTTTGTATACCTATAATCTAGCCTGCATTCTTTAAGCGCCTGTAATATTTTGCTAAGTTCAACTGTATCAAAGGCTTTATGAAAATCGATAAAAACTAGAACTAGGGGTTTATTGTATTCCACTACTTTCTCTATCAGGGTTTTTATACTTTGTAGATGGTCATTTGTTCCGTAATTTTTTCGGAATCCTGCCTGTTCTCTTGGTTGATAAGTCTCTAACTTTCTTTCCATTCTCTTAACTATTATTCGCGTAAATAACTTATATAAATGGCTGAGGAGGCTAATCGGTCTGTAATTCTCTAAATTGGCTTTGTCTCCTGCTTTGTGTAATAGAATCATAGTAGCGTTGTTCCAGTCTGTTGGAATATTGGCGTTGTGAAGGCAGATATTGAAAAGTTGTTTAATTTTTTCAAGTAGTATATTTCCTCCAATTTTTAGTGCTTCTGATACTATTCCATCTTCACCTGGGGTTCGATTATTTTTCATTTTCTTCAGAGCCTCTTTGATTTCTGATTTTGTTATATCGGGCATTAAATCCGATCCTTGATTTAATACTCCAGTTTTTACTGTAATTGGAGGTTGCGCATTGTCAATTGATGAGCATACTATTAGAAGAAAGTCACAGACTGGGCTTGGATATTAATCTTTCCAAAACCAAAATCATGGTATTCCACAAGAACCCCCATGAACAAATTACACCCAACATACAAATCAATGGTATCACCCTTCAGAGTTCCAAGAGCTTCATATAACTGGGCAGAGAGCTAAACAGACGCATTGAAATAGCAAGATCTGGCTGCATGAACATGCGTAAAATGCTCTGTAACCAAGCTATCAATCACAATAAGATTGAGAACACTAAAGTGTTATGTGTGGTCTCTATTACTATGTATATGGCTGTGAGACCTGGACATTAAAACAGTATGACGTCATACTGTTGCAAGCTGGACCAGCAAAACAACAAATGAAGAAGTACTGGAAATAATGAACACACGTCCTCATCTGGTCAATACAATCAAAATTAGAAAAACGTCATATCTAGGACACATAATGCGCCATAGGGAATTTGAGCAGCTTCAGGTAATATTAGAAGGCAAAATCGAAGGTAAAAGGGGTATAGGAAGAAAGAAAAAATCCTGGCTCCAAAACATCAGAGATTGGACCCACACAACAAGGAATGATTTAATCCATCAAGCCCAGAACAGAGAGAAATTTGCCATATTAATCGCCAACCTCAATCGAAAGGGCACTTAGGAGGAGAGGAAAGTATTGAAGATTATTCAAATTAACGTGCTGCCAACGGTACACTAGCTGTTCCAGGAATAAAACTTCCAAACTAGTTCCAGACGTCGGTTGCAGATATTCTAAACTCTAAACTATCCAAATGAGTCCAAAGTGTTACAGTTCCACAAAGCCACTAATCCTTTTAATAAAATTTAATGTAATTTCTTAGAATAAATCAAATGTACCGTGCGAATGGCCTTAGTTGTCCAAGCATTCAAGCTACATAAAATAATAATAATAATTTATTGAATTAATACTATTCGTCATAAGCCCCTAAAGTATTGAAAAGATGAAATAAAGATTTTAACGCGCCACTGGGATTAATGCTATGTTCCGAGTTAAAACCAATACAGAATTTAATCATTTTATCAATTTGCCAAGTGTAGATTTTTCCCTGTGAAACAATAGCTCTAATTTCGCGTCCGTTAGGTTGTCCTGAAAAAATAACAGAGCAGTGCGTCTAAAGAATTGAAGTTATTTTGGCACTGGCACGCCATTTCTCCCCCTTCGAATAATCTCTCTCACCCTCTCTATCAAACCAATAAACAAACAACATCCCCTCTGAATGTGAAATACTTTTAATATTTCGGATAACGAAATAGTCTTTCGATGTTGCAATGCAACCCTCGCGTACAGCGCGATGTGAAATCAATTTTTACACATACTGACGATTTGAGATAAAAGACGCGAGTGGAATATCAAAATCTACCTATTTACTTACATTATTTCATATAAGAAACAAACTGTATTTTTACATAAGTTAATTAACGTTCGATTTAATAATAAAATATTGGTCTAAAAAGTTCTCCCCACCTTATGTTCAGCTTTTCGTAATACTTGTTATATTAGCAAATTTATAAAAAAAAAACACTTCAATCGGATTTCTTTCAGGATTTAGAAACATCAATATTTTAAGCCCTCTCATATTCCGAACTTCTCTCACTTAGCAAAACTATTCTTAATTATTAGGTACACTGTCAAATACCCTAATCACCTACAAACATATACCGATGCTTCAAAACAAAATGATGGTTAAATTGCAAAACAACTATACTAAATTTACAATCAAGATGCAGTAGAAATAAACAAACCAAAACACGTTAAATGCTACTAGGAGCACTTCCGAATCATAATTTACAATGTATAAACTTTGGAAATCATGATTTGGGATTTACAATGTATACAGGGTGTACAGAAGCTCTACCACCAAATGAAGACAGAAAATTCCTGAGGTAATTTTAAGACAATTTAACCCAATTCACCTAGTCCGAAAATGCTTCCTAAGGGAGCTAGAGCTCTTTGAAGATGGCGTCATGTAATTAGTTTTTCTTAAATACCTCCAGAACGCTTTTATTTAGAAAAAGGAAAATTGGTATGCATATTTACTTTCCAGAAATGAATCGATTCCATCCGTTATGAATTTCTAGTACCGGTCATAGGCGTCCGTTTTGGATAGGGCAACGGTTATTTTATCGCATAACTTTATTGTCTTTAACCGTTAAGCATTTTTGACACTGGATTATCAAATTGTGAGGCATTCTAGTACTAAAAGGTATTCTTGCTTTAAGTCGGTAGGATACACCATTTTCTAGATAAATCGATTTGAAAGTTTATCGTTTTTAGAATTTGAAAAAAAATTGAAAAATTTTTTCTAACAAAAACGATGTATTTTACTAACTTAAAGCAAGAGTAACTTTTAGTACTCGAATACCTCATAATCTAATAATCTAGTGTCAAAAATGCTTAAAAATTAAAGACAAAAAAGTTATGCTATAAAATACCTGTTGACTTACCCAAAACGAACGCCTGTGGGTACGAGAAATTCGCAATTAATGAAATCGATTCATCTCTGGAATATAAATAAATGTACCAGTTTTCATCTTTCTAAATGGGTTTTTTTGAAATTATTTTTTTAAATTCAAAGAACGAAAAATTTTCAAATCGATTTTTATAGAAAACGGTGTATCCTATCGACTTAAAGCAAGAGTACCTTTTAGTACTAGAATACCTCACAATTTAATAATTCAGAGTCAAAAATGCTTAAAAATTAAAGTAAAAAAAGTTATGCGATAAAATAACCGTTGCCCTACCCAAAACGGACGCCTATGATCGGTATTAAAAATTCGCAATAGATAGAATAGATTTATCTCTGGAAGGTAAATACGCGTACCAATTTTTGTTTTTCTAAATAGAAGCGTTCTGGAGGTATTTAAGAAAAACTCATTACAAGACACCATCTTCAAAGACCTCCAGCTCCCTTAAGCGCTGGTTCCTCGAAAGCGGTGCCGACAAACTGCGACCGTAACTGCGATGAATGACGTCATAAAAACTGTAACATGCAAAATAATAGCGGTGGTGTCCAAGGATGCGTTGGAAGCCACCGCTTGCTGAGTTTGAACATTCCATTGCCGCAGTGAAGAACCTTGAATTTTTCACCGTAATCTGACGTTATTCATCGCAGTGCTACGGTCGCAGTTTGTCGGTGCCGCTTTCGAGGAAACCAGCGCTTTAGGAACTAAGTGAATTGGGTTAAATTGTCTTAAATTTATCTGAAGAATCTTCTGTCTTCGTTTGTCGGTGGAGTTTCTGGACACCCCTATGCATTGTAAATTATGATTCAGGAGTGCTCCTAGTAGCATTTAATGTGTCTTGGTTTGTTTATTTCTACTGCATCTTGATTGTAAATTTAGTATAGGCAGTTTAATATAGTATTTACGTAGATAAAAGCTCGTATTGGTATTGAACATAAGGAAAAGTAGACATGTTGGCAAAAGGCAGAATTTTCAGTGGCGAGGAAACATTAAATAATGATACTGGGTTTCACGAATGCATAAAAATAAGTACTTCTACATCATAACTGGAAACTTCAACGGAATCAATACTGTCTAAATCGTACGACAAGGATACTCTTTCACATACGAAAATCGCGGCAGAATATTGACAGATTATGTGACAAGTATGTGATACAAATAAGTATACGGAATATTATTCATATTGAAAGAACTCACTAGCTCTGGACAACGCGTCAATTGTTAGCTGTTTCTGCCTCCTCAGGCAGAAAGAGCTGTCTGGAGATGGTGGTCCAACTCTGAATCAAATAAAAAACAAAAACTGTCTTTTTTCCCCTTTTCATCTTTACTCAGATTTTGAGTACTCGAAACTGTTTTTCGGACCTTTTCCTAGACGAAAAGAAAGTGGATACGTGACCGTGTCCTTTTCGCTTTCTTGTATATTCGTCGTCTCTGTGCTTATAAATTGTAAAAGCCAGGGATTTAGGATGCTGTCAGGTCAGAAAGCAGTTTCTTTTAACGAAAAGTTATAGATTTAAAATATTGTTTCTTATATTTAATTATTTAATTGTAGTAAACTTTGTATCTGGGGCTTTTACTATTTTCCTTAATCGATAGATGTCGCTGATTTGCGTCCTAAAATGGAATTATTACGTTCGTGGTAATTTCGCTTAAATAAGACAGGTCGTTAGTGTTTGGTTCAGAGTTGTGACTACATTGCTCCATTGATAAAGCCTGATGAGGAAGAAACAGCTGTCTGGAGTTGGTAGTCCAACTCTGAATCAAATAAAAACAAAAACTGTCTTTTGCCCCCTAAATACTAGATATTGACACTATTGTAAGATGAAGGCATATTTGAGAGAGCTTTTGAGTGAACAATTTGATGAACCTCAATAAACGAGAGATCAAAACGGTCAATGAAATTGTGACTAAACATTGTCGTTTAAGAAAATAACTTATACAAAATACATAAGTTCAACGAACCGTGGTGCAGAAAATAAAAGAAATTAGGGGAAGCCCTTGGAAGCAGAAGACTTTGTGACGAAGCCATGTTCCATTATAATGGAAAGTAGATTAATCCTACTATTTCGGTCGGTATTATACATATATTTCTCTCAAATGCAATTACAATTTAAATTTAATTCTTAATGTTTTTTTTTATTTTTTACTTGGTTTTTATCTTCTACACTGGATTAAGAATCATATTTAGGTCAAAACTGCCAACCTGATTGTTCAAATGGATTATTAGTTTAGGAAAAGAGAGACTGGTAGAAAAAGAAAAATAAGTGTAATATCTTTAGTTAAATTTTATTTTTTTTAATGGCACTAAAGTTAATTTGTTTCATGTTTATTATCTTTTTGATTTCTTATTTCCAATAAACTTTCTTTTTTAGTGTTTGGTTCATTGAATGTAATAATTATCTTTTATCTTTTAACATCGAATCAAACTTTGAACTTAATGTTTTATTCTTAGCGACGTGCTCAATAAAGGTCTATTTTATGCTTATCTTCACAGGAATAGCAAAGGTGTTTAGGAAGTTGCAACAAAAACTAATTAAATAATAAATAAAATTTTATGAAGTAGTTCATAGATATATCAAGGAAACAATGGATGTAAGTAACATACAAATAGCTTTTACAAGAAGCTATTTATAGATAGTAACTATTAATGTTTCTTTGTATTATTACCATTTGAAACAAAATATTTAACTGTTTAAAAAGACAGGTATTTTTGTATACAGTAATTTTTTTATACAGATAATATAGATGAATATTTTTATAGAGAACCTAGCGGAAGTTACAACTTAAAATTATATTCAGCTGCTCACATCCATTGTACTCAACATAGTATACCAACATCCTTAGAACAACAAGTTGAGTTTTTTTTAAACATGAGGAAGTGAGGGATATAAGTATTTGAATGTTCCTATCAGAACTCAATTTTTTTAAAAGTAATAGTTATTTATGTACCAAGTCAGTAAAGTGACTTTTTATCGAACGAGTCTGATATTACGAGAAGAGCGAGCGTAGCGAGCGAGGCGAGTAACAGACGAGTTCGATAAGGAGTCTTTACTGACGTGGTGCATACAAGATTTTATCGCCAACTTATCTGTTTTAAATTTAATGTTGTCCGAACCACTGGGGTTATACACAACAACAATGTAAAATACATATTAAAAATAAAAAGAGATTATTAAATACATAACGTACTAACAAAAAGTATACCTGACAAATTTGTGATACAATTAAATGTATTTTATTCCCTATTTCCGTTAAAAACTGTATTATGATATCGTCCATATTTGTATTGTGTCTAAGAAGCTCAGATAATATGTCCCTGCGAAGGTTTAGTTTACTTCTCGTTCGCTGGTATATTTGATAATCGGTTAAGGTATGTTTTATTGATATAAAATAATATTTGCCAACAAAATTTGATATTGGTTTGAACACTTACTTGCAATTTACAAGTTAAGAACTTTTCAAATTTTAGACGTCATAATAAATAATTTCATGACAGTGATGACAGATAACTTGCAAGATGGCCGCTTTCGATTTTTAATCGATAGTTATCAATATTGAATAATTACTAAATCGGTAAAGTTTTAATTTATTTTATATGAATATAATTACAAAATACTACAGAGTTTCACTTTTAACATAAATTTAATTGATAATATAGCAAATTGCGTACAATATTTTTAATAATTAAAGTAAATAAATTTTAAGTCCACTCAAATACTCGCCATTCGATTACTGCCATCGAACACTTACATTCAATCTCGGTTAATTTGATTAATCGCGACAGGTAAAGTAAAATTCTTCTTTCAGTACAATAAAGTGCTACTTTACTGCCGCAAATGAGGGAAATGAGTACAATAATGAATGACTTTAGTGACGGTTGGCGATAAAATATATTATGCATGTCTGCATATTACATTTGTAATCAAATTGAGATTAACTTTAATAGCATTTGATTATTATTACGACATTCATTATATTATAAGAAACGATACTTCTTTAGTGGATTATATTGACGATTAAAACGATTCAGTGGCCAGCTCGTTTTGCCTACTTGGCCCCAAATGATATTAATTCTGTGGGAATATGTCGACAAAAAAATTTATAATTAACTATCCTAAATGGGAAATATGCCACAATTTAACTAAAAAATGATTTTAATAATGTTTCGACAATAAAAAAAATTATTAACGTTTTGTATTTTGACAACGACGTTCCATTTGGACGTCGAAACGTTAATAAAATATTTTTTTAGTTAAATTGTGGCTTATTTCTCATTCATAATAGTTAATTACAAAAATGCCACAAGGAAATAGCTTCAAAAACATGTATGGTCAACTTCATAGAATAGCTCAAAAATTGGAAAAAATGTTGTTCAAATGGTGACTAGGGGGAACCTTAAAATCCACCGAAATCAAATACCGAATAAGCAATTTCAAACTACTAAAATATACTAAAACTATATTTCCGGATTTTCAACTTTCTTTTTTTAATTTGTATGTAATTTCTACGTACATTATAAATATGCACTTTGTTTATCATCTTCTTCTTCTTCTTCCTTCTTGTATGTAGGTTTTAAAGCCTGTTTCGTCTTCAATATTAGCATCCTAAATTGTTTAAATTATTGCACCATCTTTTTCATGGTCTGACAGTACTTCTCCGTCCATTTGGTGACTTATCTCGAGCTATTCATACTATCCTATCCTCTGCCATTCTACTAATGTGTTCGTTCCACTCCTGTTTCCGTTGTGTCACCCATCCATTAATGTCTTATACATTGCATGATCTTCTTATGTTTTCGTTTCTCTCCCTATCCAACAGACTTTTCCCTAGTATTCGTCAATTTGTTTGTTTATACATATATAATATATAAATGTATAAACAATTTGTTTACACATTTATTAATTAAGTAATAAAAAGTCTAATTTTTGAAAAAATCATTTTCTTTCAAAAATATGTTTTTTTAATCATACTATCATTAATAATCATAGAAAAAGTTAAAGTACACTTTAATAAATAAATTATTTTTAATAAATAATTATTTAAATAATGAATGGGTTGCATGTGTGAGTCCATACTATTGTAGTAAAGAAAAAAGAGACGTTCTCACAAACAATTTATTTTACAACTGACGACCGGTTTCGCTGTCTACAATATTCACAGCATCTTCAGGTCACGGTAAAAGTAAAATTAAATGCTACAAATAACAAAAAACCAGAGTTAGTTAAGTGGTCTGGTTGAAATCAAAGGGTAAAAATCAAGCCAATATTAAAGTATATATATTTATGCATACATATAAATACTAAAATGTACGTAAATATGGTTTAACAACCCTCACACTCACATACATGCAAGCATTCAAATGTAGTGGCAACTAAAGTATGTCAAGTATAAGTATAAAATGTACACTTACTTTCCGGTATAAGGGAAGAATATAGTAGTATTCAATATCATACTTTTTCTCCAAATTATGCTAAAGGGAGAGATGGTAGAGGGACAGATTTGATTGTAATGTACAAACAAAACAAAATAAAACAAAACAAAACAAAAACAAAATAGTATTATTATCAGTATTATTTTGTATTTTGACAACGACACCCGACTTGGGCGTCGAAACGTTAATAAAATCATTTTTAGGTAAAATTGTGGCTTATTTCCCATTTGAATATACTTGATTATAAAAATGCCACAAGAAAATAGCTTCAGAACAACAAAAACAAAATAAAAAAAACAAAAATAAAAAAAAGCAAAATAAACAAAAAAAAACAAAATAATTGGCAGGATCTTGAGGGGATTAGTAAGGGATCCCTTACTAATCCCCTCAAGATCCTGCCAATTATTTTGTTTTGTTTGTACATTACAATCAAATCTGTCCCTCTACCATCTCTCCCTTTAGCATAATTTGGAGAAAAGGTATGATATTGAATACTACTATATTCTTCCCTTATACCGGAAAGTAAGTGTACATTTTATACTTATACTTGACATACTTTAGTTGCCACTACATTTGAATGCTTGCATGTATGTGAATGTGAGGGTTGTTAAACCATATTTACGTACATTTTAGTATTTATATGTATGCATAAATATATATACTTTAATATTGGCTTGATCTTTACCCTTTGATTTCAACCAGACCACTTAACTAACTCTGGTTTTTTGTTATTTGTAGCATTTAATTTTACTTTTACCGTGACCTGAAGATGCTGTGAATATTGTAGACAGCGAAACCGGTCGTCAGTTGTAAAATAAATTGTTTGTGAGAACGTCTTTTTTCTTTACTACAAATAATTATTTATTGAAGATAATTTATTTATTAAAGTGTTCATTAATAATGATGGTGTGATTAAAAAATAGATTTTTGGGAAAACAATATTTGTTCAAAAATTGTTTAAACAAATTAGACTGTTTATTAATTGATAAATGTCTAGACAAATTGCATATTTGTAATGTACACAAAAAGTACATACAAATTAAAACAAGAATGATAAAAATTCATTGAATAGATCCGGAGATAGAAAATGATAGTAGTTTTAAGGTGCTTTTTTAGTTTTTGAACTCATGGATTTATAGACTCCCAGCTCCCCTTTACTTACACGACTAGTTACCATTTGAATTACATTTTTGAAAATTCGTGTAATATACCAGCTTTTTGAATATTATGTAAAAAGATTTTTTCTATGGGCAATATGTTTAAAGTTATTCTAAACGTTTATAAGCTACAAAATTTCAAAAATTTGCCATTATAATTGTTCGACTATAATAAATAATTTTTTTACCCTGTTTAATACATTTTGATAGTATCATTCTTCTACTTTCATTTGGCATCTATCAGAAATCGCAGAATTGCCTTATCTTTGCTGTCATTATTTTCTGTCTTATTTTATTGCAAAACATGCTGCTATTTTGTTTTGGTCTCAAATTTTTGAGATGGAACTCATATTTTGAGGGTTTTTTAAGTACCCCAATACCCAACTTTGGGTGGAACACCAAAGTTATACGTTAGTTTTAATGAAAGTTATTAACAAATAACGATTTTCACTTATTTTGAAGTTTGCGAAGCAACAAATTGACTATTTAATTTTCAAAAATCAGAATTTTAAAGCTTTTTCAATGTTCTGGAAAATCAAATTTTGTAATTTTATGTCAACTATTTAGCTTTTTAATGGGGTGCAAAAAATCGAAAAAATCTCGTTTTTGGCACTAAATTGTAATTAACAAAAACGGACCCGAACTTTACACAAAATCAGGCAGGTTTTCTTCCCAAATGTCTATAAAAACTAAAACAGTTATCAGACACACAGATAATTCAGTGTCCCGAACATGTTCTACTTTTTGCATATTTCCCTGGAGTAAATAGTTTAGCTACTCAAAATTGCACTACATCAGTCAAGGTAAACCTATTTGATTGTGGCAGTCTTTCTTGTCCTAAATGTCCCTTTCTTGTCGTTTTATATGTTGGCATATTGTTAGTTCCTCGATAATGACTGTTAAAACTTTATTCTTATTTTTGGGTTACCTGTCTTCTCGTAATTAGATTTACAATATCACTGAACATGTTTATCGGCATAATGCTTGTTTTTGTTGTTTTTTGATTCAGCAAATATCACTGTACCAAATTCTTTAGGGACCTTCGGTAGGATTTTTATGCCAATCAGTCAAATACATACGAAAATATCATACTATCTTTTAATCATAAGAATTAACTTGGTTATTAAAACTTTTGTATACATGATTAATGGTATACAGACAGCCAGAGGGAATTATTTTCCTTGCAAATTTGTAAAATTATCCTAGACTTTGATTTATGTATACAGTTATATCTCTATATGATAATTTAAGTGTACAACAATTTTAGTTTTTTTAGTATTTAAGGAAATTTATTGTACTTGTTGAATTCTTCTGGGAATGATAAAATTACTTTGGATTGAGTTGATGTGTGTATGTATATGTTTATGTTTTAACTTTCAAAATAATTAAATGGTGACTGACCTCGGTGAAGGCAACTCGTTATGTGCGAAAAGAAATAAAGTAAAATACCGTTTTTGAAATTACATTCGTAATTATAATTTTCTTAGTGCAACTGCAAAGAAGATTCGATTAAATTTACGATGGAAAAGAAAAACATAAAAAAACACTTGAACAGACCAAACTCTTCAAGTTTGGGTTGACATTTACAGTCCAGTAAGCATAATTTTAATATAAAAAGAGGTTCTTCCATTTTACATGTGTTAGTAGGAAGAAAAACTACTTGGAGTTAGACTTATTAGGGAATCTGGAGATTACAAAACAAACAAATGAAAAATTTCACTGTCTTACTTGGAAAACTCCATTTTATTAAATTTTTTGTATTTAATTTTTTTAAAACACTATCTTTTATTTTTCAAAATTTGACATTCGTATTGGCATACATTATTATCTTGTATGCAAGATAATAATGCATGAGTGACCAAAAATTCACTAATGAATCTCTTATAATAAAGTCACAATAATTGAAAAACTTTTGCGGTTATTTTACGTCTTATTCGAAATGTGTGTTGCAGCAGGTGGACTAAAATTCGAACATCTAATGTAAATAATATTAATTAGTTCATTGTTATTTTTATTAATTTTTTTGTGTAATTTTTATTACATTTATTTTATTGTTCCTTTAAGCTTTAAGGCTTTCTTGATTAATTTAACAAAAATAAAAAATAAACTGATATTTTTATCATTACTTACGAGCAAATTTTATTTTTAAAAAATGTGTTGAATAGACGATGGTAGACCACATTCAAGATAATAAAAAATGTACAGGGTACTATTAAAAAATTTTAAGTTAGGGGTTGTAACTAAGGAAAGAATATTCAAGGGGTGTTTTTTTCTCCTCCATATTAAAGTGTATAAGAAATAGAATAGATTAGTTGTTGTCCCATTTGAAAATCTCTTTTCGTTTAAGAGATATAGCGTGGAAAAATTAGTCTGGGACAGCCTGTATATTCATGGCCCTCACTGTTTGTCATTTGGTCTTGGATAATGCTTCGATATTTCAATTTTGTATTCTGCGAATTGACTTACATTTGACTAAACCAGTAGTATAATATTTCATTTTCTACATTGAATTTTCATTTCTTAATCAGTTCAATTTCTTCTTTTGTATGTTTCTAATATAGGTGGTACCTAGTAAGGGCCATTAGGCAACCAACCGCTTGTTTGCTTTAGTTTAGTCCTCACATTCATTATACGTCCATGTCCACTACATTTATCGCCAAGTAACAATTCAGCTTATTTTTGATAGTTTGAGTGTGGGAATTGGATTATACATTCTAACTTATTACTTCTTATTTCATCCCCTGGTTTCTACGATACTAGTGGTCGGTTGTACTTGTGGTCAGTGTTCAGTCTATCATAGGGTCTTTGAATGTGCAGTTCACTTTGTATGACTGTACGTAATTTTAGTAAAAGTCATATCAGATGTCATTTGTCATATATCACTAAACATTTCCGTTACATAATAAGGAACATCGATTATTTTACCTTCAAACTTCGAACAACGTAGCCTCACTCAAATATTTTAATCTGTTTGTCCATTGTCCAGTGTGTCATTTGTTATTTGTATCGTTAATTTTAATTAAATATCTACGACATTCTGGGATATCTTCCTTTTCTGACAAAGTAAGTCTACGTTATTATAATTTTTTACAATACATCAGATTCGAGGACTTGTCGAAGTTTTTACCCCCTTTTTCCGTCTCTACAATAGCGTTTTTTGGATTATATCAGATGCCCCTGATGATGTTCTAAAAGCAAAAGTATAATTATGCAAGATTTAATAAATAACTGTGCTGGATATTTTCCTTTTATTTCTAAAATTCATATATTCGAGCATTCAACCCTTTTTTATTTTAAAAACATAAAAGTATGTGTTCTGTATTATTTTTATTAAAACTGTTCTAAAGCAATTAACTCGTTAAATAATAAACAAAAATCTGTTAATCCGCGGTAAAGTTCTTTAAGTGTTTTCCCATTTCCGCTTAATTTCCAAAGTTAGCGGCCCTCTCGCTTTCTCTTTGAAGATGTGGCGAGCGAGGAATTGGGCCAGTGTTTATGTGTATATGCAACCATAGAACAGCTTCATCGGATATGCAGAGATGTGAATTGAGCATTGAAAAACAAAATGCACTGTACTGCAGTCTTTCTAGACATCTCGCAAGCATTTGATAGGTCTGGCACACAGGCCTTCTATACAAATTTATAAAATGCTTCCTCTCACTCATTTCCTTATTCCAAAATCCTACCTGTATGACCGTTACTTTTTTGTACAACATTAAGATGAGCGTACTTCACTATTTCCAGTTGAATCCGCAGTCCCACAGGGCAGTAACTTGGGGCCAGTGTTATATCTATTGTTAACAGCGGATTCACCAACAACTTTCAAACAAGGACAGCTACATATGCAGATGAACAGCAGTGATGTCAGTACATCAGGAATCAGGACCCACGACATGCAAACTTGTCTAAAACGGTGGAATTTTCAAATAAATGAAACACAGGCGGTTCATATTACTTTCACAAACCGCAAAGGTTACTGTCGCCTGTGTATATCAATAACTACCAACTAAAACAACAAGCAACAGTAAAATATGCCTTGGAATGCGCCTTGGCCAAAAATTAAACTGGAAAACACACATTTTTATGAAACGTAAAAAGCTTGGTCTCAAATTACACAATCTATACTGATTGGCCACAAATCATCAACTTCAATAAATAATAAAGTACTTATCTATAAAGCAATCCTGAAGCCAATCTGGAGTTACGGAATCCAAATTTGGGATACTTACTGGATCAAACTACATCATTGAAATCTTGGGAAGGTCTCAGTCAAAGGCTCTTCGAATTATCACAAATACTCCATGGTATGTTACAAATAATATTATTAGGCACGGCCTAGAAATTGCAACGGTAAAGACAGAAATTAGTAACTTTGTTCAGAAATACGAAGATAGATTGACACAACATCCCAACTTAATAACGAGAAACCTGATGAGACAACCAGTTAGACGCAGACTTAGACGGATTTACCCAGTGATTTTAATTATGTGCCCCAATTCCCAGGGTCAAGCAATTTTATCGGAGCACACTAGTTCGCCCCCGAGGTCAAAAACCCCATTTAATTATGTACTAGTTCGCTCCGAAAACCGTATACTAGTTCGCTCCCATGGTTAAGCGGCTTAAGTATTTATCTACTTAGTTCTAGAAAAATTAATATCGGCGAAAATGGCACTGTGATTTTTGTATTTAATATAGAAAATATCCAAAATATTGGTTATTAAATATACAGAAAACAGAGGAATTTTTTAAATTATATTCACTTAATTTTGTCCATACTTGGTATGGACCAAAAATGGTAGTGATTGATTTAGAAATTTTATTAGAAATTTTCATCTGGTGAAATAAGTTTAATAGCTATAGTCATATTAATTCTGTGTTTCAAAATTACTGCAATAATTTGTGCTAATTCGAAAATATAGGAGAATGCAATACAAGTGTAAAAATATCCGTGATAATCGTCTACCTCAACAAAATTAAACAAGATATAAATGAAAACAACGCATTTTGTTCTAAATCTAAATGGAATACATTTGACAAAATCAAAGCTACTAATTTTATTTCATTTTAATTGTGCTCAAAAATAAATTTTTGGCGCTCTTGAAGTACCTTTCAGTAGGTATACTTTATCATAGAACTTCGTATTTCTATATACGTCAATTTGAACATCTTGAAAAACTTCTAAACCAAAACACTCATCTACGTCTAATAGATCTAGGAAAGTCCAACTTTTTGAATTCTACATTCTTTAGAAATCTACATCCTTTTATTTTCGAAGGAGTAAACACTTGCAACTGCATGGATCTCGTTTTCGAACTCTTCATACATGATCTTGGGACTAAAATTTAGGATTAATTTTGGTCACTCTGCCTTTAAACAATTTAAGGCAGTCACATATGAATTTGCTAACTTATTTGAGAGCAAAAGAATTCCAACGGCACAAAATCTATTTTCGAGTCCGTGAACTGTAAATAGTAAAGTAAAAAGTTTTGTGCAGTATATATTTAAAAGTTCCAACAACATAAATTGATTCTAATTTACTTAAAAATGTTAAGTTGAATACACAAGAAAAAGCAACAGATTTTTGTACCTATCGGATCATTTTTTAATAAAAGCTGTCATTTTTGATTGGTTTTCACATGGACGGAGTATTTTTTCTAAGAAATATATGACCGGAGCTAATTTACCTATGAATGACCCTTTTCTGTAAGGGTATTACAATTTTACCACCGGAGCGAACTAGAATATTTTATATATAGTTATGTGAAATGTAAAGAAAATGGTCAAAGAATCATTTTCTCCAAGACACAACTTGTTTTACAAATTGTAAATAAATTGGGTAATATAAAGAACTTTCAAAATAATTAAATGGTGACTGACCTCCGGTGAAGGCAACTCTTTATGTGTAAATGGAAATAAATAAAATACCGTTTTTGAAATTACATTCGTAATTATAATTTTCTTAATGCAACTGCAAAAACATTCGATCAAATTTATAATAGAAAAAAAACATAAAAGTGTATGTCGTGAAGTATTAATAAAACTGTTCTAAAGCAATTAACTCGTTAAATAATAAACAACAAATCTGTTAATCCGCGGTAAAGCCAGTCAAAAAATGTTACCATAATTTACTCCTTTCAGTGTTTCCCCATTTCCGCTTAATTTCCAAAGTTAGCCGCCCTCTCGCTTTCTCTTTGAAGATGTGTCGAGCGAGGAATTGGGCCAGTGTTTACGTGTATATTTTGATGCTATATATAGTATACAACCGTAAGGGTTGGTCGGGGTTCAGTTCCACGCTGACTGCCGTACTGTTAGCGTCGCCGTCGCCCTGCGTTCCGACGGCAAGCAGACGTCGGAATCGACGAGGACTACCCTCTCGATTCTACCCCTGATGCAGATTTCCTGCGGCCGATAGTAAATAAAAAGCATAAATTGCTACACAAGTGAGTCATTAAATGTTTTATTTTGTGTATTATAAACAAACGAAAAAGTAGGTATCTTCTCTTGTCAGTACTTCCAAGTAACTTAACTGTATATTATAAACACACACACATACAATTATATAAAATTTGCTTTTTGAGAAATGCAGTCAATAATTTTAGGCTTATAAATCAACTTGAACTTCGTCGAGCTTTCGGTTTTATTTCCTTTATCAAGACATTCTAAAAATGAAAATGTTTAAATTTAGATAAAACTTAAAAAACAAAAGAACTTACTACTCGTTACTACAAAATAATGATATTACTTATGTAAAACGTGAAGGAAAAAAAATAAACGTAATCAAATTTTCCATTATGTCAATCAGACATCACTCAAAAGTCGTTCGACTATTATAATAATTCTATAAAGCTCGAAGAAATTCAAAGTGTTTTATTGATCAGCCTAAAATTATTGACTGCATTCCCTAAAATTAGTAAAAGACAAGTATGTATTACATATTTTTTTAAACGCTTTTATTTAGTTCAATAGTTTGCGTCAAATCTTTAGACGTTAATTTGAGTGAATTAAAAAGTTAATTCTCCAATGCAAATGAATGAAAATTTGCAGACATAGGCATTCGCGGGAACAATACACGAATAATCAATAAAAAAAATTATGTTTATTAATTGTTTAAATAAAAAAAAAACGATTTTAATGAAAAATGTTTAAATTCTCTTGTTTTTTAAAATGTAAAAACTTGAAACTTTTACGGATTGTAGCTAATGATATGAACTATACATAATTTTACGTTAATTGTTTACGTTATGCTTCATACATAAACAATAAAGTTTCAAATGTTTTGCCGATTCCGACTACTTTGCATTTTAGTACATCATATGTTTTATACATATTTTAAGAAACATGACGATATATTTTAATGTTTGAAAAGTGTAAGACTAAAAAATAAAAAAATATGAAGGAAAAAATTTTTAAGAAACGCTTTTCTTTAGTTACGAGCGACTAAAATTAAAAATATTATAAAAAAATCAACTAAAAACCAAAAAATTTAAAAAATCTAACACATTGGTTAAAGAAAAGCGTGGGACGAAGACCGTTTATTCGATGAAGACGCGCCACGCTTTTCTTTGACGAATGTGTTAGATTTTTTCAATTTTTTTTTATTTTTTGCTTTTTAGTTGATTTTTTTATATGATTAATTTTAGTCACTCGTAACTAAAGAAAAGCGTTTCTTAAAAAAATTTTTTTCATATTTTTTTATTTCTATTCTAATGCGTTTGTTTAAAACTGTTGCTGCAAATGCAGTTTTAATCTTAATGAAGGCTGGTCAACTCTCTTTTATAAGAATTGTAAAGACTGATGTTTCGTACACACTTATGACACGAGAAGTAAAGTATTTTTGAAGTGTCTAAAAGTTAATTCCTAGCTGAGCACTTTCGGCTTTTAAAGCCATCTTCAGGGCTATGGTCAATAGTTTCAAAATACCAATATGAAGAGAGGGTATGTATGATTAAAAAAGGGTTGTAGTTGTTATGTAGTTTTTTATTCGTATACAAAATTTTGTTCCTTTGAAAAAGTATGTGAAAATTGTAAGTGAAGTTATGAATATTTAGAGTTGTTTTGAAGTTTGTAAAAACAAGTTAAAAAGATTTGATCATGGTCAAGTTTAACCTTACCATCTAAAGCGTACGATGGCAGATGCAGAATGCATGTCAGAATGTCTTTTATAAGCCAGGTAAGAATAATTATTACTAAACAACAAATGGTGCATTATAGTTTCAAAATATTAATACAAATGTCTATTAACTGTCATTTGTTTCTTTAATATACATATGTAAGGAAAACGTTTAAAAATCTAATTCTTCATAAATAACATGGAGATAGCTATGCGAGATACCAAATACTTCTATTAGATATTTTACTCTTATCGCTTCTTAAACTTTTTCTCACGTTATTTTTGGCTTTTTCCCACGCTCACTATTTCAAAATTGTAGTCATTTTAAGACACGATACTTGAGCGTTATCTATATTTTTCTTTCGTCTGGTAATAGCTGCTTCCAGGTTATGTGAAGATACAAAGTTATTTCTGTTCATCTTGAAAACACGATACGGTTTCTTTAAGCCAGTGGTCGGCAAAATTTTTAGCCAAAGAGCCAAATATGAACATTACAACAATTAAAAAAAAATTGGGAACCAAGTCTGCTTGTTCAGAAAACTTTTATTACACTAAATAAAACTAAAGGGGCTGGTGTCTAGTCCTAGTCGGTTAAGATGCTTCCAGCGATAAGTGAAAAATGCTTCCAGCGATATTCCAAAAATAAAAAAACCACATGTTCTACATCAAAAAGTATTCGACCAAAAATTTTAACCCCTAGTCCCATCCATAAACCCCAAAAAATTAAAAGGTGTTTTTTCGTTTTTTGGCGATGTCTTCATTTCTAATCATACTACGTAGAAACTTCTATTTTCTTTCGTTTTGTAAGGTTTTATTTCCTACAACACTAGTATTTTTTAAAAAATTTTTTGGCAAAATACATTTTTTTAAATGTTGATATGTAGAACCGAAAAGAGAAAGAACAGCAAACGTGAGCCTTTTCAGCTGATCGTAAGAATCCGGAATACTATTCCAAGCGTTAAAAATGATAGTGTATTCCTTCTTTAGGTCATTCAAAGCAGACCTTGTATTGTGAGCATTTTTTTCTTCTCCAATATTTCTAATGCAACACAAAAATGTTCGAATTTATAGCGCCATACCTTCTTGTTCTTAAATCCAGAAATTGTATTTCAAAGCTATTAATGCCAATTTCAAAAGGAGAAAATTAACTGATAGCTCGGTTATCGTAGATCTTTGACAAATGCTAAAGTTTGTAAGTTTGATATTTATCAGAATAAGATGTAGGTAATGTTTTTCGTACCAAGTTTGTTTACATAAAAATATAATTGCACTTTCCGTGGATAGTTGTGCCAGAGCCGCACCTAAGGAGACAAAGAGCCACATGCGGCTCCGGAGCCGCACTTTGCCGACCACTGCTTTAAGCGATACTTCTCAGACACTTTATATCAATCGCCAGGAACATAATATAGTTTCTTCATACTGAAGTTTCTCCTGATTTATTCTTATCAACAGATAATAAGTCACATTCTTAATTTTTTTAAACTATCATTATCATAAAGATAAAATAGATAAACACAAAATATTTGCAGAATTCTGTAATTATAAAAGGAAAACACTTAATAGAAGCTTATGAGTGTCTCCATGTACAAGCTTTCGCTTATCTTGATAACTGGAGACATTTTTAAAATTTATACAACCAAAAACCACTGACCCTATTATTTTTAAGAAGCTTTAAGTATTTTTGTGTAAATGACTAAACGTCATTATTCTATCTTAAGAAACCGTATAAATCAACATGTGTATATTAATATTGGAAAGCACTAAAAAGTTTATTTTTTCACTAAAAACGACTTATACAACCTATTTCATTAATTTTTCATATTCCATTAAGTCGCCAGACTGGCTGGGTATATAATTTTAAGCCATGGTAAATTATTCTCTTGTCATAAAAACATCATTAATGTTTATTTTGAACTCACTGTCACATGACCGGTCCTGTTTGAAACCCAACAACCCAATTCAAATATATATTATATATTTTTGAACATGACAATTTAGATTAAGTTCTGTTTGTTCCTTAAAAATGGGACATGGCATGTTAGGTGTCTTGAATTTCCTAAACTTGTCCCATGTGACTGATTTTTTTAGTGTTTTATAGGCTTATTATTTAAGGAAATCGATGTAGTAATATTGTTGCTAGATAGGTAAATGTCATTTTATACCGGGTGTAACAATCATCTGTGTTTTATCCTTTAAGTTCGGAACACTTTGTGGAATATTCTAGCATATATAAAATATTGAAATTAAAAGTCGATTGTAGCCTTAAGCTTTATATTAACATATTCTTTTTTGATTCAGTTGCCTATGTTGGATAATAAAAAAGTTAGGTACGTTAACAACCTAAAATCCATCCCTAAAAATAGAAAAGCGTCAGGGTCTGGCGACATAGCACCAGAACTGCTCAAATATGGTAGCAACACACTGTATGAATACCTAAGAGATCTATTTAATAGATGTATGAATGGCGAAGTCACACCGAAAGAATGGAAATTGTTTGTAATTTCAACAATACACAAGAAAGGCAGTAAAAATATATGCGATAATTACCGGGGAATATCTGTCACAAGCACCATCAGCAGAGTTTACGGAAAAATTATCAAAAATAAAATAGAAGAAGAATACAAGGACTTAGAAGCCGAAGAGAAAGCCGGTTTCCGCGCTGGCAGATCCACTGACCACCTATATTGTGTAACACAGTTAATAGACAAACAAAAAATAGCCTACAGTCAAGAACTGCATTTAGTGTACATATACTTAAAAAAAAAGCATACGATACTGTACCACAAAATAAGCTTTGGGAAGACTAACATCAGTCTGAACTTCATTAAAGCTGTAAAAAACCTATACCACCATAACATAATATAGCAAAAGTTAAGCTAGGCAAGGAAATCTCGTCAGGATTTGAAGTGAATAAGGGTCTTAAACAGGGCTGCTGTCTATCGCCGACACTATTTAAAATATATTTAGAGCAAGTTTTTAAATCCTGGAAAAGGAAATGTAAGAATATGGGTATACCGCTGAATGATGATAACATGCTATACACTCTATGTTTTGCGGATGATCAGATTCTTATGGCCCAGGATTATCACGATATTGAATATATGACCCGAAAAATCATAGAAGAATACCGGAACTGGGGTTTAGAAGTGAATACCAAGAAAACGGAATATATGTGCGTTGGAGGTTATACAGCAGGATCTAAGCGTTGGAAAATGAAATAACTATTAATCACTGTCAGGAATATAAATACTTAGGTCATAAAATTACACAAGATGGAACATTGGACAAGAATATCCAAGAAAGGTGCACACAAGGAAGAAAAGCTATCGCATTATTGAACAAAATCCTGGGACCAAAGTATCTCCAAAGAAAATAAACATAACATCTATAACAGCATTGTTAAGAGCATTATAGCATACAGCAGGGAAGTTTGGCCACTTAAAGAAAAATCCGAAAATATGCTCAGAATAACTGAAATGGACTTCTGGAGAAGATCTGCTGGTATATCAAGATGTAAAGCATACAATAATGGACGATATAAAAACAAAGCAACTAAGATGGTTTGGCCACGTACAACGTATGGAAGGCGACAGATTACCCAAGCAAATGCTACGATGGGCACCAAAAGGACGGCGGAAAAGAGGAAGACCTAGGAAAAGCTGGATAGAGCAATGGCGATTGGGAATCGGAAGGCGATTGGGAATCGGAAGACGTCGTAGAACGTTATGAACCGATTATATATATATTATATACGTTAACAACCTGCCATGGTTCTTATCAATAAATCCTCATTTTCGGCTTAGTTTAATAAACAAGCCTAAAATAGGCTATGAGAAATTAACAATTTAATAGATATCAAATTGTTGACAGTCAAAAAGTGTCTGGTCTGTTGTGAAAATTAGTAGATTCATCATTTCAGTTTCAATTAAGTCCTTATTTTTTTGGTGTTTGGCGGAAATGGAACGCGCTATAAGGAATTTGACTCGCGATAAGTGTGTTCAAGCAGTGATCTTACATAGCGAAGGACTTAGCTACCATGCTATCGGTTCCTTATATTGATAACAATTTTTTGCTAATGCACGGTAATGCAAGACGAACTGTAACCGAATATATACAACAGTATTTACAATAATCTTCGGATATTGAATTGGCCATCGCATAGTCCGGGTCTAGGACGTTTCATCGCCGCCAGTTCATCGCTGCCGTTTCGATGCCGCCAGTTCATCGCCGGCCGTTTCGATGCCGCCGGTTCATCGCCAGTCAGTTAATCGCTAACTGATATATCTCCGAATTTTCGACAGTTACATTTATTATTTATTTTTAGTATTAATTAGGAATTCTAGGAAATGCGAGATATGACCATTCCCGTTGCCATACTTGATCTTTTAATAGACTTTTAAACTTTTATAATATAAAATATAATTTAACACTACAAATTTAATACTGTTTAGTATCAAATTTAGGGGAAGTAGAAATAGAACAGTAAATTAGTATAATAATATTTTTTATCTATTTATTGGTCATAAGTTTTGAACTGAATTTAACGTCGTGTCGTGTCATCTCCCATAATACAAGATCAACTGACTAACTGGCGATGAAACGGCCGGCGATGAAACGGCCGGCGATGAAATGGACTGGCGATGAACCGGCGGCGATGAAACAACGTCCCATTCCGCATAGTCCAGATATTAACCCGATCGAATATTTGTGGTACATAATTGGCAGAAGACTACGATAGCGATTGCCACTTCCTAGAACCTTACAAGAGGTAGAAACAGTAGCTCTCGAGATTTGGAATGATATTGATCAAGACCAAATAGCATACCTCATTTGTAATATAAAAGTGCATATCTCTTTTATTATGGAACCTAAGCGAATGAATCAAAAACAAAATGTCAAGAAAGCCTAACGCTACAATTGAGTTTTAGTTTCAATATTTTATATATGCTAGAATATTCCACAGGGTGTTCCGAACTATAACATACTAAAAAAAACCCTCAAATCGGACAAGTTTAGGAAATTCGAGACATCTAATATGTCCCACTTTTAATGTGTTCCGTTAATTTTACCTCAAAGTGTATTAAGAAAAATTATACTAAAAACAAAAAATATTGAAGATATTGCTAAAAATTTATTGTGCTACAATAAATTTTGTTTTTTTATGTTTCGATTTACACTTCGAAAACTATTCTCAAAATTCAAAATATTGATGAATTAAACTAATTTTGTTTTTGTTGGTAAAAAACTTCTAATAATTTAATTTTACCGACTCATTCATATTGACAATTTTCAGGCATATTATACATTTTAAAGCATAATATGTCATTTGTTAACTGATATTGTTAATATTTTTGAGTTGGATTTCTGGGACGACTTTATTGGAAGATAGTTCATCGAGAACATGAAATCAACCTTAACTTAAAAATACCCGTCAAATAACCATTTCGTACAACTGTATTTAAAATTTGAGCTACCATGATGTTGTGCAATTGTATGAACATTTCCTTTAGAAAAAAATACCAAACTCAATCAAACTTTATCATCTTTCTCTACTAATATTTACTACAACTGTTTATCGCTACAATTATATTTTTCAACAAACTTGTATATAAAATAAAAAAACGAATACACAGATACAAAATAATTTTACTTCTTTAAATATTTATATTAAAGTGCAAATTTAATTTGCAATATTGATCTATATGTCATCCTGGTTTGCTAAAATCCCTGTATTATTTGCTTTATTATTTATCCATGGCAACGATATTTTAGTTCTAAATCAAATATGTTTTCCATTGTTGAAATAAATAAGCTTTTCATTTATCTCGATAACCTTTGTATCTATAATTATAAAAGCATTAATAATTATTATACTTAATGCATTTTAATAAAATAATTAATATTATAGAAGATTCAAGGGCATTTCGTTGGATCAAATCATTCTTAAAGCTTCAACGGAAACACATTTAGGTTACCAATTTTACCATAAGCATCTGTACATAAAAAAACTACAAAAAATTCGTTAAGTACATAAGATGGGTTGGCATAATTATTTTAGATTTAAATGGCTTGATAAGATGTTAAGATTGAGTTTTATGTACACTATCGTTGTTTTAAATTTTGTTGGATGTACTTAGAAAATTCGTTTGCGTTCGAAGGCAAACAAATCCAACCTATATTTATGTTTAGGTTTTGTAGACTATGAAAAAGTGTTCGATATTATCGAGATATGGGCGATAGAAAAAGCTCTAAATAACATCAGAATAGACTCCAGGAATAGACAACTCTTACATAACACCTATAAAACAGCAACTATGACAGTCGAAGGGGAATATAAAACAAACAAAACTAATCCCATATCTATCCGTAGATATGTTCTTACGTAGAGGCGTAAGATAAGGACAAAACTCTTCACCTTAGCTGTGGAAGACGTCTTTCAAGAACTGGAATGGGAAGACATGGGTATCAGCATAAACCGAAAGAAACTCAATCACCTCAGATATTGCGATGATGTTGTTCTTATTACAACCAACCAAGAAGAACTAGCGACAATGCTGACTCAACTAGCACAACCATCAGAGAAGATAGGATTAAAAATGAACATGAGTAAAATAAAAATCATGACAAATACAAATGACAGAATAAATATAAATCTAAATAACGTAAATATTGAGGTTGTTGACGAATATATATACCTGGACAAGGACCGACATAAATATATGGAAAGATTTGGGGAGGGGAAGGTCTATGTACAAAGTTGGAGAGAAATACGCCAAAGAAGAAGAAGTACCTAAGATGTGATATTTCATATATCAACCAATTATCATCATCGCTGGTACTACCATCCTAAAGTGACTCGACCATTCTTAAATTTCTTTGCTATTCAGTTTTATCCACTTGCGTCTGTTATGAAATTAAGGATTCGCCTGGAAAGGTTGTTTTGTTGTGACTGCTAGAGGTTTTTGACTGCTAGTTGTGCAAATCTCCTTTTTCCTTATAAGCATGTTTGTATTACTGTTGTTATATATTACCAAATACTCGTCTTGAGGTTCTTTCGTTCACAGAGGAGTAACCGATCTTTATCCGTTTGAGAAATGGTCGATATTTCAAATCCATGTCAGGACTCGCGTATGGTTTTTTGATAATATGTAATAGTTTTATGTCGACGTTTATATTATTATTATTTTTGTTCTCTGGCTTCAAATCCTGGGTTTTGTTAATCTACTCAGCCCAAAGTATCAGTAGAAGCCCGTTAAATCTATCATCTGTTTAACTCTTGTAAACAGGAACATTATCTTGATAGTAATCCTATAGTCAATGCGAAGAAAACGAGAAAACCTCATGAACTATCTCGACATGATAAATATCGGATAGAGATGGTAAAAAGACAAAAATAAAAAAGTTCGTAGTTTCCTAAATGAAACCAAATTGATCAAAGATTACTTAATAGAATGTAGTAAAATTTGGTTATCAATATTAAAATAAGAAGTATCTAAATTAAAAATACAACCACTAGTAAGTTGGACGTGCTAATTACATGCTATAAATATTTATCTGACAGGCATTCTCGAGTTAACGATGTCATGTAATTAAATGAACCATCCTCCAATAAAGTCGTTCCAGGAACGCACTTCAAAAATATTGTCAATATCATTTTTAAACATTAGGTAACAAAAGTCAACAGGAAGACGAAAGAAAGGAAGGCGCAGAACGAGATGCTTAGATGTCGTTTAAGACTACCTGAAAAGTATGGACGTAAGACAAGAGAGGAGAAGTAGAACAAGGTCTGAATTAAACGACATATGCAAACGTGGGCAAAGAGTTATGATACTAAAAGGAGGAGATACAAAAGAACTTATTTAATTTGTATTTTGAGACCGTTTCCTGAAGTGGAAATGGAAACATTAAATATGAGGTATTTTACATAAAATTGAGCTTTATCTCCTTTAAATAAAGTAAATAAAATCTGGCTTTGTTGTTGTCACTATTTTTGGTTATGTTCATAACCATAAACATAAACATAAAACAATTCCTATGTACAATAAAATGGAATTCATTAATGGGATTTGCAAAAACAAAACAAATATCAGAATTCAAGTCATTATTATCAGCACACAAGGTTATACTACATAAAAAATAAACAAAATAATGGAAGGAGTTTTCATAGCTTGGTAGAGTCAAATTCAAACGAGACGTCAAAAATTTCTGGGAAATGGGAATCTGGGAGATGACCGCCATTGCTTAACAAAATTAAAATTAGGTATTGTAGAAATTTTTGCCACTCAATTTGAATATAATTGTGGTTATTTGTTTACAAAATAGACAGAAAAATTAGAGCAGAAGATAGTTAGTTCAAATACACCTTTGGAATTTAATTGTACATATAGCAAAATCAGAAACTACTAATAAAAAAAATATTTTCGAAACAACTTTGGAAAGGAAAAAATAATTTCTTCATATTTAACTTCCTTCATAACATAAATAGATGTAACTGCATATTTTAACATGTTTTTTAGATATAAGCAAAATGTTTTTCGATGGTTTAAAAAATTTGTATTTATTGACACACTACTGAAAACGACTTAATTAAAAATGATGGAAGTTTTTTACCAAGCATAATATTTTTTCACAAAAAAACTTTTTTCCCTTAAACTGTATTAAAAATTACTGTATGAAAATTTATTTCAAATCCATGTACCCCTTAAAGTATCCCTCAAAACAAATTTTCTAATGTGATAACTAAAGGACCACAAAGAGGAACAAAAACTAAAGTTCTTATTTAAAGTACTTATTATAAATAATATGAAAATTGTCGTACTTATTATAAATACAAAAAAATTATTTAAAATTACAAAAGGGCAACCCAAACATCAGAACAACTCAATAAAAATCTAAAAGGTAGCTGTAAATTTTAATATTGGGATATTAGTAGAACTGGTAATAATCTATAAAATAGAACTGGTAAAAAATAGCGTACTTTTGAGAAAATACCGTAAAAATGAAAGACCGAAGCTGAAAATTTTGGAATAATTTTTTTAAGAAATATAGTTATTTAAATAAGCCGAAATATTGAAGCAATATTCTATTTATTTTAAGAAAGAGAAGAGCATGTAATAATGGCGAAATCAACATTCGTGTAATAATTTTTATTTTTTTTTTCAATATTTTGCGATTATAAATATTGACAAAAGTTGTACCCCGTAAGAGCTCCAAGATCTTGTAGCCAATTACTACAACTATTCATATAAAGTTGTTATTTTACATTTTGGATCTTAATATTTTAGTTTAATATGACTGGCCTTTTGGCTATGCCAGTGCCGTTAACTTAGTTAAAAAAAAATATTTTAGTTTATGGCACAAGAAATGAATTAGGTACATTGTAAAATATGAGAAAAATAATACAAAAACTGTTTTTTTGTAAAAACTCAGAGCAGATATGGACCTGTTCTCTACTGGTATTATGCAACTGAACCGACCCTGCATGACAACATTTTATCACAGATAGCATTCTTATACAGGCGATATAACCATAACCATAGTCATAATAAGAATAGGCAAGGTAAGGTATGGGCCGCTCTGTACATCGAGGTGTAACGCCAATATCAGGGACGTCATTGGTCAATATTCACTTTGAGTGATCTAGCTACCTTTGTCTTTCACATGAGCGGGATCTCTTAGTAAAAAACGATAAAGATACTCCTGTCGTTAAGAATCTTTACTGGAATCAAACCTCCACAATTAAGATTAAAATTGGAGATAACTACAAAGAAGAACGAGAATCTCCATACAACGAGGAGTCAGACAAGGTTGCATTTGACCTCAACATTGTTAAACGTTGACTTGGATCATTTGTTTAAAAAAAGCACTTGAAACACACCCACGTGGAATAAAAATCATCGAGAAATTACTTAATGTAATAAGATATGCGGACAAAATAGCAATTCTGTCAGGAATCATTGAAGGTCTTCAAATTCTGCCATTTTTACGAAGTGGGCGAGGAAATGGGCATTAAAATAAACTAGAACAACACCAAAATTAGTCTATATCCGTGACCCACATAAAGGAGTCCAGGTTGAAAAAGTTCTGAAAGTTACATATTTAGGAACTGTCATAATGGAATAACTAGATCCACACATAAAAATAAAACGCAGAATAGCAATGGGTAAAACCACTTTTCTGAAAATGAAGACATTTCTTTGAAACAATTATCTCAGTTTAGAACTAATACAAAGAATAATTAAGTGCTATGTTTGGTCTGTAGACTTGTATGGAGAAGAAGTTTGGACCCTAAAAGTCGCAATCATGAACCAAACTAAGCATTATAAATGTGGATTCACAGACAAATCTTAAATATACCTTACACGACACAAGGAAAACTAACAAGGAAAGGAAGGTAAAGGAGGATCAGCAAACAGAGAATTACTAAAGACAGTTAAACATTAGAAACCTCCTTATTTGGGACATATATTGAGGAAAAATCGATAATACTCCAACTAATTCTTAAAGGCAAAAAGAAAGTCGGAAAAGTTTAGAAAGAAAATATTATGTTCCTTGGCTAAAAAATATTTCTGAATGGTCTCAGATACTCAAATGTCCAATACAGGACAATTATTATTCTATATGGCACAAGATCGAAAAGCCTTCGCAATGGTGATCGTCAATGTTGGATAATTATAATAAAGCACGTGAAGAAGATTAAAAAAAAGTGAACAAAACTATTTTTCAATATCAATATTTAATTTAGGTTAATTTCAGGCTTTACATAAAAGTTGTTACCTCATAATATATTAAATACCTCATTTATCCCACATACATAGTTGATTTTTTGAATTTTTACGCTATTAAAATATCTAGGTATAATTTAAAATAGCATTATAAAATATACTAAATGCATAAAAAGGGCGAGTAACTGGATTAGCAGAACTGTAGAGACATTACTTAGGTTAGTACAGTAGAGCGTCGACAATCCGAACCCTGGTAATCCGAACGTTCGCTAATCCGAACGCAAAAAAATATATAAAATTAAAAAATATGATCGCGGACCGAATTTTTGGATTTAATATGACAATATGGGCAAAATATGACCTCGGATTTTTTTTTGTTTATGCAGAAATCCATACAATATATTTGTTTATTATGCAGATGTTTTATTCCTTGTAACTAAAACGTATGTACATAAATATGTACATACTATGTTTATGAGCTTGGTATGTATTTTGAACATATTATGTTCGAAAATCCGAACAATTTGATAATCCGAACTACCCCTGTACCAATTAGTTCGGATTATCGACGCTCTACTGTATCTGCGTACCTATAAAATCTTTGGCAATGTATTGTTTGAAAGATATAAACATTTTACAAAGGATATTGTTGGTCAATATCAATGTGGATTTACTGCTGGAAAGTCAACTATGCATCAAATTCAAGCACATAGGCAGATTCTAGAACAGTTACTAGAATATAACATAGATACACACCATCTCTTCGTCGACTTCAAAGCAGCGTATGACAGTGTTAGAAGTACTGCATTATAATTATAATGCAATCATAGACTTTGGATCCCACCTAAGTTAGTTAGATGGAACCAACTAACAATGCAAAACGTAAGCTCGTGGGTTAGAATTAAAGGAGAAAACTCTACGTTCTTTGAAAATAATAATTGTCTAAGGCAGGAGGACGCGCTGGCGTGTCTCCTCTTTAATATTACCTTGAAAAAGGCAATCAGAAAATTAAATATTAGAATGAATGGAACTAGTTTTAATAGTACTAGTAATACATGAGATACATCGTGCAGTGTTTTACAGGGCTTGCGAACGCGGCAAGTGAATTAGGACTTGTAAACGAAGAAAAAACCAAATATATTTATATTGGTTTCTAAAAACTCCCGAAATATTCAACAGAGAAGTCAAATTAACGACCATACCTTTGAGCAAGTCAAAGAATTTACATATATTAGATCGCTAGTAAACGCAACAAACACGACAAGCAACGAAATAAAAAGTAAAAAAATAAAAATAAAAAATAGAATAAAAATATAAAACGTGCAGTAAAGCTCAATATAAATTACAAGTCCTTAATAAGACCGGTTTTGTTATACGGGGCTGAAACCGGCGCACATGGATTCGCTCCCAACCCCTATAAAACCACTTTTATTGTACACGAGTTGGCTCCGAAACTCATACCCGAAAGTTAAGTTATGACCGAAGGGTTAGGTCTTCCTACCTGAACCCGGGAGCGAATCCATGTGCAGCCGCTGAAACGTGGACCTTATCTCAAAATGATGAAAGCCTTCTTGGTAGTTCTGAAACAAAAATTTTTAGAAAGGTTTTTGGAGCCGTCAATGAAAATGGGCTATGGTGTTGAAGATACAACTTTGATCTATATCAGATATACACCGATCCAGATATTGTGACGTTCGTTAAAGTGCAGACTTATATGGGCTGGACACATTGCTAGGATGTCATATCACGAATACACGAAGAGATTAACCAGAGGGCACAAGAAGTTGAGGACGACCACAAAGAAGATGGATTGATGATGTGCAAGAAGACGTAAAGATTCTAAGGGTCACAAAATGGAGGGAAGTTGCCAGGAATCGGCAGGAGTGGCGACTTCCTTGTGAGCAGGCCAAGATTCACAACGAATTATCGAGCCACTTGTGATGATGATGATGAAGAAGCTATTAAAATTGCTTTAACATAATATTTCCCAAAACATTGCAAAATATTTTGCACCAAAGTTTCTTGTTCTTCTTTAATTGTTTTTTTTTACCTTCCATTACTTTCAATACTATTTATTATTATTTTATCCAAACGGTATTTCATTATTTATTGAATTAAAGTGTTGGCTGGTTTAAACGAACAGTCCATTTAAGAATGAATTTGGCCATTTGTGATTTGACCCTGTATTATTTCATTGAAATACACCAACAATAAAAAGGTGTTGACTTTGTCATAGGTAAAACAAATACTGAGTTAATTTGTTAATTATTCAAAACAAACTTACAGTACCAATATGTTTACTCAAAAACAATTTATTATATAAGACGAAGTAATGAACAAAATATGATTGGCCGAACGACAATTCAAGATGGATTTTCATAAACGAACTAGGTAATTATAAGTTTTAGTGTTGTTTAAACAAAAAATATGGCGCACAAAATATACAAATAAAGTTTCTTTCTAGATGGAATGTTTATTTATAAACGAATATTTGGTTTGCATGTTTGTTTGAAATTTCAAAGTTTCCAATTTTCTACATGAAATTCAGTCTTTTTATTTAATAGGTATATTGATGAATAACTTTAGAAATATGATTTATTTTTTTGTTTTATATTGAGGGAATAATAGGTATTCTTTATCTAAATATTATTTACTGTTTATATTATAATTAGCAAAATTAATAAAAGTTGGGAAAAAACTAAAAAAAGTATCAAGGAAAAGAAAATAGGTTTAAAAAAGGAGGAGAGATGAGAAATAATCTACGAGGTGCAGTGCTAAGTTAATCAAAAAACGAGAAGTGACAAACAAACCAGTATGTGTCTATAATAGTAGCTATATTATGTTACGTTAGAGAATCGGAAGGGGTGATTGAACATCATTTATTATTTATTAATCTTTTACGTAAGGAATTAAGCTATGCTCTGCAATCCGATGGGTGTGGAGAGGACAACGCAAAAAAACATTCTGGTAAATCTATCTAAGGATTTTATAAGTGGAAATAATGGCAATCTATCACTTCGTGGAAGAAATAGAAAGGCAGAAAAGAATGTTCCGTTCAATTTAAGGCACCCAATTCTGTAGAAGTCAATTCTAAGCTAGTGTGGGATTATGTGGGTGCCCTAAATAAACTAAGAGACCGTAGGAAGGTTACGGTAGCCTGCCTATCGTGACACGAGGGTCATAAGGGCAATTAAAAAGCAGATAAAATGACCAAGCAAGGTTCATCAACGACATTCGTTGGACCAGAACCTTTCTGAATAAAAAGACAGTAACAAGATCTGCTACAAGAAAGTGGGTAGCTCACAAATCTATGGAATTGCAGGAGGAATTCATCAGGACAAAGACACGCGAAACAGTACAGAACATTCGACAAAATTTACGGAGACCTAATAAGCAAATACAGGAAAACAGTCTAAGTCATAGTAGGTATGTTAGAAGGGTATTGTAAGCTGAATAGACAGTTAAAGATGATGGGATTGACAGATGATGAAGAAGTTCTGTTACCTAGAAGTAGAAACAGCAAAGCAGTGTGACAGCCTGGCAAATACATGGTTCTTTGCATTAGGCGAAGAAAATTCACCGGCAAAGAGCTACATGGAAGGTTCAGTCTAGAAGTTATTAGACCTTTTAAAAAAGGTCAGGCTAGATAATGTAATCTAGGGCTAGAGAACCACAATAGATCTGAAGAGGTGGCAGTGGAATAGGCCAAACACTTTAGAGAAATTAAAATTAAAAACAACTAAAATTTAAAAATTTAAAAATTGTGTACGAAAACCTAACGAGAAGATAATATTTGACAGACACATTTAAATATCAGCAATATGGATAATGGTTTACAGATCGATTGAATTTTGATTGATTGAAGAGTGAAGTGATACTTAATTATAGGAAGTTATTAGTTATGTTTAGTTAGAAACATTTGTAACGGAGTGTCTAAAGAAGAGATCTTTCGAGCTTTAACAAATATTTTACGTAAGAATTAGGGTTTAGATTTCCCTTTGACCAAAATAACTCTTTAATTATGGAGGAAAATATAAATTTCATTTTGAATTAATATAGATATGTAATAAGAAAATTTAGAAAGGATATAAATCGAAGCAAAATTTATAAATGAAAACAAAACAAAACTCAATCAACATCTTTAAATATGATGAGATTAGCTATAGATATTTATTAAGGGGATAATTTATAAATATAGTATATGTTGGTATATAAATATATACAAATAGAAAATAAAATAATTTTATTATAAGTACTTATAAAAATAAAATGTTTAAAAACTTTTTTTAAAAATTTAAATTTATATTAATTATTTTACTAAATTAACAATTTATTTAAAATAAAGTGTTAAAAATCTTCAATGTAAAGCGAATTGACATTTTCTTAGTATGGTTTTAGGTATACAAGGTACTAGATATTAAAAAGTGTATATGACAACATTCGAATATATATTAATTATTATATGTTTAAGCGAAAAGTATTTATTTTTCTTCAAATTTAACATGACTGATAATTAAAATTTGTAAAATTTAAAAAGAAATAAAAAATATAAATTATTTATAAGCATAATTAAAATCTCCGAATTTTTCCAAATTTTTAATATTGCAAAATAAATTATTATTATAAATATTCAAACCACTTTCATAAATTTGTCACTAAATTGATTTAAATTAGATATATTTTTATTTACGTCTCAATACTAAACAACGTAAAATATTAACGACTAATAATTAATTTTTTTTATTAAAAACTTTTATTTTATAGTAATAAATTACGTACCTATACTAGATCTAATTAACCGAATATTGAGGGAAGGGTCAAAAATAGAACTCAAAGATTAGAGGTATTTATGCAAAACCGAAATTCAGCGATGAATAAAAGGAAAAATTTAAAAAAAATCTCAAGCAAGAAACTAGAAAATATAAATATTATCGAAAGCACAGTCATATACATACATGAAATGACTGCATATTGCATTACATTTTCTTCAATGGAACAAAAAATAAATTCTGTAAAGAATGTATGATGTAGGTACTAACTATATTTATTATACAAAATATAAATATATGAAAGATAATTAAAAAGACAATTTTTTGAAAAGCAACGAAAAAAATCTGTATAAACATTAATGAATGTAGCACATTAAGAAATCTCTAAAATACTAAATCTTCACTAACGTCGATCAAGAAGTAAAAAAACCTAAGACAAAAAATATCTTGGAAATGAAAAAAAACATGAATGATGTAACTATATTTTTAGTATACCTACAACATAAATGTGAAAAATAATTACAAAGACAAATTGTTGAAAAACAACGAAAAAATCCTTTATAAACATTAATCAACGTAGCATATTTTTAAGAAATCTCGAAAATATTAAATCTTCACGAACTTCGATGAAGAAGTAAAAAATTCGAAGACAAAAAATTTCTTGGTAATGGAAAAGACAGATGATTATTAAGAAAATATTTATTTAATGTACGTTATGATTTTTATTATTGAATCCAAAATATGAATACAAATATTAAAAAATTATATCGATAATTAAAGTAAAAAAAAATGAAGTTATGTAAATAATGAATATTTAAATTATTAATTAAAATTTTTGCATGATTACGAAGTACACATATATTAAAAAAGTGATAAATTTTTTAAAATATTTAATTATAGGTACTTTAGTAAAATAATTTATTATTAATCAATTAATTTTACTAATATAAATACCAAAAGAAATGGTACGAATATACAAAACATCCAGAAAGTAATAACAAATTAAAATGCATATAGAGCACGTTGCAATCATCAATAAATTAAATGCCCTTATGTTTACGTGATAGCTATAGCCAAGGTCAGTATTGAAATTATTGGTTATAGATTATTTCGGAAATATCAACAAAATATACACCAATTATTTTCCTATTTGTTTGTTTATATTTGAATTGGTATTTTGATAACAATTAAAAAATAAGTACAGCAACCTTCGCGAAAAAAATATCGTTACAGGTGAAATATTTCAATATTGTTTTTTGATTTGTTGGTATTATTATTTAAAAGAAGGTAGATGTAGAAAACGTGGATGTAGAAGCGTAAATAATCTAAAAATAATAAAGTACCTGGGCAAAAGAGGCCAGCATACGAGTTTCGCAATACTTCATCGGTGGTGGTAAACACAACACTCACAGAACAACACCTAAACACAACTAAACACATAAACGGTAACAGCCTCTATTAATTATTTCTTTTTCGCTAGAAAGAACAAGAGTTAGTTGTGTTGTTGCGCAAAAGGGTCATTGAAGATGCTAGGACGATTTCGTAGGCGGTCCGCGCGATCATAGATGCGCCGCTGCCGTTGCACTTTGTGTTGTTTGTATGTGTGTATATCTATAGCGGTGCCGGCAATAGGAACGGCGGGCGGACGCACGCAAGTCACTCCGCGCAATACTGACACCTCCACTTTACCACCTCCCCGAAGGTCCACATCTTCCAGTTGCAAGCTGTACCCCATCCTTCGAGTCTAGCCTTCGCCTGGCCTGCCGTGTCTCCTGTCCCGCACCTCATAATAAACTGACAAATACCCCGCCAAATTATTGTATTAGCTTGATGTGAAGCAAAAACTACATTTCGAGTCCTCTTCACGTGAGCTTTAGCTTTGGTTTTGTTTATTCAATCTTTTCTGGATAAAAAATTTTAAGACTCGACATTTTACTTTCTATCAGTCACACTTAGACTTTTTATCCTGCTATCAAAACTAACCTGTCTCTAGTATGATTATACAGAGAGGACTATATATACAGAACGTCAAAATATATCTTGAAAACTTGAAACACCTCAAGCAAAATGATAAATGTATAAAAAATAAAAAGCACAAATATAAACATAATAAAAAAGTTCAAATTTAAATATTGTTATAAAAAAAAAATGAAAAGTGTTAAAAACTCAAAAAGAAGCATCAAAGATAAAAAAAATTAGAAATTCTCTTTTTCTAAACAATGCATTTTTAGATTTTTATATGTCTCTATGTATCCGCTTCATAAACAGCCAAATGCTTATTCTTCTCCTTTTGGAATCATAACCCTGGAGGGGTCTTTGTCTGACTTGCTATATCCTTCCAGTCAAACTTTTCTTGTGCCCTTTTTCTCCATCCCTCCAATCATAGTTTTCAGAGAGTCATCCAACCATCTCATTCTGGACTTTCCTTTTTCGTCTTCATATCGGCTTTCATTGTAATATTTTCTTTGTTGTTTTGGTATCTTCTTGTCTCTGAACATAGCTACATCGTCTTTGTAGAAATTTGTACTGTTTTCTTATTTATATGACACGTTACATTGGTTTTTTTGATTGCTGCCTCAAGAACTAGGTTGAGTGTCATGGTTGATAGTGCGTTTCCCTGTCTCACTCCCACATTGATGTCAAATAGGGGAGTCACTTCAGGAGACACCTCCACTTTACCACCTCCCCGGAAGGTCCACATCTTCCAGTTGCAAGCTGTACCCCATCCTTCGAGTCTAGCCTTCGCCTGGCCTGCCGTGTCTCCTGTCCCGCACCTCATAATAAACTGACAAATACTCCGCCAAATTATTGTATTAACTTGATGTGAAGCAAAAACTACATTTAGAGTTCTCTTCACGTGAGCTTTAGCTTTGGTTTTGTTTATTCAATCTTTTCTGGATAAAAAATTTTAAGACTAGACATTAGTTTCTATCAGTTACACCTAGACTTTTTATCCTGCTATCAAAACTAACCTGTCTCTAGTATTATTATACAGAGAGGACTATAAATATATACAGAACGTCAAAATATATCTTGAAAACTTGAAAAACCTCAAGCAAAAGATAATAAAAAAGTTCAAATTTAAATGTTGTTTTAGAAAAACAATTAAAAGTGTTAAATACTCAAAAAGAAGCATAAAAATAAAAAAAAAATAGAAATTCTCTTTTTCTAAACAATGCATCTTTAGATTTTTATATATGTCTCTATGTATCCGCTTTTTAAACAGCCACCTTCTTATTCTTCTCCTTTTGGCATCATAACCCTGGAGGGGTCTTTGTCTGTTGTTGTATCTCCTTGTCTCTGAACATGTTCCAGCCGTGACAGTCTTTGACTTTTTACAAATCTGAGAATATCGGACCCTTCATTTAATAAATAAATTCATAATTAATCTAACATGGAATTCAAGAGTCCCAAGTCAATGGAGGAAGAGCGAGGTCATACCCACCTTAAAGAAAGGAAAAGACCCGAACCTGACTGTTAGCTACCGGCCAATATCCCTCACAAGCTCTTTATGCAAAGTAGCCGAAAAATTGGTTCTGGACAGACTAAACCGAGCCATAACCCATCTTGAACTGATTGATGACGCACAAGCTGGCTTCAGGAAACACAGGAACACCATGGACCATGTAGTCGATTTCGCCCAAAAAGTCGAGGATGCTTTCCACCGTAAGATGTCAACAGTGGCAGTGCTAGTAGACCTCAAAGCTGCATACGACACAGTAAGGAGAGTTTTGCTGTTACACAAGATAGCGAAGTCTGGAATTGACGGCAAACTATTCAATTGGATAAAATCCTTTCTCGGAGAAAGGTATCAGAGAGTCAAATTTTACAAACACTGTTCCAAATTCAGACTGCAAAGACAAGGGCTGCCACAAGGAGCTGTCATCAGCTGTCAATTGTTTAACTTAATGATAAACGATGTGCTCGCAATGATCAGAAAGACACCTGGTATGGAAGCCCTCCTGTATGCCAATGACCTCCTAATATGGGCATCAAGTAGCAGTGTGAAAGCGCTCGAGGGAGTAATGAACCAGGCTCTGAAAAATCTAGAAAAATGGGCGGATAAAAACTGCCTAACTGTCAGTACAACCAAAACCGTATATCAAGTACTTACCCTTTCAACAAAATAGACTGCTGTCAAGCTGACATACAAAGGAGTTGATTTGGAAAGACAGGATGTAACAAAATACCTGGGGATGTACATAGATCAGAAAATGACCTGGAAACCTCAAATCGACGACATTTCAGAGAAAGCCACAAAGAGATGTCGACTGCTCAAACGTCTCACAGCAACAAAGTGGGGCGCCACGCAAGATGTCCTGGTAGCAACATACAAAACCTATGTCCGGCCGATATTAGAATACGGGAGTGAAGCTACAATAACTGCGAGTGCAAACACCACCTCCAAGCTTGAAGTCGCCCAGAACACTGCCCGTCGCGTCATCACCGGTGTTCCAAAATCAACACCGATTACATCAATGGAAGCCCAGACCGGTATTGAACCAATACAATACCGCAGAGAGCAACACGCGTTAACCTTCTGGAAAAGGAAGAGACGAATAATTCCACAAAAATGGGACGAATATAGACAAGCAGCCTCACGTCTTAAAACACAAACCACTCCGCTTACAGTAGCAAACAAAATCATGGAAAAATACCACATTGACCTGTCGGAAGCCGCCCCCTTCCCAGCGCAAACTACACTGGCCCGCTGTCTACCAAACACAGAATTGCTTCTCGAAAACCATAACGACCCGAAGCACTTATCGTCAGACATTGTCCTAAGGAAAGCTGCCCTAGAGACGATAAACACCAAGTACCCAGCGCATGAGTGGCTCCATATCTACTGCGATGGCTCCTCGATACCGGACTCGGGAAGAACAGGAGCAGGATATGTCTCAACGTTCTTCAAAGGCTCCATAGCTGTGGGTGCCCCTCTCACCAACTACGACGGCGAAATTGCTGCTATACACGAAGCTGCAAAAAATCTTGAGAATTTCCAACACCCCCAAAAAGTTGCCTTCTTCATCGACTGCCAAGCCGCAATCCTCGCCCTGTCGACAAATCGATATACCGACTGTGTCAAAACAATATCTTGAAACTATCGTTCAACTATCGAACTTGCTGGAAAAAGGGTGGCTGATTACTCTACAATGGATCCCTAGTCATGTCGGTGTTGAAGGGAATGAAGCGGCGGATGAACTTGCAAAAGAAGGCACTACTCTTCCACAGCCCCCTAGCTTCCAATCGTACACATCAGCAAAATCCACCATTAGAAGAGAAATCAAAGCGAAGATAATAGAGCAGCAAGTACAAGCCGGTGCTGGAAAATCTTGGGCCCACCTAATAGAGTCACCAATCCCTCGGAACTTGCCGAGACCCATTAGTGTAGCCGTGTTTAGAACAACTACGGGACATGACTACCTGGCTTCCCATCTACATCGCATCGGCGTCCGCGAAAATGACAACTGTCCACTATGTAATCAGTCCCAGATGGATGCTGCTCACCTCACAGTGTGCCTAGCCCTGATAACAGACCCACCCGAGGACGATGAAGATCGCCTACGAGAAACGGCTCGTCTATACTGGTCAGCGCGCCACCAAATGGCTAACATGCCAAGGGTGAGCGTTGGCTAGTAAGTAAGTAAGTAAGTTATTTAATAAATTCATTTCATCGTTTCTCCTGATTCTTCATGTTTCCTCTTCCTCTTGCACCGTACCGTATACTTTTGTCAGTATCTTTCTCTCGAATGTTTTGAGTTGGACTTCATCTTTTTTTGTCCTTACCCAAGTTTCACAACCATAGGTTACTACGGGTCTAATTAATGTTCTTGACATTATTAACATCTGACAATTTAGGATATGGTATTTTTGGTTAAGCTCAATTATTCAAAAATATTTAGAACCTCCTACTACATCCGGTAACGTCGTATAAAATGATGATCTCATTTGAGATTTTTCTTCTAATTTTTTCATCTAATTCTTTAAAATATTTAAAGGTTCTTGCATTAGTTCATCTACCATTATGTTTAGACTTGCATCTCTCGCATTTTGTACTTCATTCATTCAGATATAGGGCTATCTACTGAAATAATCAGTACTACTTGACTCGGAAAACGTCAGGAGAGAAGTTTTGGGGGATAAAGAGATTTGGTGGTGGTTAAACGAAGTACAAGAAAAACAAAAGAGAAGAAAAAATTATATAAAAAATGGCAATAAAATAGATCACCAAATAGAAACACATATCTAAAAAACTATATGGTCGTCAGAAAGGAAGCGATAGTAGCAGTACCAAAAGCTAAAGCAGAAGTGTACACAAATCTATACGATGAACTTCCCTGGTACTGGATGTACCAGGAAAGGTTAAACAAAGATATATCAAATAGCCAAACAGAGAGCAAAGAAAAAAAATTAAATTATATATTTTCGAAAGAAAATAATAAAATACTAATTCACGAAAAGGATTCACGAAAAAGTACTTTAACAGTATGGTAAATGAAAAATTTGACAGAAAACCAGTTGAGTTAAAGGACATAGTAACAGCAATGGTCACCAAAATAACAAATGAGTAAGTGGTTTAAGCACTCCAAAAAATTTAGAAAGGAAAAGCAGCTGGACCAAGTTGGCTAACAGGCTTATTTAATAGAATTATGAAAGTTGGACACTTGAATTATGAATATCAGACGAATGAAGAAGTAGTACCTGTTTACAAAAACAAGGGAGATATACAACAATGCACAAACTATAAGGCCGTAACACTACTTAGTCACACCATGAAAATCTGGGAGAGAGTAACTTATACACAGATACGTGAAGAAACCGAAATATGAGATAATCAATTTGGCTTTATGCAAGGCAGATCAACAACAGATGCAATTTTCATTATAAGGCAGTTGCTGAAAAAATACAGGAATAGAGAAACAAACGCTCATATGGTATTCATTTATTTTGAGAAAGCATATGATAGAGTTCCTCGAGAGATTCTGTCGTGGGCACTTAATAAGAAAGTAGTCCCCGGTGAATATGTAAAGATTGTGAGAGATAACGTATGAGGAAGTAACAACTAGTGTTAGGACAGGTGTGGGAGAGACTGATAAGTTTCATGTGAAAGTAGGATTGCACCAAGGCTCGGTGCTTAATCTTTATTTATTCTCATTAGTTTTGGATCAGATAACAGCAAAACTACAGGGTAACATTCCTTCGTCTTTAATGTATGCTGATGATGTGGTATTGGTGGGAAATAGTAAAGGCGACTTAGAACAAAAACTGGAACAGGAGAAACAATCTCTTGAGGAAAAAGGTTTAAAACATAGTAGGACAAAGACAGCGGAGATGGATTACTTACGTACAGCATGCAGGTTATCTAGATTAGAACACATGTAATTACCAAATGAGGAAATAAGACAACGGACAAAGATTGTATATTCCACGGTTGAGCATATAGAAACAAAGAAATTGCTGTGGTATGGTCATGTTATGAGGATGTCAAAGGAATGATGGCCAAAAAGAGCATTAAGTTACACACCCACAAATAGAAGAAGAAGAGGAAGCCCTACAGAAACATGGAAGAAAGGCATAGAACCGTCTATGGCAGATAGAGTTATTGAAGAAAACGAATGGGTGGATAGAAAATGATGGCGAGCGAAATGTGGGATGCGGAGGAGACCGTAGGAACCCCACTGCTTATATATTATATATGGACAAAGACAGAGTAGGTATTTGGGATGTTCGTTTAAAGATGATATACTACAAATAACATGACATCTCTGGATGGTGAAATGATTTTGAAAAGTGAGAGTTTTAAGTACCTTGGATCGGTATTACAGAGTAATGGTGAAATGGATGGAGATGCATCTATAGAATTAGGGTTGGATGGTTGAAATGAAGGGAAAAAATGGTGTGTTGCGTGAAAGAAAACTTCCCATGAAGCTAAAAGGAAAATTCTATCAAACAGCCATAAGACCGGCTATGATGTAAGGAACTTAACTTTGGACAGTTAAAAAGAAAGAGGAACAACGAATGCATGTGGCAAAAATGAGGATGCTTAGATGGATGAGTGGAGTAATTAAAGATAAAAGTAGGAATATGAGTATATTAGGTATATTAGGAGACGTCTAAATGATGAGTATAACTTGATTGCTTATCAAAAATAAACTTTTTAGTCCATAAACTTCATTTATTATATTTCATTCATAATTACATTTTTGGTTATTTTCGTTATCTAGAGCTTCGTTCTTCCATTATTTTTAGTTCATGTAATTATTTATCTAGATAGCTTTACTGTGTTCCCCTTTTTATTCTATCTCTATTAAACAAAAACTAACTTATTTTTGTAGATGTAAATACTGGTACTAAAAATTTTACAAACTTTACAAATAAACATCTTACAATATGCCCGTGGATTTTACTGCATCTACACCAAATCTACATCATCCCTCTACCTAAATAATATTGTGAAACATTAAGGCATATGAAAACAAAAATCACAATACTTTAAAAAGTTCTTAATGCTCGGTAATCTCTTTCTAAATAGGTTAAAAATTAGGGCGAAAGGCGAAAAAAGTCCCAATATGAATTTAAAGAGCAATTTAAAAAGCGCATATTTTCTTTTTGATTTATTAGGCTGAATTCACATAATAGGCAATTATTATGAGGTCGAAATGTCTTCCTTCTTTGGAACCGCATCGCTTTCACATCCCTTTTCGCATCAGTCATAGGCGTAGAATGAACAATACACAATCTAAATGTTTTACGAAATATTGAAACAATAAAATTAAACACAAATATAATTTTTAAGAAAGTTTTAACATCAAACATAGTCACAAAAATAATGAAAATATTGATACACAGAACTCTAATTAAGCCCGTACTCGCTTACGTGTCAGAAACGTGAACGATGGTCGATTACAGAAAGTAATGAAGAACGTTTAGTTAGGCTGTTTTGAACGTAAAATCCACAGAAATATTTATAAAGGCGTACAGGAGAACGGATTATCACGTAGACGCTATAATTTTGAGTTTTACCGCCTTTATAGTAAGCCTATACTAAATTTACAATCAAGATACAGTAGAAATAAACAAACTGAGACAGGTTAAATTCTACTAGGAGCACTCCCGAACCATAATTTAGAATGTATAAACTTTGGAAATCATGATTTGGGATTTACAATGTGTATACATTGTAAATTATGATTCGGGAGTTCTCCTAGTAGAATTTAACGTGTCTTGGTTTGTTTATTTCTACTGCATCTTGATTGTATATTTAGATTAGTATTGGTGGGTTCATCAAAATAAACACGCTACGGTGGCTAGGTCACTTAAAGAACCAGATGGAGCCGTCGAAATACATTTATAACCCAAGACCAGATGGAGTGAAGAGAAAAGACAGGCCCAGAATACAACTGCTTGGGAACTATAATAATCAATGGGTCGTGGGACAATACCCAAGAGATTAGATGTCGTATGGGAACGGAAAAACGTGCATTCTTGACGATGAGCTCTATATTCAAGAGCCATGATCTCACCCTAGAAAAAAAATAAGGCTGCTTAAATGTTACGTGTACTCAGTGCTTCTATACGGAGTAGAAACATGGACATTAATGGCGGAAAATCTTTCAAAACTTCAGGCTTTTGAGCTACGGTTGTAAAGAAGGATCCTGAAGATACTGTGGACAAACAAAGTCACCAATGGAGAAGTGCTATGGAGGATGAACACAACCGCAGATTTGGTCAACATCGTGAAGGGCCGTAAGCTGCAGTACTTAGGACATATAATGAGAAATCGAGGCAGACACGAGCTACTCCAATGTATTTTGCAAGGTAAAATTGAAGGAAAAGGGACCCCAGGACGAAAAAGAATATCGTGGCTTGCTAATCTGTGAGTGGTATTGGTAGGTTCATAAAGATCTCAACACAACTCTTCCGTATAGCAACCAACAAAATCATCATAGCCAGAATGATCGCCATCGCTCGGAACGGACAGGCACCCTAAAAAAAGAACAAAGAAGTGTGTTTTGATACAACTGATGTCATAAACGGCATAAAATATTTAATGCTTACGTGAAAAGTGAATTTCAATGACCCAGTTAAATAACTACTGCTATTTTGGGGAAATATTTACATGTAAGTATTTTATTTGTAAATTTAACAGATCTTACAAAATAAAAATTAAATAAAAAAATATGAAAACATTTTTTTAATAAACGCTTTTCTTTGGTTCTTTCAAACTCGAAGGATTATTCGAAAAAACTGTTAGACGGACAAAAATCTCACACATTCGTTAAAAAATTGAAAAAATCTAACACATTCGTTAAAGAAAAGCGTGGGGCACGAAAAGTAAAAAAGTATCTATCCTCAGATGAAGACGATAAAGATGCGCCCCACGCTTTTCTTTAACGACTGTGTTAGATTTTTTCAATTTATTAACGAAGGTGTGATAGATTTTTGTATATATTTAATCTGTCTAACAGTTTTTTTCGAATAATCCGTCGAGTTTGAATTTTTTTATTTTTTGCTTTTTAGTTGATTTTTTTGTGTCTTTAATTTTAGTCACTCGTAACTAAATAAAAATGTTTCTTAAAAAAATATTTTCATATTTTTTTATTTTTTACTTTTTAGTCTTACACTTTTCAAATATTAAAATATATCGTAATGTTAAAAAAAAGGATGTATATGATAGACACATTTTTTTCATTTATTTCAACATTTGATACATACATTGTACATTTTCTGTAATTTCTTCATAAAATTCTTAAATCAAAATCATTATTTACACCTATTACAGTTTTCTCAGTCTTTTCATCCTCTTCTAATGCTTTACTATTGCACGGTGTAGACCCTGTTAATTTCTCGCGAATTACGAATTCTAATGTTAATTGTAGTACTAAACGTCTCTACCGGTGGTTTTTCTACTCTAAAAACCCGATTTTTTTAATTCGAGTTTTGGTTGAAGTTTTGTCTCGTATCGTATTGAAATTTGACACGAATAAGCGACGATGTTTATATAAACAAAGATGAGCCTTTAAAATCGTCGCCGCTTAGGATGTTTATAAACATGATATACAAACATGAAAAGTAGTCGGAATCGGATAAAATTTTTAAACTTTATTGTTTATTTATGAATCATAACGTAAACAATTAACGTAAAAAATAAATTATGTGTAGTTCAAATAATTAGCTACAATATTTAAAAGTTTCAAGTTTCTACATTGTAAAAAACAAGAGAATTTAAGCATTTTCCATTAAAATCGTTTTTTTTTTATTTAAACAATTAATAAACATAAATAAAAAATTTTAGTTGACTATTCGTGTAGTGTTCCCGCGAATACATAATATGTCTGCAAATTTTCATTCATTTGAATTGAAGAAAAAGCAGTCAAAATAACGTCTACAGTTGACCCAAACGATTGAACTAAAGAAAAGCGTAAAAAAATGTTTTTTAAAACAGCATTTTAAAAATTTAAGTTATATGCCTGCAATTTAAGTCATGCTAGGCAGATAAAGTTTCATCAGTTTTTCAGAATAGATATCTCACTTCATTAATATTTTGTATTTATTTGCACACAACTTTTATTTATTATTTCTTAATATCTGTTTTTATTTTTTTTCTTTAATTTCTTGTATAACTTTTACTCTCTTCTTTCTAATAACAATATCCACGTCCAACATGTTTCTTTTAGTATGTTTTACTTTGTTATTTGTATTTTTAGTATGTTGACCTCATTATCTAATTAACATTTTAACTTGTTGTATGCTTGTATTAAATGCTACTATTTATTATTAAAATTATCTAATAAATATTAATAATTAGTAGTTTATATTTATATTACACTTGATTTCATGTGCAGATTTTATTACAATGTTTTCTCTCTTAGTATATTATGTATTTCAAAATTCATTAATAAGCTTGGACCCTTGTACATTTTTTATTAATTTTCTGTAAGATATGGGCACAACCCTATTGATTATTCTTTTTGTTTTCAATTTCAATGTTCTCTGGTAAATTGTCTAACCACTGTACTTTTAATTTTGCATATATTATTTGAATATTTTCTTTTTTTTTGTGTAACATTGTTTGTCTTGGTTATTGGCTGTTTTTATTCATGTTTTTAGTGCTTTATTTTTCTTTCAATAACCTCATCATATTCTTTTTCAAACCAAATATTTGTATTTTTGTTCTTTCTTCATCCTAGCGTTTCTTCTACTGTTTTAATTCTGCGTCTTTAATTGTATCCATTCTTCTCCTATCCTATTTTCTATTGGTGTTATTTTTAGTCTTGTCTAGTTTATCAATATTTGTTTTTCTAACGCTTTCCTTTTTCCAATATTTTTATTTCTCATGGTCGGTTTTCGCGTTGCCGTCTTATTGTTGTATTATTTTTATTTGTAATCAATTATAGCTAAGACGACATCTGAGACAAATTAGGTCCCCTATAAGATATGTTGTCGTTAATTAAATTTCTGTTTTTTTTTCTTACTAACATGTGATATATTTGATTTTTAGCATTGTTACCTAATAGCATCCATGTACCTTTGTGTATTTTTTAAGCTTGAAAATCGTACTCATTATCTGCTTGTTCGTAGATACTGAAAATAAAGGAAAGCGTTTTGTCATTATCGTTTCTCCTCTATATTATTTTTTTTCTACTTCTTCCTTATACCATATTCCTTACTAATTTACAAATCGAAATCTTCTTTTATTATGATCATATGTTTTTGCAAGTTTTATCATATGCTTCTTCAAATTTTATTTATGATAAAATGTTTGTTATTGTTAAATTTTTATAAAAATCACAGTATGAGGTACGCGCACACTCACAACATGGAGTTAGTTGCTAAGTATTTCAAGTTACGTAAATATATTTATTATAATTTTTATGTCTTTGAATTTGTCTTTGTTGAGAATAGGATAATTAGTATTAAAAATTTATGTTGAAAATCTGACGTTTTTAAGATTTTCTAGGAATCATCAAGGGAAAAACAATTGTGGGGAAGCTACAGTTCATAAAAAATTACTTATTATTTTTAATTTTTGGTATTATTTTTATTTTAAGTATTAAGATTAATTTAATATTTAAATAAAAATACAATTAAACTATTTAAAATATATTTATTTCGATGAAATCATAATAATAGAAGTATGACTTCTTACGTGCGTACAAAGTACACACACTCTTTTCAGGAGTGTGTGTCAAGATTAACTTGATTTCTTTTCTGTGCCATTCCACTTCCACATATAATTTTTATATCATGATTTGTGTATTTTTTTAGTAATGTATAATATAGATATCCCAGGTTTTTGTATATCTGTCACTTGATTTTCATTTAAATCAATATGGTTCACTCTTTTGTATCAGTCTTTTTGAGTTGTTTAATTATCCTTTATGCCCATATTGTCCATTATACATATTGATATATATAATATATTATGTTTTCTAAACATATGTATATAAATCTTATATTATTTATTTTATTATCGGATATTATCCAATATAACCAATAAAGTTTAAACCCAGTTATTACCAAAATATCGGCGCTTATGATTCACCCCTCGCCCTTACGCACCCTAACGCCTTTTTGCCTTCAAATAGCCACGTTGGGTGCTTCCGGCATATTTTCATGGGAAATAACGCGTTAACGTACGCATATAAGACGTTATCATTATTTTTTATTTAATACAATGACTTATAGTTTTAACAAATATTTATATGTGGCATTGGGCAATAAAATAGAATGTAAAAAATCATCTACACATTTCTGTTTCCGTTGGTATTTAGATCTTACTGAATCAGTTAACTTTATATGGTGGTTCGGAAATTAATAGGTATACTACAATCACAATCAAGATGCACTAGAAATAAACAGACCGAGCCACTTCCAAATCATACAATGTATAGACATTTTAAATCCCAAATCATAGTTTACAGTGTTTATAAAGTGTATACAGTGTTTCACTTCTTTGGCAACATATGATCGAGCATTGTCGAGCAGAAGAATAACACCAGGTGAAAGCTTTTCTGGACGTTTTCGTCCCATTGCTTGATTAAAGCTTCATTATAGAGGATATGCACTCTAGGTTATGTTCTCGATGAGCAAGGCTCCTTTATGATAAAAGGTTGAAATTTGTATGATCGAACACTGATCAATGTGGACGGATTTTTAACAACAAACACCATAATCAAAATGACGCAGTCAAATACGAATTATAGGAAGTGATCAGTGCAATTGTTTCCAAGGTTAACCTGACTAAAGATGTGTTTCAATTGAACAAGCTTATATTTTCTTGTGGTATGTTTTCACTGAATATTTGATATGGGAATAAAGCTCTATGAATTGTAGTAAAACTTATATTTCTCAATATAATTTTGTAATAAAAAAATGTAAATTTTGTTAAAATTAATTGTGGTTTAGTAGGATAATATTCAACTTTGTATGGATTTATGGATGTAAAGTTTCACCCCTAAATTTAGTTTAAAAAATGGCGAAGGAAATAATTGTGGTCGCCTTCACCATTTTATACATTGACGATTATTAAGACATAAACATATAAACAAGAAACACAAAATGGAGTGAAAAAATGTATACTAAATTTCAAAGGAAGTAGAGAAACGCTCCATTTAAGTAATTTTATAAGGAATTAACTTAATATTTTTTTTATTAATTTGGAGATGATTAATTCATCATTAAATTAATGAAAAAAATTATTAGGTTAATTCCTCATAAAATTACTTAAATCGAGCGTTTTTTCTACTTCCTGAGAAAAATTGATTTGCGGGTTACAACCTTTTACCTATCAATCGTCGACATGGTGTTTTCCTCATTTTTAAAAGGTAGTAATTATTATAGACCAGGGAGCATCTGTAAAAATATTAGTACATTTCGACGTTGAGAGGTGACTCATATTTTTTTGCAGAGGCTGCTTGGAAATAACTCATGTAATAATAATTGAGTTATCCTCCCAGTCAAAAAGGTTCGGAACATTGTTTAAATAATCAAAATGTCAAAAAATGAAGGAAAAATTCGATTTTTTTCTTCGTTTTTTTATTATAACTTTAAAAGTATTCATTTTCGAGAGAAGTTGCACTAACATAAAAGTTGAGAAATTAAATTTCCTACAATATAGCATTGGTTAAAAATTTTTAAATTGTCACTTTTGTTGCAAAATAGCAATAATTGCGAAAACACCACAAAAAAACAAGTATTAGCATTTTACGTTTTTCAACCATTTATGCTACAATGAGGACCTTCATATTTCACTCAGAAAAACTTTATGATACAGTAAAACAATTCTGTAAATTTCATTAGGATTGGTTTAACAGATTTTGCAAAATAAATTTTGCAATCCAGCTTTCGCAAAAAAATACTTTTTTTCAAAACGTTGCAGGACTGAACATAAAACAGACCGCAAGTTATTTTTTTTTAAATATAGAAGAATACGTTACCTTTCATCTAAAATTTGCAAAATTAAAATCGGTTAACTATCACGGCGTCAGAAATTTTTAAATAAACATTAATTTTTGGTGCTACGCGCAGGACAGCGGATACGTTTGCTTTGATTGGGCATTCCAATGACCTTTGATAATGATTGATAAATTTTAATTTTTAATACCGTTCGATATAAATAAATAAATTTGTTTATTGCAAAATAAAACCACATACTCTGTCCTTTGAGATAATACTTTTTTTAGCAAAAACTGTTTTGTTCATATATTTTAACTTAGAAATAAAAGTTTATTATTTTTAAACATATGCAATTGTTTAAACAATATTTTACAAACAATATATAATCAAATTAGTTTGATTTTCGTGGAATTGAAATTTTAAAATACAACAAAATATAGAGTAAGAAAATAATATATTAAATAAACATTGGTAGCCGCAATATTCGATAATTTTTTACAGGTCATTGGAATGCCCAATCAGAGCAAACCTATCCGCTGTACTGTGCGTAGCGTCCAATATTAGTGTTTATTTAAAAAAATTCCTGGGACCGTTGTAGTTAACCGATTTTAATTTTACAAATTGCATATGAAAGGTTCATTACCATTCTATATGCAAAAAAAAATTCAACTTGCTCCGTGCTTTATTTTCAGGCCTGCAACATTTTGAAAAAATGCATTTTTTTGCGAAAGCTGGACTGCAAAATTTATTTTGCAAAATTTATTAAACCGATGTTAACGATATTTACAATATTATTTTAATATATCATAAAATTTTTCTTGGTGAAATATGAAGGTCCTAAGGGTAGCACAAATGGTTGAAAAACCTAAAATGCGAATACTTGTTTTTATGGTTTTTTCGCAATTATTGCTATTTTGCAACAAGGGTGACAATTTTTAAAATTCTTAACTAATCCTTCACTGTAGGAAATTTAATTGCACAACTTTTATGTCAGTGTAACTTTTCTCGAAAATGAATACTTTTAAAGTTATAATCGAATAACGAAGAAAAAAGTCGAATTTCTCCTACATTTTTTGACATTTTGATTATTTAAATAATGTTCCGGACCTTTTTGATTGGGAGGATATCACAATTATTATTATATGAGTTCATTCCAAGCAATTTCTGAAAAAAAATATGAGTCACCTCTCAAAGTCCATCTCAAAGCAGAATCGCACTGGATTATTATGCAAATATATAAATTTTGACTGTACATTTTTGAGGTCAGAAATCAAGAGGATTAATTTCAAATGATAAAGTTTTTCAATACAATTGTCAGAAATGTAGTTTTAATACTAAGTATATGTATACTAACACAAAAATAAACGTGGCACAAATCTGATCTACACAATTGGCTACTTTAATTTCAACGTATTTTTTCTTAAAAATAAATTTTTTACTTACAATTTGGTATATCATCGACTAATATTCAAATTTTACTGACCTGAAACAAAAGAAAACGCATTAGAAACAGTCATATATTATCTCAACTTTTCAATTGATAATTTTCTCAACCCACACATTTCAACTCTATGGCCAAAGTTCTTATTTTTTTAAACCAAACACTTATAAAATTTTCTCAGAATATTTCAAAGCAATTCTTTCTTTTTTTTGTGAACAATTTCCAGAGTGGAAATAGAAACGTCAAACATTAGTTAATTAAAAATATAATTTTCATTACACCAAAAATTGTGACTCAATTCCATATAAACATAAAACTGGTCAACATGAATTTTGAGTCTGAGTTCTGTACCTGATTTTGATTACTTATGCCTAACTAAAGAAAGAAAAAATATTTTTATCTAACAAAGTTTGCTTTTGTACTTACCAGAACGAAATTTCAAATTTTACGAAAAAACTCTATTTTTTAATTGAACGTATTTTTAAAAGTAAAGAAATTTTGAATTATACATGGTGTTTCGTAAAGAATGGGCCATAGCTTAACCTTAGATTACTGATGTTAAAATAGGTCCGATTTAAGTTAACATACCTTAGTACGACAGTTGATAAAACAACTTTCAAAGTGTTTTACAGGGGGTCAAATTTAAACTTTTATTTTATTAATTCTTAAATATTTCCTGACAGGCATGAGATAATAAAACGAAATTTTTTAAGCGGGGGCTTTTTGGGACGAGAAAACCAAATTCGATACCAAAAATTATGTATTACTCAGAGGGCGCCACATACGCCTTTCAGCGCTAATTTAATAGGTTCAATTTTTTTTATTACCCACTCTACATAGTTTTTGAATCAAAACTTTTATTCTTTTAATATTTCTACTTAAAAAATGTATACTACATTCATCTCGCTAAACCGAACCGTTTTCGAGATAAACGCATTTTAAATCTGCGATGCAACATAATTTTTTGCATATCATTGTAGTTACACTCGAAAGATAACTTAAAACCATAAAAATTTACAAAAATGTATCGCAAATTTCTTCAAATGGAATTTGCGATGCAATGGCCTAAATATGAGAACTAGCACAATTATTATTGTTTCAAATTTATTTTTGGGGTCTAACTACAATGATATTATGCAGAGAATTATATTGTATCGCAGATTTAAAATGCGATTATCTCGAAAATAGTCGAGTTTAGCGAGATGAATATAGTATACCTTTTTTAAGTAAAAATATTAAGAGAATAAAAATTTTGATTCAAAAAGTATGTAGAGTGGGGGATAAAAAAATTGAACGCATTAAATTAGCTATGAAAGACGTATGTGGCGCCCTCTGGGTAATACATCATTTTTGGTGGCGAATATAGATTTCTCATCTCAAACAACCACCGCTTACCAAATTTCGTGTTGTTATCCCATGCCTGTCATGAAATATTCAAGAATAAATAGAATAAATGTTAAATTTTGACACCTCTTATTTCGGTTATTATCCACTTTCGTACAAAAGTAAGTCGGCTTAAATCGACCTGTTTTAAGCTCAGTAATCTAAGGTTTCGCTATGGCCCATTCTTTACCAAACACCCTGTATATTTTTATTAACTTTAATTATAAAAGATGGCATAATATATAAAACCCATAAATACAAAGAACAATACAAATTATACTTTAAAACATGAACAGTTTTGGTATTTCTACTGTGTAAACAAGGACTGTCTCGTAGGAGCCCCGAAACGTAGTTACCATCATGTTCTCGTTATATTCTTCTTAATATCGTCGATCGAAATTAATTACATCTTGGTAAAGGCATTCCCCCTGCTTTTCTGGATATGCACCCAAGTTCTCTTTAAACTGATCCAAGTGAGCATGTAGCAGGTGCTTTAAGAGACATCCTGCAACCCATGGCTTTGAAGCTGTCAAGCATATATTAGAAATAAGCTCTTGGTAATTGTCAGCCTCCGATAGTTTCGGAAAAATTGATTTAAAAATTGAAAGGCGTCAGAAACTTGTCAAAGAGCCTTTACGAACTGCTTCATGAGACTTAATTTTATATGCAATGGGGGCATTAAACCATAATGGGTCTCCATATTTGAAACTCGCTCCGATGAAACCATGAGTGCTGCAGTTAGTACATCGGCTCTAATATCCCATAAGCAAAGGTAGTATGGATATTTAGTGTATCCGCCTTGCATCCGCACCAGAAAACAACCATGTTGAAATCCCCTATCACTGGTCAGACGTACCCTTCATATTTTAATACTTGAAACATCATTTTAAAGCTCTCGTAATTTTCTTTGCGCATTACAGAATGAGCCAGAGGAAGAGATGGAAATCTATTTCCATTGTGAAGAAGAACGGTTTTAACCTTCACGGAGAGCTCTCAAACCAAATTTTTTGACTTCCAATTTAAGGGTGGGGTATGGTTTGAAATCAACATATCAAGCACATTTTTGTGAATTTTTTTCGAAGCTATGGTACAAATATTTTATTTTTAAATTAAATAAACATATTAAGTACAATTCAAAGAATATTTAGAAAAATATTCAGTCCAATATATTGAAACATAAGCCATTGGTGAAAAATTTTGACAGGCAGCTCACAAAAAAATGGATTTTGCGGTGGACATCAGAACTCGTTATTAGATCATACAAAAAAAAATAATTCAAAAAGATTTCAAACCAAATTTTTCGACTTCCAATTTAAGGGTGGGGTATGGTTTGAAATCAACATATCAAGCACATTTTTGTGAATTTTTTTCGAACCTATGGTACAAATAATTTATTTATAAATTAAATAAACATATTAAGTACAATTCAAAGAATATTTAGAAAAAAAGTCAGTCCAAAATATTAAAAAATAAGCCATTGGTGACAAATTTTGACAGGCAGCTCACAAAAATGGATTTTGCGGTGGACATCAGGACTCGTCACTAGATCAAACGAAACAAAAAATTCAAAAAGATTTAATTAGCTTATGAGTTTCATGAGGTCATAACGACGAGTTTCTTTATTTTTAATGATTTTTGAATTTTTGGTATCACTTAGAAATAAAAAAAAAAAGGAATTTTTGGTAAACATTTTGTGAAAATCAACAGATTTATTATTGTGGAACAAAAAATAAGCAAAAAAAGAAAAATATCTCGACGTTGTTACCTCATAAAATGTCTAAAAAAATCTGTGCAAAATATCTGGTAGATCGGCCTAGTATTTTTTAAGTTACAATGTCCACCGCATTTGAAAAAGCAGTTTTGAGAAAAATGCCTTTAAATTTTTGACAACTGCATCTTCATCTTCTTATTTGTCTGCCAAATCGTAAAGTGATGCACATTGGAATATGTTTTTTGAATCAAGGAGTAATCTACAAAAGAGAAGGCGAACAGTTGTTTAACGTTTCTCACTACGCTCAAGCATGCTGGCGCGAAGTCACGGCAAAGTGAGTCGAAGGTAGGGATATTCAACACGCTTTATCTCGGGTAATTTTACTCCGATTATTTTGAAATTTTCAGAGAGTATTCTTGAAAGTATGCACTTTTATTTGAAATAATAAAAAAATTAAATATTTCAAACCATACCCCCCTCTTAATGAATTCTCCACAAATATAACAAAAACAGTCCAGGTAATTCGTACGCTTTTTGGAAGACATTTATAGGCCTTGCGACACATAAAACACGTTATTCCACCGCAATGCTCATGCGTATACTACCATATCGGTGTGCCACTTCTCGCTTTAACTTTACACCTACAGTCCACATAGGCGTAACCAGGGGGTAGTTTTGGGGGTTATAACCCCCCTTTTGGATGTACTTTGAACTCTATACCCTTAACACCATTATTATTCCATACCCCTCAGAGACCTTCAAGTAGACGTAACCCCCCCCCCTTAGGATCATGCTGGTTACACCTCTGACAGTCCACCCTCACCCATCTCTGGCATCTTAAATAAGAGGGATCCTCAAAAATCTGCCAAAACACCGTATATTTATTTTTCATTATCTACAAAAGCAAACTTTATTTATTATTTATTGAGTTTATGCTTACTTTTCGATATATACTTACAAACAGAAAACATTGACTAAATAACAGACTTAAAACATTTTTTTTTGTTGGCCAGTGAAATATTTATACTCCATATCGTATACTTTATACTCAATATCGTAATAAATCCTGTATATCAGTTTTGGTTTAAAGAAGCCATGTCCATAGTAGTCCAAAAAATATTTTTTTTTGTATATTGAGGAGTCAGCAAGCGATAAATTTATTATCGCCTTCAGTGCTAGCCCATAAAGAAGTTTCGAACAGAAATAATTTGCAAAAGACGCAACAGTGACATATATTAAAAGCAAAAAGGGGACAGAAGACGAAGAATAAAGAAAAGAAGAAAGAAGAAAAAAAGAAAGAAGAAAGAAGAAAGAAGAAGAAAGAAGAAAGAAGAAAGAAGAAAGAAGAAAGAAGAAAGAAGAAAGAAGAAAGAAGAAAGAAGAAAAAAGAAAGAAGAAAGAAGAAAGAAGAAGAAGATACCCACAGAACCGGAGAGCTAAAGATTTTTTAAGCTGAAAAACAAATGGTAACCGGTCAATTGCTCGAATGCAATTGCTTGAAAATCAATTGCTCGATATGAAAATTGCTCGAAATACAAATTGCTCGAATAAAAAAGAAAATTATTTATCTAAAATATTTATTAAAAATAATACAAAATATAGACATAAGAAAGATTCTTGAATTAGGACAAATTATGTGATATGTCACATAATATATAATAGTATATTAATTTATGATGAAAAAGTATTTATTACAAATCTAAACTATCTTTGAACTTTTAAAATAATAAGAAAAATAACGGTTTTGATTTTCTCTCATTATGACAATTAGGTATTATAATAATTTCCAGGTATTAGGAAAAGATTAAAATCATTAAATACCCATTAACATGCTTACCCATTACCTATGTTCCTTTATTGGGTATGTATTGGATTTTTGTGGATATTTTGTGGATTATTGTGAATAAATATTTTAGATATATACTTCTCTTTTTTATTTTATTTTATTTGATTTTATTTTATTTTATTTTATTCGAGCAATTTGTATTTCGAGCAGTTTTCATGTCGAGCAATTGATTTTCGAGCAATTGCATTCGAGCAATTGACCTAGAACCAAAACAAATTATGGTTACAACCTAAATGCGAGTCTTCAACAATTTACAAAGCAAACGGACGATAAATGGATACGCATAGAGATTATACATACAATATGCATTCCACGACTCCACAATTTATTTAAATTTTTTAAAAATTCCAACTAATCTGATTAGTAGAAAATTCGGAAAAAATCCTTCTTTTAGCTAAAAGAAGGTAATAAAAGGCAGTTTAAGATAATTTCGTTTCAAAGACCACCACCATCTGTTTATGCACATTTTGTTCTCTTGAACTCCACACAACAGCCCGTGGTATTAATAAATTCTTTTCAAATTTAATTATATTTTAGAAACAAACCAGCTTAACATTTTAAAACCGTATTTGCAAAATACATAATATCCTAATAAATCCGGTATATCAGTTTTGGTTTAAAGAAGCCAGTCCCCATATCCATAGTAGTCCAACAAATAATTTTTTTTTGTATATTGAGGAGTCAGCACACGATAAATATAATATTATCCCCTTCAGTGCTAGCCCATAAAGAAGTTTCGAACAGATGCGTTTAGAGCGAATTCAATAACATCTACAAGTTATGAGTTAACGCGCGGGAACGATATTCCATAAAACATAATAAAATTGAAACTTGACATTTTCTATTCCATAGACAAAGTTACGATAAAAATCAAGATATTTATTTTTACTCTAATAAATAGAGGGATGAAGCTTACTTTATGACTAAGGTGGGAGCGTACGCAAAAATGCAATATTTGAATAATCTCAAGACTGGCTGTTATTTTGGCTGGAAGTTTTTGTATACTTACACTGATAGCTTATTGTATCTCAATACATTGACCATAATGTTATTGAAAATTGATTCTAAATCATTTTTAAATAATCCAAAAGCGAGTCGAAAGATATTTATTTGTCATCTGTATAGAAAGATTTTCAATATAGGACATGAAAGTCAAGATCATTTACATATAAAAAACCGTAATGGACCCAAAACAGATCCTTTCGGTGACAGAGGTTTACCAACCTATTTGTTAAACAATCAGTAGTCCACTCAAGAATACCGAAGGATAGAAGAGTTTTGCTTGGTACTCATTAATTTTTTTTGTACAGGCAATATCCATAGTTATTTTTCAAATAACGTTTGGGGATTTTAGCCATCCAAACGCTAGTGCACGTTGGCGAGTTTGTTTGGATATGATGGAAAAAGCTTGGAGGTAGGGATGATTTCGGCTTGGACATGGTTTTCCTGGCAATGAGTGGCTGGGAAATCCTTGAAATAACTCTATTCCCTGCCGAGAACGCAGAGAAGTATCCACCCGCTACCTTACAACAGAGACAGCAGACCAACAGAGACTAGAACAAAAACATCAGACGCTATCGAAGGAATCACGTCGCTAAAATTAAATTGAAGAGAAAATGTCACCAGATTACCTGAAAACCGATGGACAAGACTTACTGTCGAGTGGAAGACCCGTGTTGAGCTGGCCCCCCCCACTTGCAAAAATTAAAAAACAAATAGCCCTGATTTATGAGCTATTTATGAGCTCTCATATTCCGCAAACTAAAAATTTTGAGCTCGTTCCACTGAGCAGGAATTTAATACCCTAGTGGGGGGGGGCTGAGTCAGCCCCCCCCACTACTTAAAAATAGGAATATTGAATCGGTTTTTGCGACAGAATTACGAGCTATTTATGAGCTCTTGAAATTATATAGTTTCGATTTTTGAGCTCATCCCCTTCACCCCCAAACAACCCTTTAATTGATTTAACTTAAGAGAAAGATGCTGAGAAAAATATATCGTATTGAGAATATAATTCCTATAGCTTATATACTCTAAGAATAAACTATTAAATCAAGAGCATTTCGATTATTGAGCTACAACCCCTTCGCCAGAAAACCACCCTATCTTCCCGGCTTAAGAGAAAGTTGTATTTAAAATGCGTTAAACTAATTATTTGGCGACTACATATCATTTAATAATTTATAAGCTTCCAAATTACGCGCATTTAGATCAGTAAATTGCAATTTATTTTGTATAGTGCAGTCACTGAAGGTAAAAATCAACGATTACCTTCAATTTCGGTGAACCTTCATCGATTTTCACGAAAATTGGTCAGTAGTTAGAGGATACGTCAAAAAACAAAGGTGACATGGTACCACCTTGCGCCTTTAACCTGAGGGTGAATACCGCCCCTTCTCGGGGGTGAAAATTATTTTATAAAAAATAAATGCACAAATCAATAAAAGAACAAATTAAAAGCAAAATTTATTATATAAAGTTAATAAATTAAGTCAATACTTTTTAAGTTATTAAAGATCAAAGATTTTAATTATTTGTGAAATAAATGCATGTTTTGAAAAGGTTTTTTGTAAATCACTGAAAAACTTTAAGTTTTTACAAAAAAGTTAATAGTAGTTTAATTATATTCTAAGAATAAACTCTTAAATCACGCGTCTTTCGATTATAGAGCTACAACCCCTTCGCAAGAAAACGACCCCATATTCCCGGCTTAAGAGAGAGTTGTTCTTAAAATAATTTAAATTAATTATTTGGCGACTACATATCGTTTAATAATTTATGAGCTTGCAAAATATACGCATCTCAATTATTGAATTGCCATTTTCTTTCTATAGTGCAGCCACTGAAGGTAAAAATCAACTAGTACCTTCGATTTCGGTAAATCTCCATTCATTTTCACGAAAATTGGTGAGCGGATTTTGATACTATCAACTTTTTCTGCATCTTATTTTTCATAGGTATTTCTAAGTACTTTGACAAGTATTTAGTACCTAAGTGTTATAAAATGCATCTCTTTCCCGTTATTTAAGCTTGAACCCTTAGATTTTAACAGTCGCGGAAAAAATATACATTTAATTACCAATAACTTACTTTAAATTAACATTAAAGGGTTTTTCAAGTAAGCAATTTATTATATTTTTTATTAGCTTCAATTTTAGTGATGAAAACTTTTTTGTAAAAACTTACAGTTTTTGAGTCATTTATGAAAAATCGCTCTAAAGCATGCATTTTCTTTCCAAAAATTAAAATATTTGATCTTTAATAACTCAAAAAGTATTGATTTATTTTAATCAAATTATATAACAAATTTTGCTTACAATTTGTCCCTCTCTCGATTTGTGGGGTTATTTTTAATAAAGTAATTTTCACTCCCGAGAAGGGGTGACATATACACCAGGCTAAAACCCCAAGTTGTTATTGTCAATTCGTGAAAATAAATGGAGATTTACCGAAATCGAAGGTACTAGTTGATTTTTACCTTCAGTGACTGCACTATAGAAAGAAAATGGCAATTCAATAATTGAGATGCGTATATTTTGCAAGCTCATAAATTATTAAACGATATTTAGTCGCCAAATAATTAATTTAAATTATTTTAAGAACAACTCTCTCTTAAGCCGGGAATATGGGGTCGTTTTCTTGCGAAGGGGTTGTAGCTCTATAATAGAAAGACGCGTGATTTAAGAGTTTATTCTTAGAATATAAGCTATACGAATTAAACTACTATTAACTTTTTTGTAAAAACTTAAAGTTTTTCAGTGATTTACAAAAAACCTTTTCAAAACATGCATTTTTTTCACAAATAATTAAAATCTTTGATCTTTAATAACTTAAAAAGTATTGACTTATTTTATTAACTTTATATAATAAATTTTGCTTTTAATTTGTTCTTTTATTGATTTGTGCATTTATTTCTTATAAAATAATTTTCACCCCCGAGAAGGGGCGGTATCCACCCTCATGGTAAAGGCGCAAGGTGGTACCATGTCACCTTTGTTTCTTGACGTATCCTCTAACTACTGACCAATTTTCGTGAAAATCGATGAAGGTTCACCGAAATTGAAGGTAATCGTTGATTTTTACCTTCAGTGACTGCACTATACAAAATAAATTGCAATCTACTGATCTAAATGCGCGTAATTTGGAAGCTTATAAATTATTAAATGATATGTAGTCGCCAAATAATTAGTTTAATGCATTTTAAGTACAACTTTCTCTTAAGCCGGGAAGATAGGGTGGTTTTCTTGCGAAGGGGTTGTAGCTCAATAATCGAAATGCTCTTGATTTAATAGTTTATTCTTAGAGTATATAAGCTATATGAATTATATCCGCAATACGATATATTTTAAGTTTTCTCAGCATCTTTCTCTTAAGTTAAATCAATTAAAGGGTTGTTTGGGGGTGAAGGGGATGAGCTCAAAAATCGAAACTATATAATTTCAAGAGCTCATAAATAGCTCGTAATTCTGCCGCAAAAACCGATTCAATATTCCTATTTTTAAGTAGTGGGGGGGGCTGACTCAGCCCCCCCCACTAGGGTACTAAATTCCTGCTCAGTGGAACGAGCTCAAAATTTTTAGTTTGCGGAATATGAGAGCTCATAAATAGCTCATAAATCAGGGCTATTTGTTTTTTAATTTTTGCAAGTGGGGGGGGCCAGCTCAACACGGGTGAGTGGAAGTCAAGATAAGAAACACTATAGAGCAGAGGCAACCCACCAACGAGATGGACTGATGACTTGAAGCGTGTTAGCAATAACGAGATGTAAGCAGCACAGAACAGAGCCACATGGAAACATCTAAGGGAGACCTAAGTTCGGAAGTGGACGCATACATGTTGATAATGATGATCATTTTTTTAATCCAGTGTAAACTTTCGTGTCTTCTGGACCTTGCGCGGGAAAAGGTAATTAATCAATGATACAATCTTTAATAAATATGTACATACAAGTGTTGGCTATGTAGATGACACTGACAGCATGGATAGATCCGTAAAAGTTCTGACTGAAGCATTTCCGTCATTATTAAGGGCATCTTCACCGATAATGAGAATAAAAATAAATGCCAAAAAACAACATAAATGTGTTAATTTAAGTTCAAAAATTAGATATCTAAACTAGTAGTCGATAATACGGAACTGGAAGGTGTGGATAACTTCATATACTTAGGGTCATTACGGACTAAAAACAACAGCGTCAGCAAAGTTAAAATAAGAACTGTTAATACGAACTGAGAGGACAAACTGAACAGGAAAATAAAATTTACCGTATATGTATACCCAAAATTTTTGATTGAGTTTGACAATCTATAACTTCATTATTTCATTATTTGTATTCCGATTTTCAAGATTCTTGCATCAGTTTGTAGGTACATGTATTAACGTCATTTGTTATTATTCCGGTAACAAAAATTTTTGCTTAGATATCATTATATGGGGGTGAATGGAAACGTATTTTCTCCTACTTTTAAAAAGTTCTGTGGAAAAAGTGGAGGGCTGATTTTGTTTCATACTCCGTTTGTGTTATCCTGGAGGTATCACTAAGGATTTGTTTTTTGAATTATCCGAATATCTCTTTCTTGTAAGAGCTGTAAATAAAACACTGCTTTGAAGGTTTTTTTTTAATTAAAAATATCAAACGCACTAAAATTAATAAAACAAAACAAAATTAACAACAAAACAAAACAACTCAATAACGGGTATGTCCACCTGTTGCAGCAACGGCTTCTCGCAATCTGTTTGGCATCGAATAAAGATGTGTTATCCTTGCCTGGGGAATAGCTCGATATTCATCTACCAGAGCCATAACTATACCAAATTTTCTGGAGGCCTAGGATGACGGCGAATAGCCTTTTTTAATTCATCCCATAAATGCTCAATACGATTGAGATCTGGGCTGCATGCGGACCCTTCTAATCTTATCCATCCAACCTCTATTTTATGAGTCCATCAGTGTTTTTATTTACAAAAAATGGAACAGCTCTTACCAGAAAAGAGATATTCGGATAATTCAAAAAACAAAATTTTAGTGATGGCTCCGGCATAATATGACAGACTATGAAACAAAATCAGCTGTTCCATTTTTCCACAGAATTTTTTAAAGCTAGGAGAAAATACAACGCTACCCTTCACCCCTGTATAATGCCATGCAAGCAAAATTTTTGTGTTACCGGAATAATACCAAACGATATTAATACATGTACCTACAAACTGGTGTAATAATCTTGAAAATCGGAGCACAAATAATAAAGTTATAAATTGTCAAACTTAATCAAAAATTTTGGGTGGCGGAATTTTATGTCGGTGAGTGTATAACACTAATAAGTCTCGTGCTAACATATGGTGCAGAAACCAGGTCACTTAGGCTGCACCTACATTGGATCCGTATTTCTCCGATCCGATCCGATATCGGCCGACGTCGAACTGCTTCTCTGCTGTAGCTTCTCCTATCAATCCACCGATATCGGATCGGATTGGATCAGAGAAATACGGATCCAATGTAGGTGCAGCCTAACATAGAAGGACGAAGAATTGCCTAGGAGTTTCAAATGAAAAAAGCTAAGAAGAACGTAGAAGAGGTAAAAGAGCAAGGTTCGTGGGGCGGGCATTACAACAATTAGTTGTATAGAAATTATGAGAAGCCAGACTTCATGACATTGATTCAGGCAGCTCGTGTCAAATGTATAGGACATTTTATTAGGCGAAAGAAAGATGCAAGAGCCAGAAAAGTTTTGATCGAAGAGAACTGGTAGGAACACGAACCAGAGGAAGACTAGGAAGACCGAAACTAAGGTAATGAGAAGGAATGTTCTTGGCCAAAATTTTAAACTAAATTCCATAATTTTACAAATAACAGTTGTAAAGCTCACTGGGCTGTAATTATTTGGGTCTAACTTATTATTTAACTTAAATATACGTGTTACCGAAGGGCTCTATGAAATTCACAGCAAAATGTGAGCAATAAAAGATGAATACATACTTTATTTCTGATAGTGTAAAAGGAAGAACATTCTTTACACGAAATCAAATATGAGCAAACTGATCTAAATTGGCAGATGAAAGTAGACCAATACATACACGTTAATACTATTCGAGTAGGGACATCTTATGTTCCCGGATAGTTATTTAGTTTCATACGGTTTAAGTCGGTTCATTTTTACAATTTTTATAATGTAAATTTCATATTAAATCCAACCACTGTGTGGTTCTTGGGCTATTTAACAAGTAAAATGGGTTCAGTGAAGATGAACTTATAGTTCCGAAAAATTTACTGAACACTTATGTAATCCATTTGGATTTTTTAAATTCTAATTCTTTATTAAAATTATACCAATCACAAAAGGAGTTTTTATCTCGACTTTATACCTGATGTTATACCTTCGATGAGCATAATACCTGATCATCAATTTGGCTTTCCACAGAACTACTCAACAATATAGCAGTGCCATCGGATTATAAATTATACAGGGTGTTTCAAAAAAAGGTAACCCCGTCTCTAGGGTAGGTAAAAAACTGAAAAATAATTGGGGTTTGCTTAGTAAAACATTTTTGTAACGCCATCCGTTTTCAAGATACAGGGCGCTGAAGAAAAAAAAATTTTACGCATTTTTGAAAACTGAAAAATTGAAACAAGGTTTAAAAACTCTAATTATTGTCGATTTATCGTCATAACAATCAATAAGTGTCAGATTTCCATGGCACACTTGGAGAAAATAGAGGTATACCTATAAGAACTTTATCATTACTACCAGCATCAATTACTACTTCACAATTTTCAAATCAAAATATTCCGAAAACGGTACACAGTATCGAGTTTTACCAGGAGTACCTTTTTCGTGTAAAATTGAATGATGTTTAAGTTTACTTTAAATTTTGATTAATAATTCTACTCTTAAAAAAGTTATATTGACTAATACTTAGTACGATCCGTGTAACTAGCGCCCTCTATGAGAATCAGATATAAAAACAAATTCATGGGATGTATCAGCTTCCAAAACATATTCGTATAAAATTTCATTACAATGTTGCCAGTAGTTTCGACAAAATCGTAAAAAATGCGTAAACTTTTTTTTTCTTCAACGCCCTGTATCTTGAAAACGGATGGCGTTACAAAAATTTTTTACTAAGCAAATCCCAATTATTTTTCAGTTTTTTACCTACCCTAGAGACGGGGTTACCTTTTCTTGAAACACCCTGTAAAAAAGAAACCTTAGAGGGAATAAAAATGTGTGCAGCAGTATTCGTTGATGTGGAAAAGGCATTTGACAAGGTGTGGCATAAAGGCCTGTTGTATAAAGTGAAAAAGAATATGCCTAATAAAATATACCTGACATTAAAATCATACCTGAGTGAGCGATTTTTCCAAATCAAAGTAAATATCTCACTTTCCAAATATCATCCTATACAATCCGGAGTTCCTCAAGGTAGTGTCCTCGGTCCCTTCCTTTACCTCCTTTACACTGCTGACATACCTGCTGATGATGGGATTACTATGACCACATTTGCAGACGATACAGGAATCCTTACATCAGACGAAAACCCAGATAGAGCTTCTAACAAATTGCAAAGCTATGTAAATTCACTTCAAACTTGGTTAAAAAAATGGAAGATTAAAGTAAATGGTAAAAAGTCTTCACAAGTTGCGTTCACAACAAGAATAATCGACTGCCCACAAGTTCATATTAATAACATTCCTATCCCCTTAAAATCAGATGTCAAGTACCTGGGTCTCCATTTGTACCGAAAGCTGACATGGAAGAACCATATCATAACCAAGAAAACACAACTAAACTTAAAAGTCAGACAAATCTACTGGCTGCTAGGTAAAAGATACCAGTTATCATTACAAAACGAAGTGTTGCTATACAAAATTATACTAAAGCCGATATGGAGCTGTGGTATAGAATTATGGGGCTGCAGCAAACCGAGTAAAACTAAAATACTGCAAACCTTCCAATCAAAGACGCTGCGCGTGATAGCAAATGCACCATGGAACGTTTCCAATATAACTATCCATAATGACCTTGGGGTACCAATCATTGAAGATGTTATTAAACTATACGCAAACAAAGTCCAAGAAAGAAATTTCGCCCATGAACGTCAAACTATTCAACAACTCTAGCAGCTGCCATTTGTGGGAAGAAGACTGAAAAGGACATAACCGGAAGACCTAACTGATTAGGTGTATTGGAGAACCATCGATGGATGGTGCTCAAAGCATGCCACGATGCACAACTCTTTGCTACTATTTGCTAAATACTCTGTGTTGTAATTAAAGTAGATTGTAAATTTGCACCTAATAAAATGATAAAAAAATACTTCGATGTTAAAAGTTATTTGCATAACTAAATATATTTATTGTATTTACAAATACAAACATATGTAAAAATATTTTGATGTATCAATTTTATGAATAAATTTGGGAACGGTATAATCTGACATTTTACAATGATAAAACTGAAAAATTAGTTTAAGATAAATACACAAGCATCGTTGAGAGGGTGCAAGAGGTCGTTGTAACGATATTGTCAATAAGGATTGATTTTGGTCGTTTATTGAAGTTGGAAGCGGCAAGCAGGTATTAATCAGATGAAAATCTGAAAAGTTTTTCGAAGGTGTTTCTTCGGCAAAGCGAACCCTCTTGTTTTATTGGCGTACTTTTTCTTTATCTTTTTTTGCAGTCCGATCCCGTGTTATGGTAAGGCGGTAGTAATCTCGGTTGGTGACGTGTGACGAAGGACGGCAATCAACGTTAACGGTCATCCGCTGACCGGCGCGTCGCCCAGACCACTTTTCAACTTCGATTCAACCGAGATACGACTAAATGCTGGGGGATTCCATTCTTTCTATCACGTCAGAACAATCTACCCTTATTTGCAAGAAGATTCAAACTGGGAAATCGATAATGTGTGATGTAATACTGTTCGTTTTTGACCATTGCTACCGGCGCTGTCCTTTTCTTTCATGTATTGCTTTACTATCCGCAGTGTCGGTGCAAAAAAGGGGATACGAAGATTTATATAAATTTAAATACTTTTGATTCTGATTTAAAAGCAGACTCTACTCAATAAACAAATTTCATGATGGTGATTATTGTGAATGTATATAAGTAGCGTTCACAAAACAGCTGTAATATTCGGTGTGACAACTCAAAATTCTAAATTTAATTTAATGATGATAGTACAATTTTAATTTAATGGTGATAGAGCCATCAAAAAATCGTAATTAAGATTTCCTTCTTCTTCCTTTTCTGTAGACATGACTCTGTCTCTTGTGCCTCCAGTTGTCAGTGCATCGTTTTTGTGGTCTACCACTGAGTGCTTTCTATTGGGAAACCGTCTCTCGCCGTCTTTACTACTGTATTTATGAACATTCAGCCTATAATATGATCAATCCATGCTACTCTTCCCTTTCTTGTCCCTTGATGTTCTCTATTCTGCATCTCCGTCGTCTAGCTCTGACCCATAGCCTCTTACCAACGGTGTTTTGAAGATTTTTTATTTCTGCTATGTCTATCATTATTTTGTTCTTTCTGTGTTAGGTCATGTTTCAGCCGCGTATGCTATTATTGATCTGATGAATGATTTGTAAATTCTCCCTTTCATTTCTTTTCAAATATTTTTATTTCTCCATATTGTTTCATTCAGGCATTCTGCGGCTCTGTTTGTTCTATTAACTTGATCGTCCACTTCTGTTTTCAGCTTTCCGTAGATAGATACTGTGATAATGATGACATATTTCTCTTTGTGTTCCGTAGAAGTCGTGTTCCATCAGTTTTGAGAAGTTTGCTCATTGTTCACTTTTTAATTGTCTGACTAAAGTATTCGTTTCACTTAGGATTCGTTTAAAGTAGTTGTATTACTGTTGTTTCATCGACTTCGAGAAGGCATTCGACCAAGTGCAACATTATACACTTTTCGATTGCCTACAGGCAGCAGGATTTGACTACTATGATATAAGACTGCTGAAATACTTATACTGCAATCAAGTAGCATCTATCCAAATTGGAGACAGTCGTACTGAAAAACTACCCATAAAACGTGGAGTACGACAGGGTTGTGTTTTATCACCCACCCTTTTTAATCTGTATTTTGAAGAAATCTTTAGATAGGCTTTGGATGACAGACAAGAGGGATTAAGATTAAATTTGATCAAGATCAAGATCTGCTTTCTCTTAATGGAGAGGAGATAGAACGGGTAAATCATTTCAAATACATTGGCAGCTGGTTAAATGTAAATTGTGACTCTGAAGAGATAATAACCAGGATAGAAATATTACGTAAGGCTTTTATGAGCTAAACCTAGTTTTATGTAACAGAAACCCGCCGATGAATATTCGCAAGAAGGTCGTGAAATGTTATGTGTGGTCTATCCGATTGCATGGTTGTGAGATATGGACGTTAAAAATCACAATGCTAAAAAAATTAGAAGCATTCGAATTGTGGTGCTATCGACGAATCCTAAAGATGTCGGTTTCGCACACTTCCAATGAAGATGCTCTTCAATTGATGAATTCAGAACATCTGCTCATAAGCATCATAAAGGGTAGAAAAACAGAATACTTCGGCCATATAATTCGAGGACCTAAATAACATCTGCTTCGCCTTATAATACAAGGAAAAGTGGAGTGAAAAAGATGGATTGGTTGAAAAAAATTTGCATGGCTGCGTAATATTAGACAATGGTGAGGCTCCACAGTAGAATAATTATTTCGCGCAGCAGCCAATAGAGAAAGGTTTCAGGAAATTGTAAACATGATGACAGTCAACGTCTGAATACAGACCCGGCACCTAAAGAAGAAGATGACTGTTGTGTTCTGTATTGTTAAAGGCTTCTTCTCCTCACATCTTTTCTTCACTTCGTCTCTAAATCATGGGATTTTCTTTTTTGATATGTTAATATCCATTACTTTCCTCTCTCCGACTGCTATTGTTGCTGTGATAATTATGTTATTTTTGAGTTTGTTCCAGCTTTCCCCGACGTTTAATATTTTTTCTAATATTCTTTTTTTGTATTGGATTCCGTATTAAATCCTTCGACACTGATTTTCTATTGGCTTTGTGCCGCTCTCTTAGGTGTAATGTATTTATGATGATTCTTATTTTACATATTACCAGGCTATCATCGCTACCTATATCTTCTGAGTTAAGGCATCTTCTTAAGTCGAGTATTTTTGATGGATGGACACACAACCAAACTTATAAGGAATCACCATGTATTTCAAAGCAATATTTATTTCTCTTGAAAAAACTTGTTATTGTTGCGAAGAATAAAAATGTTTTTTTTTGAAAATAAACAAATCGATAAGACAATCAGATAGTACAGCTCGCTACGGTATAGGTTATTTGCTTGAGTTGCAAATTGAACGAAAATAAATAAACTAACTTTTGCGTCCAAAAACGAAAATATGCCTCATGTGGGGTTATAGAATTTACAATGGGGAAAGATATTGGTCTTGTGGAGAAAGTAATGTTCTCAGAGGGACATAGCTGTAGAGCTATGCGTAACACAAGGCGTTCTGCCCAAAACCTATGCTAGGTAACAGGAATTAGGAAAGCTTAAAAATACAACAAGGGAAAGTCGCCAAAAAGTATTAACGGCTCGCCACGATCGTTTAATTGTCCAATCAGCTGGAAAACACCCAACCATTTCTCAACTGCAGCTCCAAAGGCAGCTTTTGGAAGCTAAAAGTGTAACTTTTTCAGTTGAAACGATAAGAAGAAGAGTTCGTGCCAAGAAGTATACAGCAGGAGACAGTTATGAGTTCCCGAGTTAACCAGGCAGCACAAGATTGATCGTTTAAATTGGTGTCTTCACCACCAAAACGGGAACATTGTGAATTGGCAAAATGTTCTATTTTCAGAAAAAGTCAGGATTGGTGTAAAATCAAATGGCCCACGAAATCGTGTACGTAGAGATCGAAGAAGACAAGCAAGAACGGAAACTGTCATATCTGTTCACAAATATACAAGGGGAAGTATAATATTCTGGAGAGGAATTGTGATGCGTAAAAAAACTCCTTTAATTTTCATCCAATCAATTTTAACTGCTCACAGGTATGCTGATAACCTATAGTTAGGATCTGGAGAGATCTAACAGGAGAAAATTTAATTTTCATGCATGATAATGGACCTCCATATACCATTAGAGTGACTAGAGACATCATTGAAGCAAAAGGTATCCCTTGTTTGGAGTGGACTGCTTGTTCACCTGAGCTTAACCCTATAGAGCAGTGGTGCTCAAAGTGTCGATCGCGATCGACCGGTCAATCGCCAAAGATTTTGAAGGCGATCGCTATTCACGGAAAAAATACAAATACAGAAAAAACATTGATTAATCAAATGAACAGAAAGGATTTAAACAACTTTCCATCGTTGAAAAAAAGAGTAACCGCTCATTTGAATTATGTTTATTAGGAGACGGAGCGAGCTATAGCGAGCACATAGCGAGTATAAAAGACGCTTCGCTGATTTTAAAAAACTGACAGATATTCGTGTCTAATCCATTTTCTTGTGAAGACATAAAAAATATGACCACAGAAATATCATTACTTGCAACATGTAGATCATTTCCACCCAAACTGAGCTACTGAAAATAATTTCGCATGTACACCGTAAGTCCAGAGCGACCGATACGACATGTTGGTCTTTCATATCGTCTGACAAATATCCGTCTTTGAAGCAAGTAGCTTTGTCTCAAAGTAGCGTAATAGGCTAACTTACGAACATCTCTCATCATGCTTGCGTTTGGCCATCAGTAATTATTTACCATCATAAGAAAAACTAGGATGGATAGATCATGGATCAACATACAAATAAAATTAAGATGAAAAAGATGACCTTAATTACAACTTTTTATCAAATAGAAATGTGCAATAAAGTTTTTATTTTAAAATTTTTTTTACTAGCAGTCGATCGCTGGACGCTTGCAGTTTATGTGGTAGATCTCACGCAGTATAAGTCTGAGCACCACTGCTAAAAAGTGTTTGTGGGATATGCTTAAAACAAAAATTAGAGCTCGCTGGGATAATCCACAAAACACCGCACGGCTCAATTCTTGAAGAATGGAGCAACCTACCACAACAAAATGTTGAAATTTGATTAGGAGCGTGCCCACACCAACTGAAGTTTGCATAGGTTTAGTAAAGGTGATAACACTGACTAGCAAAAAAAAATAAAAAAAAAAAATAAAAACAATTTAAACATTATTCGTTTTACATTGAAATTTTGTATGCTATTAACTTTAAAACAACTAGTTTCAATTTGTTTGTTAAATACTTTATTGTTTTATTTTTAATTGTTACGTATTTGTTATTAAATTGCTTTAAAATAAATTATGTTTGACTTCGTATGTTCGTTTTTTTTTTAAATTCGCACGAAAAAATAAGAAATATCAGATGATTCCATATAAGTTTGGTTGTGTGTATATGTCCAGAAGTGTGTATATGCATACAGAAGTTTATCATAAGTAATAACATTCGCGTAATGTTTTTGCTTAGTTCCAGGTATTACTTGGTTGCCTATTCAAGCGTAAAAACCCCTTAGTATTTTAATCTTCCCTCTGACTTGGTCTCCTACTTATTGTAATTCGTCATAAAATGTCTCTCTTGTTGTTTGAGGCTTGTTATTTTCTCAACCGTATACTCCGATAATGTTCAGATCAGATCAGATGTCCTTCTCCATTCTTATTGTTGCTGCTACAGTCCTTTCTGACACGTATTGGCACTCTTTGATATGATTTTTGTATCTTTGGTCTTGTATTAGTAGTTACGGCTACACCTTCTTTAGTCTTGTTTTCTTTTGCTACTGCATTGTAGATTATTTTTTGGTTTTATTGTTTAGTTTTGTTAATTTACAGAATACCTGATGGTATTCTGTGAATTGGTATTCTGAGGAATACCTAAGGGTCACCTGAATATCCTCACCATTAAATCCACAAAATTAGATGCTTAGAATGGAATATGTTAAAGAATTCTGGTATTTGGTTGCAATAAGGTGGTATAAAATCACACACAACTAAAGACATAATGCAAAGTCTTCTAGAATTTATTGATGATAGGATAATAAGCAGGAACGCTGAATTTTCATGTCAAACTTAGTTTTGTGATTTAACCAATTGTGATATTCTTGTATCTTTCTGTACTGCAATTATGCTCATGGGCGTCCATACCCATGGGCAGGGGGAGCTTGCCCCCCTAGCTTTTCGGGTGCTGTAGACTATATATGGTTATCCGAAGTATACAAAATATAATGTACAACATCTTCACGTCTGCCCTCCCCCAATGAAAATTTTTGTATGGGCGCCCGTGATTATACTAGAATAGAAAGGCGATATTTATAATCATCTGAAAACATGTTATGATAACTTCTAGACGACAAGTGATCTTTCTCATTCGAAAATTTTTACCATTTTTTCGACTATCGTTTCAATATTTCGCTGGATAATTTATTTTAGGGATAACCCCGTATTTTAATAACCATGGTTGCTAATACAATATTTAACAAGGAGTGAAGAAATTAAAACAAATGCAAATATTACAAATAATGAAAGAATTTAAACAAAACTTCTCGATTTTGCCATTTATTAATACCTTTAAGTCCTTTTTCCCCACAGACAATTTGTGGCATCGCTATTGGTTTTCCTAAAATAAACCGAACGAAAAATTTCAGTTGATTAACGGACTGTCTGTGTGGTATGTCGATACCTCTTTTATACTTTTATTTTAAATAAAATTATTTTATGTGCTCAAACTCCAATCCAGTTATTATGATACCGATATAGTTTTTAAAATTGGATATTGTTTTATAGTTTTTACCGCCCAGTCCCCACATGGCCGATTCTATGTGAGAAACGTGATGTTTTTGAAAAAAAAAAAAAGAATTAAAAAATGATACATACCTACTTCAAATAAAAATGAAGGTTTGAATGATTCTATACCCATATGTTGAAGAGAAACGGAAAATGTGCAAGCGATCTATCTTCAGCATTGAAAACAATATACAGTACGAGGCATAAGTTAGGAATATAGAAAATTATGCTCATTTTTAAAGTTGATTTTCTCGTTAACAGATTACGGGTTCCGCTAATTTTTTTTATTATTTTAGATTTTTATTTAGTATTTGCGCATTTGTGCAAAGGTTTATTCAAACTTCTTTTTTATACTTATACCACGTGGAAGAAATGAAATGATTTTCTTATGTTAAGTATGAGACACCCTGTAGGGAGGACGAGGTACAAATGTGAGTACGAGTACATATCGAAATCTTATTGTAGTCTTATGTTTTGTGAACATTTTATTTCTTCTAAGAAGAAGAATATACAGCAAAGTATATTTTTGAATTTCCACAGCACATATGTAACGGAACACCTAGGTTGTCCCTTCCGTTTTGTGATGTGCTTAGGACAGACATCTGGTTGCTTTGAGGCATGCTATCTGTCGAGCTTGATCTTGCAAACTGTTATTTGAACATTTATCCCACTCATAAATTATTAGTCGTATTCCTCATAACCATAAACATGATAAATAATATCTTGGGTTAGGACAAATTTGGTACGCATTACCTTTCCTGTTACAATTCCAACATGTATAAGATAAATACATAGACTCAATAAAAAATGTACTGCGAGAAGAAATAAAAAGACCAGATTCAAACCTCTTACACTTACAGTATGTATTTGGTACGATCAACAACTGTTTCTACGGCTTGAAAAGCAAAGCCTTTAAAATTTTATTAACATTTTTCATTTTCAGAAACTGATTTTGATCAACGGAACATTGAGGATTTCATATGAGAAATATACACTGACATAAGTTGCCTTAAAGTTTGTTTTGTGGAAAGTATCTGTTGACACAAGTTCCTTTAAAGTAACTAAACCAGACAACTCCGAATCATGTGGTAGTTGAAGTGTTCCAACAAAAAAGGAACAAGATGAACATAAGAAAAAACCCAGAAATTTTAACAAATTAAATGGATTTTTAACCAAACTTCCAATTGTTGTTCTGAAGCTATTTTCTTGTGGCAGTTTTACAATTTTAGCTATTTAAAATGGGAAATAAGCCACAATATTATTAAAAAATGATTTTTATTAACGTTTCGACGCCCAAATCTGGTGCCGTTGTCAAAATACAAAATACTACTAACATAAACAAAAATTTTGTTGCTTAGTAAAAAAAATTCTTCTAATAATTTATTTAATTTGATTCATTTATATCGGCAATTCAGATACATATGATACATTTTAAAGTAGAAGACTTTAAAATGATATTGCCAATATTTATGAGTTGCGTTCCTGGGACGACTTTACTGAAATATAGTTCATTCGATTACATGAAATCAACCCCAACTCAAGAACATCCGTCACAAAAAAATCATAGCATGTGATCTGTCTTTAAAAAGACAACCACATGCAACGGTGACATTAAAATTCTCGCGTTAGAGATCTCATAGTAAATCACAAGGGAAAACCAGGAAAAACCTCGTGATACTATCCCGACATCGTAAGTATTTGGTCTTACATTTAATTTACTCTCAAAATTAATACCAAATTCTGACTTTACTATAATTTTGTTTAAATTATAAATAATATCAATAATACATGGATATATAAGTAATACTAAAATATAAAATAAGTACTAACTCTACTATTGACTTACTAATTGTGGTATTTTCTTTCTATTGACTTCCTCTTTCAGTATGGGCATGCACATCCTACTGCATTCCACTGAGGAATTTGCGACACAATTGGTTTCGTGTAGCATAATTAGAGCCGCTTCTTTGATTTTTCTCTTTTTATTATCTGTTTCTTTCAGGACTATACTTAAATCTCTCCACTGAACTCTACGTTCATTATTCCATGCGTGTTGACATATTTGAGATCTATCAAATTCTCTATTTTTAATATAAGATTGATGTTCACTTATTCTAACGTTTAATGGTCTTGATGTTTCACCTATATAAAACTGTTCGCATTCACAAGGTATTTTATAAATACAATTCTTTGTCCTTTCTTGTTCATTGTTAGGTTTAGTTTTAGATAGAGTAGATCTCAATGTGTTGGTTGTTTTGAATGTTGTTGAAATGTTGAAGTTATTTCCTATTGTTTTAAGTTTCTCGGATAGTCCTTTTATGTATGAGATCTCTAACGCGAGAATTTTAATGTCACCGTTGCATGTGGTTGTCTTTTTAAAGACAGATCACATGCTATGATTTTTTTTGACGGATATTCTTGAGTTGGGGTTGATTTCATGTAATCGAATGAACTATCTTTCAGTAAAGTCGTCCCAGGAACGCAACTCATAAATATTGGCAATATCATTTTAAAGTCTTCTACTTTAAAATGTATCATATGTATCTGAATTGCCGATATAAATGAGTCAAATTAAATAAATTATTAGAAGATTTTTTTTACTAAGTAACAACATGTTTGTTTATGTTAGTAGTATTTTGTATTTTGACAACGGCACCCGATTTGGGCGTCGAAACGTTAATAAAAATAATTTTTTAATAATATTATGGCTTATTTCCCATTATAAATAGTTAAAACTTCCAATTTAAATACCGAAAAGGGATACATAAAAAACTTCTTCTTTCTATTATTTTGAAGCGATAATTGTTAGACGGAAGTCAGAATTGCCAACACAAAAACCACTTTGTAGCTACTTGAAAGTAGATACGGGATATGAATACAGGGGATATACAAAGAATAAATTGAGAATATAATCGAAATAAATGAAAATTTATATTGGAGAATAATGATTGTAACCACAATATTTACTTGACAGAAAAGTTTATCGTCAATCAACACAGGCAGTTAGAGCAAATGAATAAAATTTAAAAATTGCAATAAAATATTTATTTCAAGAAAAATAAAAACGATGTGACATTTATAAGAGAGTAGTTTTTACTTTCTAATTATTTAGAAAGCAAACCCGATCTTTTAGTATTTGTTCGTTTATTGATAGTAACCTTCTAGTTTATGTTATATTATTAAACTTAAATACACAAGTATCGGCAATTTCGTATAAGAATAGTTATTTACAATTTTCTACATTATTATTAAACTTTAGTTTTTTCACTATTTACTTCAAAGATAATGTGGTTTATTAGCTGCAGTCCTTTATAACTGATAATCATCCTCATATCAATCATTCTATTATATGCCTATTTTATATTATTTCAGCTCAACTACTGTATGGGAATGCGTTTCTTAATGTCCTGCTTAAATAAGTTTTCTTGGTATTTGTTAAATAATAAATAAGATTCACACGGAACACAGAACGCATCACCATTAATTTCTTATGCATCGACTCATTCTACACTTATTTTTTACAGTTGCCCATCTTTATAGCTTAAAACTAATTGGCAGATGTTTGATGTAGTGAGCGATTCTTTTCAGTGATTTCGAAATTTTACTATGTACTTTCAAACGCGTTTTAAAAATCGAGATTAAAATTTCTAAGTCTCAATATTAAGCGAACAAAATCTTTACAATAAACTTATATGTAGTGAATTTGTAAAAGCAATATGTGTTCGAGCTAAATATACACATACCCAAACTTATATGGAATCACCATGTTTTTCAAAACAATATTTATTTCTTTAAAAAAACTTGTTATTATTGCGAAGAATAAAGATTTTTGTTGACAATAAACAAATCGATAAGATAATCAGATAGTACAGCTCGGTACGGTATAGGTTATTTGCTTGAGTTGCAAATTTAACGCAAATAAATTAACTAACTTTTGCGTCCAAAAACGAAAATATGCCTCATGTGGGGTTATAGAACCTACAACGGGGAAAGACTCTTGGTCTTGTGGAGCAAGTAATATTCTCAGAGGGACATAGCTGCAGAGCTAGGTGTAACACAGGGCGTTCTGTCTAAAACATAATATGCTAGGGAACAGGAAATAGGGAAGCTCAAAAATAAAGAAGAGAAAGTCGCCAAAAGGTAATAACGGCTCGCCACGATCGTTTAATTGTCCAATCAGCTGGAAGACACGCAATCATTTCTCCCCAGCAGCTCCAAATGCAGCTTTTGGAAACTGCAGGTGTAACTGTTTCAGTTGAAACGATAAGAAGAAGAGTTCGTATCAAGAAGTAGATAGCAGGAGACAGTTATGGGTTTCAGAGTTATCCAGGCAGCACAAGATTGATCGTCTAAATTGGTGTCTTCACCACCAAAACTGGAACATAGGCAGCTGACGAAATGTGCTATTTTCAGAAAAAGTCAGGATTTGTGTAAAATCAGATGACCCACGAAATCGTGTACTTAGAGGTCGAAGAAGACAAGCAAGATTGAAAACTGTCAGATCTGTTCACAAATATAAAAGGGGAAGTGTAATGTTCTGGAGAGGAATTGTGATTCGTAAAAACTCCTTTAATTTTCATCCAATCAACGTTAACTGCTCACAGGTATGTTCATAACCTGTAGTTAGGCTCTGGAGAGGTGCAACAGGAGAAAATTTCATTTTCATGTATGATAATGGACCTCCACATACCATTAGAGTGACCAGAGACTTCATTAAAGCAGAAGGTATCCCTTGTTTGGAGTGGCCTGCTTGCTCACCCGAGCTTAACCCTATTGAGTATTTGTGGGATTAAAAGAAAAATTAGAGCTCGCCGGAAGAATCCACAAAACACCGTACGGCTAGTACAAGCTGTCCTTGAAGAATGGAGCAACGTACCACAACAAAATGTTGATAATTTGATTAGGAGCGTGCCCACGCAAACTGAGCTTGCATAAGGACTAGAAGTGATAACACTGACTACAAAAAAAAAACAAAAAAAATGAATAAAAACAATTTAAACATTATAAGTTTTATACTGAAATTTTTGATGCTATTGAATTTAAAACAACTAGTTTCAATTTGTTGTTTAAATACTTTATTGTTTTATTTAATTGTGACTTAATCGCTTTAAAATATATATTCTTTGACTTCGTGTGTTCCTTTTTATAAATCCGCACGAAATAATAAGAAATATCAGATGATTCCATATAAGTTTGGGTGTTTCTGAAATTTTTTATTTATTTATTAATTAATAAATTAAATTAATATACATAATAAATAATGTATTATTTATGAAAGTACATAACTTCAAGAATACTCTCTGAAAATTTCAGATAGATCGGAGCAAAATTACCGGAAATACAGCATGCTGAATACCCTACCGTCGCGCGTCGACTCCATATAAAAATTTCCAGGGGGGGCCAGACGTGAAGATGTTGAACATTATATTTTTTATACTTTGGATAACCATATATTATAGTTTACAGCACCCAAAAAGCTAGGGGGGCACGCCCCCCCTGCCCATGGGCATGGGCGCCCATGCTCACACTTACAGGAAAGTTTGATAGTTATAATTAATACATGTACGGATTGATATTGAATTTTCACTTCTAATAATTTTCGAAAATAACCACAAAGTTATACTTAATTTTATTTTACTCCATTTAAATCTTTCCCACTTTACAAAAAGTAGTTCGTCAACATACAATAATAATAAACTTCATTTTACTAGTCTACTATGAATCATTTACCGTTATTCAAGTACTTGATATTTTGTTTTGAATAGTAATATAATAATGAGATGCCACACTCGAAAGTACCCACCGGATTAGTAGTTGATAATTAAATTCGAAGAATTAATGTATTCAAAGGTTAATATTTGTTTCAAATGTGTAACAAACATCTTATATACAAAACAGAAATAAGAATCAGGTACTACTGCGAAGCCAAACTAAAAAGAAAAAAAAAATTAACTTCTAACGGGACGCCATTTTTGAAGAAGAAAAGCAAAAAGTTGGCTCACGGCGAAATCGGCTCGCGTCGAAACGAGCTTGCGACGAAACGGGCTCACCCCTGACGTGCTCTAGGAGTGAAAGTATACTTGGTCAAGATTTAATAAACTAGGTACTCGATATCTGCCTTTTATTTCCATAAATTTCAAATATTTATTTATTTGAGATGTTGTTGGATAACCTGTAGGTTTCAGCAAATTGGAAAATAATTTTCACTAGTAATACCACTAGAGGTCAAATTATTTCCGGAAATTTTTTTGAGATCATGAATATTTTGAAAATTTCCCGAGTCGCAGACGAGGGAAATTTTCTAAAAATATTCATGATCAAAAAAAAATTTCCGGATATTAATTTGACTTCGCGTGGTATTCGGTAAGAAAATTCCACACCAAATTTGCATTTGAAAATCCAAAGCTGAATGAACAGATTAATAGCGCGACATAGCTTTGTCAGCAATTATTTAGGCTTTCAAATTCGTAATTTCTACTCATTGTAGTTGCATGGGAATACCATTTCAAGATAGAAAATAGTATATTCTTCAATTTTACATAAGTTTTGAGTAACTACAAGTGATAGAAAATTATTTTTTGGCGTTTTTAAAACTAAACTACGCAAAATTGAAAGTACTGAATGGGAAAAAGGTAAATAAATTAGTGTCTAAATATTATATATATATTTTATTAGACATAGAAACTTAATTGAAAACATTCAAAGTCCTGCATTTTCGCCATTAAGAAGAGAGGAGGTGTCCGAAGAATATAGAAAACATCTTAGCTTTGTAACTAAAATGAATCAAAACTAAATTATGTAAACAAATAAAAACCAGTCTGTCAAAAATGTTCTGTTATTGTAAACGTCAAAAAATTTCCACTATAATTCGCTGTTGGGTACCCCACGAGCAAAAAATTTCCGATAAAATACCTCCGTTGCCATGGTGATCTGTCAAAATAACGTATTTTGATTGGTTCAAAATTACAGGTGTGGAATTTTCATAAATATATAGCCAGTTTCCAAAATAAAATAAATAAAATATAAAAGAAATAGAAAAACGTTAATAGTAATGTTAGCCATTTTCTAATTCTTATAGCCGCAGCCGGTTTCAGTTTTGCTCACCTTTTTTAAATTCTATAATCCGAATGAAGACAATGGGCAAATATCGAGTGGACCGGACCTACTCTGTTACATTTTGTACAGTTATTATTCAGAAAAGTTAGATCTACAAGAGTAAAGATAAAATATGAGTTTTTATTAATGACAAAGTTACTCATGCCAAGAGAAGGGTGCACGAATACGAGAAACAAAGAACAAGGCTGGTAAACAAATAAATATTCGTGGTGTCGGTGACGTAACGAGGTTTGGGCCTTTATTAACATAAACAACCCTTTTGTGGAATAACTGTACAATTTTATAAACGGCTGATAAACAAGAATTTTTTTAAATATGTTTATGCTTATCTAGGTTTTACTTTATAGATTTGGATATTATGAGAAATACGAACAGAATATATCGATCACCGATACCTTCGATACCGAGACAGAGGTTATAGACTGAATAATGACTTTTCTAGTTTTATTTTCTATTGTAACAGTGAAATTATTTCATCATTTTGGTTTTTGTGAAATAACTTTCATGTATGATTTGGTTTGCATAATATGAGATAACTTATTTATACTTTGTACGTTAATATTAAGGAATTTTGTAATAAGGCTTTTGCAAACATTTTGCCAATGTTACGAGATTAACAGAGCATCAGTGCTTGGGATTTGCTGATGATCTAACAATCTTAGCAAGAACCGCAAAGAAGAGCCGTAGAGAAAATTATTGAAGAAGCATAAAAATTCTAATTGGAGCCAAATGAAGACAAAAATTAAAAAAAATATAATCATGGGAAAGACAGAAGAAAAAAAGAAGAAGACAACTTTAGGTATGTAAGTGGTAAAAACTATATTCTTAAAAGGGTGGACAATTGAATACTTGGGTGCCGTATTCGATGAAAATGAAAAAGAGAAATAGGAGCTCAAGCCAAAATAACAAAAGGGAATAAAAGTTAGGTAGTTTAAGAGCCCCAAATGAACTCAAAATACGTTTCTAGACCAGGAAAGTCCTAATATATCAGACAGTAATTAGACCCACAGTACCATATACCTGCGAGGCATAGACATTAAATAAGAAGGAAGAGGATTCTCTGGAAAACTGGGACAGGAAAATATTGAGACGCATATGACAGACAGACGACGGGTGGGAGAGAAGAACCAACAACGAATTAATGGCTTTGTAAAAAGAACCTACCATCACAAGGTTCGTCAAGTGACAAAGAATCGGATGGCTGGGTCACGTAGAAATAATGGCAGTGACCAGAATGCCTAAACTAGTTATGACCAGAAAACTAATCGGTACCAAATGAAGAGGTAGACACAGAACGAGGTGGATTAATAAGGAGGAGGAAGACCACATATGAAGGTGAGGGACTGGAAAAGATGAGCACAAAATAGAAGTGAATAAAAAAATATTGTTCATGGGGTTCTTCAGAGAAGTTAAGCATTTTGTATATACTTACATTTGAGTTTTGTTAAAATGATTGTAATTAGTTAATTTTATGGTTATGTTTTATAAAAATGCCATGCCTTAACGGCCTGTTGTGCGTTTAAAAATAAATAAATAATGTTCTAACATATAAGGGGACTTCCTTAAAAACTCTGTTGCTAGAAAAATCTTCACCAGTCAATACATTTTTAAGTTTCAGTTCGCGTTTCAACTATAGATATTTCTCTCTACAAACTTGATTTTATTGATCTTTCTCTAAATGACGAAAAGTCGTAAGAGCTTCCCTTAGTACAGCGAGAATCAAATTTTAATATTATTGGCTGTGGCATTGGCGGTGGTTTACAAGTGCATACGTAACTAGAAATCGGCGGCGGGATCCGCATCGGAATTGGAAGCGAAAGCGAGGCATGTGAGCTTGAGGTAAAGGTATATAAACAGCAGTTATGATAAATATGCACGGTGAAACGCCGAAATTCACAAGCATCAATGCAGTTCGACGAGAGGCAAACTCTACAGAGGCGTACCATTGTCAATGTTTTAATAAGAAGGTTATCTAAACACTTACATCGAAAAAAATGCATTCTGCTGTTCCATGATATTGGTACCGTATTGCTCAATATACAGTATGCGGCAAATTAAACAGTACTGAAATGAATACTGAAATGTTTATGATTATTAATATATCTAGTATACATGATATAGCCTTGCAAACATTGTTCATGACGACGCACGTTCCTGATAAAACAGATGTTAAAGATGTCCGCTGACCAGTGGCGGATCTCCGAGGAGGAAAAATAAGGAAATCCCCCCTCCCTAACAGGGTCCAAAAGTAAAGAAAAAAAAATGTTCAAACATAAAAATATATTAGCTGACATGAAACCGAAACCACAGAAAGACAAATTCAACCCAATAAACACGCTAGTTAGGAAAATTGATGGAACTTAATGCTTATAGTAATTATTAATGTTTTTATGTAATCTGAGTTTATCTTTTTTATGTCTTTTGATTAATTTTTCATTGAAAGTTTGTCCCTAAGGCAAATTTCCTCTCCCAAGGCAAATTTCTAGATCCGCAACTGCCTCTGGCACGAAAAAATGTTTAATTCTAGTCTTGTGTGGATCTGTCTGACTTCTTCAACATTCGCCATGTGTACGCATTTGTTGGTGTTAGTTCTGGTGAGTGGTAACTCCCAAAATGATCGCGCAGTATTCGAAGAGTCTACCTGGCTGTCCCGTCCTGCTAAAACCATTGTTGATTTTAAGCTTGGACCGTTTTCGTGACCTTTTCCGTATGACCGAAAATATAAAAATATAAAAATCATAAAAACCATAAAAATTTTTTCTGCAAAACTGAGAACCACTCTGGAGCACTTAACATTTTTACGACATTCACATACGTTATAACGACGTTCGGAAATCACTCAGTACGTTTTGGCGCCTGACACATACAAATTTAAGGCATACGAATTTCAGCATATACTGTCTATTTTTCCGCACACAGTATATGTTCATTTACTACAACTATGACAACGAAACATGTGTGGTCAAAGAACGGAGGTAAAGGAACTAATAGGGTCAAGATACATGGAAAAGGATACATTGATTGACTAATTAAAAAAGCTCTATGCAGAGAAAGAACAACTGACGCTAATACCGGAAACACAGGAAATTACCACAAATAAAGAATATAAGTACCTACATGTTGGTGATAAACACCAGTCTGCTTTTTGCATGAGAGTTTAATGAAATGGTATCAAATTAATTGGAAGTTCTGACCGATAAAATACATGGAAAGTTTTCGTAGTCTGGCATTCCAAATTTTTAACCTGTTCAACAATTAAAACTTCCCCTGTTTCAGTGTTCCCATACACCAAAGTTTGTCCGACTAGACACCGTTAAGCTTTTAACAAACTTTCAGCTTGCTATTAATCAACTTTTTTTTGGTAAGCGGGACCTAGGTCTAATACAGAATGGATACAGACGACACAATATTGATAGCCCAAGATGAAGATAGTCTGAAAAAATTAGTCCACAGATTTGAAATAAGAGCAAAAGAATTCAGTATGACAATTTTATCTCAGAAAACTAAAACAATAGTACCTAATCAGCAAAGAACCCATCAGATGTAGGACAGAAATTGATGAAATCAGTATTGAACAACTAATGACATTAAAATACGTTCTAATTACACGGAGACCTGAACAAAGAAGTAAGAAATAAAGTACAAAAAGCAAATAGGCTGGCAGGATGTCTTAATAAAACGATATGGCGAAACCAACAATTAACACTGAGATCAAGTCAAGAATTTATAAAGCCAGTGTAAGACATACGCATGAGAAACAAGACCCGACACAGACACAACAAAAAGACTACTAAAAGCGGCAGAGATGAGAGTACCGAGAAGAATTACAAAAAATACACTGAGAGATCGAAAGAGGAATGAAAACATTAGAACAAAATGTAACATACACTGCATAAACGAATGGACATTAAATAGAATAAAAAAAATGGAGTAACAACATAAGCATAATGGTGTGGTCAAAATAACCTGAGATAAATCACCAATCGTTAGAAGAAATATCGGACGACCGCGCAATAGATGGAGTAACAACCTTCGATGCAGGTATCAATCCGCCATTAAACAAGGAGAATTGTCTATAAAGAGGAAGAAGAATAAGATAGTTGAAATACAAAAGAAGTAACATAAAAGAAATTCAAAAGAAATTTAAGTTTGTAAAGAATTTGGTAAGTCTTTGACTTAAATTAAATTATTAAATAGCAACTTTTAATTTATTGCATTAAAAAAATAATATACGAAAAAGTGCATCATCAATAAAATAAGTTAATCACCCTTTATAAACAAGACATTGATTTATTTTAGATTTCTGAATAATCTGTTTTTAGTAGTTTGTAATGAAATTGTAAATAGTAATAACGGCAGCTCCTGAGAATTGCCTAAAAGCACGTCAATGCGTGGTAAATAGCAAGTAGAACTCAGCAGCTCAAGCAGCTAGGAAGCAAGCAAGCAGCATTATGGTGAAAGACAAATATTTGGTCTCGGATGCGTTGGGAACCGCCATTGTCATAACATAAGACAATACGAATGCTGTATCTCATTTTTCATCTGGCCGATCTTTATAATCTGTATTTGCATCAGCTTGTAGCGATCTAATAATAACTCTGGGGATGGGGTGAGGGTGGCGAGCCGGCTTGGAGCGAGGGGGGGTGAGTATGGGGTGGTGCGGGAGAGAAAATGCCGTCCACATCGCTTCGAGATACAACGAGATTCTTCAATTAAAACTTATGTTTATTTAGTATTCGCGAAGCGGGCGCCAGCGAGCGCAATGAGAGATGTTTAACCGAAATAATAAGAGACAGTGACCGGAAGATGAGGCACAATCCATTTCGTTCTGCTTTTCCATTGTCGCACATCCAACTTTCAACGTGCTTGCTTCCACGCACGTTTTTTTAATAACAATGCAAGCAAAATATTACGAAAGATTAGCCGGAAATTTACTACAAATAAATTCTTATAAAAGTTTTAAACAATTCAGAAGGCCCGTACTGTACACCAACCATGTTTTATTACAAATATTAAATTCGCCCATATTTAAAAATACCATTCGGTACTTAAAATTTACGCATACAATAATTGTTTATGTTATGGGTTTTCACAGGATAAACCACATTTTGTTAAAATATTTGCAGCCTTAACTTCAACTAAACTAAATGGAATTTTCACTGAAATTAATAAAATAAATTCGTACAAACAAAAACAAGTGCACATTTTACCCACAATTTAACACATCGTTTTCGTTTTTGCATAACTATCGAGTTTCTTCTTAGCCTGTACAATTTTTCTTCATAATTACTAACACAAATGTGTATATCACAATTACAATATTACAAGAAAAAAGAACTGACTAAAAAAGACGAACCATAAAAATAAAGGTAGACACAGATCATCAACCAATAAACAACTTGATTAGAAAAATAAAAATAATTCATTTCTGATGCGATATTATAAACAATAATTAAGGTGTCCATCTTAAACCAAGAATAACCCTGAATCACTGTCAATAACTATATACAATATACGAACTATAAACTCTACGTCATCATCATTCCCTTTGCTCAACTGTCTCTCACCATGTCTTTTTTGACATTCTCACTCTGATTTTTTCCCGGTCTGCTTCTTCTACCCAACAGTGATTTGTTTCTAGATTTATCAATTTAAATGCTTATGAATACTTTAAGCAATAATTGATAACTAATAAGAATGCATTATCGAAAAAATAATGTCTGCTTACAAACGTACTTTGACAAAAATCATACAGTATGTGATTATTATTCAACCTGTACTCAGAGGAGATATTTGCACGAGCTCTGGATAAGGCAGAACAAGGTCTCAAAATCAACAGAAGAATAAGTGTTAATAATATCCAATGTCGCAATAGATGTCACAACTTTTGGCGTATGCTGATGACATAGTTTTCATTAGCAGAAACCTGAACAGTTTAAAGGAACAATTTACGAAGTTATGCAAGGAAGCATCCAAAATGGGTTTAGAAATAAATCAAAACAAAATACCTAATATGCTCAAGAAAAAATCCAGATAATATGACAAGTTTAAATATTGATGAATATAAGTTTGAAAAGGTAGAACACTTTAAATATCTTGGAGTCTCAGTTAATGGAACTAATTATACAAGCATCGTAATCAGTGAAAGAATCCAGGCAGGAAACAGAGCCTACTGGAAATACAATAACTTCCTTAAAGATAAGAAGCTTACTCAGAATACTAAACTGAAGATTTACAAAGCAGCAATTATGTAGACCAGTAATCACATATGGCGCTGAGGTAATGTGTCTGACCTAGAAAGAGGAAAAAAATTGAGGATCCTAGAGAGGAAAATAATTCGGAGGATAGCAGACCCACTAGATTTAGGTAATAATGAATTTAGAAAACTCATGAACCACGAAGTAAGAGGACTTCTGAAAGGAGAAGACATTATCAGATTTATCAAGGCACAGAGACTCAGATTGATGGGACATATAGAAAGGAGAAATCCAGAAGCCATCATCAAGAAAATTTCCAAATGGAGACCTATATCAGGCAGACCACGAGGAAGACCCAAAACTAGATGGGAGAACAAGATAGTCGAGGACCTTAAGAAGAGTCAGAGAATGGGCAACCATAAGCAAAAACAGGAACGAATGGAGAAAAATTGTAGAAGATGCCAAGTCACACAACCAATTGTAAAACCAAAATGTTAATGCGGATTGATTCACCGCGACAAACGAATCGGAAGAGCCCAAAGAGGGCGGCAATCACTCCGCTAGGAGTGTGGATGCCATGATGATGAATATCCAATATGCCGAAGAAACGGTGTTAACTGCCAGAAGCGAACAAGAAATTCAAAATGTGCTAAATAAGGTAGTGAGCGAGAGTGAAAATTATATATTTTTTTCTGTTTTACACATAAAATGTATTTTGTATTAAAGTAAAATCAGCAGTAGTGATGATGATATCCAACCTCCGATTAGGAGACGGCACTTAAAGAAGAAGAAAATCAGCAGTGAAATGTATTTTGTATTAAATCAAGTGCATACATAATTCAAAAATTAAAATTTTTGGCCAACCTGTATAAACAATTTTGTTAATGTTTATACTACTGAATAGGGAATTGAAAAACTTTTCTAATAAGTTAGCACACGGTACCTATTTTCATTTAAAAACTTACGTCATCACGCTCAAATCAATAATGGCACTAGTGGAATGTAGGTATAAGATGCTAAATAATTATAATTTAAAAATAAAAATCGACCTGTTTCGGGATTTTTCCCCAAAATCGCTTATTCTCAAAAAAATTAATTTATTCCATAATTTTGCCTCTCACTATATGTTTTAATGGGGTTTTACGAATACTGTTTCATATATATGAAGTATTTAGAAAAATACTAGGAATCGAAATATTAGCTACGGTAATTTTTGTACTTACTATGTATATTTTCCATCTATTTAATTAATTGGGCTATTAGTAAAGTTTTGGTTGTTTTAAACTTTTACATACAGTGAAACCTCGATTATCCGCAGGGCACCGGACCAAGGGTATGACGGATAATCGAAAAGACGGTTAACAGAACATTAAAAAAAATTGAAAATTGATAGTACAACTCTCAAATTTTATTTACATACACAGATATATATATATATATATATATATATATATATATATATATATATAAAATCTTGTTAATTTTATATACATATATATATATATATATATATATATATATATATATATATATATATATATATATATATATATATATATATGTTTTGTTTTATAAGATAAGAGGAATTTTTGTTCGTACAATCGAATCAATTTGGTTGAAAATATACTGAAATCTTTGTTTCTTTTACTGATGCTTCCTTCACATTTTTCTTAATCCTCGTAAGATCATGGAATCTACTTTATTGGCTTCTTCTTGTCAAGAATACCACTCGATGATTTGTTGCATGTGCGATGCAGCTTCTCTAGCTTATTTACGCAAATCTTTGTCAGTTGCAATAACATCATCGACATTTTCAGTTTCTGAAACTGTTTCGTCCGCCTCTTTTGCCATTTCAATGATTTCATCATCTGTCAGCAATCGATAGCCGTTTGCACCCTTATCACAAATTAACAATTCGTTTATGTCATCTTTAGCCAATAAAAACAAAACAGCCATTCAGCCATAACTTCATTTGCTACCACACTGTACATTTCATCGAATTTCGACTGGCTTATCGCAATGCTCAAACAAAATGAATTGCTGATCCAATTTTTGCTATGTAGTCAATACAACTTATGTACGGACCCTGACGGTTAGCAGAGGTGACGGTTAATGGAGAGACGGATAATCGAGTTTCCTCTGTAACATATCCTACTACTGTCTTGTAATATGTAGAAACGCTATCCCCGAATAATTATTTATCTTGGCAATAAGCAACAAAAACTAGAAAATAAAAATCTATTGAGACATTCCTCCTCTTCCTAAGTGCCTTCTCTTAGTCTAGGATACAATATAGGGTCGATTTGCACCGATCTGTTTAATGGATAAAAATGATTGTATATGTAATTTAGCATGCTATCGATTACAAAAAACCAGGGTTGCCCGATCTAATCTTGTTCTAACTATAATTAATTAATAATTAAAAAATAACATTTTTTTTAATTAAAAAAAAATCGACCCGGGCAGATATTATTTCAGATTTTTTAGGTCATTCTAAACAAAAAAGGTCTTTTGTAATTTTTCTCTATAGTTGATCGTTTTCTAGTTATAAACAATTTATAACTGGAAAAACAACGAAAGATGTCGATTTTCAAGGCTCAAAAACATAAGTATAAAATATCATTTTTGAAATTATTAAGTACCTAAATTCAAGTTCAAACCTTATTATATCAGTTCTTGATAAGTCTTTTGGACTTATTTGATTTTGAAACATTGTTTTTTACTTGTTAATGCCCGTCTCCCCTAAGAAACCTTCCTCATTAACAATTAAAAAAATAAATTTTAGAATAAAACATGGCTAAAATTCTTATCGAGACCTGATAGAAAAAGGTTTGAACTTGAATAAATGTACTTGATCATTGCAAAAATGATATTTTTTACTTGTGTTTTTGAGCCTTGAAAATTGTCATCTTTCATTCTGTTTTCAGTTTTAAATTGTTTATAACTCAAAAACGATCAACTTAAGAAAAAAATACAAGAGATGTTTTTTGCTTAGAATGATCCTAAAAATTAGAAATAATATCTTCCCGGATCGAAAATTTTATTTTAAAATTTATAAAAAAATTGTCATTTTTTAATTATTAATTGCAATAACCCTTGTTGTTTGTATTTGTTAACATGCTAAATTACATATCCAATAATTTTTATCCATTAAACAGATCGGTGCAAATCGACCTTATATCGGATTGAGGTTGGTGATCAATATAGCAAATTTCTCTCTGTTCTGGGCTTGAATAAAATCATTCCCTGTTGTGTGGGTCCAATCTCTGATGTTTCGGAGTCAGGATTTTTTCTTTCTTCCTATGTCCCTTTTACCTTCGGTTTTTGCCCTCTAATATTACCTGGAGCTATTCAAATTTCCTATGGCGCATTATGTGCCCTAGATATGACGTCTTTCCAATTTTGATTGTATTGACCAGATGAGGACGTATGTTCTGCTGGTCCAGCTTATTCTTAACATTCGGCGGTACATTCACATTTCGTATGAATTCAGTTTGTTGACGTCATATTGTTTTAATGTCCAGGTCTCACAGCCATATAGTAATAAAGACCACACATAACACTTTAGTGTTCTCGATCTTATTGTGACTGATAGATTTCGGTTACAGATCATTTTACGCATGTTCATGAAACCAGACCTTGCTATTTCAATGCGTCTTCTAATTTCTTTTGAGTGGTCTACTTACTACTTATCAATAATACACCAGTGGACCGACTAAAACAGTATAACTATATATATATATATATATATATATATATATATATATATATATATATATATATATATATATATATATATATATATATATATTAATGTGATATTCAAAGATCGGTGTGCTCAAAGCAATTGATTAGATAATTAATTAATTAATTAAATTTAATTTTAATGATGCACTTATGATTTAATCACACTATTTAATGCTCTAATCTCAGGGTTTTATATTCTCGTGCTTCAATATCTCCTTTGCTTTACATATGATAAATAAGGTCAAAGACTAACGGAATAAAACACATATATGGTACAAAAACATCTATTGAAATAAATTCACCCTCAAAATATCCTCTAAAAATAATATCTCCTATTCTGATTATTGAAATACTCCTACCACTATCTAAAGTACTTATTGAAATTTGCGTTATGAATAATTCTACAAAAAAAAATAAAACTGTCTCTCGGATGATGAGTTGTCCAAATTCTTGTCTCTGGTCGCCTACAATTTACTCTTAGCAGCCCCCTATGTAGTCAGCAATCTCGCAACAAACTATTGCAAGCCTATTGTCATCAATGACCCCCTTCAGATGCACGTATCTTTCAAAAAACAATGCTAGCCTTTTCTCCTCTCAATAAACTGAATCTATTTCTCGTTCCGGCATGCAACGGTGACTCTTGGAATATAAGTAGAACAATATAACTTACAATGCTTTACGTGATGAGCCTCCGTCAGGACACTTATTTCAACAAACTCACAGCTATTCGTTTATCTGCCTTACTACTTCAAGAGACTCTCAGAGATCACCACTATTCGACTTGACGATCATTTAACAACTATCATCTAGAATCCCATTCGTTTAAAGGCCAGCACTAAACAGTAACGTTGAAAAATTTATTCTACCGTAAAATTAAATTATGTAAAAAATTATGAAAGTCCACTGACAACGATTCCAAAGAATTCAATTCCAAATTGTCAATGTCAGATTCAAAACCAACTTTTCCTACCATTAGAAATTTCCTAAAACTAATTACATGCCAATCGGTTTTTAAGGATTGTTCCCTAACCCGGTCTCATTGTCCAAACACATAACCACTTCCTTATCATACTAACTGTACAAAAAAAATACTTAATCCCTATTTAAATTTTGTTTACCTACGGCCATCCAAAGATAATTGACTTTCATTTCTTCGAAATGAATTTTGGTATATTTTTATTATATGTTTTAACTTTTCTAAAATATTAAGATCGAAACCATATTAATTCAAATTTTACATATCTTAACAACTCCCCGCCATTTGATTTGCCGAAAAACTCTGTTATTTATTTAAATGACACAAGTTTTTTTTAGGATCAAATTATTCCATTATGTTACCAAACTCTACTCATGATACTTATAAATGTCGTGAATGTTAAAAATACCCCGTATCTTGCCTGTCTCTATATGCGCTAATTCATAACTATTTACCCCATTTTCCGTATTGACCCTATATGGACCTTCAAATACCGGCATCAATTTAGCACAAATACCATTTTGTAAATTGGACACCCTTAGTGCCCTCACTAAAACTTTATCCCCTTTCTGGAATGTAACCGGCCTTCTTCTTCGGGTCCTCTCTTGCCTTTGGAGATATTTCTCTCCACTTCGTCTCAATCTTCGTTGAACCACCTCGATCACTTCTTCGTATTGTCTGGGGGCGGTGTCTTCCCACGGTCTCGTAGGCATTGTTCCTTTCATTACATATAAAGGCGTCTCCTTGGTAACCGTATTTGGTGCACAGTTCAAATACGTCTCTATTTCAAACACTTTTCTGTCCCAATGTCGATGATGTTCTTCCGCAGCAATTCTTAGAAATTTTGTGACTTCTTGTATAAAACGCTCTGATGGGTTGCTCTGTGGATGTCGGATGCTTACAAATTTTGTATTTATGCCTCTCTCTCTTAATTCCCCTTTAAAACGGTCGTTCCTAAAGTATGTTGCATTGTCCAACAAAATATTGTCTGGTCTTCCCACTGTTTCGATAAAATCGTCTATCTTCCGAAGTATTTCAGCTCCTTTCGTGGTTCTACATGGGTACAGTTTTAAATACTTTGAAAAAACATCCACCATAACTAATATGTGTTTATTCCTCTGTGTTGTTGTTATTAAATCGCTCAACATATCAATGGCGACAATATCCAGTTTCTTCCGAGCTATGACGTTTTTTGTGATGTTTTCGTTTTTGAAATTCTTACTTTTACACTTTTGGCATGTCTCGCAATTTCGAGTCATCTCTTTGGCTATTGTATAGTCCTTTCGACAAATGTAGTTCTCCCTGAACATAAGCCACACCTTCCTGCTTCCAATGTGTCCGTTGTCACAGTGTAATTTTGCTAAAACTTCTTTTGCCATCTGTTCCTTGATTACATATAGTTCTCTACCATCGACCCTCTTAAAATATAAGTTATCCTCTTGTTCGACCCTTTGCTTTTCTCTTTCATCCAGTTGTTCCTGATTTTCCCTGATCTGAGCCAAAGAAAATAAGCCTGCTTCTTCTCTCATTATGTTCATGCCAACGTGGAGAGTTTTGTGGTCCTCTTTGCGGAATTGTTCATCTCTCGTCAACGCATCAGCCAAGATATTGTCAGTTCCGTTGATATATTTAAATTCAAAATCATACTCTTGAAGTAAAAGAATGCCCCTATGAATTCTATTATTTACCAGCCTATTTTTCATTATATGTATCAAAGCTGCATGGTCTGTTTCAATGGTGAATTTTGCCCCTAGTAGGTAAAACCGTAATTTATTTACACAAAATAACACACTGGCGAACTCTAGTTCAGTAACGCTGTACTTTCTCTCATATGTTTTGGTTACACGGGAGACAAAACAGATTGGCACCTCTACATCGTCTTGGATCTGTGATAACACCCCTGCGAATTTTGTTATGGAAGCATCGGTCCGGAGAATGAAAGGTTGATCATATCTTGGGTGGTGTACTCTTACAGCTGTGGAGAAAGCTCCTTTTAAATTTTTGAAAGCCATTTCTTGTTCCGTTCCCCATTTCCACCTAACATTTTTCTTAAGTAATGCTATCAACGGTATTTCTTTTGTTCTGATGTCTGGTATTAGTTTTTTGAAATAGTTTACCATTCCCAAAAATCCCCGCAATGTTTTTAAATTGGTTGGCCTAGCGTAGTTATTTATAATTTCGATTCTATCTTCTGCAAGACTAATCCCTTTTGTGTCTAATTTGAATCCTAAATACAGTATTTCCTTTTGGAAAAACTGACACTTTTTAATATTTAATTTCAATCCCGCTTGATCCAGTTCTTCTAGCACAGTGTGAATATGTCGTAGATGGCTTGTTATATCTGGTGAGAAAATTAATAAATCATCTATGTAATGTACAACAAATTCTCCATGCCTATTTAAGATTGTGTTCAATGCGCGAACCAAAGCAGCGCATGCACTCTGTAGGCCAAATGGTACCACCCTAAATCGGTATACCACTCCGTCGATCGAAAAAGCGGTATAATTTCGACATTTCTCTGCCAAAGGTATTAACCAAAAACTATGTTTCAAATCGATTTTGGAAAAAATGTGTGACCCTGTGATTCGTCCAAATATGGCTTCGATGTTCAAAGGCGCTTCGTATTGCGCGATTGTGTGTGAATTAATGTTTCTTGCATCTAAACATAATCGCAAATCACCACTCGATTTTTTAACGCATACTATCGGGTTGATATATGGAGAGTCACATCTTTCTATCACCTTGTCTTCGATCATTTTTTCAATTTCCTGTCCTACGCTTTGCCTGTATTTATACGGGATTGGATATGTCTTGGATTTAAAATTTTCTAAGTTTTTAACTTTAAAAGAATGTTCATAATTTTTAGCCACTCGGCTTTCTTCATTAATCAAATCTCCATAATTTTCTAGAATCTTCTCTACTTCCTTTTCCATGTTTTCTCCACATTTTAATTTTCTTTCATCCTCATTTTGTTCGCATGTATTCACTGTCCATAATATTTCTTCATAAAATTCTGGATTCTCGTCCATTATTGCCATTTCTTCTCTGTCCTCATCCTTTATTTCTTCTTCTGTTTTTTTTTATCTTCAATTTCCATTTGGTATCCCGAGCACCATGTTTCTACTGCTTTCATTTCTCTTATGAGAACTTCCTTTTCTTCCTGCTTCCTTTCTGTTTTATCGTCGATTGCCGACAATTCTTCCGTACCTTCGATTTCCTGTCTTTCTCTTGTATCCACCTTGTTTTCCTTCTTTCTTTTTGAACTCTTCTTCTTTTTCTTCCTTCTTTTTTTTTTTTTGGTTGATTTTTTTCTTGTACTTTCTGTTTTTCCTCTACAGTCATATTGATTTCTTTATGTTTTTCCTGTTCATTTATCTTTTCAACAATTATTTTCCTATCTATTTCCATTTCTTCTTCTATGTTGTCTGGTTCTGCTCTGATTTCCAGTTTATTCTCCGAAAAATTTATGGTGATATGTTTTTCACTCAATTCATCAATTCCCGCTATCATATCATGGTTTAAATCTTCGATCACCACACATTGCATAATATGGTATTTGTCTCCCACTCTGATCCGCACTCCCAAACCTTCATTTACTGTCGTCAATTTTTTGTTGTTTGCACCCACTAAAGCAACCCTAGGAATTTTATACACAAATCTGTCCAAATTTAATTCTTTTACTAGTTTCTTATTGATTAACGATATCTCCGATCCAGAATCAATCAAAATTTTAATCGCTTTATGTTTTATAAATGCATCTAAGAATATTAAATTTGAATTAGAACTTTGTCTTTCATTTCCCGCCAACTGTATAAACTCTCTCGGATGACAAAATATACCGGAGAGTTGTTTATGTTTGTTCAGTGGATGCTTTATTGAAAATCCTGTCTGGATTCATTGCATACATCTTCTTCCTCGTTTTCTATTGTTACATGATTCATCTCCCTTCTATTTTGTCGTTGGAAATTCTGATTGTTTCTACCGTCCCTTTGTTCGTTCGTATTCCTAGTCGGAGGATTTTGTGCATCTCTGTTTCTGTTGTGATTTTCATATGTTCTATTTTTTGCGTGATTCCTGTTATCATAATTTTGTTGTCTATTGTAATTTTGGTATTCTCTCGGCCTATCTTCGTTTGTTGATTGGGCATGTCGGTTTCTCTGGTCATAATTTGATTGATACCTTCTTGCCGGTCCATTATATTGTTCATGTTGTCTTCTGTTTCGCATTTCTCTTCTTTTTGCTTCCCTTACTTGAAGGAATTGGCACAAACTATCAATATCTTGATAGTTTCTCAAAATCACGTGGTCCTCCAGCGTTTCTTCGAAATGTCTGCTTATCATTTCTACCAGTTGTTCGGTAGAGTATTTGTAGTCTAGATATTTGGAATTGTTATATATCTGCAAAGCATATCTTTCTTCCGATATTCCCATTTTCTCGTGATATCTTCCATTCTGTAGCTCTTGGTTGATTTCCCTCTGTTTAACTTTCCCCCAGAAATAGTTGAGAAATTTATTTTCGAAATCTGTCCAATTTTCAAACTCATCTTCTTTACTTTCATACCATAACGCTGCTCCTTCTTTCAGATGGTTTCTAATTGTTTCTTTGCAGTCGTCAAAATATCTAATATGTTGCAATTTGGTTTTCAAATTTTTAACAAATGGTACTGGGTGTGTTTTTCTAATATCCCCTCCAAATTGTATTTTCGCGTCGCTTGTACCAAGGATAATCATTTCCCTTCTTTCTCCACAATTCTGTTGATTCTTGAGTTCCGCAATTTGTTTTTCGTTTTGCTTAAATTTTTCTTCTATTTCTCGCCTGTCTTCTTGTATTGCATTTTCAAATTTGCTTTCTAACTGTTCTAATTCCATCTTCTGCACAGTCTTAATATCCTTCATTTTAGTTTCTATTTCTTCTCGTTGCATCTTCAGTTTCCTTTCTGTTTCTTCTCTAACTTTTTCTAAACAGGCTTTCACTTCATTTTCATATTTTTCCAAACGCTTTTCCAATTTGCCATCATTCTCTTCCAATTTCTGTTCTATTCTCTGTGATATTTCTCTTTGTGTTTCTTCCATTTTTTGTTGTGTTATTTCCATGGCTCGTTTTGCTTCCTGTTGATTTTTCTCTATTTTTTGTTGTGTTTCTTCCATGGCTCGTTTTGATTCCTGTTGATTTTCTTGCATTGTCCTTTTTGTTTCCTGTTGATTTCTATCCATTTGTTGTGATTGGAGTTGCATCAGTTGCAATAGTTTCTCTATTCCTGTTAATTCCTGTTCTTTTCTCTCCATAATCGTTGTATCTCCTTCATTACCCAATCCTTCTTCAACAATTTTTTCCTCTTCTCTGTTATTCTCTCTGCTTTCTTGCATTTTGCTTTGCCTCCTTGTGGTCGACATGTTGTTTCTTTTTGTTACTGTTTTCTTTGTCCCCGCCAAAATGTGAAATTTTACAACACTCTATAAGTTGCAGAACACGACAAATATTTCTCCCCAAATTTAATAAATTTTCGCCACAAATATCAAATATGCAATCAGTAGATTTCAAAATAAATATCAAATGTACGATTGGTAAAATATTAAATAATTCAATAGCAGTAAATATCAACTACCTACGATCAATCCATAAATCAAAAATATTTTTACACCTGGAAAAATTGTCAAATTATCTCTGGATCACCTGTAGTTATTCCTTATCTCTTTCCCTACCATCAAATGCAAAGCTGCGATATTTTTTAAGCCCCACGTTGGGCGCCAGTTAATGTGATATTCAAAGATCGGTGTGCTCAAAGCAATTGATTAGATAATTAATTAATTAATTAAATTTAATTTTAATGATGCACTTATGATTTAATCACACTATTTAATGCTCTAATCTCAGGGTTTTATATTCTCGTGCTTCAATATCTCCTTTGCTTTACATATGATAAATAAGGTCAAAGACTAACGGAATAAAACACATATATGGTACAAAAACATCTATTGAAATAAATTCACCCTCAAAATATCCTCTAAAAATAATATCTCCTATTCTGATTATTGAAATACTCCTACCACTATCTAAAGTACTTATTGAAATTTGCGTTATGAATAATTCTACAAAAAAAAAATAAAACTGTCTCTCGGATGATGAGTTGTCCAAATTCTTGTCTCTGGTCGCCTACAATTTACTCTTAGCAGCCCCCTATGTAGTCAGCAATCTCGCAACAAACTATTGCAAGCCTATTGTCATCAATGACCCCCTTCAGATGCACGTATCTTTCAAAAAACAATGCTAGCCTTTTCTCCTCTCAATAAACTGAATCTATTTCTCGTTCCGGCATGCAACGGTGACTCTTGGAATATAAGTAGAACAATATAACTTACAATGCTTTACGTGATGAGCCTCCGTCAGGACACTTATTTCAACAAACTCACAGCTATTCGTTTATCTGCCTTACTACTTCAGGAGACTCTCAGAGATCACCACTATTCGACTTGACGATCATTTAACAACTATCATCTAGAATCCCATTCGTTTAAAGGCCAGCACTAAACAGTAACGTTGAAAAATTTATTCTACCGTAAAATTAAATTATGTAAAAAATTATGAAAGTCCACTGACAACGATTCCAAAGAATTCAATTCCAAATTGTCAATGTCAGATTCAAAACCAACTTTTCCTACCATTAGAAATTTCCTAAAACTAATTACATGCCAATCGGTTTTTAAGGATTGTTCCCTAACCCGGTCTCATTGTCCAAACACATAACCACTTCCTTATCATACTAACTGTACAAAGAAAATACTTAATCCCTATTTAAATTTTGTTTACCTACGGCCATCCAAAGATAATTGACTTTCATTTCTTCGAAATGAATTTTGGTATATTTTTATTATATGTTTTAACTTTTCTAAAATATTAAGATCGAAACCATATTAATTCAAATTTTACATATCTTAACAATATATATATATATATATATATATATATATATATATATATATATATATCGGTTTTAAAACGTTCTCCTACGTCTTCCGATGCCTAGTCGCCATTCACTTCGGTCCAGTATAACTATCTTGAACCAATAGTAAACGAACAATGGGATCACTCACAAGAAATAAAATGTAGAATAGAGAAGGCTAGGAGTGCATTCAATAACATGGCCAAACTCTTTAAAAGCCACAACCTTAATCTGGAGATAAAAATAAGGCTCCTACGATGTTATATCTTCTCAATATTGTATTACGAAGTTGAATCCTGGACACTCACTGAAGCAATGGAGAAAAAACTTAAAGCTTTCGAGATGTGGCTATACAGGCGAATCCTAAGGATATCATGGACGGACAAGATAACCAACGAGACCGTATTACGAAGAGTGGGCAAAGAGAGAGAGGTGATGTATACCATTAAAAGGAGAAATTTAGAATATCTCGGACACATAATGAGAAAAGGCACTAATTACAGATTACTGAAGGTAATTCTTCAAAGTAAAGCATTCGGAAAGCGAGGAATTGGGAGAAGAAGAATATCATGGTTAAAGAACCTGAGGAAATCGGAATGGGACGTTTCGATGCCGCCGGTTCATCGCCGGCCGTTTCGATGCCGCCGGTTCATCGCCAGTCCATTTAATGGCCGTCATATCTCGCATTTCCTAGAATTCCTAATTAATACTAAAAATAACTAATAATTGTAACTGTCGAAAATTCGGAAATATATCAGATAGCGATTAATTGACTGGCGATGAATCGGCCGGCATCGGCATCGAACTGGCGGCATCGAAACGGCGGCGATGAAACGTCCTAGACCCGAGGAAATGGTTCTCCACAACAACAACTAATCTATTTAAAGCATCAGTTAATAAAATAATTATAACCAGAATGATCGCCAATATTCCAAACGAATAGGCACTAAAAGAAGAAGGTCTAGCTGACTATTTAACTCTCTGCACACGTAAATGAAGCTTTGGGAACTGAAAATATCAGATCATTTATTTGAATGTTATGTGTAATTTGTTCATGGGGGTTCTTGTGGAATACCATGATTTTGGTTTTGGAAAACTTATGTCCAAGCCTAGTCTGTGACTTTCTTCTGGTAATATGTTCATTTAGGGTGGCCCTTAAAAATGAAATTTAACGATTGTTACCTCTCACCCCCTAAAATTGTTCCAATTATGGAGAAACTTAAAAATATAAATTTTTATTGAAATCTGAAAATACTTAAAGGTGGCCCCGGGCCCCTGAGACCCCATGCAATTGAAATTAGTCATATACTACGAATTTCTGCCAATAATGTAAAAGATATTAATAATTAATCGCCTATCAGTTACAATTAAGCACAGGAATAAAGAATATTAAAATTGGTGAAGGTTAAATGGACTTGAACAACAATGATGATGCTAACGTTGGTGCGGCTGCGACTTCTGAAGGTGAAACCTTACCTAAAAGAGCACGAATCAAAATCATGACTTCTGAACTTTCGTCTTCCCTCGATAGAATCCAGGTATCGTACAAGACAGCCACATTTATTATTAGTGATGTAGTATCCAGTCTTGGTCATGATGTAAGCTCGTTAGTCATCAATCGCACCTATATTCAGCGCGAGAGAGAGATAACTCGATTCAAGATTGCAACAAAATTAAAAAAAGACTTTTTAATTTCTAGATCTGTTATTGTTCATTTGGACAATAAGCTAATGGAGGACTTAACTTCCAAGAAACATGTGGATCGCCTTTCTGTTGTTGTGTCAAATGTTAATCGTGGATATGAACAGCTGCTGGGGGTTCCAAAATTACACAATGGAACGGGAATTGCCCAGGCAAATGCCATTTTGGAATGTTTGTAGGAATGGGGTATTGTTCATGAAGTCGCAGCTCTATGTTGCGATACTACTGCATGCGACTCAGGACCGAAGTCTGGAACATATACCATTCTTCAGCATAAATCCAGAAAGGACTTAGGGCTTACTTTTTTTAGTCTTAGTCTTACTTTTAGTTTTTAGTGTTTGATGAGGTAATGAGTAGTAAATCATCTATCCTCCAAATAAGTATTTTCGAAAGATTCAAGACAGCTGTTCAATTATAGACAAAAGTTCTTTTGAACTGGCTTCCAACTGGTTCGTTTCTATTATCCTGGAGCCATGCAGAGGCGAGATGGAGGTCTAAAGTTATTTATGCTATAAATATGTGGTTGCTTCACAGCACATTAATCACAGCTTCGGAGCCAAAGGGAATTGTAAATCGCAGTCAGCGTATACTTGAGGGACTAGATACAAGCACCATTAGCTATTGAAGCGCCATTCAATGATTTCGACTTAGAAAACAGCTCCTTAACGAACGAAGTGCCATCGTAACAAGCCAAAAACTTCAAAAACACTTATGATATCTATCTGAACATCTCTTTCCGATGAGTCTTTTTGATTCCAGGATACTTCCAGAATCCAAAAGATTAATGGTTGCAGCTATGGAGAATGAAGCTGCTGAACACCCTCTAAAACGTCCTACTGATATGAAATCTTTTGCATTTTTGGAGACCAAAGGTCTGGAGAAGTTTTTACTGTAAACTCCAAACAATTCTTCAACATGCTTGGACTTCCTGATGAATTTTTAAAAAGAGATCCGGTTCAATGGAAAGATGATGAAAGTTTCAAGGCAGCTTAAAAGATGGTGAAGAATTTCGTGACGACAAATGATAGGACCGAAAGAGGAGTGGCACTAATTGAAGACCTTAACAAAAGCTCACTAATCAGGGAGAACAGTTACAATATCTCTTGCAAGTAGTAGCGGAGCATCGAAAAATGTTTCCCGGCTCTATAAAAAGCGAAATCTTGAAAACAAAACAACATAAGAAGTAATAACTGTAGTGAATCTTTCTTATAGGTGTTAAAGATCATATAAATTATTTATTTTTATTAATAAATTATTAAAATTATTTTATACATCCCATTATTTTATAATGGCAATATACTAACATGAATAACGAATATACGAAACTTCCAGACCCGGGGCCACCTCTAAATATTCACCGATTTTCATGAAATTTCGCACGTTTAAGTTTGACGCATAATGGAACACTTTTGGGGGGTGAGAGGGTGAAATTTCAAAATTTAAATTTTCTCACATATGTTAAGGGCCACCCTCATCAATATTTTAAGTTGGTCTTCTGTTTCCGCTTATACTACGGTGTCATCGGCATATACAGGGTGTCCCGGAAAATAGTGCGTTCCTTAAAGGTGTGGGTAGAATGCACCATTTAAAAGAAAACTTTCTTATAAATTTTTTTTCTAAAGTCATCTGTTCCCCAAAAAATTAAAATAATGTATTTTACTAAAATTTACATTTGGCAACACGGCAGTTTTATTTATTTTGACACAGCTTAGATAAAAATATACAAATTGTAAACACAAACAGTCATCTCATAATCACCTGTAACCCCAGAATAGGTACATCCTATTGTTGTAATATTGTCATGATTTCGATAGCGAGTATCATGATATTATGTTAATTACGTTTAGTGCAAGATTTACAGCAAGGCTATTTACCTCCAAGTAAAATAAGATCTTCAGAGAACCCGAATTTCTGTGTAAAGTGTTATGTGCAGATAAAGTTTATTTTTACGAATGGTGTGTTTAACTTTCGTGGTTGACAAAAGTATGAATTTGTGGGCTGGGAATATTTTTTATAATCATCTAATTGAACCATTCGAACTTCCCAGAAGATTGAATGGAGAAATGCAGGTACTCAAATGTTTGCAACATGTTCTATCGATGCTTCTTGAAGACGTAGCTTTATTGTAATAAAAAATTTTTATGTAAGTTAAAACACTATACAAACCTTATTTATTAGATATTTAATAAACACAAATATTATGCTGTTTTTCTATTACTGTTATCAGTATTTTATCAATGTATATTATGCCTATGATCGATGATTCATGATAGTTGAGTTACAGTAAAATTATTTTAGCACAGAAGGAACGCAGCGCTGCCGGCTGTATTTGCTTTTCTGTGGACATTAATCAAATGCATTAAAATTAATAAATTATTTTTTTGAAAACGGTTGACTTAACAAAAAAAATTTATTAGACTTTTTTGCTCTAAATGGTGCACTTAGCCCATACCTTGAAGGAACGCACTATTTTCCGGGACACCCTGTATTACATTGTTAATAATGATTCCATCGACTCTGGTATCTTCAGGGCAATCTTAAAGAGAAGCTCTGATGATATATTCGTCATAGACATTAAATAATAGAGGGGACAGAATGCACCTTTGATGCACTCCTCGTTCTATGTTAATGTAATTGGTGTTTGGTGTCTCTAAAATTGAGACATTGGTGAGCATTTTCTGTCGAATGGGAAAAAGCCATCACAACTGGCAGTTAATTTTGCAAACGAGACAACGAGATTATCGATATGCGACCAACCGGTATGGCATTTAAATTATTTTCCACCATTATCTTACGTACGTTTCACCCTAATGGGATCTTCAGAGAGGCCTCTGGTCTGCTCTGAATCAAAACGAAAACCAACTGTCTTACTAAGCGCAATTATACAAAATAATTCGCTGTAGCGACATCTATTTAACACAATGAGAAGTCTTAAATACGAAAATCTAAAACTTCTGGGTCGACCCCAAAATCTCAACTGTCATCAACACGCCTAACTTCACGCGCAACTTTGATACATCCAAAAAGCATAGGCACCAAGTTGGAAACGACCCTATTTGTATACATGGCAACTCGAAATACATAATATTAATAAAAATAAAAATATAGAATATATTTAGAAATTGATTTAATGATGCCATGCATTATATTTATTATACGTGACGTTTGACAGTTCAAAGTTGTTGATGTTTTGCGCCGCACCCAAAGCTTCTATTGTCGAAACCAACATTCTGGTGACAACCTAAATCCGTACTTTTTAAAATTTGCTAAGCAAACAAACGATACATGAAGCAGATAAGAGGAAATCTATTAAATGCATTAAACGTGTTAAATTATACTACAATCTACAATCACCTCGCGTCATTTAGGTATATGCCAAAAAATCATAATTTAAAAATAAAAATTGACCTGTTTTGGGATTTGTCTCCAAAATCGTATATTCTCGACAAAAATGAATTTATTCCATAATTTTGCCCCTCACTATACAGGGTGATTGATTAGTGGGGTAAAGCTCAATAGATCCGCTATAGTAATAGATAGCAATAAAAGTTAATAACAAAAATTGTAGACAACTTTGAGATTCACATTACAAAATTAGTTAAAATGTTGCAGGGTGTTCTATAACATAGTGGCAGACCAAACTTATGTTCTTTTAAATGGAACACCCTATATTTTATTTTATATTTGAAATTCTGTTAACTTCTTCATAACAATAATATAAAGGTTTGTTATGTTTTACAGGGTATTTACAAAGTTATAACCAATTTTGTATGAAAATCGTAACGAGTTCAACTCCCTGTATAAATATAAATAAGCACAACAGCAATAGTTTATTAATGCCATATTTTTTATTTATTGTCAAAATTTTCAAGAATTATTGGCATTGCTAATTTTCTTTATATGAAATACAGGGTGAATCAAAACGACAGTACATTATTTTCTCAGTAATATTAAATGGAACGCCCTGTATTTTATATTATTATTAAAAAGTAACATTACCGTACTTTAATTTTTATATAACATTCCCTATGTCCAAGTTTATTTGTTTTCGAGATATTTTCATTTTTCAGAGCAAATTATTTTAGGTGTCTAAATTTATCTAAATTTTAAGTAAGCCATGACTAAATTGACAATTAACGATTACTGATTATCAATCCGGTAACCAGTGTAACAATGTAGCAAATAAAGAAATAAAAATAATTTATTAGTAATAACATTTTACAAAAAAAACACAACCACAACATGCAACATTTTTGAAACAATTAAAAACTACTTTTTAATGTAAATGTAACAAATAAAGAAAGAAAATTAGTAATCAATTTCACAAAAAAACACACACACACAAAATACAACATTTTGTGAAGACAATTAAACACTACTTTTGTATGTAAATGTAACAATGTAACAAATAAATAACGAAAAATAATTTATCAGTAATACATTTTGCAAAAAAAACATGTTTGAAAAAATTAGAAGCTACTTTTAAGAAAATATTTTTAATATTTAATTACATAAGGTGTTCAAAATTACCTCCTAACACATTTATGCACGCCTAAAAACGATCATTGAATGAGCTACTTACTCTACGAAGCATTTGTAAATTGTCACATCGAAATACTTTGTATTCTATTTTTCATCTAATTCCTTGTTGTTGGAGGTATTTTATAAACTTCATTATTATCGTGACCCCAAAAAACTCAGTCCAGTTTATTAAATTCTGGTGATTTGGGTGACCACGCTACTGGTCCATTGAAAAATGAAAATATCTCGAAAACTAATAAATTTAGACATGGGGAATGTTATCTAAAAATTAAAGTACGGTAATGGTACTTTTCAATAGTAATATAAAATACAGGGTGTTCCATTTAAAATTACTGAGAAAATAATGTACTTGCGTTTTGACTCACCCTGTATTTGATATAAAGAAAATTAGCAATATCAATCATTCTTGAAAATTTTGACAATACGTAAAGTATATGGCAATAATAAGCCATTGCTGTTTTGCTTATTTTTATTTATACAGGGAGTTGAACTTGTTACGATTTTCATATAAAATTGGTTATAACTTTGTAAATACCCTATAACATAACAAACCTTTATATTTTTGTGATGGAGAAGTTAACAGGATTTGGAATTTAAAATAAAATATAGGATGTTTCATTAAAAAAAAACACCAGTTTGGTCTGCCACTCTGTTATCGAATACTCTGTAACATTCTAACTCATTTTATAATGTTAAGCTCAAAGGTGGCTAAAATTTTTGTTAACTATTATTGCTATCTCTTACTAAAGCGGATCTATTGAGCTTTACCCAACTAATCAATCACCCTGTATATGTTTTAATGTAATTTAGCGAATACTGCTTAAAATATATATAATTAAGAATTTTACGGTACTTTCTTACTTACTATGTATATCAATTTCATCTATTTCTTGGGTTCACTATTACTTACTATTAATTAGGTTATTAGTAAAGTTTTGGTTGCTTTCAGGGAAGGGCTTTGGTTTGAAAATTTTGAAATTTTCGATTTTTTTTTAAATATTTTAAATGAAAGTACATATCTTCAAGAATACTTTATGAAAATATCAGATCGATCGGAGCAAAATTACTGCAAATACAGAATGTTGAACGCCCCTAGCTTTAACTTGCTTTGCAGTTTAACAGCTGTTCCCCTTCTTATTTGTAAAATATTCCGCGATTCAAAAACATATTCCGGCGTGCATCACTTTACGCTTTGACAGACAAAAAGAAATTAAACAAAATGATCCTATGAATAAAAGAGGTAAAACAAAATTTACAAAACTTTAAACGCGTTTTTCTCAAAATTGCCTTTTTCAAAGGAGGTGGATATTCTAACTCAAAAACTACTTGATCGATCCACCTGAAATCTTGTACAGATTTTCTTTAGAGAATTATTGAAGTAGCACTGTCGAGATTTTTTTGGTTTATGTTTATTTTTTGTTTAACAATAATAAATAATAAATATGTATATGGATTTTCACCCTTTTTTTCACAAAACAATTCGTTATTTTAATTTCTGAGTGATACCAAAAATTAAAAAATCGTTATAATTAAAAGAAATCGATAGCGTTACTTCGAGAAACTCATAGGCTTATAAAATCTATTTGAATTTTTCGTGTCATATGGTCCAATGACGAGTTTTGATATTGCTCTGAAGCTATTTATTTGTGACATTTTTGTAATCAACTATTCTAATTAGTGTTGCTCAAAATCGGTCTTGGTCTTGCAGTCTTGGTCTTGTTCTTGCGTTTTCGCAAGACCAAGACCAAGACCGCCTAATTTTAGCAAGACCAAGACCAAGACTTACCGTGCAAGACTTGAGCAAGAACAAGACTAAGCCTGCGAGACTCTTGCGTCTTGCAGTTAGAACTGAGGGTCGTTTTAGGGAGTATATTAGTTCGACTATATTCTTAGATACTTCGACTATATTCTTAGATATTCTTAGAGAAACAAAAAAATTTGTAACAAAAATTTTTAAAATTGGACATAAACATACATAGCGAATCAAAATATCCATTTAAAGAACACTTCACACATTTGACACGTAATCAGAGGTCATTAGTGCAATGTAAAAATAAAATATTTTGTATTTACATTCCTTCCCAGCAGACGAATTCTCTGAAATTAATTATCCGGGTTATGAGACTAGTCGCCTTCTAATCATAACATAACATTCTTGCTTTGCGAAGCCGATAGTAATATCGAACATCGTATCCGAACTTTTTAAAATTAGCTAATAAAAAATATACCTAATAAGTAATTAATTTTTTTCATTAATAGTTTTCCAGGAATTTAAACACACAAATCTTGTCGGTATATATAATAGTAAGACTATTATGTATTGTTTTTGCTGAATGTGCTTTGAGGTCACACAAAGTATGATACCGGGACAAAAGAACAGATTGATAATGCCAGATTTGATAGCCTAACAAAATACCGAAATATTATGACGATATGCACTTCTCCAAAAAATTTACGCACCACCTTATAAACGGGTCATTGTTAATGTTTCGAATTTCCTAAACCGATTTAAGTGATTTTTTAATATTATGTTGTCTTATTTTTATAAATATCGCTGTAATAACATTGTTGCTAGACAAATCAATTATTGTCATTGTATACCGGGTGTAGGCCCCAATCAAACTGTGTTTTTTCTCAGAGCATCACTCTGTGGAATATTCTAGCATTTATAAAATACTGAAATTTAAACGATAGCCTCATATTTTCTTAACATTATATTTCTTTATTCATTCGCTTATATTGGATAATAAAATACATAATTTCTAATAAACTTTAGTTAGTTAGAACAAAGGCACGGATCACTTAGATCGTGGGTTCAAACCCCATCCAGTGTCAACATAGGCATAACCAGGGGGTGGTTTTGGTTATAACCCCCCCCCCCCATTGGGATCAACTTTGAGCTCTATACGCTTAACACCAATATGTGCTGTCGACAAATCAAGCAACTTTGAAGTTGTAACCCCCCCCCTTACGATCATCCTGGTTATGCCGTTGAGTGTCAATTGTCTAGATCAGTAATTCTCAATCTTTTTGAGTCATGTGGGTACCACAAAATACTTTTTTTATTTTTGTTACGACCTAACTGAAATAGTTAGGTAATCCAATTAACTATAATAATTGTTGCTGATTTTGGCTGTTTTTGCGTTTTGTGTACCACCGCAAATAATTATATGTACCACCAGTGGTACATTCTCCACATATTGAGAACCGCTGGTCTAGATATTTATTAATTTGGCTGGTCTTGACTATGGCTATGAGATTCTAGCTTAAAATGTACCTCTCTGTTACGTTGTTCAAGGATATGCAATAGGCTAATAGGCAACTGCGAGACTTGCAAGACTCTTGCTGCAAGACCAAGACCAAGACCAAGACCGAGAGCGCAATACCAAAGACCAAGCCCAAGACTAGGTGTACTGGCGCAAGGCCAAGACCAAGACTGTCTAAGTCTCGTCTTGGTCTTGAATTTGGCAACACTAATTCTAATTGGGAAATAAACCACAATTTAACTTGAAAAATAATTTTATTAACGTTTCAACTTACACTTCGGACGTAATTATCAAAATACAAAATATTAATAAATTACACAAAAATGTTGTTGCTTAGTAAAAAAATCTTCTAATAATTCATTTATATCGGCAATTCAGACATATATTATACAGAGTGTCCCAAAAGTAGTGGAACGGTCGAATATTTCGCGAACTAAACATCGGATCGAAAAACTGAAAAATACGTGTTCATTCATTTTCAAAAATCTATCCAATGACATTAAACACCAACCCCCACTACACCCCCTGGAAATGGGGTGGAGGGTAACTTTAAAATCTCAAATGGAAACCCCTAGTTTTTCTTGCAGATTTGGATTCGGTACGTAAAAGTAAGAAACTTTTATTCAAGACATTTTTTCGAACTGTGGATAGATGGCGCTATAATTGAGAAAAACGATTTATCCTGATACCATAAGTAAATTATAGAAACGGTCTAATATCTCGAGAAATACACTTCCAATGATAAACCAAAAAAAAAGGTTTTTAATACTTTTCGAAAATCTATTGAATAACACTAAACATGACCCTCCAACCCACCCCCTGGATTTGGGGTGGGGGGTAACATTAAAAACTTAAATAGCAACCCCACTTTTTATTACAGATTAGGATTCGTCATGAAAAACTAAGCAACATTTATTCGAAACATTTTTTATAATTGTTGATAGATGGCGCTTTAATTGGAAAAATACGATTTATTAGCGCCATCTATCAGCAATTTTAAAAAATGTTTCGAATAAATGTTGCTTAATTTTTCATGACGAATTCGAGTCTGCAATAAAAAGTGAGGGTTGCTATTTAAGATTTTAAGTTTACCCCCACCCCGTCTCCAGGGGGTGGGTTGGAGGGTCATTTTTGGTGTTTATCGATAGGTTTTCGAAAAATATTAAAAACCTGTTTTTTGGTTTCTCATTTGGAAGTGTATTTCTCGAGATATTAGACCGTTTCTATAATTTACTTATGGTATCAGGATAAATGGTTTTCCCCAATTATAGCGCCATCTATCCACAGTTCGAAAAAATGTCTTGAATAAAAGTTATTTACTTTTAGGTAACGAATTCAAATCTGCAAGAAAAACTAGGGGTTTCCATTTGAGATTTTAAAGTTACCCCCCACCCCACCTCCAGGGGGTGTAGTGGGGGTTGGTGTTTGATGTCATTGGATAGATTTTTAAAAATAATTGAACACGTATTTCTCAGTTTTTCGATCCGATGTTTAGTTCGCGAAATATTCAACCGTTCCACTACTTTTGGGACACCCTATATATTTTAAAGTAGAAGACTTAAAAATGATATTGACAATATTAATGAGTTGCGTTCCTGGGGCGACTTTATTGAAAGATAATTCATTCGATTACATGAAAAAAACTTTAACTCGAGAATATCCGTCACAAAAAAATCATAGCATGTGATCTGTCTTTAAAAAGACAACCACATGCAACGGTGACAGTAAAATTTTCGTGTTAGTGATTCCATAGTAAATCACGGGGAAAAACCAGAAAAAAACCTCGTGATACAATCCTGACATTGTAAGTATTTGGTCTTACATTTAGTTTACTCTCAAAACTAACACCAAATTCTGACTTTATATGTATGTAATTTTAAATTATAATAAATAGTATTAATAATACATCTTCTTCCTCTTCTTCATGTGCCATCTCCTCTAAGAAGGTTGGCAACCATCACGGCAATTCGCACTTTCGATACCGCTGCTCTAAAGAGATCTGCAGAAGTGCAATTAAACCAAGCCAATAATACATAGATATATATAAATAATACTAAAATATAAAATATGTACTATGCTCGATATGTTATTGAATTACTAATCGTGGTATTTTCTTTCTATTGACTTCCTGTTTTAGTATAGGTATCCACATCCTTCTGCATTCTACAGATGAATTTGCGACACAATTGGTTTCATTTAGCATGATTAAATATTTGATTTTTCCCTTTTTATTATCTGTTTCTTTCAGGACTATACTTGAATCTCTCCACTGAACTCTATGTTCATTATCCCATTCGTGTTGACATATTTGAGATCTATCAAATTCTCTATTTTTAATATAAAATGTTATTAAAAAAAACGTTAATAAAATTATTGTTTCAAGTTACATTGTGGCTTATTTCCCAATTAGAATAGTTAGTTATGAGTTCTGATGTCCACCACAAAATCCATTTTTTGAGGTGCCTGTAAAAATTTGCTACCGTGTTGGCTTATGTTTCAATATTTTGCCTTAAGAGTTTTTACCCAAATATTTTTTACTTTGGTGGTTAGAATGTTAGATTCAAGCAGACACTGATGATGATCGATCAACCGATTGAAAACTAGTTATGTTGTGATGTAGCCCTGTATAGGGATTTTAACAAATATACCTTTTATAAAGGATTTTATGGTTTTTTGTAATAAATGGTATACAGACAACTACAGGAAAAAATTTTTTCGTCGTGGATATTTTGCCTTAATTATTGTTTTTTGAAAATTCTTTGAATTGTACTGAATATGTTTATTTAATTTAAAATAAAGTAACTTTACCATAGTTTCAAAAAAAAAATTCACAAAAATGTGTTTTCACCCATTCCATTCATACCCATCCCTTAAATCCCACATGAATATGTCCTACTGTCTTGTAATATGTAGAAACGCTATCCCCGAATAAAGCAACAAAAAATAGAATATAAAAAATCTATTGAGACATTGATGAGCATTTTTTGTCGAATGGGAAAAAGCCACCACAACTGGCAGTTAATTTCGCAAACGGGACATCGAGATTATCGATCTGAAACCAACCGGTGATGGTATTTAAATTATTTTCGATTAAAGTGCGCTGACGTTTCTTTGCAACATCGGCATTTGGTCGGTGTTTTTGCCATCCTTAACAATTTAGTCGGAGTTGGGTAAGTGGCACCCGTTGGACCATTATCGGAACGCTGTCCATTTAGCTCCGGCATAGCTACGTCAGCAGTCTGTCGTAGTCGTCGTATCTCCCCGACACACAAGGCTGCTCCGTGCCCCATCGAAGGCCGCCCCCACACTGCCCTGGCCGCGACTTAACCGCCACGATCTGTGGTCTGCGGACCTCGATCCGCCTCTCATTATCATATCCACTTCTCGATATAGTCCAAGGAGCAAAGCATTTAAACCTATTAAATGTTAGATTGTACATTTCTTTTTAATTTATCATTTTAGATGACGAAACAAAATATTAAACTTAAATCTTAATGAGATAACCATAAAATATGTTCTAATAATATTTAAGTCGTGTCCTTTTTAATTTTTTTGTATTTTTGTTTATTCTCCTTAAGTTGTATATTTTTTGGATTTTTTGAATCTTACGTCTTTGTCCAAATATGTTCCAAATCAATTCAACATTTTTCTTAATTTATTGAGTCTTATTGATTACTATTGATCGATTTTTTTTGTAACTATTTCTAATGTTTAAGTTTCTAGAATAGGGCCGGCGCGCGGCGTAGCCGAGTGGTAGTGTGCTAGGCTAGCGTGCCGGTGGTCTGGAGTTCAAATCCTACCGCCGGCAAGAACAACTAGACATTTTTAAAATGTTTATAGGCCCCAGGTCGACTCAGCCTGAATAAAATGAGTACCTTGGGTAAAACCAGGGGTAATATAATAGGCGGTTGAAGCGTAGCACTGGACCTGTTACCTTCCTTGTATACCATAGGCCCTAGATATAGCAGACTACCCTGCTATACTCCCAAAGCCACGTGAGCGGTATAAAACGGGAGACTATTATTATAAGTTTCTAGAATAAATATACCAATGCTGTTCATTTACTCTTTTTCTTAATTTTTAAGGATGCCATTAATTTTTTTGTGTAGGTACTTGTTCTAGTATTTATTTTTAGTTAGTAGGAAATCTAAATCTAAAACTTGATTGGTCTTGATGGAAAAAATATGAGGATAATCCAACAGCTTTACTGGAATCGACAGGCAGAATTAAGGATCTGTAACAGTCTATATACACTTCTTCTTCTTTTTACGGTGCCTATCTGTTCCTGATGTTTCAATCAGCATGACTATCCTAACTTTACTTGCTACTATTCCGAATAGCCCGGTTGTAGATGTACTGAACCACTTTCTCAGGTTTTGAAGCCAAGATATCCTTTTTCTGTCTGGTCCTCTCGTTCCAAATACCTTGCACATTCTACGTAGGTCCTCAACATTAGTCACACTATCCACCCATGAAATTCTTAAAATACGTCTGTAGCACCACATCTCGAAGATCTCGATTTTTTAAAAAGAAGCTTCATAAAATGTCCAGGCCTCTACTCCGGATAATAATGTAGAAAAAACATATTATCTGATGATAGAGATTTTGGTACAAAGTGGTAAATCGTGACTTGTCACAAGAGACTTCATTGTTACGAACGCTGCTCTTGCTTTTCCTAGACGTTGTTTTATTTCAGTAGAATGGTCGTATTGCGTGTTTATGTGGTACCATGGTATGTGTAGATGTTCTCCCTGTCAATTGGTTGTTGGTTAACCAAATGCCGAGTATTTAATATGTCGCGCTTACTGACTACCATGTACTTTGTTTATACGAACAGTATTGAGATCAAGTCCATGTTCTCTACTTAAATCTGTGGTGTATAAACAAGTAGAAATGAGTAAGGGAGTGAGACAGGGCTGCATCCTCTCCCCTCTGCTGTTTAACATGTATATGGAAAAGATCTTTCAATTTGCAAAGCAGAAATAAAGAAAGGCCGGTGATATAGCTATTATTGCACACAACATAGAAGAACTACAAGAGATAGTAAATATAATAATAATGAAGTAAAAAAGAAATAATAATATGGTCTCAACATAAACATTAAAAAACGAAAATAATTTTATCAAAGAATATTAAAGTAATCGTGATGATGAATAAGTCCAACCAGGAAAGGAGGCAGAAGTGTACTAAACCTTTTCACTTTTAAAAACTTAACAATGGCGAAATCTTAAGTCTATTTGGCCCTTAAATTGTATTTTTAAATCTTCTGAAAGAAGTATTGGACAAAAGCAAAATACAGAATGACAATTTTCCATAGAGGTATCAATCTGCCAATGGACAGGCAGAAGCCAATAAAGAGGAAGCAGAAGATTTTAACCATTCTAAATATAAAATTTTAATATACGCTTATTGTTCTGTTTTTCATTCTTCTTCTTCTTTAAGTGCCATCTCTGCGACGGAAGTTGGCAATCATCATAGCTATTCGGATTTTAGAGACGGCTGCTCTGAAAATTTCATTTGATGTACATCCGTACCATTCTTTCAGGTTGCGCATATTCTGCATCTTTCTGCGCTTCTTTTTCCGTGAGTCTTTCCCTGCATAATCAATTAGAGAAAGTTGTATCTTTTTCCACGTGTAATATGTCAGAGATATTCAAATTGCTTGTTTTGATGGTATTCAAGATTTCCATTTCTTTATTCATCTTTCTCAGAACCTCTTTGTTTGTGATGTGTTCCGTTCACGATATTTTCAAAATTCTGCTGTACACCCACAGCCCGAATGATTCTAGTTTTTTCATTGATTCAGCCTTCAAGGTCCAAACTTCCATTCCATAAAACAAAGTCGAGAAAACGTAGCACCTGGCCAACCTAACTCTTAGCTTTAACTTTAAATCTCTTGTGCAGAGCACTTTTCTCATTTTGTTAAAATTTGCTCTAGCCTTTGCTATTCTGATTTTGATTTCCTGTAAGTAATCACCTGTGGAGTTGATCATTGTTCCAAGGGATGCATATTGGTCGACTCGTTCGACATTGGATCTGTTTATGAAGAGATTTTCGTTATTTCTTTGAGTTTTCGATATTCTCATAAACTTTGTCATCTTGACGTTCATTGTTAGACCGTATTCTTGTCCAAACTCCGCTATTCTGCTCACCAGCCTCTGAAGATCCTCAATATCTTCGGCTAAGATGACAGTGTCATCCGCATACCTAATGTTGTTAATGGGAACTCCATTCACCTTTATCCCAGCTGTTTCACCCTCACGAGCTTTTTTCAAGATCTCTTCCGAGTAGGCATTAAAGAGAATTGGCGATAACACGTATCCCTGTCTCACCCTACGTCTGATTTCAATTTTCTCTGAAAGCTGATCGTTAACACGTACTTTTGCTCGCTGCTTATAGTATAAAGTCGATATAATCCTGAGGTCATTGTAGTCTATCTTCTTTGATTTCAGGACATGCATTAATTGTTGATGTCGTGCTTTTTTACCGTTTTTCATTAGTTGTAATTAAACTTTTAAAACTGGCCAGACATGGCATATTATACAGCGTGTAACAAAAATACAGGTCATAAATTAAATCACATATTCTGGGACCAAAAATAGTTTGATTGAACCTAACTTACCTTAGTACAAATATGCACACAAAAAAAGTTACAGCCCTTTGAAGTTACAAAATGAAAATCGATTTATTCCGATATATCGAAAACTATTAGAGACTTTTTAATGAAAATGGACACGTGGTAATATTATGGCAGGAACATCTTAAAAAGAAATTATAGTGAAATGTTTGCACCCCATAAAAATTTTATGGGGTTTTGTTCCTTTCAACCCCCCCTCCCAAACTTTTATGTACCTTCCAATTAAATTATTATTGTAGTACCATTAGTTAAACACAATGTTTTTAAAACTTTTTGCCTGTTAGTATTTTTTCGATAAACCAGTTTTAATCGAGATGCGGCTTCTTTTTTAATATGATTACATAAAAAATGTATGGGGGTTTTGTGCCTTTAAACCCCCCAAATGTTTGTGAACTTTCCAATTAAACTATTATTGCGGTACCATTAGTTAAACACAGTGTTTTTAAAACTTTTTTGCCTCTTAGTATTTTTCCGATCGGGCACCTTCTATCGAGATGTGGCTTTATTTCTAATATGGTTCAAAATATACCTTAAACCAGGGGTGGGCAAATACTTTTAAGCGCGGGCCAAAATGAAATTTTCAAAATGTCTCCCGGGCCGGAGGATTATACCTACGCACAAGCTAATGTATTGGTAGTCTTTTTCTGCCCAAGAAATTTTTTTGACAAAAATACTATAAGTATCATTTTGAAACAAATGAACAAGTAGGTACATTTGACTATTAATAATAAATAATAGTAATAATAAATTGTCTTACTTGGCTGTACATGCGAACAATATATTCCCAGTAAAATTACAAAATTATTAATATGGTCATTAAGCCATAACCAGGATCCAGATAAAAAAAGAAGTTCAGAAATTCGATCAAGAATAGAGTAATCAAGATCACCTTTTTTTAGATGAAGAAATTTCTGAGTAACCAAAGATTCAATCTGCAAATCTGATATCGGATGGTAAAATGTTATGTCAACCATCATAGACGAAATTTAAAGGAGAGAACTGATCTTGTATGGTCATGTAGAAAAAATGGACGATGACAGGTTGCCAAAACAAATTTTAAAATGGACGCCAAGGGAAAGAAGAAAAAAAGGAAGGCCGAAACAATCCTAACTAGGCGGCATTTAGGAGGCAATGTCCTGGCATTTATGAGGCAAGAAACCGGAAGGCGGAGAACGCCATGAAAAACGGGTATAATAATAAAAATATTATGTCCACTCTATTCTTCTTTATTGGATTGTTCTTCTTCTTCTTGCAGTACCATCTTCTATCGGAGGTTGGCTACCATCACAGCAATCTTAACTTTGTTGGCTGCAGGCTGCAGCTCTGAACAATTGTATTGAACTGCACCCGTACCACTCCCTTAAATTTCGCAACCAGGAAATCCTCCTGCGTCCCACGTTTCTCTTTCCCAAGATTTTTCTTTGGATTCTGAGCTTTAGCGGGGAGTACTTTTCCCCTCTCACTATGTGGCCTAGATATTCCAGTTTTCTCGTTTGTATGGTTTTTATGACTTCGCATTCCTTCCCCATCTTCAGCAAAACATTGGATTGTTAATGCTGACTGAATGAAAAATCTGGAAACTTTTGAGATGTGGCTTTTTAGGAGAATTTTGAAAATACCATGGACCGATCATATTACGAAAGAAATGGTGTTACACAGAATGGGGAACGACTAGAGAACTTTTGACCTTCAATAAAAGGAGAAAGGCAGCAAGAAGAAGGAGAACATATATAGAAATGATAAGTACGTTGTTGTTGCAGCAGCTGATTATGAAGGGTAAAATCGAAGGAAAAGGAAGGGGTCCTGGTAGACGACAAATGCCGTGGCCGAAAAATATCGCGCCTGGACCGGGTTAAACACAGACAATTTTAAGAAAAGCAGAAGATACAGATTCATTATTTATATGAACACTACGAACACTAATACCTACTGTTGATTTCAACAAAATCGCATAAAAGAGATTACGAGCGTAGGCGCAAAATTTCGGACCAATGCTTTTTAAATGCATTCATTTTTTTAATTCTGAGAAAAATATTAAATATTTTTGAAAAATTTAAACGCAGAATAAAAGATTACATTACCGAGTGCCGAAAGTCCCTTAGAATAAACACAAAGTTTCTTTTGAATGAGATATGTCAAATTGAAAATTGCACTAAATTTTCTCTTTTTTTCACCCCTGTGACTCATTAAAATAAACATTATAGAAGTTTTCAGGGACTTTTCGGCCCTCTGTAATAATGGAATATTTCATTCTGCGTTTAAATTTTTTATAAATACTTATTAGTTTTCTCAGGATTCGAAAAAAATAAATGTATTTAGAAAGCATATGCACAAAATTTTGCGCGTACGCCCTTAAAAAAATTTCTTGCGGGATTTCTCAACGGGCCGGATAAAGAAAGGAAAAGGGCCGGATCCGGCCCGCGGGCCGGCTTTTGCCCACCCCTGCCTTAAACTGTAATTTATAATTTTTTTTTAAATTATTACCAGGTCTCTAATCGTACGTAACAGTATACAAATATGTGGTGGATTTGAAAAATATTCAAAATATCTCGATAAAAACTAGCTTTTCGAAAAAGTACTAGGAGGCAAAAAAGTTTTAAAAACACTGTGTTTAACTAACGGTGCCACAATGATAATTTAATTGGAACGTACAAAAAAGTTTGGGGGGGTTTAAGGGAACAAAACCCCCATAAAATTTTTATGGGGTGCACACGTTTGACTATAATTTCTTTTTAAGATGATCCTGCCATAAGAATGCAACATGTCTGTTTTCAACAAGAAACCTCAAATAGCTTTCGATATATTAGAAAAAATCGATTTTTATTTTGTAACTTCAAAGGGCTGCAACTTTTTTATGTGCACATTTGTACTAAGATAAGTTAGGTTTAATCAAATTATTTTTGGTGCCAGAATATGTGATTTAATTTATGGCCTGTATTTTTGTTACACCCTGTATAAATGAATACAGTAAACATTTTTAAGTTTGAATTAATATGTTTTATTTAATATCAGATTTCCATCATTCCATCAAGTAGGGGACTTTTTAGTTCAAAATATGTTTAGAAATCCAATAACATTTATTAAATCCAAGTGTATAAAAATCCATTATTAACAAAAAATATCTAACTCATGTATGTTTGCCTTACAAAAGGGAGCTTACAAAAAAGCAATATCTTAAAATCTGTTTGGTATACATCTGGGATTGAGCATAAAACATCTGAACCAGCAACATTTTTTAGCCTGCGACGAAAGCGCCGTTGTATATGGCTACTTTTGAATTGTACAGAACGCAATAAGAAGGTCCTGTTCCTGCCGATTGGTAACATATGCAGAAAAGTCGTAACTCATATTTCAGTAATATTCACGAGCCACTGACCCAACAAATAATCGACACCGGTGTCAACTCAGAAATAAAAGCAATTTCGCAGATACAATCTTCTCATTTTTCTTCGGAATTTGCCTCTCGGTCTTTTCAATCAGATATACGGCTCGAAGACATACGTGTATAGCCAGGAAAATTCTATATAATAAAACTGGACCGTTTTGTACTATAATATTTGCTTTTAAGAAAAATAACTAATTAAAAACTATTAAACTTTTATTTGAATTATTGTTTTTAAAGAAAAAATTATAATAGGTTTTCTAAAATTATAAATTTTTCCAAATCGAACATACAACAGAGTTAAAATATCATAGAATATCCAAGATAAAAAATAAGATGTAAATTACATCATCGATAAGTTTGTAGATTGTAGATTTTAATTGTATTCAATATCAACATACCAGTACAAGATAAGGACATAATTTGTTGTTAAAATTATAAACAATAGATTGAAAAAATAAGCTCTAGTAATCAATCTGAGGTTCACCACACCAAACAAATCAATGAGTAAATGTGTAAAATTTATATGATATGTATATATTTATTATTTATTTATTTATTTATTAAACGCTTTTCTTTAGTTCGATTGTTTGGGGAAAATTTTTAGACGTTAATTTAAATGCCTTTTCTTCAATGCAAATGAATGAAAATTTGCAGACATATGCATTCGCGGGAACAATACACAAATAGTCAATAAATTTTTTTTATGTTTATTGTTTAAATAAAAAAAAACGGTTTTAATGGAAAATGCTTAAATTCTCTTGTTTTTTACAATATAGAAACTTGAAACTGTTACTGATTATAGCTAATTATATGAACTATACATAATTTTATTTTTTCGTAAATTGTTTAGGTTGTGCTTTATAAATAAACAAAGTTTCAAATTTTTTGCCGATTCCGACTACTTTTCATGTTTGTACATCATGTTTATAAACATCTTAAGCGGCGACGATTTTGAACGCCCATATCGTTGTTTATATAAACATTGGGGTTTATTCGTGTCAAATTTCAATACGATACGAAACAAAACTTCACAACCAAAATTCGAATTAAAAAAATTCGTGTTTTTAACGCAGTCTTAGAAAACCCACCGATAGAGACGTTTCGTGCTACAACTAACATTAGAATTCGTTTTTTCGTATTAATTCAAAGTTTGTTACGAACCCTTAATGGATTGAGTGGAAATTAACAGGGTCTACACCGTGCAATAGTAAATCATTAGAAGATATGGAAAGGCTGCGAAAACTGTAATAGGTATGAAACTGAATGAAAATGTACAATGTATGTATCAAATGTTGAAATAAATCCAAAAAATGTGTATCATATACAGTAGAACCCCGATTATCCGTGTGCGGATTATTCGGGCTGCGGATTATCCGTGCTATGATTTTCTATTAATTAAATTGCATTTTTGAGGTTTTATCAAAATAGCGTCACTGTAAATCACTCGACGGAAACTCTATTCGCGGAGGGGGAGACTCATAATGAAAGATTTATTTTTTCTGTTGTCTTTTTATGGTAGGGCTATATGTATGGATGTACGTACATATGTATTACAATAAGAAATAAATGTTCGGATTATCCGTACTTTTCAATTATCCGTGCCAACGTCCGGTCCCGAGTTCTACTGTACATCCTTTTTATAAACAAGACGATATATTTTAATGTTTGAAAAGCGTAAGAATAAAAAATAAAAAATAAAAAAATATGAAAAATTTCTTTTGAGAAACGCTATTCTTTAGTTACGAGTGATTAAAATTAAAAAAAGCAAAAAATTAAAAAAATCAAACTCGAAGGATTATTTGACAAAAACTGTTAGACAGATTAATATACAAAAATCTCACACATTTTTTAAAAAATTGAAAAAAATCTAACACATTCGTTAAAGAAAAGCGTGGGGCGCGTCTTCATCGAATAAACTATCTGAGGATATATACTTTTTTACTTCGCCCCACGCTTTTCTTTAAAAAATGTGTTAGATTTTTTCAATTTTTAACGAATGTGTGAGATTTTTGTATATTAATCTGTCTAACAGTTTTTTTTTTCGAATAAATCTTCGGGTTTGAATTTTTTTTATTTTTTGCTTTTTAGTTGATTTTTTTATATCTTTAATTTTAGTCAATGGTAATTAAAAAAAGCGTTTCTTAAAAAAAATTTTTTCATATTTTTTAATTTATTTAGTTATTTAAAAAATCTAAGTATCATATATTTCAAAATTATCATTATGCATATTTATGGAATCTATAAGATAAATCAAAAAGTCCAATTCAATTATGTAAAATTAAAGAGTGGTATATTTGACTCAGGTTTGGTACTATGTACATACTGTCAGTTCTCTTCTTGAGTGCAGTAAGATTTTTTTTGCCTTAGGTTCAAGACCTATTTAGCCAGAAATACATTAGGAGGAAGACATACGTGAATGCAAGGACTGCAAGGTAATAATTAGTGAGACAGTAAGCCAACAACATAGCTGCTTGTTATGGACAACGTAGTAAAAAGCGAAACTAAACAAAAATATCGGAGAGGACCACAAAAAATCAAGTGGTGGATGCTAAAAGATGAGAAGGAAGGTCTATTCAGGGAAAGAATAGTAGAAAAAATATGTTGGAACATGAAAGGGAGCCCTAACACAATTTGGAGAAAAATGGCCAATATTATTAGAGAGACGGCTATTGAAATACTTGGGAAAACGTCAGGAAAGAAGTTTGAGGATAAAGCGACTTGGTGGTGGTCAAATGAAGTACAAGGAAAAATAAACGAGAAGGGAAAATTATATAAAAAGTGGCAAGAAACCAGATCGGACATAGATCTTCAAAACTATATGGTCGCCAAAAAGGAAGCGAAAGTAGCAGTAGCAAAAGCTAAAGCAGAAGCGTATTCAAACCTATACGATCAACTTGATACCAGGGAAGGCGAAGCAAAGATATATAAAATAGCCAAACAGAGAGCAAAGAAAACAAGAGATTTTAATCAGATTAGATGTATCCGAGATGAAAATATAAAAATACTAATTCACGAAAAGGATGTCAAAAAGAAATGGAGAAAGTATTTTGACAGTTTATTAAAAGAAGAATTCGACAGACAGCCTGTGGAGTTAACGGAGACAGTAACAGCAATGGTTACCAGAATAACAAACGAGGAAGTGGCTCAAGCGGTTTAAAAAATAAAGAAAGGAAAAGTAGTCGGACCAGATGATATTCCTGGGGAAGTATGGAGAAAATTGGGAGAGACAGGAATAAGTTGGCTAGCAGGTCTATTTAATAGAATTATGGAAGTTGGACAAATGCCAGACGAATGGAGAAGTGGTATATTAGTACCTGTCTACAAAAACAAGGGAGACATACAACAATGCACAAACTACAGGGCTATAAAACTACTTAGCCACACCATGAAAATATGGAAGAGAGTAATTGATAGACGGATACGTGAAGAAACCGAAATATCCGATAATCTATTTGGCTTTATGCAGGGCAGATCAACAACAGATGTAATTTTTATTGTAAGGCAACTGGTGGAAAATTACAGGAATAAAGAGACCAACGCTCATATGGTATTCATTTATTTTAAGAAAGCATATGATAGAGTTCCTCGAGAGATTCTGTGGTGGGCACTCAATAAGAAAGGAGTCCCTGGCTAATATGTAAAGATTGTGAGGGATATGTATGAGGGAGTAACGACTAGTGTTAGGACAGTTGTGGGAGAGACTGATAAATTTCAAGTGAAAGTAGGATTGCACCAAGGCTCGGTGCTTAGTCCTTATTTATTCTCATTAGTTTTGGACCAGATAACAGCGAAACTACAGGGTAGTAATCCATGGTGCCTAATGTATGCTGATGATGTAGTGTTAATAGGAAATAGTGCAAGAGACTTAGAACAAAAACTGGAACAGTGGAGACAAGCTCTGGAGGAAAAATTTTTAAAACTTAGTAGGACAAAAACAGAGTATTTGGAATGTTCATTTAAAGATGGAGTTACTACAAATAAAATGGTATCTTTGGATGGTGAAATGATTGTGAAAAGCAATAGTTTTAAGTACCTAGGATCGGTATTACAGAGTAATGGAGAAATAGATGGAGACGCATGCAGTAGAATTAGGGCTGGATGGATGAAGTGGAAAGAAGCGAGTGGTGTGTTGTGTGACAGAAAAATTCCAATGAAGCTGAACGGAAAATTCTATAAAACAGCCATAAGACCGGCTATGATGCACGGAACTGAATGTTGGGCAGTGAAAAAGAAAGAGGAACAACGAATGCATGTGGCGGAAATGAGAATGCTTAGATGGATGAGTGGAGTGACAAAGAAGGATAAAATTAGAAATGAGTATATTAGGGGAAGTCTAGGTGTGGCACCAATTGATGTCAAAATGAGAGAGCATAGGTTAAGATGGTTTGGTCATGTTCAACATCGAGACGTTAATCACCCAATACGAAGAATAGCTGAAGTGCAGATTCCTGGAAGGAGTAGGAGAGGAAGACCAAAGAAGACCTGGGGGGAGACGATAAGGCAGGACATGTTGGTAAAGGGGATTAGCATCGCTATGACCCAAGATAGAGTTGTGTGGAGAAATGCAATTAGAGAAGCCAACCCCGCATAGGGATAAGGCAAAGAGAATGATGATGACAGTTGGATGTTCTTTTTTACATTTCTAAAAACTGTCATTTAGTATATTTCTTTTCATTATATATAAATAGTAGTTAGTCTACCCTTAAGTGAACGTCCAGTTTGCCCTATATAACAAGTGTTAGATTCTGCACAAGGAATGTGGTGAACAATATTGATTTGTTCAAGAGGAGACAACAGAGATTTAGTTTTAAAAAACAAGTAACTTCTCGACAGTCTGAGTGTTTTTAATTGCTGCTTTAATTGGTATATTTCTAAACAGTTTATCTGCAACTTGATCAAAATACGGTAAGGTTGAAAAATGTGATATTGGCGATGTCAAGGGGTCCCAAGTGTAATTTGCCGAATTAATGACCTTTATTGGTCACCACTGGATAAATCATTAGATATAGTACAATAAATTTTAAAGAAAAGATATTTGATAATTAAGGAAGGAAATTAGAGTTTTGTATAACACTATGAGTTTATTTTCTTGAATACTTTCAATACTTTTTCTTTACTTCTAACACAAATCGTGTCCTTATCTGGTACTGTTTTGTTATATCTAACTCCATGATAAAGGTGTTACAAAAACATGGTTATGGATTGTAACTAGACTTGCATACATCATAATTTGTGTCAACTCACGTTACTACTGGTAGTACCCTGGTATGTTACCTATTCTGTAATTACCGCATCAAATCAAATGTAATTTTTTTATTAATTGGTGGTGGGAAAGAATCCTAAACACTTTTAATTACAACGACTTTTTGAGTTCTCTTTCATTGTGAGCCGTTTAAGTAGTAACTTTTCTTTGCTTTAATTGGAAACAACGTGACCATACTATGATACCTAAAGTTAAATGTAAACCTTTTATTAATGATAATTAAACCACACTATCAATGATTTGGGAACCTGTTTGACTTTTTCTAACATCAGCTTGCATTCCTTCCTATCCTTCGCCTTAGTTTTCCCATTTCCTACTCTTAAAACTCGTAAATCATCTTCCACCTGGTCCTTAAATGGTGCTCTGGATCTGCCTCACTCTATTCGGTCTTTGGTGATAAATGTGTTTGGACGGCTTCATCTCTTTCGTTCTCTCTTAGTGGTCTAGCCACCAAAACCTGCTTATTTTGATGGACCTACCAACACTGGGTTCACTAACAATGCAGCAAAGCTCAAAATTATAGCGCCCTCACCATAATCGGTTTTCCTGCACGTACTTATAAATATGTCTGAGGACTTTACGTTCAAAGCAGCCTAAACATTCTTCATCGCTTTTTGTCATTGTCCGATAGAGTCAAGAGTTCTGTTCTGTATAAATATGTTCGTTCTTTTTGTGATTATGTTTGATGTTTAAAGTTTGTTTAATCCACCTTATACTTTCACTTTTATCAGATTAATAGCTGCAAGTTATTCTTTGTAATTATGTCTATGGTTGTAAGCTCATTGAATTTCTTTTAGATGGCGTGTATGGATTCATATAAAAAAGTATTCAATAAAGTATCCTCTCATTTGGTATCCCATCTCTTCTTGATTTGCGTGCTGCTCTTCTTCAGAAGTCCATTTCTGTTACTAGTAGCATTTTCTCCGTTCTTTGTTTCAGTGGCCAAACTTCACTGCCATATGTGATTATACTTTTAAGTATGCTATTGTATATGAGCTGTTTGTTCGCTTTGGATAATTTCTGGTCCCACAGAATGCCGTTCATCATAGATGTGGCTTTTCTACCCTGTATGTTTCTGTCTTTTATAGCAGCATCGAGTGTTCCATCTTGAGTGATCTTCATGCCAAGGTACTTGTATTCATCGCAGTGTTTAATTTCTACCGTCTAATGCAATGGACTGCTTTGTTCGTCCAATACACATGGCTTCAGTTTTCTTAATGTTGACTTCGAGACCCCATTGGTTATATTCTTCTATTAGCTTCCGGGTCATATAACTCAGGTCGTTATGATCCTGAGCAATCAGAATTTGATCATCAGCGAAACATAAGGTGTATAGTGTTGTGTCGTCATTGAGAGGGATTCCAATGCCACTACATTTTCTTTTCCACAGCTTGAGTGCTTGTTCCAGATAAATTTTAAAAAGGGTAGGCGAAATACAACAACCCTGCTTCAATCCTTTCGTGACCTTAAATCCCTCAGACATCCTTGATCCAGTTTTAATTTTTGCAGTCGTTCCATTACAGGGTGTAACAAAAATACAGGTCATAAATTTAATTACATATTCTGGGACCAAAAATAATTCGATTGAACCTAACTTACCTCAGTACAAATATGCACGTAAAAAAGTTACAGCCCTTTGAAGTTACAAAATGAAAATCGATTTTTTCCAATATATCGAAAACTATTAGAGATTCTTTTATTGAAAATGGACATGTGGTATTCTTATGGCAGTAGTATCTTCAGAAAAAATTATAGTGAAATTTGGACACCCCATAAAAATTTTATGGGTGTTTTGTTCCTTTAAACCCCCCAAACTTTTGTGTACGTTCCAATTAAATTATTTTTGTGGTACCATTAGTTGAATTAAATATTTTTAAAACTTTTTTGCCTCCCAGTATTTTTTCGATAAGTCAGTTTTTATCGAGTTGCAGCTTCTTTTTTAATATGTTTACATATACATTTTATGGGGGTTTTGTTCCTTTAAACCCCTCAAATGTTTCTGTACGTTCCAATTAAACTATTGCTGCGATACCATTAGTTAAACACAGTGTTTTTAAAACTTTTTTGCCTCTTTGTATTTTTTTGATAAGGCATCTTTTATCGAGATGTGGATCCTTTTTTAATATGGTTCAAAATATACCTAAAAATGTAAATCAAAAATAAATGTTCATATTATTACCAAGTTTCCATAATCGTACTTAACCATATACAAATATGTGGTGGATTTGACAAATATTCAAAATATCTCGATATAAACTAATTTTTCGAAAAAGTACTGAGAGGCAAAAAAATTTTTAAAACATTGTGTTTAACTAATGGTACTACAATATTAATTAAATTGTAACGTACACAAAAGTTTGGGGGGGGGGGGTAAAAGGAAGGAAACCCCCATAAAATTTTTATGGGGTGTCCAAATTTAACTATAATTTTTTCTTAAGATACTACTGCACAAAAATACCACATTTGTCCATTTTGAATAAAAAATCTCTAATAGTTTTCGATATATTGGAAAAAATCGATTTTCATTTTGTAACTTCAAAGGGCTGTAACTTTTTTTATATGCATATTTGTACTAAGGTAAGTTAGGTTCAATCGAATTATTTTTGGTCCCAGAATATGTAATTAAATTTATGACCTGTATTTTTGTTACACCCTTTTTGTTACAGACTCTGGACTGCTTTGATAAGACCATGTTTAATGTTGGTTTGATGTAGGGTTGATCATAGTTTGCTGAGGGGCACACTGTCATATGCTTTTTGAAAGTCTACATATACCAGGTGAACTTCTTTATTGACGGCTGTTTTTTCTCAATAACTTGCGTAATCGAGTACAGGTGGTCTACTGTGGACCACCCAGCTCTAAAGACAGCTTGCTCCTCTGCTTCGTAATCTCTATAGTCATTTTCTATTTTGTTCTTAATAAGTTTGCCATACATGCTACTTATTGTGCTGCTTACCGCAATGCCTCTGTAATTTTTACATTGATCCTTGCTGCCCTTTTTGTGGATGGTTAACATGATAGATCATTTCCATTCTTTTGGTAATTCGGCACCATTTAAGCAGTCTTGGAAGAGTTTTCTTAGCTGTTCTTGGAGTTTGTCTGTACCGGCTTTCACTAATTCTGCAGGGATGTCACCAGGACCAGGGGACTTTCCATTTTTCAGGGATTTGGTTATTTCTTCCATCTCTGATTTACTTATTTGTAATGGTGATGAATTTATATGTATACCTATCGTGTTGTCTTCTATGTTAACAAATTCTGGTCTTTGTTCTGTTAGTAATTTTTTGAAATATTCTTCCCATTTTTCCGTTGTTATTGGTGATATAACGTCTTTTTTCTTATTAGTTCTCATATTTTTAATTAATCTCCAACTCTCTGTGCTTCTTAGGACGACAGTATATTATATCAATTATATCAATTATTAAGTAGCGTGTAAATGTGGCTGTTAAAAAAATTAAAATATTTCCGAATATTAAGTATCGCTATTGAGATCGAGTGATCAAGTTATGAAGGTAAACAAAACGATGAAGATAGGAGACAGGGAGGCAGGAGGGGAGGGCCGCTTTGGCAGCGAAGAAAAAAGAAAAACAAGAGACTTTGATATTTCTGCAGGTTCCGATAACCGAATTAGGCTTTTGTTTAGCGTCGAATTAAAATGGCCGCTCTTCTCTTCCGCCGTTTATTTCTATAACAAAAAGACAATAAGAGCGCTGGCTAACAGCAGTATTTGTTTTACAGATGGATTCCGAAAGCCAAACACAAACAAGCCGGGTAGAGTTGCGCGGTTAGGGAAATGTGGACTAATCCGTTTGTGAGAAATAAACGCAACGGTTACTCATTATCAGACGTTTCTCTTTATGCTCTCTTATTCCAGCTACTCGTTTCGATAGTCCAGGGGCGAATTTCACACCTTTTTTTATTTATTTCACTAATGTGTTATTTAAATAAAAAAACTACAAAAGGTTTTAAAATATGAGAGAGTGGAGTGATTTCTTTCAAATTTTCTGAGTAAAAATATTTACTGACAAGCACCTTAGTAAAGATGTAAATCATAAGATATTAAGATATGTAGCAGCTTTAGGAAAATACCCAAGAAAAATGAGAAAACTCCATGCAATATTTAGACGAAAAGAAGGTTGTAGTAAGGTAAAAGTCAAAAGAATTTCGAAAAAAGTAATACATACTGGGTGATATCTCCTCTGTAAACTGCTCGTCAAAAGTTAGGGATATAGAAAATTGTAATAATCATTTTCATAGCTGATTTTTTCTAGAACAGATTAACGGATGTCGCTAATTTTTTTTATTATTTTAGATTTTTCTTTAGTGTTTATACAGTTTGCAAAAGCAAAGCAAAGGCAAAAGCAAAGGCAAAAGCCTTTGTGCAAAGGTTTACTTAAACTTCTTTTTTGTACTTATATCGAGTGAAAGAAAAGAAATGTTTTTCTTATGTTAAGTTTGAGACACCCTGTAGGGAGGACGAGGTACAAATCTGAGTACACATACATCAGAATAGTATTGTAGTCTTATATTTTGTGAACATTTTGTTTTTTAATGTCCTTGATATCTTTAGAGATAATTAGAGATCTTTAGAGATTTTTAGAGATAATCTTTAGAGAAAATAGACTGTTTTGTAGTTTAATATGTGTTTTAACTAGTGTTTTAAAATTCTCGAGAATGAAAAATCGGAGAATATTTTCGAGAATATTGTCAAAAATATTCTTGATATGGAGAATTTTCTTAGAATGAACCCCATGACGCACTTAAGAATATTGTTGAAGATGAAAAATAGGATTTTAAAAATCATGATCTTATATACAAAATTATGAGACAAAACAACAGTGTTCTTTGTATATAAAAAAAATACAAAAACAACAGAAAACACAAAATTTCTTTGATAAAAAAAATGAAATTTTCTTCTTAACAGCAAATAATTGATGTAGTATGATAAAATAATCGATGAGAGCTCAGATTCAGAATCTATTTCTATCATTAGCTCATCCTAGTCATCTACAATGTGCATTTAAATGTACTGGTGAGTTGTGGGATTTTGTTTTTCACGAGTGGCCAGCTCAGTCATGGATTGGTCTACGTCTAACAATTTTAAATTGTGTGCAATTAAAAGTGACCTCACGAGCCCGTTCAGCAGTGAGCCGGTTTCTTTTAGAGCAGTGAATAAAAAAACCATAAGTACTGAAACTTCTTTCAGTCGCTGTACTGGATGAAGGCATGCTTAATATATCAACTACTATTTTAGTTAATTTTTTTCCGAAATATGTACCTTTTCACCATATGATTAAGTCTAGTTTTTCACTTAATTTTACAACATATGGGTTTCCAAAAAATCCCTCCTTAGACCGATAAAGTGCCAAATCTGCCAATATTTCAGCCGACTCATCACTATATTTTAAAGTTGGTAAATTATCTCTCAGTTTCCTCAACTTCTTCTTCTCTACTTAAATGAACACCATTCTTAATATTTGCACGTTAATATTGCACCAAAACAATAAATATTGACACTGAAAACACCCTTGCTAGTGGTTCATGGGATTGGCAAAAAAAATATACCTACATATTTTTTAAATTATAATAATTTGACCCGTATCTAGTTTTTATTATTGTTTCGGCTTTTGAAAATATAACAAATTTTGCCGAGACTATTCTCGAGAGAATTTTCTGGCCGAGAATACTCTCGAGAATATTCTCGTTCTCGAGAATATTCTCTTCTAACATCACTAGTTTTAACCGAAATAAAAGTTTGAGACGCCTTGTAGGGATGAAAAGACACAAAAGTGGGTTTACATCACTATTATATTGTAGTTTCATATTTTGCAAATACTTTATTTTTTTAATTCCTCTGATATATTTAGTATCAAAGAAACTAGACGGTTTTATTATTTAGTATATGTTTTAACTGACGACATGCGATACGTGAAGAGGCCATTTTTGTGTCATAGCACTAAGATGAAATTATTTTCTACATATAGTGCGAAAGGAACAGAGTGTTTAGAGAAAAAAAATATGTGTAATATACCTCTTGCCATTTAAGGAGCCTCCACGTAGACACCAAATCCGTACGTTCCTATTTAATTCCGCCCCAAAACATCACCTCCATTAAACAATCTCGCCTCTCTTATATTACCCTGTGCATACCGCTTACCTGGTCGACAAATAACACTTATCGGTGTCGATAAGAACTGTTTACCTTATGTTCTTTCTGTTTTTAAAGTTTTGTTAACTGTTATTGTTTATTGTTAATTTAGTTTTGTTTCAGTTAAAACACCTGTTAAAGCCACTTATTTTCTTTGTTTCTAAAGATATTAAGGACATTAAAAAAGCAAAATGTTTACAAAATATAAGACTACAATACGATTTCGATGTATACCAACATTTGTACCTCGTCCTCACTACACGGTGGCACAGACTTAACATAAGAAAAACATATCTTTTCTTACACCCGGTATAAGTACAAAAAAGAAGTTTGAGTAAACCTCTGTGCAACTGTGTAAATACTAAAGAAAATAAAAAAAAATAGCGGAATCCGTTAATCTGTTCACGAAAAAATCAAATTCCATATCTCTAACTTTTGACGAGCAGATTATTTTCCCCTTCGTAGGGATGTAAGGTTGTTGTGTAATTTGTTTGAGTATTTTTGCCCAATTATCTTTCTCCTGCGCGCGTTGGTTTGCTTCGGAGAATAAGTAACCAGAACCATCCTTTATTTGGTCCGACCATCATACTCTGGAGATCTTCCTCTGGATCTTCTGCCCGCTGCGTTGCCTTCAACTCTCATTCGTTCCATGATTTCTCTTCTTGTAGTTATGTCCAAAATATCTTAGTACAGTTTGGTCGATAGTTGTGGCGAGTCTAGTTTTTATATTAAGTTCTTCTAGTATTGAATTATTTGTTCGCATTTGTCGTATTTGTCCATGGTATGCGCAAAATTCTAAGGTAGACCCACATTTCAAATGCCATTACACGTTTCGAATCGATTTTTTTGACGGTCCAAATTTCTGAAGCGCAAGTGGCAATGGAAAATATTAATGCTCTAACAAGACGTAATTTTATGTTATTTGTACTGTCAGTGTTCTTTCATATTTTTGTGAGTTTGGCTGCTGATCTGACTACGACTAATGTGATGCATCGACGACTCTCGTCTTTGCATTCTTCACTATTAGTAATAACGGAACCGAAGTAATTAAATTGTCTGACCAGTTCACAACACGCCATGTTTCTTATCTCTGTTCGGTTGTTTCTGTTTCTATCGATGATCATTACTTTGGTTTTCTGTATATTTATTTTCAAACAATATCATTTGTAGGAGGCCAAGCAATAAGCAGAACCTTATTTCCATAAAAAAGCAGAAGTCAAATTTAGACACACTTAAGTTAAGTAACAAAACTTCATGGAAACAGTGCATCTACTCCACAAATAAAAACACCATCCAATGCCAAGTCTGAAAAAATTGGACACATTCAGCGTATCAAAGGTGAAAAGTTCAAGGTTCAACAGGTTAGCACTGATAATATCGCCAATGTTCTGACAGAAAACTTCTGTAGTGAATCCGAATCCATCCCTATATACACAATATTTCTTGTTTCATATTTTTCTTCCTCAATCCTTGATTTCACAAAAAAAAACAAACTCTCTAGTTCTCTAATTAAAATCTTACTTACTTAGTAGCCAACGCCCACCCTTGGCATGTTAGCCATTTTTCGTGGCGCGCTGACCAGTATCTACGAGCCGTTTTTCGTAAGCGATCTTCATCCTCCTCGGGTGGGTCTGTTATCAGGGCTGGGCACACAGGGAGGTGAGCAGCATCCATCTGGGGCTTACTTCATACTGGACAGTTATCATTTTCACGGACGCCGATGCGATGTTAGATGGGAGGCCAGGTAGTCATGCCCCGTAGTTGCTCTGAACACTTCTACACTAAGAGCAAAACCAGGCGGACCACGCTGCAGCACTACGCTGTGGAACCACAGAAGTAGTTTTCGATGATTTATCGTGGATTTCTATGTAGAGTGGACGTTAGACCCCAGACGAGCGACTGTGGCCGACCGAGCGTGGTCCGTCTGATTTTGCCCTAATAGGTCTCGGAGAGTTGCGAGAGATTGGTAACTCTATTAGGTGGGCCCAAGATTTTCCAGCACCAGCTTGTATTTGCTGCTCATTTATCTTCGCTTTGACTCCTCTTCTAATGGTGGACTTTGCTGATATGTACGATTGGAAGCTAGGGGGCTGTGGAAGAGTAGTGCCTTCTTTTGCAAGTTCATCCGCCGCTTCATTCCCTTCAACATCGACATAACCAGGGATCCATTGTAAAGTAATCAGCCAACCTTTTTCCAGCCAGTTCGATAGCTGGACGCGATAATTAAAATCTGTTAAAGGCTATTTCATAATTTGTATTATATGGCGTTATTAATTCGAAAGTCAGACTAGTCCTTACAAAAAATAAAATCTGATTAAATTTGGGAGTTAATTGGAAATTTATAACAAACATCAAAAATAAAAAAATAAATGTCAACCATGCATCATTAAAGATATTTAGACAATCAACAAGATTTTTGTCGTCTTTTTATGGAATGGTACTTCAGCCAATTGCAATAGATATTTTAAGTAACCAAATACACACCACTTTTAAAAAGAAAGTGTTTTTAATTTTTTTTTTCATAAAACGTTGCAGGTGCGATATAAATGTAGATTAAGGTGTCACAAATAAATGATAAAAATTAAATAATTTTATCAGTATATCTGATAAAAGTGAATACATAATAGATAAAGGATTATTTTGTCATCGCATTTAATTTTTAGAAATTTGAGTCCGGTCCACATACTATCCAACCTTTAACAGAAAAGCTTACGTTATTTTTCAATAATATTTTTACAGTACACACCAATTTGTTATCAAATCAAATTACTGAATTTAAAATTTTTTACTTTTTGACCCTCTTGAGCTGTGTTGCTATTCGATTCAATATTGTTTATGTTAATTACAGTAAATCTAAGGCATTATTGGGAAAATAGGTCATTTAATGAATCAGTTCAATAGTATTATTTAAAAATAATTTAAAAAATTGATTACCAATCTTTCTAATATGAAATATTTCAACATGTTCTCATACATTAATGTCTATTACATGTCTACTTATATTACTGGACCCATGGTAAATAATTTCTTATTGAGCTATCTTTGTCATTTAGAATTATTAAGGTTACTGTGGCATTTAAAGAAGTAAGGTTAAGATTTTTATTCATCAGCCAGTTTGCTTCGTCCAAAGCTGAACATAGGCCTCCCCTAATTTCTTCCAGTTCTGTCGACATTGAGCTTCCTGCAACGAATTCCCAGAGATTATTTAGACGTCGTCTGTCCATCGTGTAGTAGTCTACCTCTACTTCTTCTGTCTGCTCGTGGTGTCTTCACTGTAATTTTTTGGATCCACTGCTCATAATTCATTCTAGACACATGGCCCGCCCAGTTCCACTTCAACCATGTTATGCAGCACATGATATCTGTGACGCCTGTCCTTCTTCTGATTTCCTTATTTCTAACCCTGTCTCCGAGAGTCAGCCAAGTAGAGACCCTTCCTTTCTTCTTTGGGACACTGTGAGTTTGGTTGCTGAGGCTTAGGTTAACGAAAGGATTTCGGCGCAGTAAGCCATGATTGGAAGCACACAGTGGTCGAACGTCTTCTTTTTCAAATAATTTTGCACGTTTCTCTTGAAGATGCCTCATAGATATGCGGCCCATGCTAAAGTTCTTCTTCTTTGCAGTTCAGCGGTTTGGTTGTCCCTGGAAATTTGGATTTCAGCGCCTAAGTATTTATAATGACCTAATGCTATTTCTCTGTAGCTGACTTTTGGATTTTCTCTTAGGACCACATTTGTCATGTACTTATTTTGTCTTTAAAAAATTTATTTTCAAATCGACTTCCCTACTAAGCTGGGCGGCCTAGCTCAGTAAGCCCAGTTCCAATCTTTAAAGTTATCTGTTATCCAAACTATGCCATTTGAAAATCGTAGATGAAGGTCCATTATCATGCATGAAAATTAAATTTTCTCCTGTTGCACCTCTCCAGAGCCTAATTACAGGTTATCAACGTACCTGTGAGCAGTTAAAGTTGATTGGATAAAAATTAAAGGACTTTTTTACTTATCACAATTCCTCTTAAGAACATTACACTTCCCATTTTATATTTGCGAACAAATCTGACAGTTTTCGTTCTCGCTTGTCTTCATCGACCTCTAAGTCGATTTCGTGGGTCATCTGATTTTACACAAATCCTGACTTTTTCTGAAAATTGCACATTTTGTTAACTCCCAATGTTGCAGTTTTGGTGGTGAAGACACCAATTTAGGCGATCAATCTTGTGCTGCCTGGATAGCTCGGAAACCCATAACTGTCTCCTGCTGAATACTCCTTGGCACGAACTCTTCTTCTTATCGTTTTAACTGAAATAGTTACACCTGTACCTGCCTTTGGCAGCGGTCTTCCAGCTGATTGGACAATTAAACGATCGTAGCGAGCCGTTATTACTTTTTGGCGACATTCCCTAGCTTTATTTTTGAGCTTTCCTAGTTCCTGTTACCTAACATAGGTTTTGGACAAAACGCCCTGTCTTACGCCTAGCTGTGCAGCTGTGTCCCTCTGAGAACATTACTTGCTCCACAAGACCAATAATATTTCCCCGCTGTAAGTTCTGTAACCCCACATGAGGCATATTTTCGTTTTTGGACGCAAAAGTTAGTTAATTTATTTTCGTTCAATTTGCAACTCAAGCAAATAACCTATACTGTACTACCGTACCGAGCTGTACTATCCGATTGTCTTATCGATTTGTTTATTTTCAATAAAAACCTTTATTCTTCGCAATAATAACAAGTTTTTTCAAAAGAAATAAATATTGCTTTGAAATACATGGTGATTCCATATAAGTTTGGTTGTGTGTATATTTAATCCGGTTTACGGGCGTTTCGCCTCCGCCGTTTCACCCCCGACCGTTTCGCCCCCGAACCGTTTCGCCCCCGAGATTTTACCTAACATTTTTAACTAGTTTGAGTTATAAATACAATGTTAGTAATACATTTACCTATTGCTCATTTTTTCGTTTGTTTTTCTTAGAAGTGCTTTGTTACACATATTTATAGTAGATAGACAGGATTAATACATAATTAAACAAACTGGCACATGAAGTAAAAACCACTTCTATGTAAAAGGTATATTTATAAAAATTTTTAGAATCCCAATGGATTCAATAAAATGAGTTCATCAGAACGTTTTCAAACCTATCGGTCCATCATCAGTGAATTTGAATACTTGCAAAATAGCCCCAGAACCAAACAATGGTTGTGATTATAAATAAATCTACATTATGTTAAAATAAATTTAAAATGGCTAAACGCCGATGTTCAGGGATTAAACCTCTGGGAACATGGTGAAACTCTACCTGAGGACCCAATCAACCATCTTCGGTCAACGATGACTACTAAGTCTTCACTTAGTAGTCATCGTTGACCGAAGATGGTTGATTGGGTCCTCAGGTAGAGTTTTTCCATGTTCCAAGTGAAGACTTAGTAGTCATCGTTGACCGAAGATGGTTGATTGGGTCCTCAGGTAGAGTTTCACCATGTTCCCAGAGGTTTAATCCCTGAACATCGGCGTTTAGCCATTTTAAATTTATTTTAACATAATATAGATTTATTTATAACCACAACCATTGTTTGGTTCTGGGGCTATTTTGCAAGTATTCAAATTCACTGATGATGGACCGATAGGTTTGAAAACGTTCTGATGAACTCATTTTATTGAATCCATTGGGATTCTAAAATTTTTTATAAATATACCTTTTACATAGAAGTGGTTTTTACTTCATGTGCCAGTTTGTTTAACTATAAGGTATACAGCCAACCCAGGGAACTACCCCTTTTTAGTTAATACATAATTGTTCTCAGAAATAATTTTACATATTTTCTTACACAAAGGATTTTGTTCTCAGAAAACTAATTTTGCCTTACTTACAATTTACGGACCTAACCAAACCTAACCTAACCTAAGCTAAGAACAAAAAATGATCAATAGGTAAATGTATTACTAACATTTTATAACTCAATGCAACTAGTTAAAAATGTTAGGTAAAATCCCGGGGGTGAAACGGTTCGGGGGCGAAACGGCTGGGGACAAAACGGCGGGGGCGAAACTGTCGGGGGCGAAACGGCGGGGGCGAAACGTCCGTATCCCATTTAATCCATATAATTAATATAATAGAAATAAGAAAACCAGATGTTTCTGGACTGAGGCTACTAAGAAGATAACTTTGTAAGGTGTTAGACGAACTCAGAAGGACAAAAAAGATTATAGAACAATTAATATAGGAATAATTACGATGACAGTTAATAAGAATAATGGTGGGTTAAAATAAATAATGGTAGGTTAGTACGAATGATAATATGAAAGCCAGCGCCTCTACTTTCATCAAATTTTGAAAAACAAAAAAGAATTAAAGAATGAGGAAAGAAAAAAAAGAAAATTGTGGAACAGTTGCTTTTGCATGTAAACTAAATTACTGAATAATTTTTTTTGGTATTTATAATATTTTTAAATATGTATATAAAAATATTACCAAGGTCAGGTTCATTCCACAAAATTTAGTGATCAAACTAACTGCAATAAAATGTTGCTTCTTTGACGTAGGTTCCTGCCTTTATTTCAACATTTTTTAAACTTCTCTATGTAGGATTATAATAAAATCTAATAATTAATAAAAATAAATAAAAAATTAACCCTTTCATAATGAAACATACTCTTACTCAAAATCTCAGCATATCTTTCAGATTTTCCACTTCCACTTGCGCTGCTGTACTGATATTTGATGGATAAAGTTATTGCTGATTGGACGTGTTTACTGTCGAAGTGAAATGGGGAAGTGTACTTAGGCAAAAGAGTGCAGGAGACTGTAAAAGCAATTAAATAGGATATTGTTTACCAAAAGTGTGGCTCGAACATTCGATATGCGTTGTCCCTATCTTCATAGGCGGACCTATAACGTACATAGTAAAGGAGGTCCTATTTAAATGCACTTTAATGTTGTAACAATGCAGTACGTTAATATTATAGTGTAATATTTTACATACATACATACATACATAATCGGTTGCCTCTTTTACCATATTAGGTGTCGAGGATTATGTGTGTAATAATGTTATGATAATTTATGAAGCTTTGAAATAAAGTAACAAAAGCAGTTTATTGTTGGATTGAAATAATAAACAAGGAAATGAATATTGAGAAAGAAAGAGTAGGAGAGTATAAGTAAGGTTAGCTAATTTATAATAAAAATAAATATCAAAAAAGTATCTGCCATTAATCTATCCTTCATCCTAATCAATCAGAAATTATATCGAGGAAATGGAGAAAAATAAGAAGAAAGAAGAGGTTCCACGGAAGTTTGTGTGCACGACATCCAGAGGTTTGCTGATCAAAATGGAACCCTTGCCAGGAAATAATACGGATAATGAGGTTTCAAGTGGACCTAGAGAACCCAGACGCCATTAAAAGAAGGGTGGACCTTATCGCCGACAAAATGACATCATGCAAAGACGAGAAGGAGAGAATAGAGTACTAAAATGAAGAATGGCAGGATGAGGTATTCACCAGGAATGTAGTGAAAGAGAGGGATATCTCCGAAGTAACAAAAAAGTGGCGGTCTTTGTCGTCAAAAACGACGAGGACAACAATACCATGGAAAAAATGAAAGCTATATTTACGTAACTATCAGGGGCTCTAGCGGAGGTAAATGAGGAAGGAACCATGAGAGTTACGATGTCTGCCCATAAAGATGGAACATGAATTCACCAGGAGAAGTATGGATTCAAACTTCATCCAAACAAAAAGGCAGAATCCAAGGCGGTGAAGTTTTTGAAACAGTGCAGGAAACTGGTACAGGGATGGAAGAACCAGGAAGAGAAAACGTGGGATCCACACGCCGGCAGCACTGGGAGCTAAAATATAAAGGGGAATCCTGGAGTGGGCTACTAGAGGAAGGGGTGTGACGATCATGCTCCTACACAAAAAAGATAGAAGAGGGCGGACCAACATCAACATCAAGCCCAGAGACAAAATGGAGTGGTAGTCATTAGCAAAAGCAAAGAAATATCATGTGTGGATCTAATAACTGAAGTGAAAAACAACCTGACAGGAAGCAAAAACATCGATATAAAAGGATCAGAAGACCAGAAATCAAGGAATATCACTGTATCTGGGCGAAAGCAGGGGATATTATGGAGGAAGTGAAGAAACTCCTCTCCGAAAACATATGCTCGTTGAGAGTGGTGAGAAAATGGAGCATCGTGAAGAGAAGAATCTTGGTGCAGGAAATCCCACCCATTACAACGGAGGAGGAGATCCAAAAGGCCACAGAAGAAGTAAAATATAAAGAGTAGGCTGGTGACATCGTAAAAATCTGAACCTAGACAAGAGGCGAAGTACGAGGGATAATGAGTACCGTTTTGGATGTGGCTGAAGACGCGGCCGAAAAGACAGTGAGAATAAGAAGAATCAAGGTAGATCATACGCCCTGCCGAGTGATAGGATCAAGGGTAGAAATACTGATATGCCTCGCCTTTGGACACAAACAAAGGGAGAAACAACTAGATGTCGTAACTGCGATATGACCGGGCGTGTGCGAATTCAAGAAAATTCAATTAACTAGGAATTTTAAAACACCAGATTAAACTGAAAGGTGTATGTAAATGATAGTATAGATCATCATTTCGATTTCGATTTTATTGTCAATTTTAAGTCAGCATTGATTGCCTTTGGTCCTTCTCCATAGAAATTGATTTACACTACTTAGGTTAGGTTTAATATGAGTGGCTTCTCCACCACTGTTTCACTTGACCTAAGACGACTATTGTGGTTAATCACTACGTTAAAGTCATCTTTTCAGCCCAGCCTTTTTAGAAAAATCAAAGTGACACTTCTACCAAGTAGTAGGGCTCTAGTTGATAATACTAAAATTTATTGAGCCTTATCCTATCCAAACAAGTTTCACACAAAGTGTTCCACTGTCTCATCTTCAGTTTGACAAAATCTACTAACCTACCACAATTCACATATCATTTCTATTCATATCTAGTAGGTCTTTAGATCTCTTCTTCGACTATTCACGTATAAAAGCATTCGAATGTTTAAGACCTACATGTTTGTATCAAATGTTCATTCGATATCGTTCTTTTGGCTGTGCCTCCTGCTATGCCAATGAAAGGTTCTAGGACCTATGAATGTTTCTTTTGCCCCTACCCTGGTAAGTAGATTCTCGTTTTTATTCCCTTCAATACCAGTATGTCCAAGCACCTAGGGTAAACTGACTTTGTTACTGTTTTTGATCCGAATCAAATTCTACAGACAATATCAAACTATGAAACTTAGAGTCAATTCGATTCGATTCCAGTGCCTTTATTACCACTTGGCCTTTCTCTTTATTAGTTCCTGCAGGCACACCTCTATTGCTATTATTTATTGTAAGCCAAATTCTAGAGCTACACGCTCTAATGCTTTTTATTAATACGTTGTCGATTATCATTTTAGTATTCTGATGCAATATAATTTCATTTTGAATTTTCCTTATCTCCATTTTTCTTACTGTTTCATTTATTATCCCTACAAGCATTTCATGGTTATATACATATGAGGCCCCTAGAACACAAGGGGTGTAAGTGCCAAGTTTTGAGAAAATTTTGTTTAAAGTTCTAGACAAATTTAAAAATCTAGGTAAATATGTATGTATTATACTAAATTTACAATCAAGATGCAGTAGAAATAAAAAAACCAAGACACGTTAAATAGGGATGGCGGTTGTTGACGAAACACCGGTTTTCGGTTATACCGATTTTTTTCACCTACGGTTTAACCTGGCGGTTATAACCGTTAAAAAAAACCGGTTATTCCAAAAACCGGTTTTCGGTTTTCGGTTTTTTAGTCAATAGCCAATACCCAATAGGTTACATTTATATTGAGCTTTAGTTTGCGATACTCCATTCCTATCGATGTCAATCCATATCAGTATAGAAATCAGTCATCAATGTTGTCAAATCGGTTTCAATCAACTTAAAATTTCTTATTCGTGCGTTTAGAAGTAAAAATTTTCCCATTTTTTTTCTGAATGCATTATTTTTCCACTTATCCGGTTTTTCACCGGTTATTACTTTAAAATGAAAAAACCGGTTATAACCGTGACAAAAACAACTGTTGAGACCGATTATTGCGTAGTAAAAAAACCGGTTTTAGGTTATAACCGGTAGGTTTTTCCCATCCCTAACGTTAAATGCTACTAGGAGCACTACCAAATCATAATTTACAATGTAAATACATTGTAAATCACAAATCATAATTCCCAAAGTTTATACATTGTAAATTATAATTCGGGAGTGCTCCTAGTAGCATTTACGTGTCTTGGTTTGTTTATTTCTACTTCATCTTCATTGTAATTTAGTATAGTTAGCATGTTTTCAATGACATGTAAGTTTTGACCATGTTATTGTTAATTTATGTAGAAAGTTTGAAGTCACCATGTTTTCTTGTGTTGGCAGTCCATTTTTGTATTTAACTCAATTTCCTAAAAATTGTCATTTACACCCCTAGTGTCCCAGGGGCCTCATATTTATGCAGGGTGTTTGGTAATGAATGGACCTGAGGTTAAAATAGGTCGATTTAAGCTAACTTACCTTAGTACGACAGTTGATAATAACCGAAATACAGGGTGTCAAAGTTAAACTTTTATTTTGCAAGGTAACATGATTTTTTGCATATCATTGTAGTTACACCCGAAAAATAAATTATAACCATAAAAATTTACAAAAATGTATCGCAAATTTCTTCAAATAGAATTTGCGATGCAATGACGTAAATATACAATTATTATGGTTTCAAGTTTATTTTTCGGGTCTAACTACAATGATATTATGCAAAAAATTATGTTGTATCTCAGATTTAAAATGCGTTTATCTCGAAAACAGTTGGGTTTAGCGAGATGAATGTAGTTATACCTTTTTTAAGTAACAATATTAAGAAAATAAAAAGTTTGATTCAAAAAGTATGCAGACTAGGGGATAAAAAAAATTAAACGTATTAAATGAGCGCTAAAAGACGTAAGTGGCGCCCTCTGGGTAATACATCATTTTTGGTGGCGAATTTAGATTTCTCATCTAAAAAAACTCCCGCTTACCAAATTTCGTGTTGTTATCCCATGCCTGTCAGGGAAATAAAAGTTTAACTTTGACACCCTGTATTTCGGTTATTATCAACTTTCGTACTGAGGTAAGTTAGCTTAAATCGACCTATTTTAACCTCAGGAGTCTAAGGTAAAGCTATGGCCCATTATTTACCAAACACCCTGTATATTGTTGATATTTTGAAATTTTCTATTGATTTAATGACATGAATAATATATTTAAGAGATATCTTATTGCAAAAACGTAAAAATTTGAGATTTGGTTAGCGACGCGCCACTGGCTAGTCCCTAGCAGCGTCCCCGTCGAGTTCGGGAATCGGGAACGGAAAGGGGCAGCTAAGCAGGAAACTTGAATAACGTTTCGTTTACTCCGCGCTAAGTTATTTTTGGGTATCCTGCTTGCTTTGTTTTATCGAGTTTATTTTCCATGATTGCTGCAATAAATTGATACAAAAAGTGGATAGTGCACACTTTAAGAGGACGGTATAAAATGCGATTCACTAAGTAACATTTATGGCTTCGATAAATGGAATAAGTGGGGAAAACGGATGATAGGAATGGATTTTTTTCTTAGATGAACTTTTATGTGTTAAATTAAATATGCTTCTAAAAATAATTAAAATTTATAAAAAGTAGTTTAGAAGTAGAAGTAGAAATATGCTAAACAATATAAATTAAAGCAAAAAAATTGTATTTCCAAAAAACATTTTTTTGGCGTTTATCTTCTTCTTTTTTTATAAAAAACTGTAAAATATATTTTGTCCACCACTGTATTTTCCTAAATATGTTAAATTTTCTTAAATATGTAAGTGCACAACTTTCATATTTTAGTTGTCTAAAAATTTGTATCTGTATTTGCTTTCCTCATTCCTGTTACTTATTTAATCTATTTATGCATGATCAAAAATTGTTTTTTTTTCAAATTCTTCCATTTCTTGAGACTACTCACGTAAAAATTTATCTTTAGCTTTTTTATTTTTTTTTATTAAGAGAAACGGGTATGGTTTGAAAATTTTGAATTTTTCGATTTTTTATTTTAAATAAAAGTACATAACGTCAAGGTCTGAAAATTTCAGATTGATCGGAGCAAAATTACCGGAATAGAGCATGTTGAATATTCCTATCTTCGACTCGCCTGCAGCAGCTTCGCGCCAGCACACGTGAGTATATTGAGAAATGTTCAAGAGCTATTTCCCTTCTCTTTTGTAAATTACTCCGTAATTCAAAAACATATTCCGGTGTGCATCACTTTACGATTCGACAGACAAGAATGAAATTGAAAATAAAAGTTGTAAAAAGTTTAAAGTAAACTTTAAACGCGTTTGCCTCTGCTTTTTTCAAAGGCTGTGGACATTGCAACTCAAAAATACTTGAGCGATCCACCTGAAATTTTGCAAAGATTTTTTTAGACATTTCTTAAGGTAACGCTGTCGAGATGTTTTTAGTTTTAGGCTTATTTGTGGTTTAACAATAATATACAGGGTGTTTGGTAAAGAATGGGCTATAGCTTAACCCTAGATTCCTGAGCATAAAATAGGTCGATTTAAGCCAACTTACCTTAGTACAAAAGTTGATAATAACCGAAATACAGGGTGTCAAAGTTAAACTTTTATTTTATTTATTTTTGAATATTTCCTGACAGGCATGGGACAACAACACGAAATTTGGTAATTAGTGCTGGTATTGTACAATCTACTAAATTATGTTAAACAAAAATTTCTGGTCAGAGGCGTACGACGGGGGAACGTGAATGGTTGACCCTTCCCAAATTCTACGCCACTGGCAGAATTTCTATTTTAGTGCAATTTTTTGATTCTCCAATACTTTCTATGTAAAAAACATACTCTTCATTCGTAACGATGAAGCCATTAGTTTTCGAGATATTTGAAGCTAAAAACGAAGAAGCATAATACATTAATCAAAATAATTGGGGAATCTAAAAATTATGCTAAAACAGCAGTTTCAGCAGTGGCGTAGAATTTGGGAAGGGTCAACCATTCACGTTCCCCCGTCGTACGCCTCTGATAGTAGCCAGAAATGTTTGTTTAACATAATTTAATAGATTGTACAATACTAGCACCACTTATCAAATTTTGTGTTGTTGTTCCATGCCTGTCAGGAAATTTTCTAAAATAAATAAAATCAAAGTTTAACTTTGACACCCTGTATTTAGGTTATTATCAACTTTTGTACTAAGGTAAGTTAGCCTAAAAAGACCTATTTTAAGCTCAGGAATCTTAGGTTAAGCTATGGCCAATTCTTTACCAAACACGCTGTATATTTTGATTTTCACCCTTTATTTATAAAAAATTTCGTTATTTTGACTTCTGAGTAATACTAAAAAGTTCAAATTCATTAAAACTGAAAAAACTCGACAGCGCTACCTCGAAAAACTCATAAGGTAATAAAATATTTTTGAATTGTTTGTTTCACATGATCCAATGACGAGTTCTGATGTTCACCACAAAATCCATTTTTTTTATGTGATTGGAAAAATTTGCCACCGTTGCCTCATTTTTTCATATTTTGACTTGAATTTTTTTTGAATATTCTTTGAATTGTACTAAATATGTTTATTTAATTTATTAAAATAATTCTACCATAATTAAAAAAAAATTACAAAAATGTGCTTGAAATGTTGATTCAAAACCATAATACCCCCCCTCCCCCCGAATCGACTGATTTACGGAAGAACCACGATAAGACACATCCTTAAAACAACATTTAAAGATAATAACAAGTATAATTTTTGATACAATTTTTGATTCTACAGAGATATGTGTAAAATTTAGCATTAAGAAGGATTAAAATATTCGGTCTATTTGGTTTTATCCCATAAATGACTTTAATATTTGGGGTTAAATTTTTTTAATAAAGCATCGCCATTGCTGTCGTGGTATGGGCAGTCATAAGTATCGGAAAACGAAAAATTGCACGCGATAAAAAATGTCCTAAACTTTCAGTTTTCAATTTAAAACCCTACCGACAGTGAAATGATGAAGGAAGTTTACGGAATTATATTTAAAACCGCTTTTTAATTTTGACACTAAGTGGAGGTGCGAACTGAACAGAAGGCACCTGGCATTTGTTAAAAGTCTTTAATTAAAGTAGACGCTGAATGCCCGCCATGAAAGAATGCAAAATTAGCTTCGTTTCTAATTACGCAACGACGATATCTTAATCCCGAAGTTGCAGAAGTTATCGAACACATCTATCACGCTCTTGCTGGCTACAATGCGTAATTTATAGCTTCAATTACGAATTCAAAATATATCGGTTTCCGAAACTATTTACTTTTCATCTTTTTTCTCAACATAAAATATTAATATAAATCAAATATAAAGGCGGAGATACATATCCGCGCCGCGAACTCCGCGCCGTGTGAGCGCCGCGCGTTCGTGGCGCGGTTATTGTTTGTTAAAATTTTTCATTTTGACGAATATTCTGCGATCCAGAGGAAACTTACGAACGTTTAGTAATTGTAGATAATCATGTCTCTGTCCTGTACTTCTACTACATCTTATTTTGGTATTGTTCTGAAACTATTTTCTTGTGGCATCTTATGCAATTTAGTATTTTATGTGGAATAAGCCACATTTTGAGTTTGAATCAAGTTTATTTGACGTTCCAAATAAACAGATAAAATATTTTTAATAAAATACTTCAAACGTTTCGTGTTGACTTTGAGAGTAAACTAAAGAAGACCAAATGTTTACCTTGTCGGGATCAAATGATGAGGTTTTTTTCCTCCTTATTTACTATGGGATCAGTAACAGAAGATTTCACTGTAATCATTTATGATTTTTCTGATAATCTCTGATTTTCTTTCTTCTAATTTTCGGATATTCTAAAGCTAAAGTTGATTTCATGTAATCGAATGAACTTACTATCTTCCAATAAAGTCAACCCTTTCGCGTTTCAAAGCGTTTCTGATCTCCTGATATAAAATCGTAAAAACTCTCGAATTTTAAGCGAGAGGCCATACGGGCGATAATTTACGGCGCCGTAAGAGCAGTAAACCTGACGAGGCATTGGTTGACTAACTATTTCATCTACAATTGGTTAGTCAACCAATGCCTCGTCAGGTTTACTGCTCTTATGGTGCCGTAAATTATCGCCCGTATGGCTTTCCCTAAGCGATTGTTTCAGTCCTGAACATTTCAGGGACTACCTTTTTCGCTTTCCGGCTACACAATTATAATATATCTGCTTGATCCTACAACCAGAAAACTATCAGAAACAAAATTAGGGAACTATAGGTTCTTCCAAGTTGTGCGTTATCTGTTTCGCTTTCCGGCGACACAATTGTAATGTATCTGCTTGTTTCAACTGTGTTGCTTCACCAGAAACGAAGTTAGAATACTATAGGTTCTTCCAAGTTGTGCGTTACCTTTTTCGCTTTCCGGTGACATCATTATAATATAGCTTGTTCCAACTCCATTGCTTCACCAGAAGCGAAGTTAGAAAACTATAGGCTCTTCCAAGTTGTGCGTTACCTTTTTCGCTTTCCGGTGACCCAATTCTAATATATCTGCTTGTTTCAACTCCGTTGCTTCACCAGAAGCGAAATTAGAAAACTATAGGCTCTTCCAAGTTGTGCGTTACCTTTTTCGCTTTCCGGTGACATCATTATAATATATCTGCTTGTTCCAACTCCATTGCTTCACCAGAAGCGAAGTTAGAAAACTATAGGCTCTTCCAAGTTGTGCGTTACCTTTTTCGCTTTCCTTTGACACAAGTATAATATATCTGCTTGTGCCAACTCCGTTGCTTCACCAGAAGCGAAGTTAGAAAACTATAGGCTCTTCCAAGTTGTGCGTTATTTTTCGCTTTCCGGTGACCCAATTATAATATTTCTGCTGGTTCCAACTCCGTTGCATCACCAGAAGCGAAGTTAGAAAACTATTGGTCCTTACAAGTTGTGCGTTACCTTTTTCGCTTTCCGGTAACACACTTATTATAATATATCTGCTTGTCTCAACTCCGTTGCTTCACCAGAAGCGAAGTTAGAAAATTATAGGCTCTTCCAAGTTGTGCGTTACCTTTTTCGCTTTCCTTTGACACAAATATAATATATCTGCTTGTTCCAACTCCGTTGCTTCACCAGAAGCGAAGTTAGAAAACTATAGGCTCTTTCAAGTTGTGCGTTACCTTTTTTGCTTTCCGGTGACACAATTATAATATATCTGCTTGTTTCAACTGCGTTGCTTCACCAAGCACGAAGTTAGTAAACTATAGGTTCTTCCAAGTTGTGCGTTACCTATTTCGCTTTCCGGTGACACATAATATTATATTATATCTGCTTGTTCCAACTGCGTTGCTTCACCAGAAACAAAGTTAAATTTTTAGTTTATGAATGTGTTTTTGATATTGATAACTATTTCCGAAGTGAAAGTTGAAACGTCAAGTAAACTTGATTTCAAACTCGAATTGTAGCTTATGCCCAAATAAAATAGTAAATCTTATTTTGTATTTCTCACGCCGGTAAGAAGGCAACTATGAAGTGACCTTTTTTACATTGGTCCGCATGTATATTTTTTATTTCAGCTTCTATTTCCCTTCAGGTATCTGCTTTAAGTTGTTTCTTTAAATGGTTTGTTAGGGATCCCACAATAATGATTTTCCACGGTAAACATCAATAAGTTTGATATTTCCTTCCGGCAGTTCCGACCACTCCATTACTAACAAATATTCAACTCAGGCGCGCCAAAACCAACAAACCACTCGCAAACCCGTCCAAATACGTATTGCGAACCATCAAAGCGTTTGTTGAAAAACCGACAGAGGTTAGATCGTGGTGCGCCGTGTGCGTGCCGTTTGTGCGCCACTTGAAAACACGTACTAATTTGACGAACATGCTGCGCGCGAGCGGCTCGCACACCGAGCAGAGCGCATATGTATACCCCGCGTTTAAACTTGGTGTTTTCTAAAATTTCACAAGCAGCTTACACAGCAGAGAACTCAGAAGTCAACACATAGATAGAGTGAGATTTATTATACATCCAGGAACATAAGCCTTTATTTTGACTTTTAAGATTACAGTCAAAAACTGTACTACGGGAGTCGGCAAAGTCAGGCAACGCTCTCGAAAAACCGGCATAAGTCCGGCAACGTACATAAGTCTGGAAAAGCTGTCGAAAAAGATTAAAACGAAGCACGTTAGTGCTTCAGACAGTTGTGTCGGTGTCATAATCTATGATCATGTTATGATCATGACGAGCTACGCGGCATATGTGTGCGGGAGTACCTTATTTTGGAGAACGGATAGGCACACGAGGAATCGTTGAGTGGTCCGCAGGGTCATGTGACCTGACACCCTGAGGGGCCTTCTCAAGAACCGCGTTTTTGCAAGAGGACTACGCACCGTTCCCGACCTCCGAACTGCAATTGAAGAAGAATTTGAAAATCTTCGAGGACAGCTTGACGTGCTTCGCCGGACCTGCCTCTCCGTTGCGAACCGTTGGAATAAATGTATTGATCAAGATGGGCATCAATTTGAACACAGTAAACTTTTTTTGACTCCCTTTTGTAATTTCTTTGAATAAATTCATTTTGACGCTGATTTTTTTTTCTCTTAAGCAAATTTGCATTAAGAGAATGAAATGGGAATAGAAAATTGTACCCGTAAAGATTATTGGTTTGTGAAAAATGCAACAAAAAAAAATGAAGCCTACAAAAAATGTTGACCCGACGAATTAGTAGACCAGGGTATTTAGCACTAAAAAGAACGGAATAAATAGATTTTTAAATACAGCACCTTTTTGCAGAGACTTGCAACTTTTTGCATTGTGTTCAGTATGATGTCAGGGAAAAAGTATGCTATAGAAAAATGGGTGAAAATGCATAATTGCATTTTAAAATGCATAAAATACATCCAAAAGTGCATAATCATGTCAAAATAAGCATATTAAGGGCCAAAATTTGTTATTCGCGGGTTTTTGGGGTCGCTGAACACCGATTGAACACCATCAAAACCATTTCCGCAGCACCTGGTAGCCATGGTCACTACTAAGGCACGTGTTCGAGGGTTATCGACACTAAATTAATACAGATTACTTGGAAGTTTTTGGAGTCGCTGAACACGAATACGCCAACATAACTGACCCCCGGACAGAGCACCTGGTGCCCAATATCTCTGCTAAGGCACGTTATCTTCTGGAGTTTCGACGGTTTTTGGGGTTGCTGAAAACGAATACGCCATCAGAACCGACATCCGGAGCACCTAGGGTCACATCATATTTAGGATTTTCAACCGAGATTGGCACTAAATTGATGCAAACAGATTACAGGGGGATTTTAGGGGTTACTAAACACGAATACGCCATCAGAACATACCTAGTGCCCACAGTCCTGGTGGTGAGTACCTGGTGATAAGTACCTGGTGCCCACAGTCACTGCTAAGGTACTTCAGACTTCATCTTCAGGAATTTTGAAGGGTTTCGGCCTAAAATGCATGCAAATAGATTACTAGGCGGTTTTGGGGTCGCTGAATACGAATACGCCATCAGAACCGACCCCAGGGCACCTGGTGCCCAAGGTCACTGCTAAGACATGTTATCTTCTGGATATTTGAGGGTTTTTGGGCACCAGGAGTACCTGGGCTCGGTTCTGATGGCGTATTATTGTTTAGCGACCCCAAAATTCCTCGAGTTTTCTGTTTACATCGACTTAGTTCCGAAAATACTAGAAACTTAAGATGACGTGCCTTAGTAGTGAACCTGGGCAACAGATGCTCTGGTGGTCGATTCTGATGACGTGTTCGTCTTCAGCGACCGCAAAAACCCCCGAGTAACAAAATTTGACACTTCATCATCATCATCATCATCATGGCATCTACACTCCTAGCGGAATGATTGCCGCCCTCTTTGGGCTCTTCCGATTCGTTTGTCGCGGTGGATCAATCCGAATTAACATTTTCGTTTTACAATTGGTTGTGTGACTTGGCATCTTCTACAATTTTCCTCCATTCGTTCCTGTTTTTGCTTCTGGTTACCCATTCTCTGACTTCCATCTTCTGAAGGTCCTCCACTATCTGGTCCTTCCATCTAGTTTTGGGTCTTCCTCGTGGTCTGCCTGATACAGGTCTCCATTTGGCAATTTTCTTGATAACGGCTTCTGGATTCCTCCTTTCTATATGTCCCATCCATCTGAGTCTCTGTGCCTTGATAAATCTGACGATATCTTCTCCTTTCAGAAGTTCTCTTACTTCGTGGTTCATGAGTTTTCTAAATTCAGTATTACCTAAGTTTAGTGGTCCTACTATCCTCCAAATTATTTTCCTTTCTAGGATCCTCAATCTTTCTTTCTCTTTCTGTGTCAGACACATTACTTCAGCACCATATGTGATTACTGGTCAAATTGCTGCTTTGTAAATTTTTAGTTTTGTATTCTGAGTAAGCTTCTTATTTTTGAGGAAGTTACTGTATTTCCAGTAGGTTCTGTTTCCTGCCTGGATTCTTTGATTAATTTCGATACTTCTATCATTAGTTCCATTAACTGAGACTCCAAGATATTTAAAATGTTCTACCTTTTCAAATTCATATTCACCGATATTTGGCATTTAATACACTTATTTTGACATCATCCTGAATACAATGCAAAAAGTTGCAAGTCTCTTGGTGCTATATTATTTAAAAATTGCATTATTTTGTGTTAAATGCCCTGGTCTATAGAACAACTGTATATAATTACCAGACAAATAGAAGAGAAGAAAAAATGATACACGAAAGAGAAAACGAAAACACTTAAACAAAGAACTTAAAAACATATATACAGCGTGTGTCTACTTAAGTTGGAGACATATGGAAACTTTTTTATTATTAATTTACGAAAAAAACTTATTCTTCATAAAAAGTTCTGCATTCTCCAAAACCTAAGACTCAATCATTAAATATCAAATTTTATAAATATTATACGAGGTATGTCAAAAAATATGAATTTCGTTCAAGGGCAAAGTACGTTTATTTCTCTGAATATCGAAAATTCTTATTATGAAAAGTTGTTTGGAATTAAAAACTAAGATCATATATTATACAATTATATGCTTCTACTTGAAAGAAAATTTTTTTCCAAACTTTTCTCAAATTTATGGATATTTAACTTCGTTTTTATTTATTACACATAAGATAACTCTTTTATTATTACTTTTACGAAAAGAAGGTATTTTTATAAAAATCTCTGTATGCCCTAAGTCCTAAGATGCAACCATCAGATATCACATTTTTTAAATTTTATACGAGATATGTCAAACAATATGAATTTCACTCAGGAGTAAAATACCTTTATTTGTCACAATACTGAAAATTGTTATTACAATAAGTTGTTTAGAATTAAAACAATGTTTCAATATGACATTACTTACATCCTTCTAATTAAAATATTGTGAAATATAAAGGTACATACTATGCTCATGAGCGAAATTAATATTTTTTGACACACCTAGTATAAAATTAAAAAATGTTGATATATCATAGTTGCATCTTAGTTTTTAGACCATGCATAGCTTTTTATGAAGAATAACTTTTTTTCGTAAAATTAATAATAAAAAAATTTCCCATATATGTTTCCAACTTAAGTAGACACGCTGTATAGAAAACCTTAACAGAGAGACAGAATTCAAAGCATTTTATATGAAAGTTTACATACACAGAAAGAAGTCTGAGTGGTGACCAATTAACAACACGGAAAGATTTATTGAATTGATCGGTGGAATACTTTATCCAGAGATAGTAACTACTGAAGAAGAATAATGTGTGTGTCACATGTCGTCATACTACTAACTTATTTTCAATATAGGAGGCCAGATTAAATAAAACTAAATACACATGCACTCATTTTAACATTAGCAGCTGCCGTGATTAATATAAACTGTCGTTGTTCTGAAACTGTAACATCTCAACTTTTATTAAAAATATCGCCAAGAATAAAAAACAATTATAAAATAAGCTCTTTATCTGAAGATTTCTATTTAATGGAAAACAATAAATAAAAATAACTACTGAAAGTGGTTTTCGACCTGAAAGCTGAAACGTCAAACAAATCATTTATATTAAGCTATGATTTATTCCCAATGAGTTATTTGATAAAAATTAACTCTAATGTGAAAGTCAAAATAGTAAAAATTTGTTATATGTTTATATAGAAATATGTTTTTATTAAGTTAGGGAGAATTATACAGTCCAGAATTTTTATTAGGAAAATATGTAATTGCTTTTTTTTGTACCAAACTTTTTTTAAATTGCCATTTTTAAATACTTTTAACGTTTAAAAACCCCGAACTCATTTTCGTATTTCACAAAGCAGGTATCCAATCAACAACTTTTTATCTCAGAAATCGAAACTCCCATTTACATATAGATAAAAGGCCAAAGCATTAATACAGTTAACAGTGCTAACACTGGCTGTATCTAAAACAACATTACATCTCACTTAGAGTGATAGCTATTAGCTGTTTCAGTATCTAGGGAAAGCCTTTAAGCCGACTTCGTAACGATTGGAATGTCGTTAAGGACTGAGAAATACGATAGAAATGCGAATAAGCAAAGATACAACTTAAACAAGAACTTCCCCGGAACAGAGTGTATCTAAACATCACAAAAAAGCGAACATTTCCTCAGACAATGATAAATGGGGAGTTTATTGAGATTTTCTTATTCCTGTCTACAAGAGAGGTTATTTTTTGACCATGGTTAAATGTCTCAATGGAAATATATTATATCAAACGAAATAACTTTTTTATAATGAAGGTAAATGTTGAGCTATACAAAAATATAACCTATTAAAAAAGAGCTAATTCTTGCAAATTATCCTCTATTAAAAATTAACAGAAGATATCTGGACAAAAGCGATATTTTAACTATTTGTATTTAAAAAAAAGTCGGCTAAAATATATGGTTTCTAAGGAATTCCTTTATTATGAAAATGGAAAGTAAGTAGTAAATTAATGCAAATTTATGTATTATATTGTTTTTTTTTTAGATTAGTAACTTAAGCGGATTTTCTCTAATGTTGAGAATACGAGTTGATCTGCAAAATTGGACGATACGCCTAAACTGGTAATCTAACTTAGGGCTTTTATGTATGTAGAAAACGTCTTTATTCCTTGTACATAACTTGACCTTAGTCAGAAAAACTAACCCCCCCCCCCCCACTAGCAAAAATTAAAAAACAAATAACTCTGATTTATGAGCTACTTATGAGCTTTCATACTCCGCAAACTAAAAATTTTGAGCTCGTTCCACTGAGCAGGAATTTAATACTTTAGTGGGGGGCTCAGTCAGCCCCCCATTACTTAAAAATAGAAATATTGAATCGGTTTTTGCGGCAGAATTACGAGCTATTTATGAGCTCTTGAAATTATATAGTTTCGATTTTTGAGCTCATCCCCTTCACCCCCAAACAACCCTTTAATTGATTTAACTTAAGAGAAAAATGCTGAGAAAACTTAAAATATATCGTATTGCGGATACAATTCCTACAGCGTATATACCCTAAGAATAAACTATTAAATCACGTGTATTTCGATTATTGAGCTACAACCCCTTCGCACGAAAACCACCCTATCTTCCCGGCTTAAGAGAAAGTTGTACTTAAAATGCATTAAATTAATTATTTGGCGACTACATATCATTTAATAATTTATAATCTTCCAAATTACGCGCATTTAAATCAGTAAATTGCAATTTATTTTGTATGGTGCAGTCACTGAAAGTAAAAATCAACGATTACCTTCAATTTCGGTGAACCTTCATCGATTTTCACCAAATTTGGTCAGTGGTTAGAGGATACCTCAAGAAACAAAGGTGACATGGTACCAACTTGCGCCTTTACCCTGAGGGTGGATACCGCCCCTTCTCGGTGGTGAAAATTATTTTATAAAAAATAACTGCACAAATCTATAAAAGAACAAATTATAAGCAAAATTTATTATATAAAGTTATTAAAATAAGTCAATACTTTTTAAGTTATTAAAGATCAAAAATTTTAATTATTCGTGAAAAAAATGCATGTTTTGAAGCGGTTTTCCGTAAATTACTGAAAAACTGTAAGTTTTTACACAAAAGTTAGTAGTAGTTTAATTCGTATAGCTTATATCCTAAGAATAAACTCTTAAATCACGCGCCTTTCGATTATTGAGCTACAACCCCTTCGCAAGAAAACCATCCCATATTCCCGGCTTAAGAGAGAGTTGTACTTAAAATAATTTAAATTAATTATTTGGCGACTAGGTATCGTTGAATAATTTATGAGCTCGCAAGATATACGCATCACAATTATTGAATTGCCATTTTCTTTCTATAGTGCCGTCACTAAAGGTAAAAATCAACTATGACCTTCGATTTTCTGGTAAATCTCCATTCATTTTCACGAAAATTGGTGAGCGGATTTTGATGCTATCAACTTTTTATGGAGCTCATTTTTGATAGGTATTTCTAAGTACTTTGACAAGTATTTAGTACCTAGGTGTTACAAAATGCATCTCTTTCCCGTTATTTAAGCTTGAATCCTTAGATTTGAACAGTCGCAAAAAAAATATATATTTTTAGTTTACAACTTACTTTAAATTAACATTAAAGGGATTTTCAAGTAAGCAATTTATTACATTTTTTATAAGCTTCAATTTTAGTGATGAAAACTTTTTTGTAAAAACTTACAGTTTTTGAGTTATTTATGAAAAATCGCTTTAAAGCGTGCATTTTCTATCACAAAAATTAAAATATTTGATCTTTAATAACTCAAAAGGTATTGATTTATTTTAATCACATTATATAACAAATTTTGCTTACAATTTGTCCCTCTCTCGATTTGTGGGGTTATTTTTAATAAAGTAATTTTCACCAGCGAGAAGGGGTGACATATACCCCAGGTTAAAACCTCAAATTGTTTTTGTCAATTCGTGAAAATGGATGGAGATTTACCGAAATCGAAGGTCATAGTTGATTTTTACCTTCAGTGACTGCACTATAGAAAGAAAGAAAATGGCAATTCAATAATTGAGATGCGTATATTTTGCGTATATAATTTAAATTATTTTAAGTACAACTCTCTCTTAGGCCGGGAATATGGGATGGTTTTCTTGCGAAGGGGTTGTAGCTCTATAAGCGAAAGGCGCGTGATTTAAGAGTTTATTCTTAGAATATAAGCTATACGAATTAAACTACTATTAACTTTTTTGTAAAAACTTACAGTCTTTCAGTGATTTACGAAAAACCGCTTCATAACATGCATTTTTTTCACGAATAATTAAAATCTTTGATCTTTAATAACTTAAAAAGTATTGACTTATTTTATTAACTTTATATAATAAATTTTGCTTTTAATTTGTTCTTTTACTGATTTGTGCAGTTATTTTTTATAAAATAATTTTCACCCCGAGAAGGGGCGGTATCCACCCTCAGGGTAAAGGCGCAAGCTGGTACCATGTCACCTTTGTTTCTTGAGGTATCCTCTAACCACTGACCAATTTTCGTGAAAATCGATGAAGGTTCACCGAAATTGAAGGTAATCGTTAGTTTTTACCTTCAGTAACTGCACTATACAAAAGAAATTGCAATTTACTGATCTAAATGCGCGTAATTTGGAAGCTTATGAATTATTAAATGATATGTAGTCACCAAATAATTAGTTTAATGCATTTTAAGTACAACTTTCTCTTAAGCCGGGAAGATAGGGTGGTTTTCTTGCGAAGGGGTTGTAGCTCAATAATCGAAATGCACGTGATTTAATAGTTTATTCTTAGAGTATATAAGCTATAGGAATTATATCCGCAATACGATATATTTTAAGTTTTCTCAGCATTTTTTTCTTAAGTTAAATCAATTAAAGGGTTGTTTGGGGGTGAAGGGGATGAGCTCAAAAATCGAAACTATATAATTTCAAGAGCTCATAAATATCTCGTAATTCTGCCGCAAAAACCGATTCAATATTCCTATTTTTAAGTAGTGGGTATTCCCACTAAAATATTAAATTCCTGCTCAGTGGAACGAGCTCAAAATTTTTAGTTTGCGGAATATGAGAGCTCATAAATAAGTCATAAATCAGAGCTATTTGTTTTTTGATTTTTGCAAGTGGGGGGGCCAGCTTAACACGGGTAACCTGCGATATAAGTACCAAAACAGTACAAATTACTGCATAATATGCGGACGATGTAGCTCATTAGTAGGAGCAAGCAACGAATAATGAAAGAGTTCAAGGAAATTGATCCTGAAGCACGAAAAAGACGGTTTAAAATAAACGAAACAAAAACGAACTACGTGACCACCAAAAGAACACCTAACAATGAAAATAATATCGCAATAGATTTTGCCTTCACACATCTGGGCACATATTATATCAATAAGAACTCATTTACAGTAGGAATCGTATATACTATGCTAATAAAAGATTGATGACATCGAAATTATAAGACAAACGAACCAAAATGACTATAATATACGGGAACATTGATTAGACCCGTAGTAACCAGTGATTGTGAAACCTGAGTAAACACCAAAAAAGATGAAGTCCAACCAACGCAGGAGATTGGAGAGAAAGATACTGAGAAAAGAATATGATCCGGTACAAGAGGAAGACGACACATGAATAATTAGGAAAAAGGACGAGGTTAATGAATTGAATGAATGATATGGTATTGAAGATTTGTGGGGCCTGTCCAGAGACACAAAGATGCAAAAACAACAAAGAAAATATTACAATGGAAACTGATAGGAAGGCGAAAAAAAGAAAGACTCAGAACGAGATGGAGTTTAAGATGACCTGAAAACCATGAATATAAGACAATGGAGGAAAAGGCCACAAGAGAGATATGACATAGCCAGACAGGTAAAGTGTAGAACCCATCCAGTGTTATGATGCCAAAAGAAAAAGAAGATAACTTGACTTTGAGTCACGATTATGATTTTTCTGTACGTAAAAATAAGCTGTAGCAATTGACACAACAAAAACAAACGGCAATGACCAGTTTCATGACAAACATCTAGGCTAGCTCTAAAGAAGATGCAGGTGATACAGAGAAAAAGTTAGACTGCTACGAGCAACTAGAGGAGGCTTGTGAAAACGTACCCAGAAACGACATTCTCATGGTAGTAGAAGACTTCAATGCAAGGTTAGAAAAGAGGGAAATAATAGGGAAGTTGCAGGGAAAGAAACAATTCACTAAGAAACGAATAGCCAATAATGGAACAAGACTATGCAACTTACCTTCGGCCACAAACATATACATTACTAGTACCAAATTCCGACATAAAAAGCAACATAAAATAACATGGCTATTTCCAGGACGAAGAGAAGATAACCTTATAGATTGTTGTAATTGTTTACAAAATATTTAAGACTAACACAAGATGTCAGATCATATAGAATATAAATGACGAAATAATGATTCAGACCACATATATTAGTAATAATAAAAATAGAAGAAGTAAAGAAATACGTAGAAGACACAGCAAAGAAACTACAAATGATCGAAACTGAACATATAGAAAATGAATGGGATAAATTGAACAATGTTAATTCCAAAAGTACTAGAAAGATTTAATTCTCCAGGTGTAACAATAGACAGCTGAAATGATACAAGCGCAAAGATAACCGAAAGAGTAAAATCGAGCAACATATTAGAAATACCAAGAACTACGAAAAGGCAAACGTAAAGCAGAAACACCAAACTGAAAATATACCTATAAAACAGCAATCAGATCTGCCATAACTTAGTTTGCCTAACTTCTTCTTCTTCTTGTGCCACTCCTATCAGAGATTGGAAATCATCAAGGTTATCCTGACCTTGTTTATAGATGACCTAAAAAGTTCATTAGTGGTGCAGCCAAACCACTCTCTCAAATTATGCAACCATGACGTTCTTCTACATCCTGGATTGCGTTTTCCTTCTATTTTTCCTTGCATTATATTTTGAAGTAATGCGCATTTATGTTCTCTCATCTGGTGACCCAGATATTCGAGTTGTTTGCCTAACTAATAGAGACGAAAAGAAGCTAAGGATAATAGAAAGAAGGATCCTCAGAAGAATTCTTGGACCAAAAAAACCAAGACGAAGAGTTTAGACGATTATTTAACAACGAGACAAATTATTAGATAAATGAAGAAGATATAGAAAGATATATAACGGCTTCTTCTTCTTCCTCTTAATAACCAATTCTGCTGGTTCATTAGCGGATTGATACCTCTATGGAAGCTTCTCACTTCATATTTTGCGCGGTCGACCGATACTTCTACCGATTGGTGATTTTTCTCTTGCTATTTTGACCACACGGATCTCCCCCATTCTGCTTATGTGGTAATTATGTTCTTTTTTATTTAGTGCCCATTCGTTTATACACTGTACATTCCATTTTTTTCTAATGGCATCCCTCCTCTTTCGATACCTCAGCGTATTTCCTGTAATTCTTCTTTCTACTCTCATTTCTGCTGTTTCCAGTAGTCTTTGTAGTGTATCTTTATAGGGTCTTGTTTCTGATTCATTATTGGTCTTACACTGGCTTTATAAATTCTTTACTTCATCTCATTATTAATATGTCGGTTTAGGTTTGGAGTGTATTAAAATATCATGCCAGCGTATTTAGGCGCGATTGAGAGTAAAATTTCATAATTCTGCGCGCATGCGCACACAGACAGTCTGGTATAAACTTTATACGGGATCTGATTGGGTGTTAAAATCATCTGTCAATAATTGTTCAATATGGAGATTTTGGATAAACAAATTAATGTTGTGTATATTAGTTTTTATTGTCGTGAGGGCAGAGAAAAAGTTTATAATATTGTAGTGACTTTTTAGATAGTTTTTAAAAGCGACAGGTACGTGTCATAATTGTAAATGTTTCAGTATCCTAATAAAAAATTTCATAGGTACCTATCTATTATTAGGAAAATTTAAAAAGAACCAACCAAAATTGTATGTAATGCTTTGATTTACATAATTTGATTACCATCAAAATTTCTATCAATATTCACCTAATATATTGTTTTCTTACTCTATGTTTCTTTAGGAAGAACTTAAAAAGTTGTGACTGGCTGAATGGCAAAAGCCTGTGCCAAAAAAATACTCTATGTTTTGTTGTATGGTAATATTTCTTCCAATTCTAAACACTTTCAATTCAAAGTCAAAATAATTTGGTTAAATTCAGAACCGTCAAAAGTTTAATCCGTTTAGTTAGTTGATCTTCGCACATAATGACACATGGTCTCCGTGGGTAAAAGTTTAAGGTGAATGAATTTCAACACTAACTGCGCTGATAAGCGGGTTCGAACCCCAATGGAAACTTTTACTTTTTTTTATACATTTTATGATTTTTAAGTTTATTTATTATATAATTTTTTCAGAAAATACGTATTTAGTTAAAATTTTTTCCTACATTGTTCAGAAATCATTTGTGGCATTTTTCAATGTGTTTGTTTGTGTGTGTTTTATTATTTTATTATTTTAATTTTTGGCACTTTTTGGTTTTAATAAAAATTTTTGAGAAGTAGTAAGTATTAAAATTAGTTTAATATTTAAATAAAATATAAATGAACTGTTTAAAGTATATTAGTTTCGTTGAAATCATATAATAGAAGTATAACTTCTTACGTGCGTACAAAGACACACACACATTCTTTTTTACTTGTTTCTCACTTTTTTGCACAGATCTCCGTAACTAACAGTGTAATTGCAAGTTATTTTATTTCCATTACCTACTTGTTCAATACTGATGCTATTAATTTTTATTTTACATCTGATTTATTTTTTATTGTTCTATTACACAGAAGATGGATTACATATTTGACTATTACTCTGTCAAATGCTTTCTTTAAATCAATCAGACATATAAATGCTGGTCTATTATTTTCTAGTCATTTCTCAGTAATTATCTTTATTATATAAAGGCATGAAATGGCTCGGACATGTATTAACACGAGAATAAGATAAATCATGACGAGAATACTAAGGGGAAATCTACAAATACAAGTCCGATGTAACATTGTCAGCCCTTAATTGTAATTTATAAATTTTTGGAAATATCCTAGTTTCTTTTATAAATTTATGCATCTGTAAAATCAGGAGATCTATAATTTGTAAATTCAGGAAACTACTAATCAATAAAAAGTGAGGACTCTTAGCATTGTCTGTAGGATTTCCCCCGAAAAATCCCTTCAAATTGATAGAAAGCAACATCATGAGTTCGAGATTCGCGTGCCATATTCTTTTCTTCCCATTTTCTTTTTTCGTTCTCATAGCCAGCTGTTTTCCGCATGACCGCGGCCCGTGTGTCACTTCTTAATGCTCTCGAAATATATGATCGGAGTTGGGGGTGGGATGGGTGCGGCGGGGTAGATTTAGATCTAGGTGGAAAAGCCGTCACCCAATGACAAGAGATTCTCATTGATATGAAGAAAATAACTAATACAAACAAGGATTTACGCAATATAGCTTTCATATGCTTTTGAGCTTAGTCAGGTGCGGGTCTTTAATATTTTTAGATAAAAAAGGTTTTTAAATATTTTTGTAAAATGGTCAACCAGGAATAGGACATAATATACATCGACAGAGAGGTACAAAATTATGGAATAAATTCATTTTTTCGAGAAGAGAATATACCACTTTGGAGAAAATTCCGGAGATAGGTCGATTTTTATTTTTAAATTATTATGATTTTCTGGTATATATCATACTAGTAACGGCAGCCATCTGGGCGTGATGACGTAATCGATGATTTTTAAATGAGAATAGGGGTCATGTGCTAGCTCATTTGAAAATATATTCAATTCTCTATTCAGTAATATAAACATGAACATAATTGAATCCTTTATTTCAGAAACCACCTTTCTGCGCTTTTTACAACTTTCAGAAAACTAAAAAAACGATTTTACAGCTTAAGTATAGGTCTAGTATCCTTCAAATATTTGTTTGCCAAATCAAAAAACTTTTACCTTTTGTAGCTAATGATATGAACTATACATAATTTCACTTTTTACGTTAATTGTTTACGTTATGCTTCATAGATAAACAATGAAGTTTCAAATTTTGAACGCTCATATTTGTTTATATAAAAATCGGCGCTTATGGTAGGGGAGCCCAAGCGGGGATTTTTGCAGTTACTTGAGCGCGTCAGATTATCATATGGGGAGAAACCTGGTACCCTGCAGATGTACCTCTGCCATATATTGGCTCTTAACACAGGGAAGTTCGTTATGGGGGGCCCGAAAAAAAATCTATCCTTAAAAATACTCGAAATTGTCAGATTAAGATAAGGTAAGTTAAGTACATGCAAAAGAGTGTATATTTCAAAAATCTGACGATTTGAGCGGGGTGTAAGGAAATGCGTGAATCAAAAATTTTCACAAAAAAAGCGAATATTTCGCGAAATGAACGTCAGATCGAAAAACTAAAAAATACGTCTTCAATATTTTTCAAAAACCGATTGAATGGTACCAAACATGACCCCCCACGGAGAGGGTGGGATGGTAAATTTAAAATTTTAAATTCAAACCCGCGATATTTCGCAAAATAAACATCAGATCGAAAAACTGCAAAATACAATTTCATTATGTTTTTGAAAAATCTATCGAATGGTATCAAACATGACCTCCCACGAAGGTGGGGTTGGAGGTTACTTTAAAATCTTAAATGGAAGCCCCAAAATTTTATTGCAGATTTGGATTCTTTGCGTAAAAATAGGCAACTTTTATTCAAGACATTTTTTCGAGCCATGGATAGATGGCGCTATAATCGGAAAAAACCATTGTTGGAAATGGAAAATTAAATTAAAAAGTGGAAAGTTCCCACTAAAATGGAAAATTTTACTTAACTTTTTTTGGTTTTAGGAACTAATAATTACAACCCAATAGGTCCCCATAACGCTCGAGTGACTGTAAATTTAGCATACTTTGCTCCCCTATTATTCGTGTCAAATTTCAATATGATCCGAAACAAAACTTCACGATAGCTTAGTGTGAAACCTCGTATCTCATTTCACAGAAAATTTTACAGGAGAGACTTTAAACTTAATTTCTGCATATTATAACTTAAAACAAAAAAACATAAATGTTTACATATTTTTGATTCTGAGTATGTTTAGATCATTACACATACATTTTTCATATATATTTTGGGTTAGAGTATGCAGAAATTCAGTTTAAAGTCACTCATGTAAAATTTTCTGTACAATGAGATACGAGGTTTTCACACTAAGCCATCGTTCAACCAAACCTCGAATTCCTGTTTTTATCGTAGTCTTAGAAAAACCACCGGTAGAGAGGTTTTGTGCTACAATTAACATTAACGCATTCGTTTTGGCGTATTAATTAAACGCCTTTCTTTAGTTCAATCGTTTGTGTCAAATCTTTGGACGTTAATTTGACTGCCTTTTGCTCAATGCAAATGACTAAAAATTTTGCAGATATATGCATTCGCGGAAACAATACACCAATAGTCAATTAAAAAAATTGTTTATGTTTATTAATTGTCTAAATAAAAAAACGATTTTAACGAAAAATAATTAAAATCTCTTGTTTTTTACAATGAAGAAACTTGAAATTTTACAGATTGTAGCTAATATGAACTATACATAATTTCAATTTTTACGTTAATTGTTTACGTTATGCAATAAAGTTTCAAATTTTTTGCCGATTCCGACTACTTTTCATGTTTGTACCTACATCATATTTTATGTTTTATACATATTTTAATAAACATGACGATATATTTTAATGTTTGAAAAGTGTAAGACTAAAAAGTAAAAAATAAAAAAATATGAAAATTTTTTTAAGAAACGCTTTTGTTTAGTTACGAGTGCCTAAAATTAAAAATATTATAAAAAATCAACTAAAAAACAAAAAATAAAAAAAATTGAAAAATCTAACACATTCGTTAAAGAAAAGCGTGGGGCGAAAACCGTTTATTCGATGAAGACGCGCCACGCTTTTCTTTAAAGAATGTGTTAGATTTTTTAAATTTTTTAAATATTTGTTTTTTAGTTGATTTTTTATAATATTTTTAATTTTAGGCACTCGTAACTAAAGAAAAGCGTTTCTTAAAAAAATTTTCATATTTTTTATTTAAATTGTTTTTGTCTTTAAATTAGTTATAAATTTTTGAAAAAATTGCACTTAGGTGGTTTCTGCAATAAATGGGTATACGAGTGATTTTTTTAAACCTCTATTGAAATTAAGTCAAACCATTAATTTTTTGGAGTGTTTACTAGGCCTAAATCGAAAAATATAAAGTAGTGGGGTAAGTTATGTATATAGTCGCACTAGCAAGACTAGTGCAACCATGTCCTTCTTAAAACTTTCAATACAATTCGCGCAAATTGTCTGCGCAAAAATTGAAGCGAGTTTTATAAACTCAGTTTTTTGTGTTCTTTTCAAATATGCAAACGGTTTTTGAAAATGTCAATATACAGGTTGTTATTTCAAGGTCACAATTACTTTATATTTCTTATTAATCCGGACCTGGATTTTTCTTGTGAATAGGGTCGTTTGGGTTGTAAATGAGACATATGTGTACCAAATATCAAAAAAATACAAGGTGGTTCTAAAGTTATGGATCCAGAAAGAAATGAAAAAAATCGATAAAACACCCTGTAACTCGGTTATAAAAATCGGTGGGGCAATAAATTTAACATATCTAGAACCGCCTCAGTGACCTCTATTCACCATTCAAGTATTTCCGTTTCCCAGGAAACACCCTGTACAATGTAATAATAAACAACAAAATAACGTCTAATTTAGTGAAGGCTACGCCAACCGCCGCGTCGCGTCGTGAGTGAAATTTACCGCAGAAAGAACCTAAGCGATGGCGCTTGGGTTCTTTCTGAAATAAACGGATTATTTTCAAGGATGCCAAATAGCATTGCTGATAGGGAACATAGGCTTTTTCTGCACTAAAATATATATTTACCTTTAAATGGTACGGTACTACCAAAAGCATATTTTTTTATATAACTTCTCTATGGAGAATCTTGAGAAAAACTTAAATCTCTTTTTTGCATACGGCGACCAGGATTTCTTAATAATGATTTGACCGATCGGCGATCCGTCTAAAATTTCAACCAAGTAATTGATAAACATTTTAGTATCACATAAACTAAGATAACCATAAAATTTTAATTTTTTCTACCTTTTTCGGTTATTAATCTGCCAAGAATTGCAAAAAAATTCGAAATGTTATTTTTTATAGAACTTGTTGTTTTTTTTAGTTCATATTATAGCTACTAGTATACTAGATAGAAATCCTTGTGAATTTTATGTTTCAGAAAATTCCTTAGTACAAAAAAGTAGTCGCCATCAATTTTGGAAGTTCAGCTTGGTGCTTACCCGTGACGAATGTTGGCGATCATCATGGATCAATCTTGATCTTATCTGCAGCAGCGCTGAACAGCTCGATAGATGTTTTGTTCAACCAGGTCATGAGGTTCTTTAACCAGGATGTTCTCCTTTTCCTGGACCTTGCTTTCCAAATATTTTTCCATAATAAGAATGTCCGAGGTACATATTTTAACTATAGAAGTTGGATAGTGGTCAGTAACTCTCGGTTCTTTCTCGGTTCTTTTTCAATTTTCTGCACATATCTTCGTTTAAGGTCCAGGATTCAACACCATAAAAAAGGACAGAGAAGACGTACCATCGCAGCATGCTTACTTTTGTACCAAGTGAGAGGTTGAGGCTTTCAGAGAGGGCCCCCATTTGGTTAAAGGTGTATCTAGTTTTTCCGATGCGCGCTCTTATCTCTTGGTTGTTGGTCCATTCTTTATTTATTATGGTGCCGAGGTAGTTGTACTGCGTCACTCTTTCGACAGGGGTTTGGTTGATGTAAAATTTTGTGACAGTCACATAAAATCCGCCATTTTGAATGTATAAGATATTGAAAATTAATAAAAAAATTGGCATATTTTAAGAGTACCTACATTCATTAGGCCAAAATTGAGTACCTTATATAGATACAATAAAAGTCATACAATAAATTCAATAAAGTCTATCACAGCTTCTGAAGGAGTAATAAGTCACATTGATGCAGCAATGAAGCTCTCTTTTATACTTTGTAGACTTTCATCGTCGGTTGGTATGAACTGCAAAGAAAAATATACGACCTCATAATAGAATTTTGGAAGAAGAAAGAATGCCAAAATCCTATCCTATTTAGTTCCCATTGGAACTACTGAGAACAAAGAACATCGACACACGGGATACAAGAATAATAAATAATCTGTATTATGAACCAGAAGCTGTCATAAGAATAAATAATTTAAACACCAATAAAATAAAAATCAAAAGAGGCGTTAGACAGAGCTGTGTCTTGTCGCCATCACTGTTTAATGCATACTCCGAAGAAATATTCAAAAAAGCATTAGAAGATGAAGTAGCAGGCATAAAAATGAATGGCCTACCCATATGTGAAATTAGATACGCCGATGACACAATACTAATAGCAGAAACTATTACAGATCTACAAAGAATTTTAAATAAGGTTGTTGCAACAAGTGAAGAATTTGGTCTGCCACTAAACATAAAGAAAACGAAATTCATGGTTATATCAAAGAAAAATATTAGAAACATCAATCTACACGTAAATAATAAGACGATAAAACGAGTTCAGAATTATAACTATTTAGGGACGAACATTAGTGAAACAAACGATTATACCAAAGAAATCCGAATTAGAATAGAAAAGGCTAGAAGTGCATTCACTAATATGAAACAAATATTGTGTAGTAGAGACCTCAGCCTAGATCTTAGAAAGCGAGTACTAAAATGTTATGTATTTTCTATTCTTTTGTATGGTGTGGAGACATGGACTCTCAATAAACAATCCCTCAATAGATTGGAAGCATTTGAGATGTGGACGTATAGAAGAATGCTGAGAATCTCCTGGACAGACAGAATAACCAATGGGGAAGTACTAAGGAGAATACAGAACAGCAGGGAGATACTGGATTCCATCAAAATAATAAAACTTCAATACTTGGGTCATATAACACGTGGTGACAGATATGAACTCCTAAAATTAATTATGCAGGGAAAGATTCAAGGAAGGCGCAGCATAGGTAGGAGAAAATTGTCCTGGCTGAGAAATCTCAGAGAATGGTTTGGATGCAGCTCAACTGAACTCTTTCGGGCTGTAGTGTCGAAAGTGAGAATAGCAATGATGATTGCCAACCTTCGTCGCGGAGATGGCACGTAAAGAAGAAGAAGAAGAAGGAACTAAAATAGGAGAATACCATCAAGGATTTAGAGAGGGAAGGTCAACAATAGACGCAATACACATAATCACACAGTCAACTGAGAAGTGTTACGAGTATTATATCGACTTACACATCCTTTTCATAGATTTCAAGCAAGCGTTTGATAGTCTAACAAGACCCAACCTAATAGAAGACATAAAAAATATCTTTATATATAATAAATATCTAAGATATCGCAATGAAACTTACAAAGTTTACGAAAATGACAATTGAAGGATCAACGGCATCAATAATAACAGATAACGGAATAATCGAAAAGATAGAAATAGCAACTGAAATACGACACGGCGACGCTCTATCAACGTCACTAAATTATTGTCACTATGGAAGAAACAATCTACAGAAGTAAAAGGTACAATTATTATAACATCGACGTTGCAATTTGTGGCGTATTCTGACGACAAAGCATTTATTAGCAGAAACTTAAACAGTAAAGGAACAATTTGTACAGTTGTGCTAGGAAGCATACAAATGTGGTTTAGCAATAAATCAAAACAAAACACAATACCTAATATGATCAAGATATATTGGCTGCGCTTCGCAAAACAAATTAATAAGGAAATTATATTACCGATCCACAAAAAAAGGAGATAACAAAGATTGCAATAACTACCGAGGAATTACATTGTTGGGTACAGTCTTTAAAGTGTATGAAAGAGTATTGGAGAACAGATTGAGACCAATTATTGAACCTACATTAGAAGAGTCTCAAAGAGGTTTTAGGAAGGGAAGAAGCGTCCAGAATCATATATTTGCAATAAATCAAATCATTGATAAAATTTTAAAGAGGAAAAAGAAAGCCTATTTTGCATTTATGAATTTAGAAAAAGCTTTTGACAGAGTACCCAGGAACAAAGTTTGGGAAAGTCTTAATAGAAGCGGAACACCAGAGAAGTTACTAAGAGCCATACGAAGCCTTTACATGAAAAATGAAAATTACATCGCAACTAAAAACATGAAATCACAAACTTTTAAGACTGCTAACGGACTACGACAAGGAGGTGTAATGAGCCCACTACTTTTCATAGTTTTTATGGATGACATCATTAAAATATGCAATGAAAGAACTCACAAAATATATTGGAGTAAGAAATCTGCAGGATGTAGAAATAACTGAGTGCGCCTTTGCCGATGATGTCGTAATCATGACTGAAAACGAGAAAGACCTACAAAACAATATTACAATCTGGAATGAAGTACTAAAAGAAAATAATATGGGAATAAATGGGAAGAAAACGAAAGTTATGGCAATAGCAGAAGAAAAGCAAAAATTGAGAATAACGTTAGAAAACCAATAAATAGAGAAAGTTAGCCAATTCCACTATTTGGGAGTAATAATAAATGAAAATGGAGGACAAGAAATCGAAGTGAAAGAACGAAAGCATCGAACTAAAGCATCGGAATTGTACTTCGCTATAAACAATACATTTGTAAATAAAAAAGAAGTGTCGGGGAAAACCAAAATAAGTGTGTATAAATCAATGTACAGAATAAAAAGTCAAATACAAGCTCCAGAGATGAAATACTTAAGAAGAGTTAGAGGAGTGACTAAAATGGATAAAATGAGAAATCAGCGAATAAGAAATTATTTAAAAGTACAACCAGTTTTAGAATATATAGAAGAGAGACAGCTTAGTTGGTGGGGGCATTTCCAAAGAATGGACGGCAAGCGACCAACAAGAACAATACGGGAAGCAAGAAGCGACTAACTAAGAAGAAGAGGAAGACCAAAAGAAACATGGGATGATGGGATAGCAAAAATATTGGAGAATCGTGATAAGCCCTGGAGAGAAGCCAAGATGTTAGCTAGGAACAAAAAGGGATGGAGCAGATTTGTACATAAGAATTAAAGAGTTGTTAAAATACAGCTAATGTGATGTGTAAATATTGGTGAATATAAGTTTTAAAAAATAGAACACTTTAAATATATTGGGATCTCAGTTAATGGAACTAATGATAGAAGCATAGTAATTAATGAAAGAATTCAGACACGGAAGAGAACCTACTGGAAATACAACAACTTCCTCAAAGATAAGTAGCTTACTCAGAAGACTAAACTGAAAATTTACAGAGCAACAATTAGGCCAGTAATCACACATAGTCCTGAAGTAATGTGTCTGGCACAGAAAGATGTAGAAACATTTAGGATCCTAAAGAGAAAAATAATTCGGAGGATAACAAGCCCACTAAACTTAGGTAATAATGAATTTAGAAAACTGATGAACTACGAAGTAAGAAAACTTTTTAAAGGGGCATATAGAAAGGAAAAAATCAGAAGCAGTTATCAAGAAAATCACCAAATGGAGACCAGTATCAAGAAGGCCACGAGGAAAACCTAAAACCAGACGGGAGAACCAGATACTCCAGCATCTGAAGAAGGTGGGAGTTAAAGAATGGGTATCCATAAGCAAAAACAGGAATGAATGGAGAAAAATTGTAAAAGATGCCAAGTCACACAACCAATTGTAAAAACAAAATGATAATGCGGATTGATTCTCCGCGACAAATGAATCAGAATAACCCAAAGAGGCTAGATGCCATGATAATAATCAATGATTACGCGAAAAAAAATGTAGTACTTTATACTATAAAAGTTACACAATAAATTCCAAAATGAATAGTTTTTTTTTTCAAAATTGGCACATGTTAAAGGCCCCTTATTTTAGTTTAGTGCATAATCTATTACACATTATGATAAAGCCGTTATACAAATTACTGGATAATATTCGCTAAATAAATAGCAAGATATCCGCCAACGCTGCCCTTCCGAAGGAGTCACATTGATGCAGCAATGAAGCTCCTAGCTATTTTTTACACTTCGCAGACTTTCATCGTCGTTTGGTATAAATGGTGTTCCTTTAGCGTTCAGTTTCGCGAACTTAATGGTTATCGATATTGCGACGGCTCTATTCATACATGATGAGTGACATGTCTTGTATACGGGATGAATATGAATGGCAATTTCAAAGCAATATCGTTTTCAAGCGGCCTTAGTTAGTTTAATATCAGTATAAAAATTAAAAAAAAACAGATATTGATATTACAGCTTTAATAATACTAGCGTTCATATAATATTTCTTATAAATACAAAAGTCCCGTTGAGGGAACTCCAATAACTAAATGGGTCATACTACAGAGTCCGATGAACATTTTTTGTGAATGATAGAAGTTATTTATACTCAATTTAGTCAGTTCTAATTCATTGGAAAAATTGTTTCAGATGCTTTTCAACAGCACCGAAATGATTATCAATTTGATTTCAAAAATCTCAAAATATTATTTTAATTTTCTATATAATTATGACTTCCTAAAAAATTATACTTTTTTCTGATAAACACTTATACTTATCGTATTGAGAAAAATAAGATATGTAAGAACAGGCTTAAGCCGTTGAAGAACACACGAGAACCCTGACAACAAACAGGGACGATATAGCAGAGGCGTGTAGATCATACTGCTAGGATCTATTATAAAGATGACCAACACCAAGAACTACGATGAAAAATAGAGATGGACGGTCGATAAACTTAAACTCAACAAGGTACCAGGTAAGATGTGAAAACAGTAGACGTACTCAAGACCAATAAATAGTCTAACACCTTTTGTAGAACATTTCCTAGGGGAGTACCAAGCCGTACTCAGAAAAAAATTATCGACCATAGATCAGATATTTGCTCTAAGGAAGCTGCTTGAAAAACGATGGGAATTCAATAGAACTCTCCATAATCTATTCGTAGATTTATGACAAGCATACGATAGCATTAAAAGAGATCAGAGGTGGAATGAAATGGCAGAACTTTCAGTTCCAAAAAAGCTTATCCAGCTCGATAAAATATATGTAAAAGCTGTAGATTCAGAGTACGGATAGGTAATACGCACTCAGAATCGTTTGAAGTTAACAGCGTAAATAAACAGTATCACCTCTTCTTTTTAATATAATCCTGGAGAAAGTAGTAAGAACAGGACAAATTAAAACAGAACTACTGACAGTAAATGGACCAAAATTACTAGTAGCATACGCGGCTGATATTAACATTGTGGGAAACACAATCACCAATGTGAAGGAGACTTTAAATAAATTAGAGGTAAAGGCTAAAAAACTGGTTTAAGAATCAATGAAGATAAAATCAAATATATGTGCTTTAACAGAGAAAAGGGACCAGATAGCATAGGGCAAAATGACCAATTTTCTTAGTGAAATACATCTGCATCTACACATAGTATTAACCATGTATAGCTATTAGGGTAAGTTCCGTTGGGTAAAGTTTGGTCCGTTTGTGTTAGATTATATTAAAAAACGTCATCCGTTTAACCCTGTTCCTATTTAAATCACAGTGCTGAGTATTGAGATATCCATACTTATAAATGATCAATAATATAATATCCATAATATCCATACTCATAAATGATCAATTTGGTGGCATGTGGTAAAGTTTGGTTAGGTTAATAATATCTCATTTCCAATGAAAAGATTATTTCATGTTTGGATTCAGCATCTTAGAATTTATTTAAGAGAAAAGTTATAGAAGTCCCCCACTAAACATAAAAGATTGTATGTTGAAAAATCTTAATCATTTTGGCAACATCGCATTCATATTATTACAGGCCAGAAATGATTTGAAATTTTTTAAAGTATTTTTTGGAGAAATTGGTACATATTGCGCAGTTTTAAATGAAAATGAAATACTTTGCGATTACGTCAAGATTTTTTAAGAATTAAAGTCACTTTAGACTAGTAATACTTTAAATGTACTAGGTCTGGATCCCGCGTATGAAAAAAAAATTGATTAATAGCAAGCTGAAAATTTGTTAATAACTTAAGTGTGCCTAGTTGGACAAACTTTGATATATGGGAACACTGGAACAGGGGAAGTTTTAATTGTGGAACAGGCTAAAAATTTGGAACGGTCAGAATACGAAAACGGCACATGTATTTTGTCCGACAGAACAGACTTAAACTCTCCGAACAGAGATTAAACTTTCATGCAAAAATCAGACTGCTATTTATCACCAAATGGGCGTTTTAATGAGTGGAACATGTAGAATATCTCAAATGACAGGAATTATGACAGGTGATAAATAGCAGTCTGATTTTTGCATGAGAGTTTATTCTCTCTTCGGAGAGTTTAAGTCTATTCTGTCGAACAAAATAAATGTGCCGCTTTCGTGGTCTGACCGTTATAAATTTTTAACCTGTTCCACAATTAAAACTGCCCCTGTTTCATTGTTCCCATATATCAAAGTTTATCCGACTAGACACTCTTAAGCTATTAACAAATTTTCAGCTTGCTATTAATCAACTTTTTTTTCATACGCGGGATACAGACCTATACATACATGCTTAGTTATGTATGGGGAAGCAAAGACTAAGTATATATTACTGTTCCCTTTCTTTTTCTTCTTTATCGTTATGTCTATGCAGCACAAATTAAAAATAAGAAACATTTTAATACTCAATAAATAATAGTCAACAAGAAAAACAATTCTATTTAAATACATATATGTCTTTATGCCTTGGAATAACTAGATTATACTGAAACAGAAATATGTACTCACCTGTCATTTGTTAATACGAACTATTTAGACAATTTATATTTACTGCAAACAATATTCAAACATGAAGTTGTTTATTTGTTTTTATTTACTGAATATTAAATATTTACCAATAACAATAGATAATAACAAAGTTGCAAACTGCTATTGTAATTATAATACAAAGTATACTAATTTGCACAACATAAAAAATATTAAAGGTTAATGTTAAATTATCGATAAAACGCATTGGCTTGCTAATTATTGGGACAATAATGTTTTTATAATATTTAACACTTATTAACCTATTTTTCTATGCTTATATATTTTTTGTTTTTTGTTTTGCCGCTGCTATCGGAGATTTGAAATCAACAAGGCTATCTTAACCTTATTTACCTTTTTAAGGGGTTACATAGGTCTTGCGGGTAACAAAAAAGTGAATTTTTAAAAAAATTATATCTCAAGAACTAAAAATTATTTTATTTATAATTCGAACATGTAAAATTATAGTACTTAAGGTACTCTCAAAAAAATTTTTAACCAAAAATATTCATTTTTGTAGAGTTGACTGCAATTTTTCGACAACAGCCCTTTGTTTGCGGTGGGCGGCAGAAGTCCAGTCTCAACTAAAATCCAAAAATCAAAAAGTTTCTTGTAGTTTATACCTCTGGCTAGTGAATGAACGAAGGAATTTAAAAAGAATTAAATTTGAAGATTTTACATAAGTTTAAACACATTTTTGACCCCAATTTGTCTCATCTTTTCAAAAATTACCATTTTTAAAGTAGTTCTTTATAAAAAAAACGACTTCACCTAAAAAAAATCCTTCGTTCATTCACTATCCAGAGGTATAAACTACAAGAAACTTTTTGATTTTTTGATTTTAGATGAGACTGGACTTATTTATGCTGCCCACCGCAAAAAGGGCTGTTGTCGAAAAATTGCAGTCAACTCTACAAAAATGATTATTTTGGCTTAAAAATTTTTTGAGAGTACCTTAAGTACTATACTTTTACATGTTCCAATTATAAATAAAAACAATTTTTAGTTTTCGAGATATAATTTTTTTTAAAAAGTCACTTTTTTACCCGCAAGACCTATGTAACCTCTTAAGGTATTTAAGGAGCTTATTTGTATTGCAGCCACATTCTCCTCCAAAATTTCTTATCTACGATATTCTTATACATATTATACATCAGTATCAGAGTGCACCAACTTAAAAAACATAGTTCTTCACAAACCAACTTTAACTTATTTTCTCTGGGAGCAAATATTTTTAATCTGTTGTAAATGGTCCATTTGTTTTTCAAATAGAACACAACTTTGGAATTAGATGTTTATTTTATGGTTCTTTTAGATGATAATTTTTGATTAATTTTTTTTTTTAAATTCAGATTTTTTTTTGAGTTGGTGCACTATGAAACTGTCGACACATAGTTTTTTAAAAGCTAGTGAATTTTGTATAGGGTATTTGTATGGAAATCAAATAAAATTATTTACGTATTTTTGTTTGATAAAATTATTATTGATTCCTTGTTATGAAAAAATATAATAAAATCAAAACAATTCTGAATTGTCACTTTCTTCAGCAGCGGCAGCTCTGGCAAAAGTTGGTAAGTTCTGGAAAAACTCACAGTGAATTCTGGGTATTGCACCCGAGAAGCAAAACGACAACAGTCAACAAATAAAATTTTTTAAGTGGTGGCACTCCAGGAGGTTTATTGGAGAGGATGAGAGATGGTTCTTCATAAACCACGCTCGTTCTGTTTTATCGAATATTTATGACATTATAATATAAATTTTCCCAATTTTTTGTAAATTTTTACTTCATACACTTTGGTAATTTCTTCTGTAGCGTACCAGGCCGTCCAGTTTTCTTCTTTTCTTCTTCTTCTTTTTGTATAGACATGACGCTGTCTGTTTTTTCAAAGTGCCTCTAGTAAGTTGTCGTTCCATCGTTTTCGTGGTCTTCCCGCTGATCGTCTTCCTATTGGGAAACCGTCTCTCGCTGTCCTGACTACTATATTTTTGTTGTCATTCGGCTTATGTGGCCATTCTATTCTATTCTTCTGTTTCTTACCCAGTTATTAATGCATCTCCGTCGTATATTTGTACTTCTAGCTCTGTCCCATAGAGTCTTACCATCGATTTTTCGAAGGGTCTTGGTCATTATTGGTCTGATAAATGTTTTGTACATTCTGCCTTTCATTTATTTTCCGATATTTTTATCGGAAGTTTCCTTAGCCAGGCTAATTATTATCGGTATCATTTGCGATAAAATATAGAGCGGGTTTCATTTTAGGTATCTTTTTTTTCTTTTTCTATGACGGCATGTATCGCATCAGCCTTATTTTGAGTATGTCCGACTACTAAGCATTTGTGGCTTATGCTTTTTATTGCTAAGTTTTGACAGAAATATAAAAACAAACAGAAATATAAAAACAAGCAAGCAATGAACTTGTTTTTGTTTTGGCCCATGCAATTATCGGAGTAAAATATGTGCTCATATTGAGGTCCATGGTTCTTTAGATACTGTCAAAGACACGTACTGATTTCATTAACACCCTCTGCTTGCGATACGTTCGTGCCACGTTGTAACATGATAGGCGTCTCATGTAAAAAGAAAATTACTCCGATCTCCATTTGGTAGTGATAATACAACGTGGAGATGAAAGCAACAAACTACAGTACTGTCATCTTCCTTTGAATCCTTGATTTTCAACTCCTTCTCTAACCGAATCTGATTTTTTTCTCTGATATGTGCATCACACTTAAGTTGTTCCAATACTTTTTACAACACTGGTCTTTTTTTGGCTGAAAAAAGGCAATATTAAATTTCTTGTTGAAAATCTTGGTGTAATAATGGAGTTTTACGGGAATTTTCAGTTCTCCTCTACATTTTTCTTGGTACAGTCTCTACATGGTGGCTAAGTTGAGAGATTTGTTTTTTCTTGCTCCGCAATAATGAGAGTCAATTAATGGAAAAGGTTTGATGGGACCTCACGAATTCTTTTTCATCATCTAGCACCCTTGGTCGCCCAGCATTTTTTTCCTCCGCCATTGTCATTCTGTGCAAACCCTAGCTCTGTTTTTTTTTTAATTGCTGTGCATGATTTTTCATTATTATCACATTCGAAATGTTCAAATTGTTCATAAAGAAAACTTTACATACTCAAATTTTTTCATTTCTCATCTCAAAGTAATTAGCTCTATTTTTGCTTCTAGGACTCCCTTCTTTCTTATATTGATATTTTGACTTAACCGGCATTACATTGTTAAATATAAAATATCGCTGCCTATTTACATCACCAAGACCCCAGTAGTTATTTAACAGTTCTTCTCTTTCTGTATCACTAAATTTTTCCGAACATTTAATTTAGCAACGGTCAGTGCAAGCACTTTTCATGGATCATTTTGAGTTAGTAGCTAACAACTGTTCTACCCATCAAGTTTCATTATGCACTAACTCAAAATGATGCGATATGAAACTACGACGTTGTAAACAAAATATTCGATTCTGCATGTTGACAAGTCAAAATTTTTACAATGGTGTTGGAATTTTGACATGGTGTAATTTGAAACTGATAAATAAACATATTTTAACCATTTCCTCATACTTATCTCAATATTGGAAAATTTTGAGTTGGTGCAGTCTGATACTGATGTATCGAATATAGACGGGATTATTTTTTATAGGTTTCCCATGCAGTTTACCTGGCATGTTATGAAGTAGAATTGACGTTTTTCCTTTTATAAGATTAAATTGCTGATGCCATTGAGCTTTCTTCTATTATGTCCATATAACTTATCGACCCATTTCATTTCTTCTATACGACGATTGCGCCACAGTTCAAATGTTGCTCTGCTTGAGAGTCCAGGCTTCTACACAATACATTAGGTTGTTAAATACGTAGTACTTCAATATCCTTGTATATATACAATCTGTTCAAAAACACATGATCATCTTTTATAACCATTGTATTCTATTAAGCTGATCCATAAGCAGTAGACAAGATTGGTAGAAGAACACCAAAGTTTCAGATCGGGAAGATCATGCACCGACGCTATGTTTATAATGAGGTAAGTGCAAGAGATATGATTAGAATAGAACAAACCAGCAGATTTATGCTTCGTGGACCTTAAGAAGGCATTTGACAGGGACAAATGAAAAGACGTTGAAGCTGACAATGGGATAATACAAAGGGATTCCCTGAGCCCTCTATTGTTCGACCTGATCATGGATGTTAAACGAAAAAAGGATACCAAATGGGAGAAAAGAAAATATAACATGTTGATTTCCCCAAAAAAAGACAAATGCATGGTTATAACAGCAAATCTGCTAATATGCAAATTAGAGCTAGAAGGTCAGATAATAAAACAAGTGCTAGAATTTAAATACCTAGGTATCACACTATCGAGCTACGGAAGTTTGAAATAGAAGTGGTAGATCAAGTGAATAGAGCAAACAGAGCTGCAACTTGCCTGACTGAAACAATATGGAGAAATAAAAATATCGGAAAGAAATGAAACACGTAAATTTATCAAATAGTCATCATACTAACAATGACATACGCGGCAGAAATACGATATGACACAGAGAGAGATAAAGAAATACTAGAAACAGCATAGATGAACACCCTTCGAGAAATCGATGGAAAGACACTATGGAATAGAGCTAAAAGTACCGATCTGTGACAAAGATGCAAAGTAGAGAATATCAAGGACACTGGATAAGAAAGAGAAGAGTGGAATATAATGATCATCCAAGCCGAATGCTAACAAATAGGTTAATAAAAACGGCTAGAGACGGTTCCCCAATAGGAAGAGCATGAGTGGGAATACCACGAAAACGATAGAACAATAATTTACTGCAGGCATATTGAAAAACCGACAGAGTTATGTCTACACAAAAAGAAGAAGAATTCCTCTTATTTGATTCGATGTAATTCTTAACTATTAGGAGTTTATATTTTTCCCATTAGAGGTAAACGCGAACAAAAAAGTTTCGTAAACAATATTTAATTGTGTTCTTCTTTTTCTTTAGCCCCTTTCTATCCAACTTTGGACATAGGCTTTTCCCAAATCTTTTCATATATGTCTGTCCTTGGCTGCGCTTTTCCAGTGAGTTCCTGCAGCTTTAATTGTAATGTTCAGTGGATTTTCATTTTTACAAACGCATTTATTGTTATTTCTATCTTTTTCGTTACTTTAGTTGTTTGATAATTATTTTCTGAAATAAGGTTCCAAGGTATTTGTAATTGTCAACCCTTTCTATCGGTACATCTCCCAAATATACGTTTGTTTGTACAGTTTCTTAGTTGTTTCTTAGTTATTGTCACACCTTTAGTATTTTTAATATTAATTTTTAGTCCATATTTTTCAAAGAAACTGTTTTATTTAGTAGTTGAAGTTTTTCAACAAAGTTTGCCATGTTCACGGTGTCGTCTGCATATCTTATGTTGTCATATCTCATGATAGCATACATCTATTTCCCAGAGTACGATTTAGCAAATTTTTCGGAATCCACGTTTTAAATCGTATTATTTTTCTTCGTCTAGCTATTCACGTCCACATCTGAACATAAGCCTCTTCAAGTCTTCCTTTCCATTGTTTTTTGTTGAACGCTACTTGTAGCCAATTTTTCCCGGCAGTTCGTTAGAGATCATCTGTCCATCTCATAGGAGGTCTGCTTCCGGGTGTTTGGGTATTTGGGTCTATTGAATCGTGTTATTGAATTAAAAATGTGAAAAATTTAGGTAGTCAACGTTTTGTTATATTGTGCCATTTATTACTTAATTGTCTGACTCTCTCTGTGCATATACAGTATGTCCCTGTAAGTTGTATCCATATGGAAAACTTTTTTATTTTACAAAAAAAAGTTTTTCTTCATAAAAAGCTCTGCATGATCCAAAACCTATGATTTAACCATCAAATATAAAAATTTTTGAATATTATACGAGGTATGTCAAAAAGTTTGAATTTCACTCAAGAGAGTTGTTTGGAATTAAAAACTATATTCGAGTATGCAATTACATCCTTCTAATTGAAAAATTTTTTTTTTGAAAAATTATGGATAACTAACATTATTTTCAGTTATTTCAATCCAGATAACTCTTTTATTATTAATTTTACGAAAAAAAGTAATTCCTAATAAAAAGTTCTGCATAGTCTAAAACCTAAAATAAAACCATCTTATGTCAAATTTTATCAATTTTATACGAGTTATGTCAAAAAATATGAATTTCGCTCAAGAGTAAAATATGTTTATTTTTCACAATATCGAAAATTGTTATTCTGAAAACTTATTTAGAATTAAAGTCGATCAGATTAGCCAAGCGGACTGAGGCGCACGATTGACAAATCTATAGTGGATATGCGGTCGAGGCGATCGAGGTTTGACCCCAGCCCTGTGAATAGAAAAATAAAAAGGCTGACGTCGTAGTCTAAAATTCTAAAAAGAATCTACGACTTGGTCAGGAATAAGCTGGTGTCTGATCGGCCTATGGAGGAGCGGTACGGCAAGGGATAAGGGCTTGCGGCTCGGTGACACTCCTCCATAGATCCCTACCGGAAGGGCGTTGACGCCTAAAAAGGGTGTATACATTTAGAATTAAAACTATGTTTCAGTATGTAATTACATTCCTCTAATTGAAATATTCTGAATTATAGAGGTACTTTACTTTTTATCTAAATTTACCTTTTTTACATACCTCGTATAAAATTGATAAAATTTGATATAAGATAATTGTATTTTAGGTTTTAGACCATCCATAACTTTTTATTAAGAATCACTTTTTTCGTAAAATTAATAATAAGAGTTATCAGAATTGAAATAACTGAAAATAATGTTTGTTATCCATAATTTTTCAAAAAATTTTTTTTCAATTAGAAAGATGTAATTGCATATTAGAATATAGTTTTTAATTCCAAAAAACTTTTCGTAATAGCAATTTTCAATACTGTCAAAATTGCTATTACGAAATATTCAATATACGAAATTTTCAATATTGCTACTTTACTCTTGAGTGAAATTCAAACTTTTTGACATACCTCGTATAACATTTATAAAATTTGATATATGATGGTTGAATCTTGGGTTTTGGACAATGCAGAACTTTTTATAAAGAATAACTTTTTTTCGTAAAATTAATAATAAAAAAGTTTTCCATATGGATACAACTTACAGGGACATACTGTATATCTTTTTTCTTTTAAATTTTAAATGTTCTCCGTTTATTTATTAAAAATTATTAGAAATAGACAACTTCTTCTTCTTCTTTCTCGAAACTCCTTATGCCCATCAGGGGCGTCGGAGGATATAGACAACTAAAAAGTAAAAATCCTCTAATCCTAAATAGACTAGAGCGCACCTGTAAAAATATTAGTACATTTGGATGTTTAGAGGCGACTCATATTTTTTTTGCAGAAATTGCTTGAAAATGACTCATATAATATTATTTGAGTTTAATAACCGATTTTAATTTTGCAAATTGCAAATGAAACGTACAGTATTCTTTCTTTTATATGTAAAAAAAAATTTGAACTTGCTATCTGCTTTATTTTCAGTCTTTCAATATTTTGAAAAAATGATTTTTTTTGCAAAAGCTGGATTGCAAAATTTATTTTGCAAAATCTATTGAACCGAACTTAATGAAATTTACAGTATTGTTTTATTATATCATAAAGTCCTTTTAAGTAAAACATGAAGGTCCTAAGTGTAGCATAAATGGTTGAAAAACGAAAAATGCGAATAATTGCTTTTTATGGTTTTTTCGCAATTATTGCTATTTTGCAACAAGGGTGACATATTTTAAAATTTTTAACCAATCCTATATTGTAGGAAATTTAATTAACGCAACTTTTATGTCAGTGCAACTTTTCTCGAAAGTGAATACTCTTGTTAGTATTCACTTTCGAGTGAAAGTGAAAAGTTATAATCAAAAAACGATTAAAAAAATCGAGTTTTTCCTTAATTTTTTGACATTTTGATTATTTAAACAATGTTCCGGACCTTTTTAAGTGGGAGGATAACTTAATTATTATTATATGAGTTAATTCCAAGTAATTTCTGTAAAAAAAATTGAGTCACCTCTCAACGTCCATCTCAAAACAGATGCACCCTGGACTAAAAACGAAATGAAAGTTTAAAAACATTTTTTTGTAATTGGCGCAGTCGAATCTTAACACCTGACAGTATAAAAATCGGCTTCTTTGTTATGACTTCCCCGAGGTTATCACCGATCTAGTGTTCGGAAGCGTCCAGCATCGGTAACATCATCAGAGCAGAGCTGGGAGCAATGAAACAAGCGAGTAAGCGAACGAACGACCACACTAACGGTCAACTGAAACCGAAGTTGGCGAGATGTCGGTGTTGACGTTTTGGGATATATGCCGCATGCAAAGACTAAATTGAATTTGGGACTGGCCAGCCTGTTTGGATTCCAGGATGGTTGTTTAGTTTGCCGGAACAAAGAAAACAGCCATGTGTTTATTCTGCTTGAAATAGCAGCCACTCCCTGGCTGGACGATGCTCTCCCTCTCTCTCTCTCTCTTACTCCGTTAACTGTTCTTCAGCCGAGAGCTAACGGTGTAAACAGTTCGCCACCTCTCTCCCGATGACTACAACGAGGAGATGACGAGATATGCGTTTTATCCAGCATCCAGCGGTCTTTTCGCCGCGATGCGATATTCTCTGGACATACAAAACGATACGGCACGCAACAGGACAGTGCTTAACAATTTCTTGCAATTTAAAAGGCTCTTGCAAAAATTATTCCGATTTTACACGACTTTAATATAGAAAATTGAAAATCATGAATAGCCGTCTTTGACTCACAAATCAGTTTAAAAATACAATACTAAATATTTATATTTACTCATTATTATATTAAATTGTTGTTGCAAATTATCTAGAAGAATAGATTTAGGATGGGCAGCGTATGGCAAACTAAGAGACGTGTTCAAGGAAAACATCCCAATAAAGCTAAAAAGAAAAGCATTTAAGCAATGCGTACTTCCGGTGCTCTTATGGATCTGAAACAGTGACATTGCTAAAGCGCGAATAAGAAAATTACAAGTAGCACAACGAAAAATGGAAAGATCCATGCTTGGCCTAACTTTGGGAGACAGAATATGATATGATTAGTTACGGCGAAGAACTGGAGTGGCAGACATCATAAAACGCATTACGAAGTTGAAGTGGAAATGGTCAGGACACGTCGCAAGACAGAGAGACAACAGATGGACAAAGAAGATTTTAGAGTGGCGGCCAAGGGCAGACAAGCGAAGTCGTGGAAAACCACCTACCAGATGGATCGGCGACATTAAAAAAATAGCGACAAACTGGATTGCAGCTGCGCAGGACAGGAAATTCGAAAACCAAGAACCAAGGCGAAGGATAGGAAGAAATGGAAGCTGATTCTGGAACAGGCCAAGACCCACCATAGGTTGTAGAGCCAATGATGATGATTTATCAGCTAAGCTTAAATAACTACTTACATATTTTAAAACTTTTCTTCTAGTAATAATAAATAATGTGAATTAATTTTCATAAAACTGAAAAAATTAGTATATTATTCAACGAGCATGTAATGATGGCTATTACTCCCTCTGATTTACATGCCAGTAGAATACTATACTTTTCTACGACCTTTTTATTTTGCATATGCAACATTCATCACAAAATTCTACATGACAAAATCTCTAATTTCTGATATACGAGAAGAATAAATAAATAGTTGATACTTTAAAAGTAGTCAAATCTCAAGATTAGTCCAAAAAAATGGCTACGGATCCCAATGTGACATTGACTAAAGCGTCAATAAGAAAATTACATGTAGCACAGCGAAAAATGGAAAGATTCATGATTGGATTGAAATTATGAGTTACGGCGAAGAACTGGAGTGGAAGACATCATAAAACGCATTACGAAGTTGAAGTGGAAATGGTCAGGACACGTCGCAAGACAGAAAGGCAACAGATGGACAAAGAAGATTTTAGAGTGGCGGCCAAGGGCAGCCCGGCGAAGTCGTGGAAGACCACCTACCAGATGGACCGACGATATTAAGAGAATAGCGACAAACTGGATTGCAGCTGCGCAGGACAGGAAATTCGAAAACCAAGAAACAAGGCGAAGGATAAGAAGGAATGGAAGCTGATTCTGGAAAAGGCCAAGGCCCACCATAGATTGTAGAGCCAATGATGATGATTTATCAGCTAAGCTTATATAGTTACTTACATATTTTAATGTTGTTCTGAAGCTATTTTCTTGTGGTATTTTTACAATTTTAACTATTTAGAATGGGAAATAAGCCACAATATTATTAAAAAATGATTTTTATTAACGTTTCGACGCCCAAATCGGGTGCCGTTGTCAAAATACAAAATAACAGTATTTTGTATTTTGACAACGGCACCCGATTTGGGCGTCGAAACGTTAATAAAAATCATTTTTTAATAATATTGTGGCTTATTTCCCATTCTAAATAGTTAAAAAATAATAATACATATTTTAAGACTTTTTTCTAGTAATAATAAATAATGTGAAGTAATTTTCATAAAACTGAAAAAATTAGTATATTATTCAACGAGCATGTAATGATGGCTATTACTCACTCTGAATTACATGCGAGTAGAATGCTATACTTTTCCACGACCTTTTTATTTTATATGCAACATTAATCACAAAATTCTACATGACAAAATCTCTAATTTCTGATATACGAGAAGAATAAGAAGTTGATTCTTTAAAAGTAGTCAAATCTCAAGATTTGTCTAAAAAAATGGCTACGTATCCCAATGTTTCCCAATCTGCTGCGGCAAAATTTTGCATCGTTTAAACTTACACACGTTCATAATAAATAGTTGCAAGAATGAATAAGCTTGTTTCTTGTTAATTGTTTCAAATGTTAGCGAAATAGAGATTAGTTAGTGAAAAGAACATTTTATTCTGTAACGAACACAAATTGTGCAATGACCAAGTTCACCTCTGTCCGGCACATCTAAAACAAATTGTACCGCCAACACTATTATCCTACCTCCAGCCTCCCTTATTTTTGTATACTTCGTCTTTGACTAAAATATGCGGCAGAAAATGGAAAAGAAGAAAAGGGTCACAAAATGCAACGTGTTCAAATTTATTTGCTTACTTTTAATTCAAAGTGGATTAGAAGACAAAAGTTGGGGAGAAATTTTGTGAGGAAAATTTATTGACGAAACAATTCTTGGATGAAACGAATGATTGTGATTCCTAGAGCTTTGATTTTCGATGCGAACAATTCAATCAGAAGCGATTTAGAATTTTAAATAATGCAGTAAATAAATTAAACTCCATATAGCAGTTAAAAAGCGAAAAAAAAAACTATTAAATGTGAATAAAAGAATGAAAGAACATGGCAAACACTGAGAAATATTATACAAAATATATTATGACATTTACCTACAAAAACTGTAGAAACTTTAAAAATTAAAAAATACAAAATTGTGGAATTTGATTTTTTTTAGGGTATGACTGAGGCAAAACATATGCATGTAGTCTTTATAATTTTAAATATAGAAACAAATATTTTGATAACACCTTGTCTTGTTAACATCTAACGCCAATGCTTGTTGTTATTTTATAATTTTCACGTCATTCACTTATGAACTACCTAAACCAGTGGTTCTCAACCTTTGTGAGTCAGGTACCACGAAATTATTATTTTTGGTACCACCTAACTGATCCAAACTTTTTAATATCTGGTTCGGTGTTCAAAATCAGGTTCTACGTGAATTTTGTTTCTATATACCTAAGTTCTTAATATTTAGTATTGCAAAAATCTATTCCGGCACAGGTGTGTTGTCGAAAAGGGTATAAGTAATTTAAAAGCGCGTTTTGCAAGAGAAGGGAAATCAAAATTCCTGTCTGTTATTTATTATTGCGTGTGCTGAGTTTGGCGGTATTTTTGTGTTTTTTCTTTTTGCGTACCACCCCAAATAATGTTATGTACCGCCAATGAAACATGTACCACAGCTTGAGAACCGCTGGTGTAAACAATACATATTGTGGGACCAAAAAAAAATTAGGGTAACACGAATAGAAAAACTTTTTTAAAATATTTTTATATATAAAATATGCAAAATATCTATCAATTTATACAAAAAAATATTCATTAAAAGCAGTCATGGTGAAGATTTCACTACACTACGATGGTGTGATACATTATCATTCTCTTTGCCCTATGACCTATATGGACCCATAAGCGGGGCCCCTAATTACATTTCTTTATAAGTTTCTCTTTTGGATCATTCCAATATCAATCCCCTTTACAGTCCCCTTTTGGTCTCACTTTCCAACTGCTTCCTGGATTTTAAAGCCAAATAATTATTCTTATTCATATAGGGTGATTAGTATATCGTCGTTGAACATTGCTTAACCATTCTAACCTATAACCCTACATTTTGACATCATTTGGTGCTCCTAATACATGAATTGTTAATTTAATCATTTTTTGTCACTCCACTCATTCATGTAAGCATTTTTCATTTCTACGATATGCGTTCTTTGTTTATCTTTCGTTTTAACTATCTAACAGTGAGTTTCATACTTTATAGCTGATCTTCCTATAGAATTTTCTTTCAGTTTCAGTCGAATATTTCTGTTACACAACACACCTCCTTGGCCTGCTTGGCTAGTATCCTTTCATATGGATTGGATAATTCAGGTTTTGTGAATCTGGGAGCCCGAAGCACCTGCTGCAATGAAAATGCATTTCAGGAAGAAGAAAACCTGCAAACAACGCTTTTGGCTAAAAATGACTACCCATATTGTCATTTATAAACAAGGAATTCCACAAGATACTTACAAAAGGAACAACAAAATACCACAAGCATTCCAGAGATACCCACAAGAAGGATCTAAAAGATGACAACAATACCATATTATATGTATAGGGCTTATTAGAAAAACTGAAAAGGATAACAAACAAGTAGAACATAATAAAAACATTCAAAACAACCAAGACTCTGAGATTTATCCTATTAGACCAGGGTAATAAGGCAAAAATATACCCTGTTCCGACAGTTAATACCTATAAGAACAAATTTTAACTATTTCCTGCGTAGGATATGGTGGCAATTTTTATTTATAAACAATTTAGTGTCAAAAAACAATTTTTCCTTTTTTTTCCAAAGTGAAACTTATGGTTTTTATACTAGTACAAACATCTTCGAGAGCATGGAAAGAGCTTTAAAATGGCGTATTACAAAGTTTAATACACTTACTTATTGTTAATATAATTGCGAAAAAAGGTCGAAATTGCAAAAAAATTAATTTCGCAATAACTACTGTAAAAATTAGTGTACAGCTTTGAAATTTTTGTCAAATGAGGTTTCTTTGGTGTTTAACCTTCCGATGACCAACCTTTCTTTTGTTACACAGATGACCAACGGGGGTAAAAACTGACGCCAGTCGAAAATGACAATTGACATAAAAATTTAAGTTGTTTTAAGAAATAAAATAATGTATTCGTAATGTTAATGTTAGTACTGTATCAATAAATGATAAATAGACATTAGTAAAACATATTTTAAATACAACTGAACAAAAATAGGAATTATCATTCTGAACATAGAACTAAAGAAATTTTAAAATATGTATACACTAATTTACGTCACCACAGGCTTAACAATTTTTTTCAAGATTGGAATGTTTCCTACAAACAATTCCCCGTAATAGACGGTATTTACTTAATATAAAATTGGAACATGGAAGGCCAAGGGAGTTCGTCTTTGACCCCAAATTTAGAACAAAAATTTTTCGTAAAATATAGTGAATTTTTTTATTACAAAATACGTTGCGCTATGTGTGTGAATATTAATTGTATTTTGCTCCTGCATTAAACCCGTTTTTCGCGAAATGCAGAGTAAATCAATTACAGCAAACGCATAACGTGTGAAGTTAAGTGAGTAATCTTCGCGCAGAACGAAAAATAATAAACTAAATATTGAAATTGTGCTCCAAATTGGCAAAAATCAAAGGTAAGCCTAACACATAAACCAATAAAACGTCATCGATATTACGATATTCGAAGTGGATTCTTGTTCGATTGGAACGCGGTGTTGCCAAGTCGACAGGGAAGTCCTGTAACTAGGTAGGAGCGAAATAGTATATACTGCTCAATATAATTTTATCAAAGAAAAAAAGTAAGACGTTACACTGAGAAAGGTTAAGTTTCCGCGGAGATAGTCCGAACGAGACCTTTAACGCAGTAAAACGAACCAGTTGTAATGAGCAGAGAAGATAAAAAATACGAAGAGCTATTTCGAATAGAAAGTGACGGTACCACGACAGACGAAAACGACAAGAAGAGAAAAGAGGAAGAATTGGAACGGGCTTTTAACAAAAGTCGAAAAATAAGCAGATCTCCCTCCTACAGAAAGAAGAAAATGGAGGAGAATGTATAAAAAATTATGGAAATGATGGCAGGAGTAAGTTTAAAAATCGAGGAACAATCAAGAGAACTTAGCGAGATGCGTAGAGAGCAGAAAGAATATAGAGATGAAATAAGAGAGCTACGCCAGGAGAATACAACATTAAGAGCAGAAAACACGAAACTAAAAGAGGCAGTTTATCAAATAGAAGAACGGCTTGAAAGTTTAGAAAATCAAAAAAGGCGGAAAAATATAATTATACAGTGTTTGAACATAGATACAAATGGCCCAGATATCCTAAAACATGCAATGAAAAATTTTATGCAGACAGAATTAGAAGTAGATGTACAAAAATAGAGAAGGCTCTGAAGTTAGGAGAAAAAGTTTGTTTGGTTGAGCTTGAAAAGGAAGAAGATAAAAGAAAAATCATGCCAAACAAAATCAAATTGAGAAATCGAGAGGAAGGTCCAGTTTATATCAACGATGACCTATCAAAGAACGACAGAATTGTACAGAAACGTGTCAGACAAAAAGCGCAAGAACTAAGAAAGGAAGGGACAAAAGTGAAAGTAGGGTATAAGAAAATATATGCCGATCATGAAATATGGCGCTGGGGTGGAATGAACCAAACGTTGGTGGTAGAGACCAAAGCAAAAAACTAAGCAATAGCAATGAAAGGAAACAAATTACGACGAAAAATGCAAAGAAGAGGATTACGAATTATGGAAATAAAACAAATCAATACAGCAATAAAAAAGAAAAGCCGAAAAATGACAAGATACAGTTTGCAACAGAGATAAATAAGACGGAAACGACGCAGGCAATGGACAAGGAAATAAGTAAAGATAACAAAAAGAAAACTAAAGTCAACTTGGGTACATGGAATGTAAGAGGCACATACGAAACAGGAAAACTCAAAGAATTAATTAGAGAAATTAAAAGATATAATGTAGAAATAATAGCTTTACAAGAGACAAAACAATTGGAGACAGAAATAGTAGAAATAGAAGACGTGGTATTTTTTAAAAGCAGAGGAGAAACCAGAAGGTTAGGAACAGGTTTTATAATACAGCGAAAATGGAAGGAAAGAGTAATGGCATTCCAACCAATATCAGATAGATTATACACAATAAGATTAAAAGGGGACAAACGAAACATAAGTATAATAAATGTACACGCACCGATTGAAGATGCCACAGAAGAAGAAAAAGATGAATTCTACGAGCAATTGGAAAGAGAATATGATAAATTACCAGGGTTTGACATCAAAATAATAATGGGAGACTGCAACGCCAAAGTCGGAAGAAAGAATATATACGAACACATAATAGGGAAATATAGTAAGCATGAGGTGTCGAACGATAATGGCCAAAGAATAATAGGCTTTGCAACAGAAAGGCAAATGGTGATAAGAAGCACACAATTACGCCGAAAAGATATATATAAAGGAACGTGGATTTCCCCTGATAAGAAGACAGTAAATCAGATAGACCATATTTTAATAGAGAAGAAGCATGCAAACAATGTAATAAATGTAAAGAGCATGAGAGGAGGTGACTGTAACTCTGACCACTACTTGGTGAGAGCAGAATACAAAATCGAGCATAACATAAAGCGAAACAATAAAACAACGGAAAAAATTGGAAAACAATTCAACATAGGACTACTAAAAGATAACAACATACAGAAGAAGAATGAACAGGGAATAACCAACAGACTAATCAGGGAACAAGAAACGTCAAGCCCAGACAAACAATGGCAAAATATCAAAGAAGCAATCTTGAACACAAGTAAAGCAATCCTAGCGAAAACCAAAAGAAAACACAAAACAAAAGATTGGTATGATAAAGAATGTCAAGAAGTAGCAGAAGCAATAAGAAAAGTAAAACTCAAAAATCTCACAAATGACGAAGAAAGCACTAGAGAAGAATAGAGAGAATTGAGAAAAATCATGAAAAGAAAATGTAGAAGCAAAAAGAGAAAATACAATGAGAACAAACTGAAAGAAATAGAAGAAAAATTAAAAAAAAAAGGAAATAAGATCATTCTACCAGGAAGCAAAAAAAATGGAAAGAGGATATCAAAAAAACAACCCATATATGAGAGATGATAAAGGGATGTTGCTAAATGAGCCGGAAAAAATAATGGAAAACCGGCAAAACTGTTTCACAGAATTGCTAAATAAGAGCAAAGTACAAAAGGAAACAAGCCATGAAATTGAAGATGATCAGATAGCAATAGAAATACCCACAGAACAAGAAATAAAGAACGAAATAAAGAGCTTGAAAAATAACAAAAGCCCACGAATAACAGAAATATCGGCCGAAATGATAAAATCAGGAGGAAAAAGACTACACAAAGAGATATATGACCTGATAAAAAGAATATGGGAAAATTGCCAGAAGAGTGGATCATAGCAAGAATATGCCCTATACATAAAAAAGGTGATAGAATGCTATGCGAAAACTACAGAGGCATCGCACTATTAGAAATAGTTTACAAAATCTTGGAACAAGTTTAAGAAAAAGGCTAAGTCATTATTCGGAAAAAATACTGGGGGAATACCAGGCAGGTTTTAGAAACAACAGATCAACGACTGACCAAATATTTGCCTTAAAAGAAATACAGACTACCTGTTACGAACATAGAACAGTACTATATGCTTTGTTCATAGACTTTAAGCAGGCTTACGACACAGTAAATAGACAGCAGATGTACGAACTGATGAAAGAACTGGGGATACCAAGTAAAATTGTTAGGATGATAAAGATTACGATGGAAAACACAACAAACGAAATAGCTTGGAAAGGGTATACATCCAAAAAGTTTGAAACAAAGGAAGGATTACGACAAGACCCACTATCAACAATGGCATTCAATCTAACATTGGAAGGAATAATCAGGAAAAGCAGAATAAACATGCAAGAAACGATATTTAAAAACGGCCACCAATGCATAGCATTTTCAAATGATCTGACGCTATTAGCAACAACCAAAAAAGAACTACAAAAGTTAATGAAAAACATAATAACGGAAGCCAAAAATTTCGGACTTAAAATAAATGAAGAAAAGACAAAGTATATGATAATGGGAGAGATCCAAAAAGAAAAAGAGAATAACATCATAGTACAAATAGATGGAGAAAAAACATACTCGTTCAAAAGAGCCAAAGAAATTATTTACCTGGGAGCCAAAATAGATGAAAATGGTCATGAAGAAGGGGAGATAAAGGCAAGAATAGCTAAAGGAAATAAAAAATATGGAGCATTACGCACATTATTGAAATCCAAATACGTATCAAGAAAAACAAAAATAAGAATTTATAAGACTGTTATCAGACCTACAGTAACATACGCAAGTGAAACATGGGTGCTCAAAAAGTCAGAAACAGACCTATTAGAAAGATGGGAGAGAAAAATGCAAAGAGCAATATATGCAGGTGTGAAAATAGAAGGTCAGTGGAGAAGAAGGACCAATAAAGAATTGGAAGAACTATATCAAGAGCCAACGATTACGACGACGATCAAAGCACAGAGAATACGATACTTGGGGCACATAGAGAGAATGGGAAGTAAACGAATGCCAAAAATGGTACTCTCACGAAGACCAATACAAAAGAGGAGGAAAGGCAGGCCAAGGAAAAGATGGAAGGACAGTGTATATGAAGACTTGAAGAAAAGTAACATTGAGAGATGGAAAGAACTAGCATTGGACAGAAGGAGATGGAGAGAGGTGGTGAAGGAGTGTATAAAAAGACTGAAGTGTATTTAAATAAAATTTACAAGTTTTGTAAGTTATACTAAGTTATTCATTATATTATTTATGTAATCAGAAATGTAAACATTTTAGCCCTAGGCCTACAAGGCCTGTTGCGCTTAATAAATAAAATAAAAAAATTATGATTTTAAATTTGAAAATATTTTTGAATTATTATTAAATATTATTGAATAAAACATACATTGGGGTCAAAATTTACCCCCTTGGTCATCCGAAGGTTAATATGTGATAAAAATTTCAAAGCTATTCATTCATTTGTTTAGATTTTATTAAATTGTTTATCCCATAGAGCTTTTTTTTGCAGTAACAAGTCAGAAAAAATTATTTTAGGACCATTCTACAGGTGATAAATGAAAGAGCATGAGGTAAACTTTCAAATTGGTTTAAAAAAAAAGTGAATAAAAAATGAAATCTATTAGTAATAAATAATTATGCAAAAGTATCGTCAAATTTTCCTTATAAATTTTTGAATACCTTTTAAAAAAAAATCAATTTTTTTACCCTGTTTTAGGTGTACAACTACCAAGTTATGTTATTTATATAATAATTGATAAAAATTGTAATAAACATATTTTATTTATTATATAAAAAATAAAAAATTTATAAGGAAAGATTTCCGATACTTTTGCATAATTATTTATTACTAATAAATGCATTTTTTATTCACTTGAATAAAATTTAAACAATTGAATTAATCGCTCTGAAATTTTTTTCAAATATTAATCATCAAAGAACTCTCATTTGACAAAAATTTCAAAGCTCTACACTAATTTTTACAATAGTTATTGCGAAATTAATTTGTTTTGCAGTTTCGACTTTTTTCACAATTTTATAAACAATAAATGAGTATATCAAACTTTGTGATACGCCATTTTAAAGCTTTTTCCATACTATCGGAGATACATGCACTAAAAAAACCATAAGTTTCACTGTTTTCCATTGATTTGAAAAAAAGAGGAAAAAATAGCGTTTTTTGACACTATATTGTTTATAAATAAAAATGGCCGCCAGATACTACGCAGGAAATAGTTACAATTTGGTCTTATAGGTAATACCTGTCGAAAAAACGCTTTAGTACCCTGGCTGTTGAAGTGTCATGGAAAAAACCTTATTACCCTGGGCTATATCCAAAATCAAATCCAACAACATACAAGAACACTGCTTTCATAAATGAACCTGTAAATGCAACAATTTCTGTGTAGGAAAAACTGCAAGACCACTAAGTGTCAGCATAAACGAGCATGAAACATACGTCAAGAACAGACACTTCGGGATATCCCAAATATGCAAACATCCGTGGGACAACGGACACAGAGTACAATGGAAATATGTATCAATAATCATGAAATAAACAGACATTAACACATAAGCATTTCTCATCCTACTAAACAAAGAAAAATGTGTAGCAAACCCATTAGCAAAATATAGCACGCTCTGGTTGCACATACTAAAAGAAAAGTCAACAACAAGAATATACCAACAATAGCAGAGTAAAGGAAGTCGGACAGAAATGACCCAAAATCTCATACACAATACATATGCAACACACAATACATAAACACAAGTCTGTCTTTCAAAACTTACGTTACACAATCACAAGTAAGATACAGATTACACAAATAAATAACACAAAATAACAAACAAAACAGTCACAACTTGATAGGTACTCCTAGGGCAACAACACCACCCTCAGATTTTTTAACCATACACATGCTGTGACCTACAAGATCAAGATCAAGGCTAATTTTGTCAATTATGAAAAGACATAACCTAATAAAACTTAGTTACAAATCTTCCTAGAATATTTTAAAATAATCTTTTTTGGGAATCAATTCATTCTAGTTGTGGCATAGATAAGTTACCTCTAAACATTGTAACTTTTTGTAGCAGAGTAATTTTAAATCAAGTGATTTGATCATGTTTAATTACGTAAAAAATACATTAGATAGAAGAACTGTTTCATTATTATTAAATTATTAGACTTCATATTTAGAATAAATGTAGATATATTAGTTTTTTTTGATATTATTTGTTTCAAGAAGGCGTGAAATTCGGTCAATGGGTTTCTGCTAGATACAAAAAGTCTGCATCCGTAAAGGCGGCAAATCTAAGGATTAGCAAGAGGGATAGGGAATAAAGGCTCGATAGTGGTGTCCTTTCTAATCAAGACGGCTAGGCTGCGGGCTGTCTACTGCTGTACAATTCGCCGCCTTTTCGTTTCTGCGTCTTTTTCTCCGCTCACGCAAACCTCGGTCTGTTCTTTTTTCTTTCGCGACGACTTCGTTCAGTGTCAGCCGCGTTAATGCATTTGGATTTTTCATCTTAATTAAAAGAGTTTGGGCCAGATGTCCCCGATATAGAGTCACTCTCGGATAGAGTGTGACTGTGGCGAAATCGTCGCGGTGTTAGCATGTCTAAGTCGTTGGATGGAGTATTGATTTTCGAGTTAAAAGACAGATTAAAAGGCGGTATTTGCAGCGGTATTCGAGGAACATTCAAACCGTAGTCTAGGATGTAGAAATCGGTTTTATACGCGTTTAAAAAAAATCAGTACAAAAATAAGTTTATATTACCCTAGTCCTAATGTTCTCATCAAACTGATTATTTACTACAACTACCCCTCAAGGAACTCATAATAATTGATTTTAATATTAAATACTTTAAATAAATAAATGACTTTATAATTATCTCCTTCAGGAGCAGAAATGCTACAGCCAATTTTACCGTAAGTGGGAGGATTAGAGAAAATCAATATAAATGCGGTGTGAAATGTGTACCACTGCTCCTTTCAGTCAATTTTTCTGTGATAGGTACATTGTGGGTACCGTCGCCCCTGAAATAGTTATGTCATTTTTGTTGTCAAACGGTTTTAATTTTGATACTACATTTTCTTTGATGAATTTTTTTTTAAGTGTAAACGAGGTATTTTTTTCCTTACTTAGTGTTAGAAAATCTGATTAATATTTTTTACATAACTTTCTAGAATTCTTCTTCGTCTTCTTCTTTTTGTGTAGACATGACTTTTTCCTCCACCTTTTTTTGTAGAGCTTCACGATATTCGATAAAAATATCGATATTGTATTGAAATCTTATCGAAAACCAATACGATACCGATACAATACATACCTTGGCAATATTAATGTCGATACGATATTCATTAGCTGAAATTAATACAATACTCTTGTATTGTCGATACGCTTGCCTCGATATTATTGAAAATATCGATATCGAGAAAAAAATAATAAAACGCTACAGTTGTTTGATTATACTTTGTGGATAGGTATTTAGATAATCATTATTTACAGAAAAGTATAAGTGATCTGCAATCCGTTATAATATTTTACACTTGTGTGCCTGAACTTAAAACTGTTGAGAGTGAGTAAATGACTGTTATGATTACACTGTTTATCAAGTGGAATTTGTGGCAATATTATGGAAGTGAGTGATGATGCAAAAATAATTTTCAACACATACTGAATTACGATTTATTCCGAATCTCCGGGGATTTCCCTAACTTTTCAAAAGTAGTTTTTAAACAATACAAAATTAGTAAGTATTAGTCGACTTTCAAAGAAGCATTCAGCCATATTCAATTTTTATAAAAATCTAAAGTTATAAGAAATATTCGTAATATCTTTAGAATAATGTCCATTTGAAAAGCATGCAAAACTGGGCATAAAGAGCCTACACAACTCAGATGTATACAATGCAATAAACTTGATTATTATACAGGGTGAGTCATAACTATAGGGACATAGACCAAGGACAGGTTATTTGGACCAAAAGATGGCTATTGGGCCAAATATGCCTTAATAAAATGTTGCTGAGAAAAAATATACAGGGTGTTAAAGTTAATTTTTGTTTTTCGTTTTTTGCTAATAGTTTCCCTGTATATTTATAAATTGCTATCAAAATTGGCACAGAGGCATAATCTTAGACAAGAAATAGTATTTTATCTACAATTTTACGTTTTGTCATAGAGAGCGCCACGTGGATCATTCCTGATGATAAAATTGAGTCTAAACTTTTTTTCTGATGAAACTTTTTAGTAATTTTTATTAGAAAATATGACGTAATCATAATTTTTACGTAACATTGGTACTCTTGTTTAAACATGATAATTTCAACCGTTTTCGATAAAAACGCAGTCGAACTGCTTAGAGTCTTAAAAAAGGATTTCAAATATTATTTCATTTATTAAAAGTATGCTTTGGACTGTCAGATAATTGTTGTTGGTAAATGTCATTTGTTCAGGTTCAGAGTAAATTATTTTTGATGTGACAGTGTAGTGTAGTGTTGCATTTTTTAAAAGTAATCATTACTTTTTTGATTGAAATGCCTCGTCACAATCATTTCAGTTGCAACTTTGTTTATTAGTTTGGTATTTGATATCCCCTTCTGAGTTCCTGAAATCTTCAATTGCGTTTTTATCGAAAACGGTTGAAATTATCATGTTTAAACAAGAGTACCAATTTTACGTAAAAATGATATTTACGTCATATTTTCTAATAAAAATTACTAAGAAGTTTCATCAGAAAAAGTTTAGACTCAATTTGATCATCAGGAATGATCCACGTGGCGCCCTCTATGACAAAACGTAAAATTGTAGATAAAATACTATTTCTTGTCTAAGATTATGCCTCTGTGCCAATTTTGATAGCAATTTATAAATATACAGGGAAACTATTAGCAAAAAACGAAAAACAAAAATTAACTGTAACACTCTGTATCTTTTTTCTCAGCAACATTTTATTAAGGCATATTTGGCCCAATAGCCATATTTTGGTCCAAATAACCTGTCCTTAGTCTATGTCCCTATAGTTATGACTCACCCTGTATAAATATAATAATCAAGGATTATTATATTTAATATTCATTTTTATGTCGATATTTTATCGAGTAATGTATCGATATCGTGTACTTCATTGGCATAACCAATACAATACTCAATACTTAAAAAGTATCGATATTGTATCGTATCGTGAAGCTCTATTTTTTTGTGGTCTTCCCACTGATCATCTTCCTATTGGGGAACCGTCTCTCGCCGACCTTACTACTCTATTTGTTGGCATTCGGCTTATTCGTGGTCATTCTATTCCACTCTTCTGTTTTTTACCCAGTTATTAATGTTGCCCACCTTGCATCTCCGTCGTATATCTGCACTTCTAGCTCTATCCCATAGTGTCTTACCATCGATTTTTCGAAGTGTTTTCATCTCTGCTGTTTCTAGCATTCTTTTTGTCCTTTCTGTATCAGGTCGTGTTTCTGCCGCGTACGTCATTATTCGTCTGATGACTGTTTTGTAAATTCTGCCTTTCACTTCTTTTCCGATGTTTTTATTTCTCCATATTGTTTCATTCAAGCAACATGCGGCTCTGTTTGCTTTATTCACCTGATCTTCTACTTCTACTTCGAGCTTTCCGTAGCTAGATAGTGTGATGCCTAGATATTTAAACTACATGACTTGTTCTATTATTTGACCGTCCAGCTCTAATTTACAACTTATTAGATTTACTGTTATAACCATGCATTTAGTCTTTTTTGGGGAAATTAACACGCTAATTTCCTAGAATTAACTTTCCAGAATTGATCAGAGATATTAGATTGATAAAATTAGTAACAAACATAAGTAACAAACTCGAATCCACAGGCATATTAGCCAAAGAATAGTTAACGTCGATCTTTATTTATCAACCCGAAAATGCAAAAGAAATGCGGCGATTACCACACCATTAACTTCATGTCCTATGTGCTAAACTTGCTACTGAAAGTCATCCATAACCGTATATATTATAAACTGGACATTGACATTATTGATAAGCAATTTGGGTTTGACAAAGGCCTAAGAACGTGTGAAGCTCTTTCTTCACTTAAAATACTAATAAAAAGGTGCCCCGACGTCAATCTAGACTTAATAAAGCATTCGATGAAGCGTGACACGAACATTTAATAAATGTCCTGAAATCAAAGAAGATAGACTATAACTATAATGACCTCAGTATCATATCGAATTTATACTATAAGCATAAGCAGTGAGTAAAAGTACGTATTAACAAACAGCTGTCGGAGGAAATTGAAATATCAGATATGGGGTGAGACAAGTATGCCGATTGTCGCCAATCCTTTTTAATGTCTACTCGGCAGAGTTCCTAAATTCCTCTCTTGAGGGTGAAATAGCTGGAATAAAGGTAAATGAAGTTCCCATTAATAACATTAAATATGCGGATGACATTGTCATCTTAGAAAAAATATTAAAGATCTTCAAAGGCTGGTGACCAGAATAGCGGAGTATGGACCGTCTAACAGTAAACGGTCAAAATTTATGAGAATATCGAAAACTTAAACAAATAACGAGAATCTTTTCATAAACGGAACCAATGTCGAACGAGTAGACCAATATGTATAAATATCGTGGAAGAATGATCAACTCCACAAATCTTTACTTCCAGCAAATCAAAATAGAAAAGACTAGAGCGAAGTTTAACAAAATTCGAAGAGTGCTCCTCTGCACAACAGATTCCAAGTTTGAGCTAAGAGTAAGATTGGTTCGGTGCTACACTTTCTCGGCTTTGTTATATGAAATGGAAGCTTGGCCTTGAATGCGGCATCAATGAAAAAACTGGAATCGAACAGAGAGGTTCTGAGAACGATGGATAAACAATGGAAATTTTTAATCAAATCAAAATAAGAAAATTGGAATATCTACGACATATTACACGTGGAAAGAGATGTAACTAGCTCCAATTGATTATGCAGGATAAGATTCAAGGAAAAAGAAGCACAGGGGGACGTAGAATATCGTAGCTGCGCAACCTGAAATAATGGTACAGATGTACATCAAATGAACTTTTCAGAGTAGCCCATTAGACACCTATGGTCGTTTTATTTGTTGATATACATTGACATGCTTTGAAAATTATTTAAAAAGTGAAGTTACCTGTTCGGTATTTGTAGAGTGCACAATAATATTTGGAGTCGTTGCTGCAGATGGTCTTTGTGATGTAGACAGATTAATAACACCATCCCCATCTATATCGTGGTCCATAGTTCCATCATCCTGAAAAAAATATAAATAATTAATTATATGAATACGTCCAACAAAATTAAGCATTATAAAATTGTATCTGATATATATATATATATATGTATTGAACACATCTAAAGACGTCCGTATTTACAGGACATCGTCTTAAATTGGTATCATTACCATTGAAATGCCTATTTTGGGCCAGTATTTTATTACGATGTAGACGATTGTATGTCTTTTCAATTCAAGCTCCCCATTGCCCTACGTGGGTTTCGAAGTATTCACCTCTCATGAGGAGAACTTGTGGTAGCTCAGGCTATGATCTCAGCTTTATAGCTGTTATAGTAACATAACAGGCCTGAGTATGCTAGTAATGATACCTCTATATGGCGCAACGAGAAGTCAGAAGACTTCTTTCTCTTCGATAGCGAATTAGGTGAATTGCAAATCCAAGCTTACTTGAAGTTATTGGACGATTTTAGGGATAACGTTTTACTCCGAAAATGCATCTAGAGTTTACTTTTGAAAAACACCACCTTTTACGATTGCATTTTTAATTCAAGGTCCACCTTTGCTCTACATGTGTTTGGAAGTATTCACCTCTCATCAGAAGCATTTGTGGTAATAAACTGAAACGAAATGCTTGAATTGAAAAGAAATGCAATCGTCTACTTCCGTTTCAACGTTCTCTCTCTACGCAAAGAGTGCAAATGGGTATTTTTCAAGGCTAAACTGTAGATATATCATCAAATAATAATATTCTGACTTCTCGTTGCTATATCTTTATTCTCGTTCTGCCTATAGAGGTCGATAATAGAGTACTCGCGCCTGTTACGTTACTATATAGGCGAATTTAGACTATTCACTTTAGATGTACACTGTGGATGATTCATCTGCAATGAAAGGTATAAACATACTCTTCATCTACATTTCATCCAAGATACACATCCAAAGTAAACAGTGAACAAAGTAGAAGGTGTTCCTACTTTTGATGAAATGGTTGGATGATTCTTCCACAATGAACTACTAGTGTAGAGTGTAAACTTGTTTTTTTTCGGTATTTTTGTCATAAATATATATTTTGATACCTACGTAAAATGACTTTTCAGTGGAAAGATGAACACATGCATATATTTCTAGAAATATATGGTAATCATGAGTGCCTGTGGAATAATAAATCTGATGACTACCATAAAATAAATATTTTTTGTGAAAATGCAAACCGGTCCCTACTTAAATAGCTACAGGTATCTGGATTAAATAATATAGGCGACATAAAATCAAAAATAAAAATTATTCACACTCGCTATTATTGTTGAGTTAGCAAAAATTAGGAAGTCAGAAAATAGTGGAGCAGAAAGCGCTGATGTTTATACTCCTCGTTTATTGTGGTTGAAAGAGGCAAACTCCCTGATTTTTTTTCTAATTTTCGACATTCTTCTAGTAATGCTTTACTTATTAACTCCACGCCAGGACTACTCGCCATTTTGAAAAGACTGTGAAATGAATTCCGTCAGTGAAAATGTAAGTTGCTGACCTTTTCAATATACACTTTCACTATTCATCTATCATCCGCAGTGTACATGTAAAGTAAATAAGTCTAAATTCGCCTTAACGGCTGCATAGTTGAGGGCATTTCATTTCAGTTTAAGCCAACACAGTGCTCCTTATGAGAGGTGAATACTTCGAAACGCGTATAGAGCAAATCTGGAGCTTGAAGACTGCTAAAGTAAAGATTAACATGAAACGAAAATCCTATTTCGTCCAGTAATAAACAAAAATCCGTGTAAAATTTAATAATTGCAAAACCAAAACAGAAATTAATTAGAAAATAAAATATCTACACTGTGAGGCATAAATTAGGCATATAGAAAATTATGTTCATTTTCATAGTTGATTTTTTCGTGAACATATTAACGGATTCCGCTAATTTTCTATTATTATTTTAGATTTTTCTTTAGTATTTACACAGTTGTGCAAAGATTTAATCAAACTTCTTTTGTATACTTATACAGGGTGAAAGAAAAGTTTTCTTATGTTAAGTTCGAGACACCCTATAGGCAGGACGAGGTACAAATCTGAGTATACATCGGAATCGTATTTTAGTCTTATATTTTGTGAACATTTATTTTAATGTGCCTGATATCTTTAGAAACAAAGAAACTATACGGTTTTGTAGTTTAACATATATGTTTTAACCGAAACAAAAGTTTGAGACACCCTGTAGTGAGGAAAAGGTACAAAGGTATTTTGTGAACATTTTTTTATTTTTCTGATATTTTTAATAACAAATAAACTAGACGGTTTTATTCTTTAATATTTTTTAACTGACGATATGCGATACGTGAGGTGGCCATGTCTCATCATACCACTAAGATGGAATTATTTCCTATATATAGTGCGAAAGGAAAAGGGTGTACAAAGAAAAAAATGTTTGTAATGTACCCCTCGCTATTTAAAAAGTCTTCACGTAGACACCAAATCCGTACTCACTCTCAAGAAAATTCCACCCCAAGACATCATACAGCCTCCACTAAACAATCTCGTCTCTCTTATGTTGCGCAGTGCATACCGCTTACCTGGTCAACAAATAACTCTTATGCTGGCCACTCACTTACAGATATCGAAGAGGCCATGGCATGCAGGCCAGGACTGAAGGCCGTTATTTGAGTAGTTCAGTTAATGAACTGCAGTTGAGACGCCAGACACATGCAGTTTTGTGATCGAGCGTGCCAACGCCTTTACGAAAACTGCGTGTATGTGGTGATTTTGGCTTCAATTAACCGCCTGTCAGTCGCCCTGCCTCTTCGATATCCGTAAGTGAGTGGCCAGCATTATAGGTGTCGATGAGAACTGTTTACGTTATTTGCCTTTCTATTTTTAAAGTTTTGTTTACGGTTATTTTTTATTGTTAATTTAGTTTTATTTCAGTTAAAACACATAGATATTATAGAGTAAAACCGCCTATTTTCTTTGTTTAAAAGGATATCAGGTACATTCAAAAAACAAAATGTTCACAAAAAATAAGACTACAATACTATTCTGATGTATGTATTATTGTGTTTCAATTTATCAATCAAAGATAGAATAAAAATTTTAATTTTTTAATATAACGCGGGCACATAAATTTGATACACCCTGTATATTGATTTGTAAATATTTATTAGAAGTTAGCTTTCAACGCAAAGTGGTTTCTCCTTAATGAATTTTTTCATGAAGAATATTAAAAACATTTTTGTAAATAAAAGTGAAGTGAAAGTTATTTAGGATTAGTATTTTAAACCGATTGTTTATTACGGGAAATATAGAAGCCATAGGTAATTAGTTCTTAGAAAATTAAGGTAAAGAAAGTTTGGAAAATCTTTTTGTTTAACCCCGAGTAAATTTTGTAGAATTTCCCGAAAGTAATTAGTATGATGGTAGGAATATTTTTGAAAGTATGAGTGGGTGTTTCGAATGAAAAAAAGAAGGGGGAAGAAGAAATGTCTGATTGGTTGGGCAATTTGGAATGGGAAGGAGAGAAGGTTGAATTTTCAGATAGTTTTGGAAAGAGGGATTATTGTGTTACCGGCAGCCGAGAGGAGCAGTCAAAAGTTTTCGTGAGTAGTTCAGAAGCAAGTACTAGTGGTTGTGTTTGATAAGTGAGAGTAGCTGAAAAGTGGAACGAGAGACAAATCAAATCGAGAAGAAATACCTCTTTGATTCTGTAAAGTCCAAGAGAGTAAATTACAAGAATTATCGTTATTAAAATTATTTGTGACACGAAGTAAAAAAGATACTTGGGTCTCAGGAGATTATTGTTGAGAGAAAGAGAGGAGAGAGATTTGGAGTTTATTGAACAAGTCCTGGTCAAAGGAAGCCTGGCTTGTGTTTTGGAGAAATAGTTGCTGGTATCCTGCTGGATTGTTTGCTGAGAACGGAGAGGGCTTTGATTGGTAGCCTAACATAATCAACAAGGAGGAGCTGTTTGGGTCAAGAGGAGACATCATTGTGTGTGAATCAAAAAGGTCAGTCAATAACCTATGTGATAGATTTTTTTTTATAATCAGAAGTTAATTTTTTTACGTAAAAGCATATGAATTTAAGATTCCAACATTTCAAAAATTTAATAGGAAGTATAAGTAATTTTGCGAATACCAAATTTGTTTGTTTAGCTGGGTTTATTAATGGTATCAAGAACAAAGTGATAAATATTTGTTTAAATTAGATTAATTTATATGGTAAAAGTTTCTTTTGGACAGTTATGCTCACAGAATTTAATTGATAAATTTACAGAACATTGCTTTTGATAATAAAGGTAATTGTATGTTTTTATTTACGATTTTTCTATTTATTTCCTTTTCCTATTTTATCCCGATAAGGATCAACTAAGAGATACTGAAGCCACGAGAGAAGATAAGTATAACATGAGATAATTTAGACATTTTTTTTTAATTATAAAAAGGCACCCTTAGATTCTTTCTTAATTTTTATGTATGATTTGCGTTAATTAAATAATTGATCAAGTAAATAATAATTAATATAAAAGTAATAGAAAGCAGATCATAACAGTATACTCAGATTTGTACCTCGTCCTCCCTACAAGGTGTCTCAAACTTAACATAAGAAAAACATTTCTTTTCTTTCACTCGATATAAGTACAAAAAAAAAGTTTGAGTAAACCTTTGCACAACTGTGTAAACACTAAAGAAAAATCTAAAATAGTAAAAAAAATTAGCGGGATCCGTTAATCTGTTCACGAAAAAATCAACTATGAAAATGAGCATAATTTTCTATATCCCTAACTTATACCTCACAGTATATTATATAGATATTTAAATATAAAAAGGAATATTTTGACTTAGAAAATAAGCATAATAACAAAAAGAATAATTTGTTCAGTGGAGTAATAATATGCAAGGGTTATAAAAAAAGAAAACTAGCTTAATCGACAGTTTATGCCGCTAAGCAGGAGGCATATATAAAAATAATCAGATCTAAGTCAGCATCATCGCATCGCATTTTCTGTTCGCTGAATGTCCGCAAGATAAACACTAAATCCGAAATCCCTTCAAACTGACCGTAAAGTAACGCGAACTACGAACTGCAAACGGAGAGTTATATTTCCAATAGATAGAGTTTTGCGTTTTGCCTGTTTTTCGCCGCCTTTTCCGTTGGATATTATTTTATGGTTTTCGATTTTAGGCCTGTCTTCAAGACAATGCTTAAAAAAGCTTATTTACACGACGCGACGCTAATAACTAATACGAGTTACTGAACTGAAGTGAGTACTGAAGGCGAGTGTTTTACAGGGATAGTGACATCTACAGGGTAAAATCGTTTTTTAATGTGTAGACGCCAGTCGGCTTACTGCAATTTTCAGTAGTCGAGGTTTTTCGCATATTTTATTTCAAAGATGAGAACTGGTATCAGCTAGTCGAAGTGTGTAACCGGTCTCTACGATGCTAGTGGGTCATGTCATACAAATACAGTCAAGTATTGCGTTGGAGAAGTATTGGTGGGAGAACCTACTCGTTCCGACTCGTTCCAATAAACAGGTCTGCTTTCTATTTACTCGGCTGGCATGAACCCTCAGAGCCTCACAGCGAGTACTCTACGGGAATATAAAACACTCATTTACACAAGGAGCCACAAAGCCACTACCGGGGCAAGTACTGGAGGCGAGTATTTCAGAGGGATAGTGACGTCTACAAGCTAAAATTGTTTTCTAATATGTATACGCGCCTCCGGAGAGTTATTAGCACCTCAACTAATCACTGGTACCAGCTACTAGAATAACCGGTGTCAACGGTGCTAGTGCGTCATCCAGTCGAGTATTGCGTGGGAATAGTATTGGTGGAGGAACCTACTGTTCCAATAAGTAGGATTGATTTCTCTTTACTCGACTAGTATGAACACTCGCAGTCAGTAGAGTTCACCAAACATAGCTGAAAGTGTGAAAATAACCACGCCCATGATGAGCATTCATCATACGACGGACCTCGCACTCGCACTGACGGTTGACGGTCCAAATCGTTTGTATCTCACTTCACTGTTCGCGCAGGTAATAGGAATTTCACACTTTCAGCTATGTTTGGTGAACTGTACTTACTACTTACTATACTGGAATATAAAACACCAATTTACACAAGGAGAGTACTAAAAGATAGTACTCGGTTTTAGTCACTCATGGAGTTACTAGCTCATGTAACTGAGTCTTCATGGATACAATCTACTCATTTGATTGGTGTTCTTTCTGGTATATCCCTTAGCGTATACAAAACTATGATTCATGACTCATATTACTGTATACGCTATGATTCAGTTTGTTCTTGTAAATGAATACATTTCACATCCTCATCTCAAAAAGATGGGCAACAGAGATAACTAACATCAGAAGGTATCGCGGGGCGAACTCTGACTCAGATCACTACCTTGTGGAGGCAAAATTGTGGCAGAAAATCGCGACAGTGGCAAAAGAGTTAAGAAACCAACAGAAATTGCAAATGCTCTCTATATAAAACTTAACGGAACCAGAGAGGAAGACATTGTAGAGGAGGAAGGGGGTCGGAAAAGTCAAAAGGTAAAGAAATTCGGAATGAAATAGCAACCAGCAATAGCATGGAAATTTATAAAAAGACAACAATACAAACGACTAGAAAATGTAGAAGAAAAAAGGGGAGGCATTGAAAAAACAAGTGCAAGAAATCCTAGAGCATCACAACAGATACGAAAGCAGAAAATTATATAAAAGGAAACACGCAACCAACAGAAAAGCAAAACATGCAAACGTAGACAACGAAAAGGAACAAAACGAGACACTATATTATACGGCAGAGCACCACATTGAAAATCCCGATTTATGAAGAAGTAGTTCAGACAGTAAAGAAATTAAAAGACAATAAAGAGCCAGAGAAAGATGGAATTTCGGCAGAATTAAATATTAAAACATAGAGGAGTCGAATTCTGGGGTCTCATTATATAACAATCTTAACATGGACCAAGGAGCAAGTACCCGAGGAATGGGCAGTTGACATTATACAGCTTATATATACGAAAAGAGATAAGAAGGAATGCCAGAATTATAGGCCAATTGCATTGCTAAATGTAGTATATAAAATTCTTTCTAGTAGTATCTATAATAGACTGTTAAAATACTCAGAGAATCTAGTCGATGAACATCAAAATAAACTCAGATCAAATGGAGCCACTACAGATAATATATTCCCACTAATAAAGGGCAGGGTTCAAAAGTCGCCATTAGAGTAGATGGAGAACTGACTTCTCTTTTTGACATAAACGTGAAAGTGAGATAGGGAGAAGCACTATCAACATTCTGTTCAAACTAGCTGTTGACGCAGTCATCAGAAAAATTAATGTAATAGCCCATAAAAATTACCAAATCAGTACAAATTATTACATATGCAGATGATGTATATATTATTAGTAGAGGCAAGCAACGACTAATGGAAGTGTTCAAAGAAACTGACCCCGAGGTATGAAAAAGAGGGCAACTACATGACCGCCAAAAAAAACACATGACAAAAATAACATCACAATAGATAACTATACCATCGAACGTGTCTTCACATATTTGTGCACAGAAATCAACCAAAAGAATTCCGTAAGTAGCGAAATTAATTCACGTATTTCCAGTGGGAGTCGTACATACTATGCTAATAAAAGATTAATGACATCGAACTTATTAGACAAAAGATCAAAAATGACAATCTACACGACATTAATTAGATCCGTAGTAACCTAACGTATGTCCTAAAAGTTTGGCACAAAATTCATTTCCTGCCTGGAATGGAAACTAGAAGATTGGCGGCTTGTCAATACAGATCTTCTAAGAGTACAATATCATTGGAATTGAGATGGAATGGTCTTTAATATCGAAAGAGACGCAAGTGGTACCCCAAAAATACTCTGAAGCGCAATGCCTTCAGACGTACTATTACTCAAGAGATAATAAAAAATGGCTTCTACAACACAACATTCCTTTTACCAAAACACCCAATACAGGATTTACTGTCTAGGAAAGTTTATCATGGAGGCTGGGAAGCCCAAGATAAGGAACAATTAAGACGGCGATTTTACGAACACTAAGAGTAATTGAACTGAATTCCGCCCAGAGCCTCATGAAAGACATTTGAAGAATTTTGCGTCTAGTAAAGAAGAATGGGTTACTCCAATAATTTGATAGTATAGTTTAGTTAGAGATATAGTAACTCAACAGAGTGAAATACTGCAAAGATGGACTGAATTATTCCAAGAACAGTTTGAACAAAACGGAGATCCACTATACGATGCAATTATACTGGATCAAACGGATACCAGAGAAACAACCCCCCCCCCCTTCAGTAGGTGAAATGCAAGAAACAGTTACCAGACTAAAAAACAACAAGTCACCTGGATTGTGAACATATGGAATATATGGAATAATAAACAAATGCCACAAGACTGGAATACCGGAGTAATCATTCCACTACATAAAAAGGGAGATCAGCTTCAATGTAAAAACTACCGGGCAATAACGCTACTGACTGTGCCATATAAAATACTGTCAAATATTGTGTATGAGCGATTGAGACCATATGCGGAACAAATAATTGGGGGATGTCAATGTGGTTTCTGCAGGCAGAAGTCCACAATAGATCAGATCTTCGTTTTGAGACAAATCTTGGAAAAGACTAGTGAATTTAATATAGAAACACATCATTTCTTCATTGACTTTGAGAGTGCCTATGATAGTATCCATCGAGAATTTTTGATCAAAGCCCTGAAAGAAATATTCCAACTCATCTCATTGATATACTAAAAGAAACACTTAAAGTACAAAGCAGGGTTCGAATTAAAACGCTCTAACAGATACAATCCATGTTAGAACGGGCCTACGACAGAGAGATGCCCTATCCTGTATTCTATTCAACATCACATTAGAGAAAATAATTAGAGAGTCAAAAGTCAACACCAGAAGAACAATAATAACAAAAAGTGTACAAATATTTGCATTTGCAGATGATGTTGATATCATACCTACAAGCAAAAGAGAAATGATAGAAGCATTTAATGCTATAGAAAGAGCGGCACAAAACAGTGGCCTAGATATTAATGAAATAAAAATCAAACACATGAAGGCCAGCAAATCGACAGGCCAAAGAAACCTACAGAATCTGGCAATAGGAGACAATAACATCGAAAGCGTAAAAAATTTTGCATATCTAGGTTCACTAGTTACCGCAGATAACAATGTCAGCGAAGAAGTTAAGAGAAGAATACATATTGCTAATAAAACATATAATGGACTCATTAAACATCTAAGATCTAACAACATCACGAGAAAAACCAAATGCAAAATATACCAAACCCTGATAAAACCCGTCCTTATATATGGATCAGAGACATGGACACTGTCGAAAAGCGATGAGAACTTATTAGGTACGTTTGAAGGAAAAATCCTTAGACACATATATAAGGGGGTGAAAGAAAATGACGTATGGCGCAGAAGTTATAATTTTGAACTATACGCAGCATACAACGAACCCGACGTCATAACATCCAAAAAGATCGGACGTCTGCGCTGGATGGGCCATGTTAAACGAATGTTGGAGACCGAAACACCAAAACATATAATGAAGCAAACACCAGTAGGGAGAAGGTCAAAGGGAAGACCCAAACTTAGATACATGGAACAAGTGGAACAAGATCTGAAATCACTTGAGATTACCCACTGGAAGAACAAAGCAAGGAACAGAACAGAATGGCGGAAGATCCTAGAACAAGCCAGGACCCTACATTAAGGAGACACTACATTACATTTAGACCAGGACGCATCTGTAAAAATATTAGTACATTTGGACGTTGAGAGGTGACTCAAATTTTTTTGCAGAAATTGTTTGAAAATAAATCAAATAATAATATTTGAGTTATCCTCCCTCTCAAAAAGGTCCGGAACATTGTTTAAATAATCAAAATGTCAAAAAATTAAGGAAAAATTCAATTTTTTTCTTGGTTTTTTGATTATAACTTTAAAAGTATTCATTTCTGAGAAAAGCTGTACTGACATAAAAGTTGCGTTATTAAATTTCCTACAATATAGAATTAGTTAAAAATTTAAGAAGTAGTCACCCTTGTTGCAAAATAGCAATAATTTTGAAAAAAAATATACAAAACAAGTATTCGCATTTTACGTTTTTCAATTATTTATGCTACACTTAGGACCTTCATATTTCACCCTGAAAAATTTTATGATACAGTAAAACAATACTGTAAATTTCATTAAGATCGGTTCAATAGATTTTGCAAAATAAATTTTGCAATCCAGCTTTCGTAAAAAAATGCATGTTTTCAAAATGTTACAGGACTGAAAATAAAGCAGATAGCAAGTTGAAAATTTTTTTGCATATAGAAGTGCACTGTACCTTTCATTTTCAATTTTGCAAAATTAAAATCGCTTAATACCACGGCGTCAGGAATTTTTTTAAATAAACATTAATTATTGGTGCTACGCGCAGGACAGCGGATAGGTTGCTATGATTGGGTATTCCAATGACCTTTGATAATGATTGATACATTTTAATTTTTATGACAGTTCGATATAAATAAATAAATTTGTTTATTGCAAAATAAAAACACATACTCTATCCTTTGAAATAACACTTTTATTAGCAAAAACTTTCTTTGTTCATATATTTTAACTTAAATAATAAAAGCTTATTATTTTTAAACATATGCAATTGTTTAAACAATATTTCACAAACAATAATAAAATAAGTTTGATTTTTGTGGAATTAAAAAATTAAAATACAACAAAATATAGAGTAAGAAAATAATATATTAGATAAAGATTGGAAGAAATTTTGGTGGAAATCAACCTGTGTGAATCGAACACCGCTGACCTGCGCGTAGCACCAAAAATTATGGTTTATTTCAAAAATTTTCTGACGCCGTGGTAATTAATCGATTTTAATTTTGAAAATTGCAAATGAAAGATACAGTACACTTCTATAAGCAAAAAAAAATTCAACTTGCTATCTGCTTTATTTTCAGTCCTGTAACATTTTGAAAAAATGAATTTTTTTTGCGAAAGCTGTATTGCAAAATTTATTTTGCAAAATCTATTGAACCGATCTTAATGAAATTTACAGTATTGTTTTACTGTATCATAAAGTTTTTCTGGGTGAAATATGAAGGTCCTAAGTGTAGCATAAATGGTTGAAAAACGTAAAATGCGAATGCTTGTTTTTGTATGGTTTTTTCGCAATTATTGCTATTTTGCAACTAGGGTGACTATTTTTTAAAGTTTTAACCAATTCTATGTTGTAGTAAATTGAATTACACAACTTTTATGTCAGTACAACTTTTCTCGAAAATGAATACTTTTAAAGTTATAATCAAAAAACGAAGGAAAAAGTCGAATTTTTCCTCCAATTCTTGACATTTTGATTATTTAAACAATGTTCCGGACCTTTTTGAGAGAGAGGATAAGTCAAATATTATTATTTGATTTATTTTCAAGCAATTTCTGCAAAAAAATTTGAGTCACCTCTCAACGTCCATCTCAAAACAGATCCGCCCTGGACTAATTATGTTACATTATAATACAATACAAAAACAACTTAATCTTAAATTTAACTAATAACTGCTATACATTTATATTATGTACAAATTTGAGCAATTCCTTCTTATTTCTAAACAGTATCCTTACTTCTATCCACGTTGTTCCCATTTTCTCGAATATTTTGCCTAGTGTTCTATCCTATGTTTGTCGTGGTCTACCTTTTGCGTTTTTGCCTGCCAAATTTCTTTTACCGGTTTTGTCTGATCCATTCTCTGAAGATGACCCCACCAAATCTTCTCTTATTTGAGTGTTCCGTATTCTATCCCTTTTGGTAACTCCTCGAACTCGTCTTAGGTATTTCATTTCTACTGCCTGTATTTTACTCTTTTGTCGATCTGTTAGTGCCCATGACTCACAACCAAAGGTTAATACTGGTCTATAAAGTAAGTATGGCAGTTGTATATTACCTATGTCCAGCTGAAAGGTTTACGTACTGTATGTTGACCCAATAAACTCTTCGCTTTTGATATTTTTATCTTGGATTTGTCATAAATCTTCATATAAATGACATTAAAGTTCCGTAAGTTCCTTAGGAATTGTTGTTTATAATATACATAAATAATAAATATCGTTGAAATAGCTATTTGTATAACAAGGGAGGAAAGTGCTACTTTTCCTCCCGAGAATGAAGTTTACTGCCCGACGCGTAGCGGAGGGCAGTAATCATTCAAGGGAGGAAAAGGCACTTTACTCCCATGTTATACATATGGTTTTTCCACCTTCCTCAAATAACAAGTCATTTTTTCATTTTTACTTAATTTATTTATGTAACTAACCAACAAAATTTATTAAAACTAAAACTAACAAGTAGGTACAATATAACTGTCAACTGTCAAATATAAGTAAAATTATTAATGTAAACATTGTTAAATCAAAATAACAATTTACTGTTTTTTACCATTCTGCAAACTACTGGGTGTTTTATAAATAAACGTTAAAATGTATAGATACTTAAGTAATAAAAAAAGATATTGCACAGGGCGTCAATAAGTTATATTTCATGAATGAAATACTATGACGTCACTTTTACTTTTCCTCCCTAGGGAGGAAAAATATTTTCCTCCCTAGGGAGGAAAAGTACAACTTTGCTCCCTACAATCAGGTCCGGAAAAGTATACTTTCGGTAGAGGCGGGTGGAAAAATATTTTTCTATGCACTTTTCTAATAATGTAACATATCCCAAATATTTGGATTTTTTTGCATATATCTTTCTAATTTAATTATTGCTTTCAACCTTTATAAGTCAGTTGTCATCTGGATATTTATTTATTTTCCTATTTTTTCTTGATTTGTCCCAAACAAAAAGATAATTAAGTCAGTGAAAGTTGATTGCCACGAATACAAGAAAAATCTGGCCTATTGTGCGTACGTTAAAATCTGCGAGAGCCAAACATAGTGGAACTGTGAAATCCCACTGGACGAGACACCTAGGCTTGATTTTATCGGTCTCAGGACACTCGTCCATTTAGGATAAACGTCCTCGAGGTCATTTACAATCCTCACATCCTGGGCCTACTCTCGCTTTCTACGATTATTAGCTACGCTAGCTTATCCAGATATCTTCTCAATTCTGCCCTCGCCCTGCATGGCGTGGCAGTTGTTGTTTAAATCATTTTTTGGGAGGATATAAAAGAATAAAAGTGCTGTGCAGTCATCAGAACAACGAGCTTAAAAATGGAAACTATTTATTTAGGTCTCTTCAACTTAAAATGTTCTAGTCTTTAAAATTTATTTTAAGTGGACTAAAAAATAAGATCTAATTTGTCGACCTGATAGTACACATCCAGGGTGTTTCAAAAAATGCAACACCGTCTCTAGGATAGGTAAAAAACTAAAAAGTAATTGGGATAGTAAAAAATTTTTGTAACGCCATTCGTTTTCAACATACCGGGCGTTGAAGAAAAACAAATTTTACATATTTTTTTGCGATTTTGCCGAAACTAATAGCTGCATTGTAATACAATTTGGTGAATTTTAAAAGGTTGTTATTGTGCATTTTTTGACATAAAATTGAGAATTTTATATACATCATTGGCGCGCATATGGGTAATGGTCTAAATTTTTTAAAGAAAAAAATAGTACGCCACGGAGATAGTTCAAATTAAAAATTATTTTTGAATTCCTCATTCAATTTGTGACAAAAAATCTATCTTCCCCTTTTTTATCATACGACGTACTGTTTTCATGCAAAAAATAAAGTATGTTAACGCTTCCAAAGTATTCGAATTAAGATCCTAAAATATTATGAATGTATAGATATAGAAGCTTACATATTTTATTTCGAATACTTTTTTAAGGGTTAAGATGTTTATTCATGCATAAAAACGGCGCGTCGTACGAAAAAAGGGAAGATCAATTTTTGTTACAAATTTAACGAGAAATTCAAAAACGATTTTTAATTTGAAATATCTTAGTGGCGTACTATTTTTTTTTTCTTTAAAAAATTTAGAATATTATCGGCATGCGCTCCAATGATGCATAATAACTAGCTCTTAAAACTAACAAAAGTAAAACTAACCTTGGTAAGTACATCAAAGTTTTATTTTTTTACAGAACACTATATTGGATACAAATTTTGAATTCTCCTTAAAAAATAAGCTATACTTTCATAAGAATTCCGTAGACCCAAATACATGATGTTTTGATTTATTTTGATTTTTATAAAAATTTAAGGTTTTAGAAATATGTTTGTAATTAAATGTATGACTCTACGACTTGGGAAAATTTCTTCTTGGGCTTTAATAAAGGACTATTTCTCCCATTTATACATATATGTTAAACATAAAAGCATTACTACAGTGTGGTCAAAATATTAGATAGTTCAACCAGTACATTCAAGCTGTAATAACGTATTTACTTTAAATCATACACCATGGATTTTATTAGTCGGTATACATATTTGTTTTCATTTTTTAAATATTTAAAGGTTTCCTAATTTGTATGTACAACACATCAGCAAACACCGGGGATATACCTAGACAAGCTAATATACCTTCAATTTTATTTAAATTTTTATTATATCATCACAAAGGGTGTCTTATTATTTTAGTTGAATTTGGCCTACATGTTACATTCAATATTATCCTGATTTTAAATCGCACCAGTCATAGTTACACACACATGGTCATACTCAACACTATCAGAAAATCAATGTCTGGGAGGAAAAAATTAATGACACAATTGTTGGTCCTTATTTTTTTAATAAAATCTTACAGGGAAAGATATTTGCATTTCTGCGAGCAGAATTTTTAGTAGTTCTGGAAAATATGTTTCCAAATTCGGACAAAAAGGGACCAATAGATTCCAATAGACCCCAGAGATCTCCAGATCTTACCCTTCTAGATTTTTTTCTATGGATTAATATAATGTGCAAAACAAGTCTTCGTGAGTAGATTTGATTATTAGCAACGGTGGATGGTATTTTGAACATTAAATTTAGCTGAAAAGTATTGTGTAATAAGTAATAATTTAATGTTGCAGTTCGATTGTTATAAAATTATTTTCGAATTAAAGTGAATTACTTTTTGTTTTCCCTGTATAAGCATTAGTCAGTTAAGTATGATACTGATAAATATTTTATTAAAAGACCGTTCAAATGGGTTACTACAAGACCCATCTTTCAATTTGAAAAAACCAAGGAGTACGTCACCGTGTCAAAACTGATGACGTCATCATTTTCGCACATTATTAAAAAGATCGGCATTTCAACATAAAAATCGACTAGTTTTTTTATTATTTTTGTCTGAATTAAACTGCAAAATAGTGAATTTGTTCCAAAATTTAGCCGCGCTCTATAGATAGGAGTACTTAGAAGATATATTTATGTACACTGTTAAGATGAAATTATAGAACTCATCAAAAATACCAGAAAATATTTGTGTGCGCTGTTTGATTTTTAGTTTTTTCACTGTCAGCTCCTTTCAATCATCATTCTCTTTGCCTTATCCCTATGTGGGGTCGGCTTCCCTAATTGCATTTCTCCACACAATTCTATCTTGGGTCATATCAATGTTAATCCCCTTTACCAACATGTCCTGCCTTATCGTCTCCCCCAGGTCTTCTTTGGTCTTCCTCTCCTCCTCCTTCCAGGAATCTGCACTTCAGATATTCTTCGTATTGGGTGATTAACGTCTCGACGTTGACCATGACCAAACCATCTTAACCTATGCTCTCTCATTTTGGCATCAATTGGTGCCACACCTAGACTTCCCCTAATATACTCATTTCTAATTTTATCCTTCTTTGTCACTCCACTCATCCATCTAAGCATTCTCATTTCTGCCACATGCATTCGTTGTTCCTCTTTCTTTTTCACTGCCGAACATTCAGTTCCGTACATCATAGCCGGTCTTATGGCTGTTTTATAGAATTTTCCCTTCAGCTTCATTGGAATTTTTCTGTCACACAACACACCACTCGCTTCTTTCCACTTCATCCATCCAGCCCTAATTCTACTGCATGCATCTCCATCTATTTCTCCATTACTCTGTAATACCGATCCTAGGTACTTAACTACTTGTCAGCTCCTTTCAATATTATTGACAAATCTTTATGTAGATGTATAAATTCTTTATTATTACATAATATAATTAGGGACACAGTAAATGCAATTATTAAAAGCACAAAAAATTATATTAATTACAAAGTAAAATGTTACAAGCAAAGGCTTTGGAACCATCTTCGATTACTGTTTATTTCTCTTGTTTTAGTCTCCATAAATTTTTATAATATCTGTGCTTTTTTTATAATTTAAAATATTTTCTTTAACTTTAAATATAGGTATCCTTGTGTATACTTTCGACTTCCTTATAGTATCCGAAAACGTTTCTCGATGCCCTTAAGATTGCTATCAACTTCGCGAAGGGAAAGAAAAGTCTAAATTAGGAGATGATGGTATGATTATAGCGTTTTTTACTGAAAAATAACGCGGCGTTCTTCTAAAAATATTGCTCACGTGGACTGAATATTTAAGTGAAGTTGCTTGCGTCTTATATTAGTATACATGTTTTTTGATTTTATCAAAAATGAAACTTGGCTGAAATTTTAAGCAGGCTAAATTGGCTTTGTTATCGTTTCTCTTTTCGGAATGAACGTTCCATAGGCCCTATATGTCTCATTTTTTACATAAACACATCCCAAGTGAACTGAAAAGTAATATTTCTCTTTAAAACTTTTTTAAATGACGGTAAAACACCTTTACACATTTAAACGGCAAAGAGTTTATCAGAATGTCTATAGAATAAAGTGGGAACACGGGTGAAAACCAGGGAAATACAGTGGATCACACAAAGGCAAAAATATTGAGCAATAGACTAAATTGCTATACAGAAAAAATCCTACATGAGTATCAGGCCGGCTTTAGAAAATACAGATTTACTATAAACAAAAGATACTTATTATGAAGGTAAAATTCCTCTGCATATTTTGTTTGTGGATTTTAGACAAGCATATCGTGTATCGAGCAATGGAATATTTGGGTATACCAAAAAAACTGATCAGGCTAGTAAAAATGACACTTAATAACTCTACCTGTGAAATTGCTAGGCACGGTCACATTTCAGATCAATTAACGATTTACGGTTGCAAAAGGGACAGGTAGATCCTTTATCCGCCACATTAACTAAAATCAGAAAATGTAGCATGAAGGTGGAAGAAACAATTATGAAAAATGAGCATCAATTCTTGGCATTTGCTGATGATCTAACGATCCTAGCAAGAACCGCGAAAGAATTATGAGCTGTGAAAAAAATTATTGAAAAATAATTGACAGAAGGAAAAAAAGAAGAAGACTTTAGTATGAGGTCTGTAAGTAGTGAAAGCTATAGTTTTAAAATGGTGGACACTTTTTAATACGTGGGTGTAGTATTCGATGAAAATGGAAAAGAGGAATGGGAGCTCGATGCCAGAATAGCAAAAGGGGATAAAAAATTAGGTAGTTTAGGAGCCCTAATGAACTCAAAATATATTTCTAGACAAGGCAAACGCCGAATAAATAAAGCAGTAATTAGACCTACAGTAACATATGGCTTCGAGGCATGGACATTAAATAAGAAGGAAGAGGATACTCTGGAAATATGGGAAAGGAAAATATTAAGACGCGTATTCGGAGGACAGAAGATGGTTGGAAGAGAAGAATAAATAACGAATTACTGGTTTTGTAAAAAGAACCTACCATCACCAGAGAACCTACCATCACCAGGTTCGTCAAGAAACAAAGAACCAGATTGTTGGGACATAACTTTAATTATGTATAAAATAATGTGTGTTCGTTGGAGAATTAAGTAACGAAACTCTGAAGGCTTGAAAGAAATGCACAAGTTTATTGAGATGTTAACAGCTTAGGGTACAAAACGATACTAAATTAATGAATACAAACTATTTCTTAAAACTTTTCATAGTCCTGGAACATATCATTGACACCTCGAAATTTTCATCGTGGGTGTTTATCATCTCCGATGTAGTCTAGATATTGAAATAAAAACACACACAGTGGCGTGCTCGCCATAACACCTCCCTCCTGAAGACCGAAGCTGGGGTGTCCAAGAAGGCCTTCTTTTGCAGCTTAGAAGTTTTGGCTTGTAGTGTAGAGCCTCTCTGGACATACTCCGCACAGGGCAGGTAGGGCCACATAAAATAAAGAAATCAACCGGCAATAACTCATTCTACTTTTGTTGTTATGAGAAGGCCGTAGATGAAGTGTACCACAAGGTAATCTAATTATAAGTTGCAATTATTACTGATTAAATTCCTTTATAATATGGATAATAACAGTTCATATCTACTACTTGCCGTGTTACACTTCAACTTCGTTTAGTTAATAGCATCACAAAATATAATAGCATACGGTTAAAATAAAGCTTGTGCAAATTTCGTTGGATTATCTATAATAACAGTTAGCATTTCCTTTGTTTATCAAAAAAAGAAGAGGTCGACAGATATTAAAATTTTCCAGGCAGTGATGCTTAATTTTATCTATTTTTCAAAATCTGAGTCACCAATACCAGGAGAACTATCATTTATAATTTCAAAATAATTTCTGCCATTCTCATTATAAAGATATACAATATTTTATTATTAATGTCTAAGACTTGCTCGTTAAAATATAAAAAATTATTTAAACCAAGTTAGCTTTAACATTCTGAAATTCGAAAAATTCCTTTTCTTTTCGATAGATATGGTTTATTAGAACACTTGACAGAGCGTCTGCCGGTTTGTTTGTTTTAACCGAAGGCGAAATATGCTGAATATCCTTTATTTTTGTTTGTAATATTTTATCGAGATGGTCTAATTTTAGTTTACGAGCATTAATTTTTTCGGTGAAGTTAATAATATTACTTCGGACTTGATTTTCGTGTATATTATTTGGACTAAATATATTACGTTCTGGATCAGATGAAAATAATGTGATTTCCTTTTAATCTGCTTTTTAAAATAAAAGGTAAAATTGGCAATTCTGGGTCAAATTTTGTACAAATCAAATAAACAGAAACTATAAAATAAAAAAATATGAAAAAAAAATTTTTAAGGAACGCTTTTCTTTAGTTACGAGTGACTAAAATTAAAAATATTATAAAAAAATCAACCAAAAACCAAAAAATAAAAAAAAATTGAAAAAATCTAACACATTCGTCAAAGAAAAGCGTGGTGTGTCTTTATCGAATAAACGGTTTTTGCCCCACGCTTTTCTTTAACAAATGTGTTAGATTTTTTCAATTTTTCTTATTTTTTGGTTTTTAGTTGATTTTTTTATAATATTTTTAATTTTAGTCACTCGTAACTAAAGAAAAGCGTTTCTTAAAAATTTTTTCATTTTTTTTTATTTTTTCCTTTTGAGTCTTACTCTTTTCAAACATTAAAATATATCGTCATGTTTATTAAAATATGTTAGATGTGCTAACATGAAAAGTAGTCGGAATCGGCAAAAAAATTGAAATTTTTTGTTTATTTATGAAGCATAACGTAAACAATTAACGTAAAAAGTAAAATTATGTATAGTTCATATCATTAGCTACAATCCGTAAAACTTTCAAGTTTTTACATTGTAAAAAACAAGAGAATTTAAGCATTTTCCATTAAAATCGATTTTTTTATATTTAAATAATTAATAAACATAAAAAAAATGTATTGTCTATTCGTGTATTGTTCCCGCGAATGCATATGTCTGCAAATTTTCATTCATTGAAAAAAAGGCAGTCAAATTAACGTCTAAAGATTTGACGCAAACTATTGAACTAAATAAAAGCGTTTAATAAAGTAATTTTGATGAAGGCCTATTAAAAACATTTATAAGCTTGATAGCTTTCCCACAATTAATATAATTATAAGAAGTACTGACTGAAATTATTGTTGGCGTAGTTGCTGTTACGTTACTAATTGTATTAATCAAAAATAAAGTGAACAAACAAAAAAAATGCAGATACTAGACATGATATTTTAAAAGTTTGAAAATAGCTAAACTGAGTAAAAAAAATGAAAACAAATACAAAATGAATATAATTCGACTAACCTCAAGTACTTCCGTGAGAACGTGGCTTTTCACCGGAACGGGTCGAAAACGTTGCAGCTTCCCAGATCTAGAGGCCTTACACTGGAACGGGTCGAAAACGTTGCACTTTCCCAGATCAAGTGGCTTTACACTGGAACGGGCAGAGAACGGGTGTGAGCACGTTTTGTACCTTCCATATCAAGTGGCTTTACACTGGAACTGGTCGAACTTCTAAACTGTATGTAGTCGGTATGGTAGCCGGGAAGTTGTTGCTTCTTCTGTGGAAATGTTTCACCTTTTTCAGGGTCTAGTGGCTTTTCACTGAAGCTGGTTGAGAAGATTTCACTAAGTTGCTAGTTGCGCCTCCCCAGAACTTCCGAATTACTTTGTGGCTTTACACAACAAGTGGCCTTACACTTAGAATTCTTCAAAGTTGCTTACGGATTCCTTCAGTTTTCCTTCCTCGTGGCCTTACACTCGGAACTCAAATACTAAGTCACCAATTCTCCAATTTCCCAATTAACGATCAAAATCAATTAAAAAGGCTTTACTTTTTCTGATTGGAAATTCTATTGACTGCGCTACTTTTATTCTGTATAAAGTGATGTGTGTTCGTTAGAGAATCAAGTAACGAAGCTCTGAAGGAAATGCAAAAGTTTTTTGAGATGTTAACAGTTTAGGGTACAAAACGATACTAAATTAATGAATACAAACTATTTCTTAAAACTTTTCATAGTCCTGGAACCTATCACAGACACCTCGAAATTATCAGCGTGGGTGTTTATCATCTCCGATGTAGTCTAGATATTGAAATAAAAACACACACAGTGGCGTGCTCGACATAACACATATAGAAAGAACAGCAGTGAACAGATTGCCCAAACTAGTAATGAGCAGAAAACTAATCGGTCCCAAAAGAAGAGGTAGACCAAGAACGAGGTGGATTAATAAAGTAGAAGAAGAACTTGAATACGTGAAGGTGAGAGACTGAAAAAGAAAAGCTCAAAATAGAAGTGAATTAAGAAGTATTGTTCATCAGGTCCTTCGGAGTAGTTACAACATTTTGTATTATCCTTAAGTCTGAGTTTTGTTTAAAATAATTGTAATTAGTTAATCTCATGATTCATCATCATCAATAGTGCTATAGCCGTATCAAAGAGCTTCGACCTTCCCAAGTCTATTACGCCAGTCAGTCCTATCCATTGCCAACCGTTGCCAGTTTGCTGCGCCTATTTTTCTCCCATCCTCATCTACACTATCCTTCCATTTGAGTTTTGGCCTACCCCTATTTCTACTTACCACAGGTTGTGACATAAGGATTCTTCTAGGAGTATTGTTCTTCTGTGATCTTGCTAGATGTCCTGCCCATCTTAGTCTTCCTATTCCTTTAAGAGATACTACATCTTTACCACCAAATATATGTTTATATTTGTGGTTTACCTCGTAGTTGTATCTCCTCCTCCAAACAACATTTTTAAAGATGCCACCGAATATTCCTCTCAAGATCCTTCGTTCAAATATAAACAGAAGGTTTTCATCTGCATTGGAGATGGTCCATGTCTCCGATCCATATGTCAACACTGGCTGTATAAGGGTTTTGTTTTTGGGTATTTTTGTTTTTTGGCTTTAATTTCTCCTTCTCATATATCTACTCAGTCCAAAATAGCATTTGTTTGCTCCTTTGCTTGATTTCTTCCGTCATGACGTTCTCATTGGTGATCAGGCAGCCTAAATATGTGAATTTGTCCACCACTGCAAAGGTAGAGTTATCAAACGTGAATTGCTGACAGATGTTTCTGGCTCTATCGTTGGATGTTGATGCCATCATCTCAGTTGTCTCCTCGTTTACTTGCAGGCTCATATTTTTTGAGGCATTTGAGAAGGTGGTATATATGTCTTCTAGCTTGCGTGTTGTGCTGGCAACTAGGTCCACATCATCTGCATATGCCAAAATTTGGGATTTATTAAAAATATTTCGTCTGTTGTGTATTCGAGCATCTCTGACTGCCTTTTCGAGAGCTATGTTGAAAAGAAGACACGCCAGCGAATCTCCCTGTCGCAGCCCAACATGCGTTTCAAACGCCTGTGATTGTTCGCCCTGTATTTCGACTTTGCAAACATCTTTACGCATTATAGCCTTAACCAATCTTATCAGTCTATCGGGGATGTGCAATTCATCCATGGCTTCATACAATTTATTTTTTAGGACACTACCATAAGCCGATTAAAAATCTAAATCTTATGATTAGGTTTTATAAAAATTTCCTAGGTCTTAACCTGTTGTGAGTATAAAATAAAAAATAAAATAAATTGGCTTTGTCATAGTTTCTCTTTTCGGAATGAACCTTTCGGATAGGCCTTGTATGTCTCATTTTTTACATAAACATATCCCAAGTGAACTGAAAAGTAATATTTCTCTTTAAAACTTTTTTAAATGACGGTAAAACACCTTTACACCTTTAAACGGCAAAGAGTTTATCAGAATGTCTGTAGAATAAAGTGGGAACACGGGCGAGAACCGGCGAAATACAGTGGATCACACAAAGCAGTCGAGTGGTGAAGATAACTGGGGAGCTATTATCCAGATTATCCCTTAAATGGAATAAATGACCATGAGGGGATAGCTGGATCGTTCTTCTGCACCTTATCTGCCTTCTTTGAATGTTTTTATCCCAAATTGTGTTGTTCCCGCATATAACATTGTATACGGGTGACCAGAGTGTGCATTACTCAGGGGTTCATACCTTACGTAGAGAGAGGGAAGTGTTTAAATGAATTAAATTACAGTTTTATTAAACTTTTAAGTAACTGTATTATAAGTTTTGAAATTACTTAGCGAAAATTTAGCTTTAATTAGTGAAAACTAATTAAAAAATACTGTATCACGCGACAAAAAATAATTTTTAATTTTTTATTTAATAAATCGACTCAGTCGATGAATTATTGTAGTTTATGCTTAGTAATTTTGTATTGTGTTACTTTGAATTAAAATAACTAATACAAAACAATATTATCTATTATAGAGCTTCCGAAACATAATTGATTTATGCAAATTCGCAACGTGTTGTCCAATATGCCTACATCTGTATGACATAAAGAATCCAGCAAACATTGTAACGGGAATCTACGCAATGTAGACCTCTATCAATTTGCCTGTGGTCGTCCCAGTAACTTTTCAAACTTTGACGTGTATGTACACTTTGAAGTAAAGTAGTGCGTTATTACGAGAGGGATATAGTCAGAGGACTGTCGCTCGTCGCCTACTTATGACGCAGTCTGCAGTATCTAGTCTCAAGGGCTTAGTGATTCCCAGACGAGCTAACACAGGGCCCCAAGCTAAACGCACGTCAAAAACAAGCTCGACTCCAGTTTGCAGAGGAGCAATGGAGCAGAGTTTTATTATCTAATTAAAATCGAATATAGCAATGACAAAAAACGACGCGTCTATCGGAGGATTGGACAACGCTTTGTCCAGTGCTGCAGTGTCGAAACTGTGAGCTTTGGTGGTGGTTTGTGTATATTTTGGGGTGATATATCTTTCGAAGCAAACAGAGCTTGTGTTCGTGTCCGGTGGTGGTCGCAGAGAGGGTTTGACAGCGGATCGATATATTACGGATATACTTCAAGACTATGTTTCACGCTAATGCATGGTAACGCTCGATGTCACACAGAGCAGATTACGAAAAATTACCTGGCCAACACCAATATAACAACAATGGACTGGCCTTCATTGAGTCCAGATATGAATCTCATCGAGCACCTATGGGATTGGTTAAAACGCAGGGTTCGGGTCCGTCATTCAGCACCATCGAGAGTGGCGGAGCTAAAAACTGCATTCGATGAAGAGTGGCAAGCGATTCCTCAGGAAGCAGTCAAAATATTAATAAGTTCCTTAAGAGATCGCATGGAAAGTGTAATAGTTCACAGAGGAGGAAATACTCAGTATTAATTTAGAATTTTTATTTTAATTTACTTTTATATTCATTACATTATGACTTTCATTCCTTGACTCCGGAAATCGTCATCAAGTGGAAGTCAAAACGTCAAATAAATTTAATTTTAAGCTTAAATTGTTGACGGCTGTCATAAAAGATAAAATTGAGGAAAAAGCGAACATGGCAGATGAATAACAAGGCTTCCGAAAGAACCGCAGCACAATAGACGCACTTTTTATTATCAAACAAATAATAGAAAAGTCTATTGAATATGGAAAACCAGCAACATGTGCTTTGTAGATTTAAAAACTGCTTTTGACAGGGTGAGGAGCAATGACATCTTAAATTTATTACAAGTTGAACAAATAGACCATCAGATAGTAAGGATAATTAACGAAATTAACAAGAACAACAAGACCAGAGTTATAATGTCAACAGGAAAAACAGAATAAATAGAACTAAAAGGAGGAATCCGCCAAGGAGACTCGCTCAGCCCAATGTTATTCAATATGGTGATGAATCAAATAATTCACGAAGTTAGAAAACGACACGGATATCACACGGGAGCACATCAAATCACGATATTATGCTATGCCAATGATGCAGTACTAATTGCTGATAACAAGGATTACCTACAAAGGCAGCTCCACACCTTCAATATCACAACAAACAATCTTAATATGAGAATATCAATAGAAAAACTAAATGTATAGTGATCCGTAAAGAGCCGCGTAGATGCAAATTAGAAAGAGACGGCAAAATTGTAGAACAAGTAATTAAATTCAATTATCTAGGAGTAGAGATCACTAGTGATAGGAATATAAGAATAGAGATCACAAGGCAAGCAGCAAAAGCAGCAAGAGTAAGTGGTTGCCTTCGAGAAACCATCATCATCATCATCATTCAACCCGGATCTATCCACTGCTGGATATAGGTCTCCCTCAGTCTTTTCCATGCATTTATGTTTTGTGCTGTTTGCTTCCAGTTTTTGTCGATCCATTTTATGTTATCAGACCATCTGGTTGGCGGACGACCTCTACTTCGATATGCTTCTTGTCTTGTTCTCCAGTATATGATTCGCTGTGTCCATCTGTTATCCGACATTCTAGCTATGTGTCTACGTAAACTTGTATATATGTTGTTCAATTATACATATTTTAAAAGTTAAAGTCTTTCATGTTATTTATTTCTTCCCGTCATCTTCATTATTTTTTATTATAAGTATACACTATTTATTCTTAGAATAGGCTACATTTAAGTATACATATGGGGCAGACCCGACATCAACTCATCAAATTAGCCCCCCTCCCAAAAAAAAACAAATCCTGGCTACGTGCCTGAAGCCGTATAGCAGAAGAACCGTTGGAATGCCGCCGAAAAGGTGGAAAGACAATGTACAGTCAACAACAACTGAAACAGAATAAGAGGCGAACAAACAGGAGTAATCCTAGTCGCACGAAGAAGAAGAAGAAGACTTAAATTGTGGCTTATTCCCAAATAAAACAGTAAATTGCATAAGATGCCAGAAGGAAATAGCTTCAGAGCAATAGTAAAAAAAGGCCGCATCTCGATAAAAACTGGCTTATCGAAAAAGTACTAAGCGACCAAAAAGTTTTAAAAACATTGTACTTAACTAATCGTACCACAATGATAATGTAATTGAAACGCACACAAAAAACTTGGAGGTTTTAAGGGAACAAACCCCCCATACAACTTTTATGAGGTGCACAAATTTCACCGTTTTTTTAAAAGATGTTCCTGCCAGAAGAAACCCACATGCCCATTTTCAATATATAATCTCTGATAGTTTTCGATATATTGTAAAAAATCGATTTTCATTTTGTAACTTCAAAGGCATGTAACTTTTTTTATGTGCACATTTGTACTAAGGTAAATTAGGTTCAATCGAACTATTTTTAATCTCAGAATATGTGACTTAAGTTATGATCTACCTTTTTATTACACCCTGTACAATATACTATATAATATAACTCTGGTATATAATATAAAAGGACAATATCTATTAGTTTTCATTTTATATTTAAAATAAACGTACACTCTGATTTTAAGAAATATATTTGATAAAACTAAAATATCCAGTTATTTAAAATTCCAAGATTTTTAAATTGTCTGAATGAGATGAACTCATAAGTACTTAAACTCTCCCCTGTCCTGGTTATTTAAAAGCTTCAAGAACGGGAAGAGAAAGAAGGGATGCTGATAGAGTGACAGCAATTTCCTTTTTTCTTTCAAACTTCAATATTGCAAAGTAGTTCAAATAAATTTTGTTTGTTGCTGTGGTGGTAGAATGGTGTGAGGATTGGTTAATATATTTAAGAAACGGCTACGTTTTAAGTATTCTACTGAAGACTTAATGAACTCTTCGAAAGTTTTTAATTACATAAAATGTAGGGTAAAATTCTGTGCATAAGTACTGTGTGCTTAAATTAGCAATAAGTAGTCACATGTGAAGAGATGCGTAATACAAGGGTTTATGCGATAATTGTTTACCTTTTTAAATATTTTCAGTATTACTCCAGGGAAATAAGGCAAAAATATACCATGTTCGGGACACTTAACCAGCCAGATTGAAAATGGTTTTTTTCGGTACTATATACCTAATACATTATAAATACAAAAATGCCCGTCACAGTTCGGACGAGAATTTTTGTTATTAACAAATAAAGGTCAAAAATTGCAGTTTTTTCCTTTAAATCGCTACAGGTATAAATAGCGTAATTAAATATATTATTTAGAGTATTCATCTTTTAGTAGATGGACAAAGATTTAAAATGGCAGTTTTTGAATTTTGCTCAGATCATTTGTCGCTTTGTAAATTGTAAAATAATGCTAACATTTTAAAAATAAAAAATTTGGTATAACTTTTCCAAAATACACTTAAGACTTTGATGCTGCACGAAAAGTTGAGGCAGGTAATCTGTTAATGCATAAAAAATTTCAAGATGATTATTTAATTTGTTTAAATTTTATTCAATTTGTTTATCCCACAGAGCTTTATTTGCAATGTTATTGCAGCAATCCTGCGAGAAACACATGCAAGAAAAAGACTTATGTTTTCAACGTATTTAAAAAAATCAATAAAAAGCAATTTTTACCATTGCAAAAATATTTTACTAAAGTAGAGTCATTAGTGGAGTATAAATAATTTGAATAACTTGGTTAATATTGATTGTAGACTAAATCCATTTTGGTATTTCAAAAGCTGGTGTTTTTACACGAATTTTCAAAAAATAAATTTTTTCGCCTAGTTCAATTACGGTCAAGGTTAGCCACTTTCACAGCTACTTCTCTATATATAAAATTCTCCTGTCCCAGTGTTAGTTGCCATACTCCTCCGAAACAGCTTTACCGATTTTTATCAAATTTTACACGTATATTCTGTAGGACTGAGAATAGGTTGAAATCTATTTTCCATACCCATAAATGATTAGGGGGTTGTACCCCTGACATTTTTTAATTTTTTTCACAAAATTTTATACCTTAATTTTATATGATGTAGAATTAAAATATACATACAACCCTTAATTTTCACCCTTCAATCACCAGCCCCTATTTTTTAATAGCCATCTATATATTTACATCTATAAAATTCTCTTGTTATAGTGTTAGTTGCCATAATCCTCTGAGGCGGCTTAACAGATTTTTATGAAATTATATACCTATGTATATTCTGTAGGTCTGAGAATCGGTCGTAAACATACAAATTAAAAAAAATTATGATTAACATCCATCAACAAGTTCTGAAGAATTAATCGCAGCATATGTTTGAAGAATCAATTTCATTTTTTAAATTCACGGATTTTATACTTCCTCTACACCGGCCCCGAGTCGATTTCGTTAGGACTTTATTTTTAAAGCTTTAATGACCGCTCTGTTGAAGTTCAAAGTTTACTCAAACTTTTACACATAAACTATACTGCCCTACTAAGCGCAAAGGGGGTCAAGGGGGACATTAGACCTCAAACTGACAAAACGACGTTTAAAGTTCAAACCTCATTTATTTTGATTTTTTATTAGGTAAAACATTCAAACCTTTTTTATTGAGTTTCTTATTTTTGTCTTCAGCTGAATGTATTGTTTAATAGTAAAATTTATTATTTTACCGGGAAAAAAACCTCATGATACTATCCCGAGATTGTAAGTATTTGGTCTTACTTTCAGTTTACTCTCAAAACTCACACCAAAATTTTGATTTTATAATATGTACGTTATTTTAAATTTTAAACATTATTAATAATACATAGATATATAATTAATACCAAAATATAAAATATGTACTATCCTCGATATGTTATTGACTTATAATCGTGGTATTTTCTTTCTATTGACTTCCTCTTTTAGTACAGGTAACCACATCCTACTGCATTCTATCGAGGAATCTGCGACACAGTTGGTTTCATTTAGCATAATTAGAGCCGCTTCTTTGATTTTTCTCTTTTTACTAGGTGTTTCTCTCAGGACTACTTAAATCTTTCCACTGAACTCTATGTTTACTGTCCCATGCGTGTTGACATGTTTGAGATCTATCAAATTCTCTATTTTTAATATAAGACTGATGTTCACTTATTCTAACATTTAATGGTCTTGATGTTTCACCAAACAAAGTAAAATTGTTTCTATTAACAAGGTATTTTATAAATACAATTCTTTGTTCTTTCTTGTTCATTGTTAGGTTTAGTTTTAGACAGGGTTTTTCCAAAAAAAAAACCAAAATAACCAGGATTTTTTATTTAAACACGGTTTATTCGGTTTAAACCAGGTTTATTTGATACAAAGTATCATAAGTCTAAATACTTTAAAAATGAATAAACTATTTTATAAAATAATAGTAATAAACAACGAAAAAAATGATTAAGACAACTTTTATTTTTATTTACACACAAAAAAAATTAAAATAACAAAAAAACATCTTCAAACGTATCAAAACATATTCAAAATAGCTAAGTTTAAAAGTAAAAAATAGAATTTATAAATAAAAAGCGGTATAAAAAACTTTAAATAAAAACACCAGTTTGGAGGCTCAATTAAAAAACCAGGTTTTTTTCTTAAAAAAAAAACAGTTGATTTAAACCATTGTTTAAACCAAGGTTTTAAGCATGTTGGTTTAAACCTGCCCACCCTGGTTTTAGATCAAATAGATCTCAATGTGTTTGTTGTCTTGAATGTTTTAGAAACTCCACAAGAACAAAAATTGGAACAAAAAACAGGTAACATCTATTTACAATTTGTAGTTCCTACCTAAATACTAGAGGCAAAAGGTGGTAAATAGTAAGTACTAAGTATAATAAGTACTAAGGCAATATAGGAGTATCTAACAAAAACTAAAGGTAAACAGCCGTATCTGTAAAGATACTACTTTTATATCTTAGTATTAGTATGTGTCGGTTATACCCAATTATGCTTAGCAAAATAGGTTAAAACTAGATACGTCAAACAAGATATGCGATTTATAAATAAACTGTTCATATTTATGACCAAAGAGCTTTACTAACGTATAGAGGAAGATCCAAAAATTTACTAGACATCAAAATCTCAATATACCCAAAAATGTCAGATACCCTTTGCGCTTAGTACGGCTAGTGATGAGCAAAATAAGAACAAGACCAAGACCAGGCTAGTCTTGGTCTTGGTCTTGTTTTTGCAAGTTTGGCCTTGGTCTTGGTCTTGCAGCTAAAAGGCAGTCTTGGTCTTAGTCTTGGTCTTGCACTAGCCGGTCTTGTTCTTGGTCTTGGTCTTGCTGCAAGAGTCTTGCTGGTCTTGCTTTTTTAGTAGTAATAATTTGAACCAAACAATTTCGAATAAAATGTACATTGAAATAAATAAAGATGTGAAGAATGAAACTATATTTTTTGCTTTAATATTTTAACAGAATGTAGAATGTAGTTTCAAACGGATACCAATTGTAACATTATACATTCACCTAATGACCTAATTATTTCTCTCTATATAAAGAGATTAGAGTATATTTTTATAATGGTAATGTTTATCAGTAGGAAAAACCTGCATTTACAACCCTTGTTGCAATTGCCGGCCTTCGGTTGTGTCACGTTGTGTTTTGCATGCTGTCGATACCTGCCGCCTGCCTTCAGACCACGTCTTGAGTCTGGATTACTGTTTATTGCCCCTGTATTTTAATAAAATGTTAAAGAAAAAGAGCTTCTTAAAGGTGCCAAAAATGGTCGGGGACCTTCAATTCACGGATTTTACGAAAAGGGATAAACGGTTTATATTTGTTAACAGATAATGATCTGCTCCTTTCACTCGAACACTGTAGTATTTATCCTACGAGGGTCAAATTTAAGAACATAAATTAAATTTTTTTAAGAGAACACAAAAATCAAATATTTTTTACTCTATTTAATCATTTTTTAATATAATTAACTTTTTTTATAAACTAACTAAAACACACTTTTTAGTAAATACGTACATATTTACCATACCTATTTATAGACTTAATACTATAACATAATAACTAAACCTAATGGGGAGTTATAAACGCTTAATTCTGTAATTTGTTATCCTGCAGTTCTTTAATTTTATTTAAACTACATTGCTCTCGTAACACGAGTTATTCGCACTTTTTATTTTCACATATTTTTCGATTGAATACCCATTATGACATTTAAAAAGTTGAAAATATTCGGATGTGGGTAGTAAAAACTAGAATTTAAAACACACTGAAATGATGCGCATGCATTTCAAGTGCGGCACATACTATTTGTACTACTGGCCCTTTCTGGGGAAAACCTAGATTCTTACAAATAGTTTTCAACTATGAAATCAGTAAAATTCTTTACGCGTTTGTCATCCGGGATTTTCACAAATAATTCAACTTCCAACTTTCGTTGATTGTAAAAAATTAATCCAAAAAATAATTTTAAAAATTTCCCAGTATCGGAATTTTTCTCATTATATTCAGAAACTGAACCTAAGCTTTGGATTTTGCGATACCAAGCTTGACACATTACAATCGACAACCAGTTATTTTTTATTCAGGCCACAATGCTTTCACAGCATTGTGAATCCCTTTTCAAAATCTATTATGATATTTTTTGTATTCATTTTAAATTTAACGACCTACATTTTTCCTCGATTATGCGAAAAGAATTGAAATAAGTGTCAGTATTTTTATTAGACAAAAAAGCGAAAACTACTGGTACATAAAAACCGTTTTAATTGCATTTTTTTAAATGGATTACCCTATCTATAATTACATTTTTTGTCTTACAAGTAATTTCAATTGTCCTTGAACTGTCGCCGTTTGAAAACTTGCCTTCTGGACACTTTGAAGGTTGAGAAAATTCAAACCGTTTGACTTAATCAAAACGACTTAAAAATATAACCAAAATATTATGTATTTTAAAAATTCGATATTGTTTAAGGTTTCTTACAATGTCAGTATATATTATTGAACTAAAAAAATAAAGTTAAATAATAAAAACCAATTTTTCTCATAAAAGTGCAAGAGTCTTGCAGGTTGGTCTTGGTCTTGCGTGGTCTTGCAAGGTTCGGTCTTGGTCTTGGTCTTGTTCTTGCAAGCTTGGTCTTGGTCTTGGTCTTGCAACCAAAAGGCGGTCTTGGTCTTGGTCTTGCTGCAAGACCAAGACCAAGACCGCAAGACCAAGACCAGTCTCGCTCATCACTAAGTACGGCAGTATAAACCTTGAACTTCAAAATGGCTCTTGTTAGGTTTAGTTTTTGTAAACAATGTAGCTGTGAATTAAATACAAAAAGTAGCTATCTTTGACCCTAAATGAAGTAGGCAAAATTTTTTTTCTCAGAAAATTCGTGCAAAAATACCAATTTTATACCAGCAAATAAGATTAAATGGGCAAGTGTAATGGCCAACGTCCTTTAGGATAAGACACCGTAAGAGGAAGAGACGAACGGTATTAAAATGGTGCATTTTTGGTCTTATATACATGAATAGTTAATAGTTAATATACAACATCTGAAATTTCCCATAACTGTCATGGCTACTAAAAGCTGAATCCGACACGCATATTAGGTACATTTAGACGATTTTTTTATCAGTTATATTATTTTGTATCTCAATAAAAGGATCTAAAAAGGAACATTTTTGACATATGCGTCACTAGCGCTTCAATAAATAAAAAATTCAAACAAATCTCGCACCGTGACGAAGTCATCGATACCCTGATCAGACGAATTTTCATTGAACAATCCTAGTATTAAAATATTCATCCTACTTGAAAAAACTTGGCCGTACGCCTGTGGACGTACAATGGCCTTTCAGATGTTAGGTGAGAAGTGAGAAGCACAAAAACAAAATTAAAAATTAGCTAATCGATATGCCGTGTCTGGCAGAATCCGTTTATCTGGCAGAGAAACGATGGAAGGGTGAGTGTAAAGTTGATTGGAGCTATGGAAAATTTATCGGGAGAAAAGCAATATTTAACTGCAACTTTGAACGGTATGCTCTAATCCTCCTCTTATCCTCTTTAAATAATGCCACTGCTATTTCCTATTTTATTGGCTGACGCAGAAGAGCTTACAAATTAGAAGCTACTTTTCAAAGGGAATGGAATTAAACCTTAGAGGCAGAAGTGTACAATACACCTACTTTTATTTTGTATTCATATCACTATTCAATAAAATACGTGATAAAACTTATTGTCCGAGTATATAATTCTGATTTGATTTATTAGCCCGATCAAGGAACACAAAACTTTACGAAAACCTCAAAAAAAAATAAAGGAAGAATGAAAATTTGGGAATAGGTAGTTGAAATAATTGTCTAATATTATATAAGAAAAAGTTTACAATAGGGAACTTGCACTAAAAAAATTTTTTTGCATAAAATTGTTAATTTATGTTTTAAAATATTATATTCAAAATATTACGCCTTAACAATGAATAGTGTACGTACAACATCTGATCAAAGTTCCGCGCCTAAAATTTCCGTTTTAAACAACTTCAAAAGCGAGACCTGGGGCCTGACGTCACAGGCCACTCGTATCGTTTGTCAGTTCGGGGTGGGCTATTGCATTTAATGCAATTTGCCCATAGATATAAATAATATAGTTGAAATATCTTGTTTTACTCTGTGGCAAAAATGATTTTTTCTGTGACAGGCAAAATTTTAACATTTTATCTCTGTTGACATGTATCAAAAAGTTCTTTTTTATGAAATTACTTTTGTCGTTTCTTGTGTTGAAGAACAAAGAAGAAACAAGTAACTTAAAAATAAACAAAACTTTTAGAAATAAAAGTAAGAGTAACTAAAAAGTATTGATGCTACTATAGTATGCGGTCTACAGTCGGGTTTCTACTATAGCTTGCGGTCTACCGAGGGATGCGGTGTAAGTATAAGCTGAGATGATAAAGATATTTAACTTGTAAAATTACAATAATGATTCTTCTTATTTATGCGTATTATTAACTTTGTAAAGAAGGATTTTGTTGGCTATGTACACGTTCTATCGGTACGTCTGCTAATCACCATAATCTTTTCTCAGAAGGCTTTGAGCACAATAATGAAAGGCTCCAGTAGGTACTAATAAACATTACAATAAAATATAATCTTTATTATAATGCAAATTACACCGTAATCTTTTCCAGGATATACGAAATCCTTCGATTAGAGGTAGGTAGATCAAACCCTAGGGGTAAACCGTATACTATAATATAATGGTACCAAACTATTGTTATAAACGGTTTAAACATGCTTATTAATAACTCTTACTTATTTGCCTTGACACCTCGCATTTCTCCAATAGAATAGCTTTCACTACTTTTTATAAAAGTTGCCACGATGAAGACATCAACGGTAGGTAAGTTAGTCAGATTGACCTTTTGAAAAACCCTCGTCCGTCATATTATGCGTTTTAAACTCTTTACAAAGTAGCACCCAACTTTATCAATTTCAGTTTAAAACTAAGCTGATTGGGGAACTACTAATTACAATATATAAGATGAACATAAATAATACCTAGGAATTTTTCATTAAAGACGATTAAAATGTAATATACCCGTGATACCTACCCTAATCACGTTGTTTCCGACTAGCTAGCCCGGTTGACACCGTGGCCCGTGACGTCGAACCAATAGAAGGACGTTCAAGAGCCTCCTAAGATATTTGAATTTTATAGCATTTTCAAAGCGTCGTAATTAGCGTACGGGTTAAAAATATTTGTTTTTTGGCATGCAAGCGTTTTAAGATCATGTTACCTTATGTTTTTTAATATCATTTTAATATTTAAAAATTTATGCAAGTTCCCTATTCTACATACCCTCCATTTTAAAAAATGAAGGGGAATGCCCCTCTGGGGGGTGAAAAATATACTAATTCTAAGAAACTTTTGTTCTATTTTGTTCAATACTTTTCACTGTTCGAGTTTTTTCACAAAGTCAATACTTTTCGAGTTATTTCGAGTAAATAAATATGTTCATTTTTATCAAAAAAAAAACATTTTTTTGGACGGTTTTCCGAAAATAACTCAAAAAGTAAGTATTTTATCGAAAAAATATTCTCAGCAAAAATATAGCTTATAAAAAAGTGAAAGAAATGGTGCAGGTATGCTCGAAGTCTGTGGACCCAGTAGAAGCAGAGTTGTTGCTAATTAAAAGTAGGTTCTTCTTCGTCAAATTCCAAATCGAATATTTCAACGTGAAATAACCAAAAACGGAGCACAACATTAAAAGTGAGTGATTTACGCTCAAAATATTGTTGACCCCTTTTATTTTTTGGTAAAAAGAATCGCGAAATCACCCCCTAATTAGCATCCCAAATAAAATTAATCGTTACCGCTTCACAAGTTACTTTGCTTATGTATTTTTTATAATATGATCTGTAAGTTTTATCGGTTCAAGTGCTTATTTTTGAAACGGATGTAGTTAAAATGGCTTCAACGAGTCACTAATCACGAGTGTACGCAAATTTTGAACAGCCATAGCATAATAAATTTTTGTATAATGCCGCGTCCTGACTGGTAAACATTTTCGTCGAACCAGCTGTTCGTCGCAAATATTTGCGTGCTGGAGGTACATTGTGCTAATGTGGACGTGTTCGTCGCATAAATTGGACGCAAGAATTCGGACGCTCCATCGGTTGTTAGTTTTTAGCCGCGTCTTCACTGGTAAAAATTTTCTATGCAAATTATTGCAACGAACCATTAGTTCAATGCGCATGAAAAATTTACCAGTGAGAACGCGTCTTAACAGGAAAACAAAAAAATCCAAAATATTGAGAAAAGCAAAACGTATATTTTATTACTCTTTGAGATTTTTGGTATTACTAATAATCTTTAAGTTATTTTGAAAAAAAAAATGGAATTTTTTTCAAAATTGAAAAAAAATTTAAAAATGAAATTTAAAAAAAAGGAGCCCTTTGAGCCAATGAAACTTATAGCTCATATAAACAATATATAAGTAAAATAACTTGTGAAGCGGTAACGATTAATTTTATTTGGGATGCTAATTAGGGGGTGATTTTCGCGATTCTTTTTACCAAAAAATAAAAGGAACCAACAATATTTTGAGCGTAACTCACTTGCTTTTAATGTTAGAAGTATTTTTAAAAAACAAAAACAAATATTTTTTGAGACACTTTAAAAAAGTTGTATTGATTTTTCCCGAAAAGTGCTTCGTTTTTTGTTATTTCACATTGAAATATTCAATTTGGAATTTGACGAAGAAGAACCTACTTTTACAACTTTGCTACAACTCTGCTTCTACTGGGTCTACAGACTTCATACGTACACCATTTTTTCACTTTTTTATGAGCGGTATTTTTGCCAAGAATGTATTTTTCGATAAAATACTTACTTTTTGAGTTATTTTCGAAAAACCGTCCAAAAACATGTTTTTTTTTTATTAAAAATGAACATATTCACACGCAAATAACTCGAGAAGTATTGACTTTGTGAAAAAACTCTATAGGACAAAAGTTTCTTAGAATTACTCATTTTATCCAATTCCGGACTTATTTTGAATGTATATTTTTTCACCCCCGAGAAGGGGTATTCCCCCCATTTTTGTAATATTCAGGGGATGTGGAATTGAAAACCTTTTCTTATATATTAATAGACAATTTCAACTACCTATTCCCAACTTTTCATCCTTCCTTTATTTATTTGGGTCAGATTGTTCTTTGATCTCATACCAGAGTTTGCTTGATTGTGCTAGGACAACTATTTTTTATTATTTTCTATCATCATTAGCCGTTTTGAGTCCACTGCTGAACATAGGCCTCCCGTAAATAATTCCATTGTATCCGATCTTGAGGACCCTGAATCCAGATGTGCTGGATGTGCTTGATGTCGTCCGACCACCTTGTTAGAGGACATCTTTGATTACGATAAGCATCGTGTCCAGGTCTTCATTCTAAAATTTTATTGATCCATCTTACATCCCGGATTTTGGCAACATGTCCCGCGAAGTTCCATTTCAGCGTTGTAATTTTTTTAAATACGTCCCTAACACCAGTTTTTTTTTTCATAAATCCGGGTCCACATTATGTAACAAAACATGTTAACAACGAAGTTGCACAACAAATTTGTTGTACAACTTAATTCTGTAACTTGTTATAATATAGTATAAATATTCCGACTATATAACAAAAAACAAAACAACAGAATGCGCATAACTTTTGCAGCATTCAACTGGATAACTGGTAGGTTAGGCAATATACATAATGGCGTCAGACGTAGATGATGCCGTAATAGCAGCAACAGCTTGTAAAATTTTGTGCAGACGATACCGGTGTGTTAAACGAAGATTTTGAGTGCGGCATTCATTAGCAGCTCGAGCAAAATATAGTGGTACAGCTCTTTTAGCTGATCTGGAAAGAGATGAAATAGACATCACTCAAGAACGAACAAGGCGATATGACTCCGACGCGACGGTTGCTGCTCGCGTACTATGCCAGAGAAATGTTTCAGTAAAATGTCTGTTTTAAGTGTAGATCAGTCGCGATGCGGGTTTTATAACTTTCTTTGATGTTTATCGACATCTTTTGGATAACATAAACCATGCAATATAACCAGCAAAATGTTATACAACACTGTGTTTTAAAACTTTTTTATTTAAAATTATGTAGTTATGTGTAACTACTTATGAAACTTTGTTATTTAACATGTTTTGTTACATGGTCTGAACCCGTCTTTACAATTTGATTTGAAACTCTGTATCCGAGGGATACACTCATCGGCCCAAAATTCCGCCACTAAAATTTTTTTATTCAGTTTAACAATTTATAACTTTATTATTTGTACTCCGATTTTCAAGATTCATGCATCAGTTTGTAGATACATGTATTTATATCGTGTGTTATTATTCTGGCAACAAAACTTTTTTGCTTAGGTGGCATTATACGGGGGCGAATGGAGTTTTGTTATTTTCTCCTAACTTTAAAAAATTCTGTGGAAAAATTGAAGGGCTAATTTTGTTTCATGTTCCTTTTTGTATTATCTCGGAGGCATCCGTAAGATTTTGTTTTTTGAATTATCCGAATATATCTTTTCTTGTAAAAGCTATAAATAAAAACACTGCTTTAAAGGTTTATTTAATTAAAAATATCAAACGCACTAAAATTAACAACAAAGAACACAACTAACAACAAAACAAAACCATTCAATAGCGGGTTTGTCCACCTCTCACAGCAACGACTGCTCGCAATCTGTTTCGAATAAATAAGATGTGTTATTTTTGCCTGAAGAAGAGCCCAATGTTCCTCTACCAGAGCCATAACTGTACCAAATGTTCTGGAGGCCTAGGATGATGGCGAATAGCTATTTTCAATTCATCCATAAATGCTCGATAGGCTTGAGATCTGGGCTGCATGCTGGCCATTGTAATATTATCAATCAAACCTCTATTTAAGATATTCTCAGTGTTTTTATTTACAAAAAATTGCGCAGCTCTTACAAGAAAATAGATATTCGAATAATTCCAGGAACATGTTTTTACTGATGCCTCCGGGACAATACGAAAGGAGTATAAAACAAAATTAGCTCTTCAATTTTTCAACAGAATTTTTTAAATTTGGGAAAAAATACAACGTTTCCATTCAGCCCCATATAATGCCATCTAAGCAATAGCTTTTTGTATAACAAGGGAGGAAAGTGCTACTTTTCTTCCCGAGAATGAAATTTACTGCCCGACGCGTAGCGGAGTAATCATTCGAGGGAGGAAAATGCACTTTACTCCCATGTTATACATATGATTTTTCCACCTTCCTCAAATATCAAGGAATTTTTTCATTTATAATTTGTTTATGTAACTAACTGACAAAATTTATTAGAGCACTAAAACTAACAAGCAGGTACAGTGTAACTGTCAACTGTCAAATATTAGTCAAATTATGAATGTAAACATTGTTAAATCAAAATAACAATTTACTGTTTTTACCATTCTGTAAAATACAGGGTGCTTTATAAATAAAGGTTAAAATGTATAGATACTTACGTAATAGATAACAGAATATTGTATAGGGCGTCAATAAGTTATTTCATCAATGACATACCATGACGTCACTTTTACATTTCCTTCCTAGGGAGGAAAAGTACGACTTTGCTCCCTACAATCAGGTGAGGAAAAATATACTTTCGGTAGAGGTAGGTGGAAAAAGTTTTTTTGTTATCGGAATAATAAAAAACGATATCAATACATGTACCTACAAACTGGTGCAAGAATCTTGAAAATCTGAGTACAACTAATAAAGTTATAAGTTGTCAAACTTAATCAAACATTTTAGTGGCGGAATTTTGTGCCGGTGTATCTTATTGATTATTCTTCTTGTAAAGGTCGATTTTACGGGAAGTAGACATTAATCAAAGACCTTCCTTTTCAAGCACATGGAAGTTACTGATCTAAAGACTTCCCTCATTTTGATTCTCTAATAGGTGTCCAAAGTATGCTGTTTTGCAGACTTTGAAGGTATGGAGTATCTCTCTTTCTCTATGTAAATGATCGACAAAATGTCTGTTTATTATATGGTCAGTCCAGGGAATTTTCAATATTCTCCTGTAAGTCCACATCTCATATGCCTCTATCTAATAGTTGGAGTTGTGAGCGTCCACGATTGTGCTCTGTGTAGTGTAGTTCCCTAAACATAACATTTAAACTAGTCATATCCACTGCGTATATGCATAATGTCCTATCTGACATTTTTCGTTTTTTGCGGCATTGAAATCTAACCACTAAAATACATTATTGCAATATAGTAACAAATAACCAACCATTTAATTCGACGCTAATTTTAACTTTTTCATTAGGTCCCAACTGTCGAGCAACTAGCATTCGGTCCTAACTCTCATGAAGAAGAGACTATGTCATAGAGTAAATTGCAAAGCCAGGTAAAATAAAATAGTTTTTACTCTCCCCTTACAAGTTGTCCAAAATCATATAAGACATTATGTAGGTACACAGTCGATATACTACGACGTAAGTTGATGTGTGGATGGCATAGTAGGTCTATACACGTATATCTATAGGTACAATTGAACAGATTCACCAAAACAGATTGGTATAGACTTGTCCTAGTATTCTTAAGAGGTCACAAAAGTTTCGTCTGGTCAGCCTGCGTTGTCGCTTCAGTAATTCACAAGTTAGATTTCTCCCAAACTTGAGTCTAATATAACTATAGGAAATATTAGTAACACTATAACTAGAGGACGCATTTTAAAAACTTAATATAAATTATACGGTAACAGAAGGCTAATATCATCTATCCTCTGTAACCTTGCATAAATAAAAACAATAAAAAAAGCAAAACAAAATTAAACAAACTTAAAAAGTGAAACTACTATACTGGAAGAAATATCCAAAACTATAACTATACGGGAAGAACAACAAGGTTTCCGGAAAAATAGATCTACCATTGATGCAATATTTTTTATCGGACAGATAGCGGAAAAATCCATAGAATTTAGTAAACCTGCATATACAGTGCGTCCATAAAGTAACGCATAAATTCGTTATTTCGTAAACCGGCAACTTTAAGGAAAAATCCCGAAACAGGTCGATTTTTATTTTTAAATTTTAAATTTTTAAATTTTTAGATTTTTTGGAATATATACTAGTGACGTCATCCGTCTTGGCGTGATGACGTAATCGATGATTTTTTTAAATGAGAATAGGGGTCATCTGATAGCTCATTTGAAAGGGTATTTAATTCTCTATTCACTAATATAAACATTAATATAATTATTTATACAGAGTGTTCAAAACACATCTTTTAAATTCAAATAATTGAGACAAAAAGAAGAATATATGCAATTTATTTAATTCAAAATGCATTTTACTACTGTCAGAAAACAGAAAAACATTTTATTTGACAAATAAACGTTGATTTTCGCTTAAACGAAATGTTTAAACTACCAAGAGACAGATGGGTGGCAGCTTTAACATTGAATTTAAGCGAAAAGCAATATTTATTTGAAAGATGAAAAAGGGGTTCGAGGCAGGTTTTGTTTATATTTGATTCAGAGTTGGACCACCATCTCCATATAGCTATTTCAGCATCCTTATGCGTCTTCAGTGAAGCTCAGAAGTCACAACTCTGAATTTGTCAAATAAACATTTTTTCCTGTTTTCTAACAACATAAAAAGTATTTTAAATTAAATAAATTAACTACATTCTTCTTTCTGTCTTAATTATTTGAATTAAAAATTTTTTTTGAACACCTTGTATAAATAATTATGTTAATGTTTACATTACTAAATAGAGAATTGAATAACCTTTTAAATGAGCCCCTGGAATCACATGACCCCTATTCTTATTTAAAAAATCATCGATTACGTCATCACGTTCAGATGGATGACGTCACTAGTATGATATATATGCCAAAAAATCAGAATTTAAAAATAAAAATCGACGTATTTCGGGATTTTTCCTTAAAGTCGCCGGTTTACGAAATAATGAATTTATGCGTTACTTTATAGACGCACTGTAGGTATGTGTTTCGTCGGGGTCTACCCCAAAATCCCGACAGCCAAAATCCCGACAGCCACAATCTCGACGGCCAAAACCCGACACGCCAGAATCCCGACAGGCCAGAATCCCGACAGGTTTGATAAGTTTCGTTTTAACATAATTACATTTATTTCTTGTTTTTTGTTTATGGCCATCTGTTTTTATTTTTTGTTACTAAACAAAAGTATTTTGTATTAAAAGTATTATACAAAAGTCGGAATTTTTACTTATGCGAGGATTGTTGCATGTCGGGATTTTGGCCTGTCTTGATTCTGGCGTGTCAGGATTCTGGCGTGTCGGGATTCTGGCGTGTCGGTGTTTTGGCCGTCGGGATTTTGGCTGTCGGGATTTTGGGCGGCACCGGTTTCGTCGATATGGCCAAGGATTTTGAAAGAGTGCGATTAAAGAATATGTTAAAAATAATGTGAGAAAAAGGGCTAAACCACAGACTAGTACACGATATTAACAAACAATGTAAAACAAAGATAAGATTTGACATCAGAAGACTTCAAAAACATTTGACAACAGAAGACATAGTTATAAACACAGGAATCCGTCAATCAATGAGCCCTTTCATATTTAATTTAATAATGGACAAAATAACAGAAAACCTTCCCAGAACATCTGTTTAAGATGGGCAATACATTCTTTAGAGTCATTTGCTACGCTGACGATGCTGTCCTTATCGCCGATTCTGAAGACAATCTCCAAAGGCTACTCCATGCATTTAATACTAAAGCTAACGAACTCAATATGCTCATCAACACCGAAAGTGCCTAGTAATTTCCAAAGAACCTATAAGATACAAATTAGAAATTGACTCCAAAACTGTGGAACAGGTGAATCACTTCAAATATCTTGGAGCGGAAATAACAATCTATGAAAATCTCTCAAAGAGGTTAGAGAACAAACAATAAAAGCAGCTAGAATCTCGAGATGCCTGAAAGAAATCGTATGGAAGAACAAATATCTAAATACTGAAAGAAAAGTTAAAATATATAAGACAACACTAAGACCTATTATAATATATGTGGTAGAAACAAGACCAGACACAAATAGAACGTTACAAATGATGACAACAGTTGAAATGAGAACACTAAGAAGTATACAAGGCAAAACTCTACGTGGCAAAATAAGAAGTGAAGACATCAGACAAAAGTGTGGAATACAGGACATAGAAAGGTGGGTAAGACAGAGAGGGATGTATGGAACAAACATATAAAAAGAATGAAGGACAGGAGACTCGTTAGAAGTGCAAAAATGAATAACCCGGTAGGTAAAAGACCACAGGGTAGACCACCAAAACGATGACGAGAATGCTGGACCTCATCGTTCGGGGAAGACTTGATGGCAATGAACAGGCAGTAGCCTACTAGCATGATCCATCACGCCAGAAAGAAGAAGAAGAAGAAGAAGAAGAAGAAGAAGAATAAGGAGAAGAAGAAGAATAAGAAGAAGAAGAAGAAGAAGAAGTGAAAAAGAATAATCCAACAATAAGATGACCTCGAAATTCTTGTAAATATAGAAGTTGACCTAATAAAAAATAGTAAGCTGTTCGATCTTAGACAAGAGATGGCGCTGCTACTAGCCTAATTTTTTTCTGTTATGTTAGTCAAATTCTGTTAATTTATTCTATGTTTACAAGCCATTTAGAATCGACGTGCCACAGTATTTTTTTGCAATGGAAAAAATCCAGAATCGTGCAGTGACGGAATTTATATTTTTAGAAGGTTTAAAAGCAAGGGAAATTTATACTTAGATCTACAGACCGAGCTGGTCTCGTAAATTCCACATTACACGGCTTCGCGCAATCGTACTTGAGACATTGTGTCAGGTGTTTGGGTTCTGTTTGAAAATTTGCGTATATTACTGATATCCTGTGTTGTGAATTTTTAAAACTTAAGTGTGGTTTTTGACCGTTGTGAGAAATTATTTATTTAGTTTTGTGTTTATATTTTAAATTCTTGTTTTATTTTCAAAGTGTTCTTTTTGTTGTAAGTAGAAAATTAATCGTTGTACTAAGTAGTGTAACATATATAAACTTTTCGAAATCTTCGAACTTGACGGCACATGTAAAAAAAACATCCAGGTAACTAATAGCATATTTTATACAGGGTGTTTGGTAAAGAATGGGCCATATAGCTTAACCGTAGATTTCTGAGCCTAACATAGGTCGATTTAAGCTAACTGACCTTAGTACAAAAGTTGATAATATCCGAAATGTTAAAATTAAACTTTTATTTTATTTATTCTTGAATATTTCCCGAAAGTCATGGGATAACAACTCGAAATTTGGTATAGCGACGGTTTTTTGGGAGGAGAAATCTAAATTCGCCACCAAAACAACTGATGTATTACTTAAAGTTTTATTTAACTGTAACAATTAATTGCATTGTTAAAGGTACCAACTTTAACTTTATTATGAATTCGAGCGTTAGTCAAAATTCTAAATGCTCAGTAACAACTTGTATTGAAAACAACATATTTTGTAATTTGCAAAAAAACATATTTGCAACATAGGTAACAAAACAACATGCTTTGTTACCTATTTTAAAAAACTCTCCATCATGCTCCATGAGAAAAGAAAATAAAACTAATTTAATCCTTTTCGTGTCTCAGATGGCGTAGCTACTTTTGCCATAACCATTCAACGCTTAGCTACTCTACCTACCTACATACAATTTGTATGATTTTATCAAAAAAACAAGCATTTACTCTGCAAATTGTATATTTTGCTTTGCATTTTCATATGATAAAAACCGCGGTATTTATCTTGTACTTTTTTTGAACTAGGTGCAATACTTAGGTAATATTATTATTAATAAAAAAAATTATATTAAAATACAATGTTAAAAACTAATAATATTAGCAATATTAAAAACTTTAATAATATTAGCAATAATAAAAACTTTAATATATTATATTTATTATGAATCAGTACAAACGACTATATTTAAATTTCGTAAATTATAACTCCACTCGACCACACAACTCGAAACACCAAGTACGCAAATACGATTGCGTGAAGCGTGGCTCGAAGCCGTGGAATTTACGAGACTAGCTCGGTCTGTAGATCCGTGTGAAGTTTATGAACGAATGTTGAAAGTGTATAAGGACTCATCCCTCATCGCCATCAATTAGTATAATAAAAAGATGATTGCTGAATTTAAACTTGGTAATACAAGTTGAAGTTGAAGACTATCCACGTAAAGGACATCCAAAAACAGTAACAATACCAGAAATCGTAAAAAATACAGAATATTGTAGGTATTGAAAAACCGTTAGGTGTTTGAAAGAGATTTAGTAGAAGCCCTAAGCATCTCATTGGGTAGTGTAAGCAATATTTTCACTGAAGTATTGGGTTTGAGAAAGCCATGTTCAAAATGAGTACTGCATTCACTAACAATGGAACAAAGAGAGATTTGAATGTCACTTCTTAGCAACATTTAGAGCGCCTTCTAAAGGACAAAGTGGATATTGTGCATTGATGCATCACTATGGATGGGACTTCGATCTATCACCATGATTGTGAAACAAAACAAGAGGCTAAAGACTGATGTAAATCTGGTTCCTTGACTCCAAAACCAGTTCGTGTCCCGAAATCAGCCACGAAGGAGTTAGCATCAGTTTCATCCACAATTTTTTTTGTGGATGACTTGTAAACTGGTAAATCAATAATACTCGGAATAATATTATAAGCTTTTAGACCATCCGAAAGAAAAAAATCGTGAAGTGAGATCTGGTTTGCAGAATTAAAAATCCTTTGTCATCAGGACAATCCACCGTGTCATATGAATATTTTGACAATGGCTAAAATCCATGAATTAAAGTCAAAATTGTTAAAGTATCTACTGTATTCACCAGATTTTGCCCCTAGCTTCATCTGTTTCAATACCTAAAAAAATTCATGCGTGGAAAGCGTTTTTCCTCAAATGATGTGGTCATCACTGCCGTAGAAGGGTATTTTGCACTCCTTCCAGATTCTCACTTCAGGGAAGAAATTCATAAATTGGTGTCTCGTGGGAACAATTGTGTGGATGTTTAGGAGACTATACTGAATAATAAAGTGTAACGAACCTATGTAAAGACAATGAAGAAAAATTAAAATAAGAAAATTATCAAATTTAAGAAGGTGGAACACTTTTGGTACCTTGGAACGCTAGTATGTAGAGACAAAAATGCAAATAGAAACAACGCAACTAACTAGAAATAGGCAGAACACACATAATTTTAAGAAGGTAAGGCTTATGAATATTAGGTAAATTATAAAAAATGTTTTACAACTTGTCAGAACTAACGTAAAATAATTAAACAAGTATGGCGATAGTGATAATAGTCTGTTTAATTTATTATTTGGATGAATTTTTCACTTTATACCAGCAGGGTTTCTTAAGCTTTTTGATAAATGTAACCCTTCAAGTAGTCACTTTTATTGTGGAACCCCTGATTTGTTTCCACAATATGCTGTGAATATAATATTTCGTAAATTTATTATATCCAACAAAAATGACAATAATTTCAAAAAATATTTATTTTCGTCAGGAAATAATTTAAAATTAACTTAAATTTACATTTACAGGACTTTTAAATTTTAATTTTAATGGGATGAGTGATATTGCTTTTCATTGTCACAAAAATATACTTAATATTGGGCTTAAATTGATGAATGTTGAATTTTCAGGTTCGGCATCAAGTCTGTTCCGGTATTTAGTTTTTGTCGATAAATAGGCTGAGAGCCATGTTTTGCACATATAGGTTGTTACACTATATTTTTGTTCCAACCCGTCACAAAAACCGTTCTTGAACGCTTACGAGTATGCGCAGTAACGAAAAATGTGTTACTGCGCATAATTATTCGCTATTGCGCATGCGTGTAACGATTCGAGAACGGTTTTGTATCGAGTTGGAACAAACCTTATATGTTTTCGCACATATAGGCAACCTATGTGGTTACAAATGGTAAAAGCACCAACACTGCCTTTTGCGACAATGGAGGATATTCATCCTTTATACTGCACTAAAATTCCGTTAATGGCATTAATTTAAATTTATTTTGCAATGATGAGATGTCGTTTCAATAAAAGTTTCGTATTTCACGGTTGACATGGTGGAAGGTCGTGCAATGAAAATAAATGGGTCTTGTTGGGAAATAATCGAATTCGTTGGAGAGCATACACATTGTACAAAATTCTAGTTTTTTCTTGAAAGCAAGATTTTTTCATGGGAAATAAATAAATTTACTTATCTTTCCTGGAAAGTTAAAGTAAGTAAGTTAATTTTGTAACAATGTCGCTTTAATAAGAATACCAATTATTATCAAATAATCGACTTTTCAATCCAAAATTGTGTTCTAAAAAAAAGCACGCACCTAGTCCCTAACTCAAGAAAACGTGTTAGTATCTTTCCTCGAGATAACCATGTGACTTCAGTATGTAAAAGAAGAGTACACTTCCAATCTTCTCACAGAGTATTTTGAATAAACGATTATTTAGCGGCCGAGATTATATGAAGTTAATGATTTTGATGACCTCATCCAGAGCATTCTTATAAATGGGGGATAATTTTTTATCAGCAAGTCCTTGCCTATGGATCATGCAGTGATTACTAAAACAGCTTTAGAACAGTTTTTAGCTATATTTTTAATAAGCTCTACAGCCCCATTAATTATACCACTCATGGTATTTGCTATAAATAACACTGGCGAACTTTTGCATGCCTCAAAAGACAGACATCTGACATTAAGATAATTCGCCAACGCACTATAGGTGCACCATAAGAAGAAAAGGGTCCTTCTTCCATCGGCATAGATATCAATACAGTTGTCCCATGGTATTTTATTCTCTTGAAGAAAATAATTTAGAAGACCAAATATTTCGACTCCAAAAGTACGTGTTGATAGAGATTTGCATCAAAGAAGACTTTACATATTTTTTTTGTTTTATTTTTGCGATAATATATTATTTCACTATTCGATAACAGTCAATAATTTTTTCACTTTAAAATAAATATACTTTTTTAATTGAACATTTGTGTTAAGTATCATTTAATTTGTCTGATTCTAGAAAGTCTGGTGTTGGTTTGTTTAATAAGTAAAAATTAATATTTTTCTCCACCCCACAAATCTTTCATTTCAAAATCATATATCTCTTGAAAATTTTATTTTCAACAAGCAATATTTAAATTAGATTGTTTGCTTAATCGCGAACACTTGCCCAGAGCATTGCTGCCTTTTATCTAATATTCATTAATTTCCTCTGGTTTGGTAGGAAACAAAAAGATTGCCTCGTTACTTCAGATATGGCTTAATTAAAAGGTCTATACCTCCCCGAATAAATAAGCAGATATCCATCAGTGTCCCTGCTCAAAAAATCCATCCCGACCTGTTAATCGTACATACAGGAAGCTTTAAAATTAATACGCGCCATTAAAATTTATTTATGGAGGTTCTTAGTCTTCTAAAATCGCGTTTAATTGAAAAAAGGGAATGCTTAATTTAGAGTAATGATATCTATCCTCGAAACGGTATAATGAGCTCGAATAACTAGCTACTTTTTATTTTTTACCAAAACATATATTGCAGGGACTCGTATAGCTTTTAAAAAAAGTTCAGTTACTTTTTATAACAAAAAATATTGGACAAAAAAGAGAGTAGGACATTGCAGAAAATAGATTCAGTCGTTTGTGTATATTATGTTACTATCTCAAAGTTGTAAGCCACCATGTTTTTTTACCATTGGACGCTTTCTGGCAAATATGTTTCCTTATCTTTTTCTTAATGTGTCTATCCGTGACAAATGTTGGCGATCATAATGGCAATCTTAATCTTATCTGCAGTAGCGCGAAAAAGCTGCACAGATGTTTTGTTGGACCAGGTTCTGAGGTTCTTCACAGGATGTTCTTATTCTTCCTGGACCTCGATTTCTAAATATTTTCCTTGCAGTATGGCTTATATGAGTTTCTTGTCTCACTAGATCTAACAACTTCTACTATTTCTATTACTTTTTCTGCTTCTCTAAAGCACATTTCGTCTGTAAACCTGTGCAGGTCTGAAGATATTGAACAACGTTATTTACTGCCTTAAAAGTATTAAGTAAATATGTTAGGCTGTGGTCTCCAATAAATGCCCTAATAGGCAATACAGAAAACATGGAAAGACTAATTATACAAGGAAAGGTGGAAGGGCGAAGATCACGAGCGAGATCCCCAACAAGGTGGATCGATCAAATTAGAGGAATATGCAAGAGACCAATGCACGAGTTACAAGTTATGACCAGTGACAGAGATCTTTGGGGACGGACAATACACGACATCACGTCGACCACTACACTCCCTCCGGGGGGTCCGGAAGAGAGAGGTAATAATAATAATATCGTATGGCATTTTTGCCGGGGAGATCCTTTCGGACAGATCCCGGCGCCACTTGCATCTTTAACCCTGTTTCAAGTAACTAGTGTCGATGTACACTAGCCCAGAGGGACCAACGACTTAACGTACTCTCCGAGGCACGGTGAACAGCTCGTATCATTTTTAGAAATGAAAAATGGATTGTCTGTGCCGGGGCTTGAACCCGGATGCTTTGGCTGATGAGACCAGTATCATGCCGCTGCGCTACGACGGCTGTTCACGCCCTTATAGCTTGCCTACAGAATCACGCCATAAGTCGCGTCTGTATGCTTAAGTCGATGATCTCCAATACACGCTGTACGAAGCCTACGGGGTCTACTGGATACCACCAGTTAAGTCGGTGGTCACTTCAATTCGGTTTACTGTAAAGAGACCGAAATAATTAGACCGAAAGCAGTAGACCGAACTAATTAGACCGAAAAGCACTTTACCGAAACCTCACTAGACCGAACAGCAGATGACCGAAAAGCAGTTCTTTTTACTTGTCACAGTAAAAGAGATAAGACTAATGTAATTACAACTAAATGTTATTTGGATGGTTATTATAAACAGTTAAAATGGCGTTAACGTCACTCTACCCTTAATTTATTTTTACCGTCACATTGGTTTAACGGATGAAAGTTATTACATATCAGACTGTACAGAGTAACAATTTACACAGTCTATATATAAAATAATACAAAAAAAAATACAATAAACAAAAAGACAGATATACAAAATCTTAGCATACTTTACTGCAAACTTTTTTTTATTTTCCATTTCGGTCTAATGCTGTTCGATCTAGTGAGGTTTCGGTAAAGTGCTTTTCGGTCTAATGAGTTCGGTCTACTGCTTTCGGTCTAATGATTTCGGTCTAATTGTCGTGTACCCTTCAATTTACCCCGTAATTTGAATTTGTGTTAGAATTAATCTTTTTTAACTATTTTCGGTTGTAAGATAGCATTTGTCATTTAAAGTTTATTAAAAGTAACGAAAATGAACAATTTTCCTACGGTGTGATGTTGTACGCAGCCTACAGCGTCTATTCGAAACCACCGGCTAATACAATAAATAATAGTTGCGGTCTGTTATCGTACTCCGAATGTAGGTAGCATCAAACCTCTGTATACGGCTTCACAGGCGGTAGTCACCAATAAACGCCGTACGCTGCCTACACTGTCACGCAGTAGGTTGCGTATCTATGCTTAATAAAATAAAAAATAATGTGTGTACTTTGTACGCACGTAAGAAGTTATACTTCTATTATATGATTTCCACGAAATCAATATTATTTTAAACAGTTTATTTATATTTAATTTAAATATTAAACTAATTTTAATACTTACTACTTTCCAAAAAATTTTATTAAAACTATACCAACAATTAAAAAAATAAAAGAATTAAACACACACAAACACATTGAAAAATACCACAAAGAAATGATTTCTGAACAATAATTGTTGCCAAAAATTTTAACTAAATACGTATTTTCTGAAAAAAATTATATAATAATATACTTACAATCATAAAATTTATAAAAAATAAATAAAAAAATAGTAACTTGCATTGTGATCGAACCCACTTCCCTTCGATCGAAAATCAAAGCGCTTTCCCACCGAGCCAAATTCGCGTATCTGTCATGTGGGAATATACACCAACTGAACGTTTACACCATAAACTTTTTGACAGTTGTTTTTTACTTATATGAATTTAATCAAATTAGTTTGAGTTTTGTGGAATTAAAGTAATATTTTGTGGGGTAACAATATATTAGGTGAATATTGGTAGAAATTTTGATGGTAATCAAAGTATGTAAAATCAAAGCATTACATATACATACTATTTTGGTAGGTTCATTTTAAATTTTCCAAATAGGTAGGTGCCCATGTAAATTTTTATTAGGATACTGAAACATTTACAATAATTATTACATACCTGTCGCTTTTAAAAAGTATTTAAAAAGTCACTACAATTATAAACTTGCTTTTTTCTCTGCCATCACAACAATAAAAACTAATATACACAACATTATTTTTATCTATAATCTATATATTGAACAATTATTGACATATGATTTTAACACCCAATCAGATCCCGTATAACGTTTGAGCGACTAATGTCGGTGTGCGCATGCGCCAGGGAATGTAAAAATTTACCCTCGTGCCTAAAGAAGTATAACTTCAATAATGGATACGGTCTCTATTGGATGTCGAACGCAGTGTCTATCTGCTATGAGCGACTTCAAATGTTGGAAGCAGCGTCTTTACTTATTTTCGAGCATTACAACGTACGGCTGGTGCAGATTTTAACATAGCGAATGAATAAAACAAATATTAAAAAATAACAAGACGAGTTTCTTATCAACAAGTTGAAATATCGCACTTGACTTATAACGAAAACGATCGGAATGTTGTTGCCGGCGATCGACAAACGCTTTACCCAACCTACGGCATTTATTGGTGACCACAGCTGACTCTAGACGCGACTTCCGGTGTTTAATGATAATAATGGCCTATGTTTTGTATTGACTACTTGAAGTTGCCGGTGACTGACAAAGGCTGTATGCAACATCTGTCTTGACGCTGTACGTAACCTACGGCATTTATTGGAGACCACAGCCTTAATAAGACTGAGATTGAAAAGAGTTATAAGGACAAATAAGCAAACAGTTATTATTGATACAAAAAATATGTCTATACAATTATATTATTAAACAAAAAATAACCAAAATCCACAAGAAAAAGGAAGAATTTTCCTCTATCTGGCTGTATATCATCAATCACAAAAATCTTTAATGAAAAATCATTTGTAAAACGCATAAAAAAATTTATTAAAATCCCTTTAAGGCTACATCACAGAACGTTTTCGATTTTCAACAAAATCATCATCAGTGTTAAGAACCTAACAGTAAGTATAACCGTGTTAATGAATGCAAAGTTAATATTTAAAACTTTGACCAAGGTTAAAGCAACTTGGTTACATTTACAAGTTAATTGCAAGCTGACCACCAAAGAAATACCAGGTTGAAATTCCTTTAAGTTGTAATTTTAGTTACAAAAAAACACTGTAGAGATGTTAATTGGGATAAAAAATATTTTGTCATTAAATTGGACATTTATTGATAGTCAATCTATTTGATTTTGCAGAACATTAGTTTATGGGTTCTTCTTCTTGATGTGCCTATCTGTGACGAATGTTGGCAATCATCATGGCAATCTTTATTTTATCTGCAGCAACGCGGAAAAGCTGCACATATGTTTTGTTGAACCAGGTTCTGTGGTTCTTTAACCAGGATGTTCTTCTTCTTCCTGGACCTCGCTTTCCAAATATTTTCCTTGTAGGATGGCCTGTAGGAGAGCATATCTGGATTAATTTCAGATAATGTATCCAAATTATTTCACTCTTTCGAGATTTGATGGTGGTTAGTACCTCTGGGTTCTTCCTCATTTTTCTCCCCATCTTTATGGGTATAATTTCTATATGAACAATGGGTATTTTAGTTTAGATTTATTTACTGTCTTGGAGATATTTATCGTCATCACAAGAAATATGAACCATTCTATGTACTTGACAAAGATGGACTCCTCAATTGATACTCCTCAATTCAGGTGTTGCTCAGTTTCTATCATGTAGAGTTAAATGTTGGTATTGAGACACAAAAATCGTTTACCTAAACTCCGTTATACTATGTAAGTACAGCAGCACAAAGAAATTCTAAATGTGATTATACTTTATATTCTTTAGTTGTTAATTAATACAAAGCGTTGATGGATGGTTACATGTCCAGAACATAAAATAACATTTCAAAACACACATCTTCCAATGATAATCCTATTTACTAAAAATGCCCCGTCTACAGAAACAATGCTCCATCTCTGTATATAAATCACAATCACCTTATCTGATACAAAGTGTTCTGCAGTAAAGTATCGTCATTTTTCAAACGGCCACAATGGCGTTTCAAGTTGATTATCGCCTTTTTCTACGTTTGCCGACTCTTTCAAACGTCAAATAAAGTAGATGACCTATTTGAGTGGCCAACTAAGCTCTTATTTACAATTTCAAATCGGTGGCGAAAGGCGAAATCGAAATAAACCCTGCCGACTCGTGTCACCGGTCAACAATAGGGAAGAGGGAAGAGAACCCCTTTCCGATGTTTCCGATTGATCTCTAACTTATATTATATATATTCCATTCACTTTGGCTCTAAACTGAAAGCTGTCGAAAGATATTGCTATTAATTTGTTTAGTCATTTTTTTGTACCTTATAATTATAATACATGGGTAAAATTTTAATTTTCAGTCAATATATTTTGGTAAATTAACGACAAATGCTAAATATTCATATACTACCTTTCTTTCTTAATAATATAGTACTTATATATAATTTCTTTCTAAATACCTTTCTTTCTTCTCTTCGTTTTACCCTATCAGGGTGTCGGATTTGGGCTAGCTATGTTAATTTCCATTCACCTATCTCTTCAACTCTTTTCTATTTCCAGCCATTATTTTCAATTACTCGAAGGATTTTTGTTTAACTTTTCCCGTCTCTACTACTTGCTGTATCCGTATTTTTTCTTCGTTTGTCCCTTTTTCGATGTTTTTTACTTCGTGGAGTTTTCTTGTAATTCTGTTGGGTTGCATCCTCATCAAATGCCCATACTAGTTCATTTATCTCTTTTATTCATGATTGGTTCTTGGTTGGCTATTCTGCTAACGATCTCGTTGCTTAATTTTTCCCATTGTGTCTTTCCAACTATCCTTCTTAGATGTCTCATCTCCATTGCATTTATCTTGCTCTTATGTTTTTCCAGAATTGTCCAGTTTTCTGGAGAATTCTCATTAAGTATTATAATACCGGGTGTCCCCTTTTAACCTATTAACCTTAATATTTTCCCCCATTTTAACTGCCTATAACTTCTAAACGGCTCAAGATAGAAACATGCAGTTTTCGCTGAAATGTTTTGTTTTAGTAAAAGTTGTGTCTGATTGGATTGAATTTTTTATATCGCTTTCAAATACGAAAAAAAAAATGGCGGATTTTTGAAAGAAACGTTGTTGACTTTTTTTTAATGGAATACCCAGTATATTTTTTTGTAAATTGAAAGAAAGATCATTCACCTATCCAGCGATATAAAGTGTTTTAAAATCGGTTGTCAAATCACTGAGTAATTAATTTTTAAAATGAGGGGTGCAACGTGGATATCACATACCTAAATAACATAACTGAGCAAAATGATATTATGTTATGTGATTTCCACATTGCATCTTTCATTTTAAAAATTAATTGCTCAGTCATTTGGCAACCGATTTTAAAAATTTTTATATTGCTGGATAAGTAAGTGACCGTTTTTTCAAGACCGTATTTCAAAATATACTGGGTGTTTTAATAAAAAAAAAATCAACAACGTTTTTTTTCAAAATTCCGCCATTTTTATTTAAAAACGATATAAAAAATGGTCACTTACCTAAAAACTTGAAAAAACGGTCATTTATCTATCCAGCGATATACAATTTTTTAAAATCGGTTGTCAAATGACAGCAATTAATTTTTAAAATGAGAGATGCAATGTGGAAATCACATAACTTGGTTAGTTGGTATGTGACGATATTCACGTTGCACCTCTCATTTTAAATATTAATTACTCAGTGATTTGACAACCCATTTTGAAAAACTTTATATCGCTAGATAGGTGCATGACCTTTCTTTCAATTTACAAAAGAATATACTGGGTGTTCCATTAAAAAAAAGTCAACAACGTTTTTTTCCAAAATCCGCCATATTTTATTTCGTATTTGAAAGCGATATAAAAAATTCAATCCATTCAGACAAAACTTTTACTAAAATAAAACATTTCAGTGAAAACCGCATATTTTTATCTTGAGCCGTTTAGAAGTTATAGGCAATTAAAATGGGGGAACATATAAGTGGACACCCAGTATATAAACATATATCTCACTCATCAATATATCTCAGTCAAACAAAACACATCAGCATCATCACATAAACGCTACAACCCTGGGTGGGTCTTAGCTGACTGTATAACTTTTTTCCAATTTGTTCGGTGTTCCATCAACCTAGGCTCAAATGAAATGTTCATATTCCGGAGATCTGCTTTGATGTTATCTCTCGCATTCTGGGACGTCCGAGTGGTCTTTTGCCTGTAGGAATCTCCTCTCATTATGAAGTATGTGCACGTGGCCTGCCCACCTTAGTCGCTGTGATTTAATTTCTTCGACAATATCGACGTTATTGTAGAGTGCTTTTAATTCGATATTAGTTCTGATCTTATACTGGTTTGTGGTGATGTCGTGGTGAGGTCCGAAATTTTTTCCGAAAGGTCCGAAAGTATTTTTAGTCCAAAACGTCTCAGCTTTTCTTCGTTTGCTTTCCAGGTTTCGCATCCATATGTTAAAACAGGTCAGACGATGGATTTATAGATTTTGATCTTTGAACTTCTTGTAAGATTTCTTGATTTGATAAGCTTATCCAATGCGAATAGACAGCTGTGATCAATGTGTAACATCGTTGTCAGCTGTGATTACGGCCTCCAAATACTTAACACGTTGTACTCTTTCGAAATTGAAGGTGTTGACGGTCACATTTTGTCCTGTATCTTCATGTTCTATATATAGACATATGATTACACTATTAAAAGAAGCTAGTTATGGAAACTGCAACTTTACTTCGGAAACAAAACACATGACCTTGATAAAACATAAATACAACCTAAAAAGAATGCAACAACTCATTCATCATAATCATGCCTATTAAAACCTTTTTATATACTTGGCTTGGTTGGTGTCACGGACTCCGCAAATTTTGTAATCCATTTTAAAAATAGTTCTAGGCTACCTAGACACCTGAAATTTTCAGGATAGCTTAGAACTAGCTAGCAATGCAATATTTAACTGCTATTATACAGGGTGATTAATTATATAGTGGGGTGAAGCTGCGTAGATCCGTTATAGCAATGTATAACGATAATACTTAATAACAAAAATTGTAGCGAACTTTGAGCTTCATATTATGAAATTAGTTAGAATGTTACAGGGTGTTCGATAACATAGTGGCAGACCAAACTTATGTTTTTTTAAATAGAATACCCTGTATTTTATTTTATATTCGAAATCTTCGTAACTTTTCGATTACAAAAATATAAAAGTTTGGTATGTTACACGGGGTATTTACAAAGTTATAACCAATTTTATATGAAAATCGTAACAAGTTTAACGACCTGTATAAATAAAAGAAAGCACAAGGTCAATGGTTTGTTGACGACATATTTTTGTATTTATTGTCAAAATTTTCGTAAATGTTTGCTTTGCTAATTTTCTTTATATTGAATACACGGTGAGTCAAAACGCAAGTACATTATTTTCTCAGTAATTTTAAACAGAACACCCTGTATTTTATATCATTATCGAAAAGTACCATTACCATACTATAATTTTTGTATAACATTCCCTATGTGTAAATTTATTAGTTTTCGAGATATTTTCATTTTTCAGGGCAAAATTATTAATAAATACGGGTCTAAATCTTTCCAAATTTTAAGTAAGCCATGGCTGAATAATTGTCTAAAACTTACAATTTACGATTACTGATTATCAATCTGTAATCAAAGTTGGCTACAATTTTTGTTATTAACTTTTATTACTATCTATTACATACTTATAACGGATCTACAAAGCTTTACCCTACTGACCAATTACACTCTATGGATAAATCGATTTTTTTTTAATTTCAAAATATTTTAAAAATGTGACTAATGCAATGATATTTTAAAGTACGTTAATAAATCGATATCTACAAATTGATGGTGCCTCAGTGGCATTAGACTGCAGATCGAGAGGTCCCCAGTTAGAATCCGGCTGTTGCGTATCTTTTTTTAATTGTTTTAATAAATAATTAAAAGTTTATATACTTAAAATTATATACCATCTTAAACAACCGTGGTATTGTAAAAAATACTATTTTATACTAGTGTAATTTTTGGAATCATAATTATAAATAACAGTTAATACACCTACTAAAAATTCATATTTATAAGTTGTGTCCTACATATGTACATGTACAATAACAAAACCGTGATATTATAAAAAGTACTTTATCTACTCTGTCATATTATGTATAAGTTTTAGTTTGTGAAAACTGTCATTATAGATAGCAGTGCGTGAAGAGTTTAAAGTGTGCGTGAAGTAACAATGTATTTTAAATGGGATTTACTTTTTCGCACACTTTCAATGGGTTTTTTGGCACACTTTCATATAATCAAATATCCTTAACTTTCACGTTGTCATGGTGATGACAATATGAGCAATGACTTACAACAAAATTTTTGACAGTCTTGTGGTTTGAAAGTATGATAGTTAGGATTTTTAAATGTCAAAGTTCTAAAAATTGTAGAATAGAAATGAATTCCAGTGACGAAGAGTTACAGTTTTTTTATTTGTTTATCGTAGATAAAATATTGTATGAAACTCTGCGTGAAGTACTTTTTGCGAACTTACGCGATTTATAGCACTCGCTCCGTTGTCGCTCGTGCTCTAAAAATCGCGTGCGTTCGCAAAAAGCATACTTCACGAACTGTTTCATAAATAACTCTGTGGCTTGGTTCTAAAAGGGTCAATGTCAAATTTTTGTTTTTTTTGTACAGCTTTCTTTTGAATTTAATATTGACCAAATAAAATGCAAAACATTGACACAGGCCCTTTTAGCATTAAGCCACATATGTTGTGTTAAAATGGCCAATTTCAATTTTTTGCATTTTGTTTGGTCAATATTAAATTCAAAAGAAAGCTGTACAAAAAAAAACAAAAATTTGACATTGGCCCTTTTAGAACCAAGCCACAGAACTATTTTTATTAGAGTGTAATTTTTGGAATTTTAAGCATTTTATCGTTAAATCGTTTATCGGTTAATTATTTTATATTCTTTCCTATAAATAATAAAAAGGTTTTATTATAAAAAAGTTCTTTTTTATAAAAGTGTAATTATTTTAAACATTTAATGTCCTTCCAATCCGAAAAAGACGAAGAAAAGAAAATTATTTTTAATACCCCTTGTCAGTTGTTTACTACATTTTTTTGCTCTTTAAACACATTAAATCAATATTCTCCCTTAAGATTTCTCCTTTTGGTCTTAATTTTTTAAATTTTTTTAGGGCCGATTAGCATCCAGCTAACTTAGTTTATTATTCACATCCTGCTATTTTACGTGGGTGTAAGTTAGGCTGATATGGGATAACCACAGAGTTTTTATTCTGTCTGTGATGTTTTTTAAATGTTTTCGTAGACGTCCTTCGTCGCTAAAAAAATTCAAGGGAATCCTCCACCTAGTAGTGCTTTAAGTTGACGTAATGTCAATATTAAGAGATACGTAAATATCAAATTCTCTCTACTGTTATTTTTTAGTTAAGAATTACTTCAGTTATTATTTTGCTGAACGCAAGCAAAATAAGTGGATGGTGATCGAATAAATAGCTCGATGCTAAAGCTAGATGACAAAACCCTGGAAAAGGTGGAACACTTAAGATATGTGTGAAGTTGGATTCACTGCAAGATTGAGAGCGGCGAGGAAATTTCTACCAAAATAGAACTAGCATGTAAAAGCTTCATTAGATGACGTTCTGTATTATGCAATAGAAGTATCTGGTTGAACATAAGTTTAAGAGTGCACACACTGAAGCATGTGGGTTCCTAATTAGGGGATATCAACTTGATCAGAAACTACCCTTTTTATAAAAAAAAAATATTTTGTAATGCACTAAATTTGACTGTGGGAGAACTTGCAAAAAATCCATCTTGACTTTGACTTGTGAAAGAAATTCCATATCAAAAAGCACTAACCATATAATAAAATTTTTTTAGGAATAAAAAAGAAATCCCTCTAGTTGGCTCTATACCATAGTTAAAATACTGAAGAAGTAAAAATACTTCTGTTGTAAATGGTATATGAACTATATTAAAAAATTGCTTTAAAAGTTATCTAAATTGGATTAGTGGATACATCACAGAACGAACGTTTTCAGTGGTATCAGACCATCATCAGGTTACACTTAGAAATGAGTAAACCACTGTAAATTAAAGCAACGGCGTGAAATTTTGACTGTTGAAAAAATTAGAACATGTGGTTACTTACTATAAGTCATCGTAGTTGAAACTAGCAACAGAAATTGGTCAAATGCCCCTTAAATTGCATAGTTAAATCATATAAATTTAATAAAAATGTGACAATAAGTTGATGCTATTGGAATACAATTAACAAGGGAATGACTCCACCCTTGTTCAAACTGCACGTGCTGCTATAGGAAAAAGCCAAAACCAACTGAATAAAATTTACAGTGGACATACTAAATGACAGGATCTTCAAGATAGGTGGTTTTATGTAAGTTATAAATTATCTGCACCGAATGCACCGAATGCATTTACCAAGGCAAAACGCCTTCTCAATGGAACAATGCAGTCATTGTTTTATTGCACAAGAAAGGTGACATAACAGATCTAAAAAAACTACCGTCCTATCAGTCTGCTATCACACATATATAAACCTTTCACAAAAATGATCAAAAAAAGACTGGAGGCTAAGTTAGACGTCTATCAGCCTAGAGAACAAGCTGGCTTCAGATCCGGATATAGCACTCACGACCACTTACTGGTAATAAAAAACTTGATCAAGAAGTCTGCGGAATACAACAAACCATTGGCACTGATATTCGTTGACTACGAGAAAGCGTTCGATACCATAAATCAGCAGAAAATGTTAAAAGCATTGACAGAATGCCGAATAGACCGTCGCTACACTAACATGATAAAATATATCTACCACAACGCAACGACTAGCGTAAGACTATCTGATCAACAAACAAATAAATTCTGTATACAGCGAGGAGTACGGCAAGGAGACACCATCTCACCAAAGCTGTTCACAACCCTTTTAGAACACAGTTTTAAGACGGCAGATCTGAACGAATATGGTATCAACATAAATGGAGAGAAGCTCAGTCATTTGAGTTTCGCAGATGACATCGTCCTTATAGCCGATCGCATGGATGATGCAATAATAATAATGAACAAGTTATATCACGCTTCCTTAGAGGTCGGACTAAAGATTAACATAAACAAGACGCAAATAATGACTAATCTGGTGCTAAATCGTAATATTGCTGTTGACAGAATGGATATTGAGCAGACTGCATCTTATAAGTACTTGGGACATGAAATTCGGTTAAAAAGAGATAACCAGACTTGCGAGCTCCCACGTCGCATAGGATTAGCCTGGGCAGCGTTTGGTAAACTGAGCTATGTATTTAAATCGGACTTACCCATATGCCTGAAAAGGAAAATCTTTGACCAGTGTGTATTCCCTGTACTCACTTATGGAGCGGAAACATTAACACTCACAAAAAAGGTAGTGAACAAGATTCGCATAACTCAGAGGGCTATGGAGTGCCAGATGTTGGGTGTCTCCCTGAGTGACCGAATCCCAAACGAAGAAATACGTCGTAGAACAAAAACAGCGGACGCCTTAGAAAGAATCGCGTCGCTCAAGTGGAATTGGGCAGGACACGTCGCCAGATTGTCAGACAACCGATGGACAAAACGTATTGTCGAGTGGAGGCCACGAGAAGAAGCACTACGGAGCAGAGGATGACCACAATCCAGATGGGCTGACGATCTGAAGCGTATTGTCGGCAACTGGATGCAAGCCGCACAAAACAGAGAAAGATGGAAAGAGCTGAGGGAGACCTATGTCCAGCAGTGGACGCGTACGGGTTGATGATGGTGATGATGATAAATTATCTGTATTCTATAACGATAACCGAAATTAAAAGGTTAAAGTTTATTGAATAAAGGTAATTAATTTTAAATTAAGTTAGCTAAAGAGAAAATTAAAGTTAAAATAATAATGGTACTACCGTTGAAAGAATCTAATCAATATTCACAAGCGAAAATTTTATCACCAAAGTAATGACGTAATGACGTCATTACTTACGTCGTTATTGACGTCAAGCGCATGCAATTTGACCAATTTCTGTGGCTAGTTTCAACTACGAGAGTAGAGTAAGTAACCACCTGTTTTAATTTTTTTCAACAGTCAAAATTTCATTCATTTCACAGCGGTTTACCTATTTCGAGGTGTAACTTGATGACGATCTCATATCATATGACCGAAAACGTTCGTTCTGTGATATATTTACTAATCCAATTGGGATAATTTTTAATACAATCCATTTACCGTTCACAAAGGAAGTCTTTTACTTCTTCAGTATTGTATTTTTTGTTTAGTCACATTAGACTGAATAAGTCTAACATCAGAAAACCGACTCCTAAACAAGAATTTATATTCTAATAATCACTTCACTAGTGCTAAAAACACACAAACATGGTTTGGATAACTTGCGAATTTGGGATCTTAAGAAAAAATAATAAATATTCATGAATTTACTCTTTATACAGATTAATCTGTTGAATATTTATTATTATTCAGAGGGAAACTCTCCACAAGAAATGTTAATTAATTGTTGGGATTAAGACATTTTTATTTCCACAATGAAGTGTACAACCAGATAATTAAAGCCAACAAAAACCCGGGGTGACAAAATTTAAATGAAAAATATATTGCGTTTAGAAAATCATACATATATTAAAAAAAATTAAAAGGGTAATTATATTACATAATTTGATATATGTTCATGTATTTACATGTAAAAAATCTTTCAGGGGTAAGCAGAGGATTCATATATACAGGGTCTTCTCCTTCTTGTGCCACTCCTATCGGAGATTGGAAATCATCAAGGCTATCCTAACCTTGTTTACAGCTGACCTAAATAGTTCATTAGTGGTGCAGACAAACCACTCTCTCAAATTCCGCAACCATGACGTTTTTCTAGGGCCTGGATTCCGTTTTCCTTCTATTTTTCTTTGCATTATATTTTGAAGTAATTACGTCCTGTCATCAAGTGATCCAAATATTCGAGTTTTCTTCGTTTTATCGTTAACAAAATTTCTGGGTATTTTCCTATCGTTCGTATATACTTCAAAGTTTGTGAATCTTTCAACCCAACTTATCTTCAGCATTCGACGGTAGCGGTAGCACCACGTCTCGAAACTTTCAATATTTTTTATTTTGTTCGGTTTGAGAGTCCAGGCTTCTACACCATATAATAGCGTGTTAAATACGTAGCCTCTTAGCATTCTTAATCGTAGAGGGATGCTTATATATTTGTTGCAGAAGAATTTTCTCATCTTTATGAAGGTGGCCCTGGCAATTTCGATACGTCTTTTTATTTCATTGTTTTGGTTTCCACTTTCGTTTATTATAGTTCCCAAGTATTTGTAACTTGATACTTGTTCAATTTGAATACCGTTAATACTAATATGTGCTGGTTGTGTCATGCTTTTACTCAAGATTATATACTTGCTTTTTATGTTGATATTTATGCCATAATTGTTGCAAGCAATATTTATGTTTGTAAGTAATCGTTGTAATTCTTCTACTCTTCTTGCAACTAGTATAGTGTCGTCCGCGTATCGAATATTATATACAACCTCGCCATTGATTACGATTCCTTCGTTTGCTTGCAAAACGGCTTCCTGGCAGATGTTTTCACTATAAACATTAAATAGCAGTGGTGAGTGGTGACATAATGCATCCCTGTCGTACTCCGCTACGTATTTCTATTGCTTGTGATGTCTCATTTTCTATTTTGATCCGATCGAGACGAAACGAGACTGAGACCGAGACGATTCTGCTAATTTTATTTTGCTTTGAGACTGATACGAGACTCATGAAAGTCTCGTCTCAATCTCGTCTCGTCCATATCTAACAAGGACACTAATTCTAGACTCTATACCATTACTCAACCTCTATCCTTTCAGTGGTGAAACTCACCGAGTTGGAAACATGACTTGCTGTGATATCAGAATAATAGATATTAAAATGATGCAATCTTTGCATCATGGTGCTCAATAGTACCTGCTGGAAACCATTGCAGACTCTTAGCCAACAACCCACTAAAAGAACATACTGTTTCCCAAAGGTCTCAGCAAACCAAAATACTCCCAACTCGTTAAAAATCTGGAGAACATGTAGAAGAAAAAAACAAAGAATAATTCAGAATGAGAGAGGTTGGAATCAGTTAGTTGAGCAAACGTTGAATAATCCGCAGCTTAACCCATTCGCTGCCGATAACGCGCTCAGGTACCGTTCACACGCCAGCGAGTGATATGGTTACTTCAGTCAGATGCCGTTCAACAAAATGGCCCCTAGCCGCGTTCCATCGTCTTCGATAGGCAGCGAATGGGTTAAATCCACCATCCACTTTACGAAAAATAACAAAGTTCCTAGCATTATAGAACAGCGTACAGAATAAATCAAGAAGTTTAGACCGAAGAAAAAAAAACGTTGGAGCGGATCTTAAGTAAATTTCATAGAGAATAGACGAAAGACCTATTAAATAACAAAGTAGTTTTAGACCGGGTAGATCTGACACGTTCCAAATTCTGAATATCACACAAAAGAATGAGTATGATCCCAGGCACCTGGGGCATTATCTGTAGATCTTACTGCCGCTTACGACACAGTGCACTATAGAAAGATCTTTTAAAAATTTGATGATATTACATGACAGTAAACTCGCTTGTATTTATGGGTTGCCAACTTCTTGAAAATTTCAAGATCTTATCTTGATCTTGTCTGGAAATCAAGACAAGATCAAGACAAGAACTAATTTTAGATTTCAAGAGGACAAGAAATTGTATGTCAATACCAAGATTTCTTGTCAAAAAAACAAGTTATCTTGAAATATCTTGACTAATAATGAAAACTATAAAACGTATTTATTTGTGAAAAAAATAACATTATTTTAACATAACATAACATACAATTTTAATTTATTGAATACTTTTTTAGCTAAAACGACTCACAAAAATCTAAATTAAAATTATGTAATTAATAATTAATGATACTTACGTAATCCTGTTGAAAATAAAATTGCAAACTAGATTTTATTTTAAATAACAAATTTGGCACATTTTTAAATCGGAATTGAGAGCTATGAGTTAAGGCAGATAACATTTCTTATGAACTAAACGCTTAGCCGATTTCTTGGCTTTGTTATTGTTAAAACTACTCTTGAAAATAGCCTTTCCGCAGGTACAGATGTTGCTGGCGTTCCAAGAAAATCCTTGGCCCTTTTCGATAATGACGGGTAGATATTTTCGTGTCTTCTCCACCAATCAGGTATATTTTCAGGATCTTCTGACCTATGCTCATTTGAGTATTTTTCTATTTTATACTTCCTAGATTGTAAGTTATCATTAGGTATCAGCTTTCTTAAAGAGGTAAGTAATATTTAAATTAAATTGGTTATCTTCTTTTTTCAGACTAAGTGATATTGTTCTGTATTGGATTCTGTAGATTGTAGATCATTCTGGGATTTATTAAAGTAGTTAGCCTTAAATTTTTCTTCAAATTTTTGTACTGCCTCTGATTGTAGAAGCATTCGCCAAGATGAAAAGAAAAATGCCTCTACTTTATTCCGAGGATCCAAAATAAGAACTTCATATACAGTAGGTATATCAAATTAGTGTTTGAGTATTTTATCTCTCGCAGCTTAAATTCAGTAAATTAATTGCTCCTCGGTAGCGTCTGTATCAATTTTATTATCAAATTCATGAGCCCATATTTCCAGTTTGTCTAAAAGTAGGTTTACTCCAATTACCACCAATGGGAGTGTGCAATATTTTCCCCTTCGAATATCCAAGAAAGTGTTTTAAAGCTTCTCAGATACTGGCAAAATTTACTGATCAGAATTCATTCTTTATCGATAATATTTTGCAATTATTTAGATTTTTGATGTTATCGCAAAATATAGTTAAAGCATTTTTTACACTTCTTAAACCCAATGTTAGCATCCCGAAAGTAGAATACCATCTTGTAGGCCCATCTAGTTTTGGCATAGTCATCTTACAATTTATGGCCTCGCAAGTACTAGAGTTTTTGATTTTTTTTTACAAGGTATTTAATTTTACTTACCGGAGAGTTGAAATCTAAAGCAGTATCTGTTATATCATTTTCTATTCGATCTCATCCTTCAAATAATCAAAATCATTTTCGATGTCTAAACTGTTTTGATTTGGTTTAATAATTTTTATGAAATCCTGGACAGCTAAGTTTAGAGTATGTGCGAAACATAATGCTTATTTTAAGCATGCAACTACACATAAATTTTGCGTTCGTCAGGAAACAAATGCAGATCGGGGACTCCCCCAGTGGCTGTGGAGGCCGTGTTAGCACGCAACGCAATAAAAAGGTCGCCGGGGAATCACCGGACCTGGTAATCAAGAAATTTCGAGATCTTGAAATTTCTTGAGTCAAGACAAGGTATAAGATGTCAAAAAAACATCAACACAAGATTTTTTTTAATTTCTTGATTTTTGCTCACGACAAGACAAGAAGTTGTTGTCAAGACAAGAGTTGTCTTGTCGACCCCTACTTGTATTGTCCACGTCTTCCTGTAAAACCTTACATTTTCAATAAACTTGATGCTTTTAACAAAAAAACTAACATGGAAAACCCCATTGTCATTTCCACATATAAAACACACTTGAATACTAGTTTTGATCAAGATTAAATCAAATTTAATTTTTATAAAGAAAAAATAAAAGTTTGCTCATAAAAGTATTATAATAACATACAAGAAGAAAATATATCAGTTACACTATAATAATAATATATATTTCAGATAATGTTTTATTAGGACATAAATGGTGGTAATTTTGTCGAAAAATTACTATCCAAATCACGTTTACCAACCCTGACACGAGCAGTTGTTTTGTTATGGGATATAATCGCACAAATCGTAATTTCTGAGGGTAGCCTAATAACATTGTAAAGTTTATATTGATTAAGTTGAGTTATAATGTTCCTTATACACCGCCAAGGCAAATCTGGGAAGGAGGCCATAGCCTCGGGCGAGGAACGTTTTGAGCCGTCTCATTCGAGGCTTGGTCTATTCATTTGTTTGTCTTGAATAATACATAGCCAGCTCTAAGTGAGCTCCTTCCAATAAACCTGTTTTGTTTCGTGACAAAAAATTCTCAATTATTAAGGCTCAGTGGTAATATAAGAACAATACGCACGGAATATTAAGACAAGCAGTATTTAATAATTCAATCAAATTTAATTGAATAAGCCGAGACAATATACAATAAAACAGGCAATTTTAACAACAGTATGTTAATTATAAAATGCCTGAAGAAATCATTTATAATTAAGAATAAACAATATCTACACAATCGGAAAAAGCTAGAAGCTTAATACAACTTAAAAAAAGAAGGTAATTATAAACCAATGAACCTTTTTATGTCTATACAGGGTGTCCAGGAACTCTACCGACAAACGAAGACAGGAGATTTCTCAGATAATTTTAGGACAATTTAACCCAATTCACCTAGTCCGAAAATGCTTCCTAAGGAAGCTAGAGCTCTTTGAAGATGGCGTCATGTAATTAGTTTTTCTTAAATACCTCCAGAACGCTTCTATTTAGAAAAACGAAAATTGGTGTACATATTTACTTTCCAGAAATGAATCGATTCCATCCATTACGAATTTCAAGTACCGGTCATAGGCGTCCTTTTTGGGTAGGGCAACGGTTATTTTATCGCCTAACTTTTTTGTCTTTAACTTTTGAGCATTTTTGATACTGGATTATTAAATTGTGAGGTATTCTAGTACTAAAAGGTACTCTTACTTTAAGTCGATAGGATACACCGTTTTCTAGAAAAATCAATTTGAAAATTTTTCGTTCTTTGAATTTCAAAAAAGAAGATTCAAAAAAAATTATTTAGAAATATGAAAACTGGTACATTTATTTATATTCCAGAGATTAATTGATTTCATTAATGGCGAATTTCTAGTTCCGGTCATATGCGTCCGTTTTGGGTAGGTCAACAGTCATTTTATAGCATACTTTTATTATCTTTAATTTTTAAGTATTTTTGACACTAGATTATTCAATTATGAGATATCCCAGTACTAAAAGTTACTCTTGCTTTAAGTTGGTAAAATACATCGTTTTTTTTTAATTTTTTTCAACTTTTTTTTTCAAATTCCCAAAACCAAAAACTTTCAATTCGATTTTTCTAGAAAACGGTGTGTCCTACCGACTTAAAGTAAGAGTACCTTTTAGTACTAGAATACCTCACAATTTAATAATCCAGTATCAAAAATACTTAAAAGTTAAAGACAAAAAAGTTATGCGATAAAATAACCGTTGCCCTACCTAAAACGGACGCCTATGACCGGTACTAGAAATTCGCAATGGATGGAATCGACTCATTTCTGGAAATTAAATACGTATACAAATTTTCGTTTTTCTAAATAGAAGCGTTCTGGATCTGGAGGTATTTAAGAAAAACTAATTACATGGCGCCATCTTCAAAGAGCTCTAGCTCCCTTAGGAAGCATTTTCGGACTAGGTGAATTGGGTTAAATTGTCTTAAAATTACATGAGGAATCTCCTGTCTTCGTTTGTCGGTAGAGTTTCTGGACACCCTGTATAAATATAAAATCGGAAAAAGCTTGAAGCTTAAAATACAACTTAAAAAAGAAGATAATTATAAACCTGTGAACCTTTTTTATGTCTATATAAATATCTATACAATCGGAAAAAAGCTTGAAGCTTAATACAACTTAAAAAAGAAGATAATTATAAATCAGTGAACCTTTTTATGTCTTAGTCTATATACATAAATATACAATCGGAAAAAGCTTGAAGCTTAATACAACTTAAAACAGAAGATAATTATAAACCAGTGAACCTTTTTATGTCTATATAAACAACAGTTTATAGATGAGTAAAATGACAACTCTATTTTATTTTGTTTCTGAATCCAATTAATATTGAACTTGTTATCAACATACGCATATGTAGTTTCAAAAAAGTTATGTCTCACCTAAAATTATGCTCATTTTCATACTTAATTTTTTCGTGAACGGATTAATGGATCCCGCTATTTTTTTATTATTTTAGAGTTTTCGTTGGTATTTACACGGGTGGACAAAGGTTTACTTTTCTTCGTTCTCATAATCCTTAGTGCACTTCAATTATTGGTGGCCAGGTTCTTCATATCTCTTATATTTATTTCTCTCTTTTCACCTATAAAAGCTTTACTCAAACTTCTTTTTTTTATTTTTTTCTTATACCGGATGGAAGAAAGAAAATATTTTTCTTATGTTAAGTTTAAGACACCTCTAACGGCGAGTTTCACAAACTGCGGTTAACCCTAGCGGTCAACTGACCTTTGCCCACAGTCCAACTGACAGATGCTGTTTCACAACCACAGATTCAATCATGGTTAGTTGACCGTAAGGTTTGTTTTATTTTTCTTATGTTGGTAGGAAATTATGGACAATGGTCACCAGAAATAACATTTTTATGGAGAATTATCGGATCAGCTGATCAGTCAGATCAGTTTTGATTAATTTTTATTAGGATAAATTCAATAAATTGTTATATTTCTTTAGGACTATTTGTTGTATATAGTTTTTAGGGATTTTATATTGAGTTGTGGAGTTTATTTTGCAGATTAAGGAAATTATAAATGTGTGTATATGCGTGGTTAGGATATTCACTGCGAGACTTGTGGTTTCATTTGACTAATCATATTTTTGATGTTGATTCTTACTATCTTGACTTAAAAATTCATATATTTTAACATATCTCCTATGGGGATTATAAAATTTGATATATGATGGTTGAATCTTAGATTTTGGACCATATAAATGGACCAAGAATAATATTTGTTTTAAGGTATTTCGCCAAAATCGTTAAAATTAAATTGTTAATATAAAAACATGTAGCAAGCAAGAGACTATATTTTTATATTATGTGTATTAATAATTACCACAGGAACCAAATCATTTGAAAATCGAAAAATTATTGGCCGCTGAAATGCTAAACACATTTAAGTAAATCATAATATTATAAATTCATATATATCTGTAATTAATAATTTAGTGTATCACTCTACATTCTGTCCTGTCAATAAAACGGAATTAGGTTAGGATAACCTCTCGTTAAGAGCTTAACCATCACTCCAAGCTCTGGTTAAAAATTCTGTCGGTTAACCACAACTTCGCCGTTTACCTGATATTGTGAAACACATATTTCGGGGTAACCTCTGGTTATCTCTTAACCACAAGTTAACTTGACTTTGTGAAACCAGGCGTTAGGGAGAAAAAGGTACACAAGTTGCTATACGTCGAAAATGTATTGTAGTCTCATATTTTATGAAACATTTTTTTTACGGAAAGGTAGCTTTAGATTAAATTCGAATCGGGGGGGGGCAGCCTCATCGGCTGACCATGGTTTCTGCTTTTCAGCGTCTTCAGAACCGCTTGTGGTGTATCCCGAAGCGAACTGAATCCAAGCTGTCGAAGTATGCATACAAATAAAATGTTAAATGCGTAAGGACGCGTTAGCAATATCTATCTGGACACAGAGAAAATTCTCCATAAGTAGGAGTGCAGAATCCTTGGCAACCATCTGTTTATCCTTGTAACTATTTTTTTTTTAATTTTTCTGATATCTTTAAAAAACAAGGAACATAGACAGTTTTACTCTTTAACATTTATTTTATTTAAAACAATCATAGACTAACAATAATAAATAACAACAGTTAACAAAACTTAAAAAACAGAAAGAAACATAACGTAAACTCATATCGGGTGTTGTTATTCTTATTCTAATAACAGCTTCACATCGCCTAGGCCTGCTGGATATTAAGCAGGCTGTGTGATTTTGGTCTATGGAGTTTCAGATAGCAGTAACCATAGTTACTATGTGTTGCAGGGAAACAGAAAGGGGCTGACGAAGTCTTAATTGTGTACAGATAATATCCCATAAGTGATCAATAGGGGTCATGTCCATAGGCCCCCATATATATGGGCAGGGGGGGGGGCCGTGACCCCCCTGGCTTTTCTGGTGCTTTAAACTATATATTGTCATCCAAAGTATACAAAATGTAATGAGCAACATCTTCACGTTTGGCCCCCCTAAAAATTTTTATATGGGCGCCCATGGTCATGTCGAGACTGTGAGTGGGCCAAGTCAATTTCTGAATATTTACTTCACTTAAATATGGAGTAACGACATGCGATACGTGAGGAGGACATGTCTTATCATACACTAAGATGAAATTATTTCCTATATAAGGTGCGAAATGAACAAAGTGTTCAAAAAGGGAAAATCTGTGTAATGTACCTCTCGCTACTTGAAGAGCCTCCATATAAAGACATAAAATCCGTACCCAGTGCCGGTTTAACCTAACCAGTGCCGGTTTAACCTAACTTCGGGCCCTTGGCGCTGGAGGTTTAGGGGCCCCCTTCCCCTTCATTGCTATTCGTTGTCAGTTTTTTAACAAGAAAACACATGCATTAACTATACCTATCTAAAGGTATATTGTAAAATCCATAAAGTAATTTTTTTAAACAAGCAAGAAGAATAGCAAACGTAAAAAATAATTAAAAAAATACTTTTAAAAACATAAATAAAAAAGAGAAAGTTCCACAAAACAACACATGACAAGAAAAAAACATATTCTAAAAAATACATAAAGACAAAAATTAGATCACTTTTTTTCTTGACTTGGCATTCGCAAACTGCCATATAATATTATCACAATTCAGTTTCTCCAGTTCTTTATTCTCTATATACCTGCAATAGTGATAATGCGTCTAGGTTTTTTGACCCAAATTTGACCTTAAATATGTTTTTATTCTTTTTAAAGCCGAAAAAGACCGCTCACCTGACGCGTCAAATAAATTTGCAGTAAAGTTAAGATATTGGGAAAAGTTGCCTTTACATCCTATGGATGACACCAAATTTTTCATAAGTTATATGTTTATTCAAATTTTGGCATAACGTTACAAAAGGGATAATTTCATTATGCAAGTTCTCTTTGGTTTCATCAACATTGTTTTTATGTTTCTCGCATAAAGTATTAATTGACGTCTTGACTTCTTCTTTATCTAGAGTAAAAAAACATCTAAAAGCTGATGTCACACCCTTGTAGCATTCAATTCGCGATTCTAAAAACAGCGACTAATTTTTTAGACTCTAAATTTTCTGCGACAGCGTTTTTTTATCGCCGAGACTACACATCGCAAGTGGAGTGCTAGCCTTAGAGGCCACTGTATAATGCCAAATTGCAATTGTTGTAATCGCTTTACTTTTGAATGTTTGAAAGAGTGAGTACCTATTGTTTGGGTATTGGAATTTTCGAGAATAATCTATTCTTTATCTATAAATTAGATGTATGGATATCTATTTTTGTCTTTCGTTTAACTATCTTAAGGTGATACAGTAGCGATCAACAGGTAGCAAAAACGCGTTCCAAGATTGCGGCTGTAATTTTGAATATTTTTTCTAGATATTTGGCACACGTATTTGTAATATAATAAAGAATGGTGGTACAGAGCCTAATTTGAAAAACATATTAATATGTACCGCCATTAAGAAGAAAAAAAAAATACACTTTCTTCAAATACCTTTTTTATCCGATGCCTAGATTTTGTGTCATTTTGGAACTACTAAAATTTTTTATTTCATTATTAGTTCCAAAATGACACAAAATCTAGGCATCGGATAAAAAAGTTTATTTGAAGAAAGTGTATTTTTTTGTTCTTCTTAATGGCTGTACAGGCTCATTTTTTTAATATTGTATTTAATTACAGAGTCATTTCCACATATTAATATATTTTTCAAATTGGGCTCTGTACCGCCATTCTTTATTATATTACGAATAAGTATGCCAAATATCTCGAACAAATATTCAAAATTACAGCCGCAATCTTGGAACGCGTTATCGCTACCTGTTGATCGCTACTGTTTCCTCTTAAAGAACTTATTTTGTTCCTATTTAAAAAGAACTTATTTTAAAGCCGAAAAGTGAGGTATACCTATTATTATTTAAGCCCCACAATTCAAAATGAAATTATTAGAAGAGAACCTCAAAAACTCCGTTTATGCGATTATTTTGGATACAATTCGAGACATCTGACAACTTTCTGTAGTTTTTGGAAAAGGACCCCGCCACAAACACTGACACGGGGCCCCTGTGGGGCTAGGCTACGCCACCGTGTATGTGTATAGGCATGAACAGATGTAACAATAGAACATAGGCTTTTGCAGTGTATTGGCGTATCTGAGTATGAGATTTTTTCGGAGAATATGTAGATTATTTAACATCTTTATTTTTATAATTAAAAGGAACGGGCCCCTTCGGGCCCCGGGCCCCTGGGCGCCCGCCCCAAGCGCCCAGTGGATAAACCGCCACTGTCGTACCTACTCTCAAAGAAATTCCACCCCAAAACATCACAGAGCCTTCATTAAACAATCACGTCTTACGTTGCGCTTTGAATACCGCTTACCTGGTCGACAAATAACTCTTATAGCTATCGATCAGAACTGTTTACGTTATGTACCTTTCTGTTTTTAAAGTTAGGTTAACTGTTATTTGTATGGTTAATTTAGTTTTGTTTTAGTTAAAACACAGGTTAAAAAATAAAACCGTCTAGTCTATTTTATTTGTTACTAAAGATATTAGGGATATTCAAAAAATAAAATGTTCACAAAACATAAGACTACAATACGATTTTGATGTATACCCACACTTGCAGATTGTCGTCTCTAGAGTATGTCTCAATCTTAACATAAGAAAAACATTTTTTTTTCTTTCACCCGGTATACATTCAGAAAGGAAATTTGAGTAAACCTCTGCCCAACTGTGTAAATAACAAAGAAACATATAAAATAATTAATAAAATTAGCGGAATCCGTTAATATTATCCCGAAAAAATCAACTATGAAAATGGGCATAATTTTAGGTAATACATAACTTTTGAAACTGAATAACTTTTAATGGATCCACTGCCTATCCAATGCCTAATGAAATTGCATCTGTTGTTAATCTGCCTTGCCTAAAGCCAAACTGACTATCGTATCTTTCGGTTTCTTCGCGTATCCGTCTATCAATTACTCTCTCCCATATTTTCGTGTTGCGAGTAAGTAGTTTTATGGCTCTGTAGTTTACACACATAGTTAGTTGTATATCTCCCTTGTTTTGTAAATATTCTACTACTTCTACATTCGTCTGACATTTGTCCAACTTCCATAATTCTATTAAATAAATCGATTAACTTAACTTCTTCCTGTCTCTCCTAATGCTCTGCACACCTCCCCAGAAATATCATCGGGCCCAAAAGCTTTTTCTTTCTTTATTCTTTGAAGTGCTTGAACCAACTCCTCGTTTGTAATTATGGTGACCATTGCTGTTACTCTTTCTGTTAAGTCAACTGGTTTTCTATCAAATTCTTGATTTAACAAACTATCAACATAACTTTTCCATCTGTTTTTGACATCCTTTTCGATATTCATTTACTATAAGAGATTTGTAAAGATCTTAAGTAAAAAATATCGATTTTGACTAAGTTTTTTAATACGTTGAAAAAATAGACAGACTGTAATAGAAATCGACTGATTTTCATCTTCTTTTTTCAATACTTAAAAAATGTCTTAAAAAGCGTTGAAACTCAATTGCCTTTTATAGATTTTTAACGTACATACTAAAAAACGTAGTAAAAATCGATGTTTTTGACTTCAGACCGTTGTACTTATCAGCACAGATATATTTATTATACATTTGAACTATAAAATGGATTCTACTATGGCAAATAACTTAAAATGCTGGTATGATTTGTCTTTGTAAATAATTCTAAAAATTTCCAAGAAGAAGAAAAATAATGCTAACTTAAGCCAATAATTCAAGGATCGGGTTACTGAATAGTAAAATATTTTTTAATAAATGCAATTACGGTTTGGGGCATGTTTAAAAAGTTTTAATTTTCGTCAAAAAGGTTTAAAAGTTTATATTAAAAATCCGAAAATCTGGATTTCGAAAAAGCGGCCTCGCCGAAAATGTAATTCATTCTGCGGCGGTAACGGAATTAAAATAATTTGTCGAAGTTTGGCAGAATAAAACAAATCGAGGAAAATGCTTGGGTCCGAGGGTAGCTGCTAGCTGCGAGAAACTTCTGATAACATCAGGCAATTCGTATTTTCCAATAAGAGATTCTCATCGGAATATAGCGAATCACAAATTACAATGCAAAAGAGATCGATCCGTGGAGACACGACGAGCCATACCTATTCCTATTGAGGAGACTGAATTAAAAAAATCTTTAACAAACGAAAATGACTAAATTTTATTGGAGTGGTAGACAAACCGGACGATATGACTAGTTCTTCAGTATAAATTATCGAGTAATTTAAATATTTGATTATTCTGCAATAATATTTTACATTAGTAATAGGTATACAAATGTTATTTAGACCAGATTATTTAGGAAAAAATAAATCGATTTTTAAATACAGCCTCAACTGACTTTTTGCATTGTGTTCGAGAGGATGTCAGAAAAAAAGTGTACAATAAAAAAATGGGCAAAATGCATAACTGCATTTATAGTGCATAAAGTATACACAACAGGTCTCTATTTTTGAAGTGAAAACTTTTTTAGGGACGTTGTGCACTTTTTAGATGGGGAAAAGTGTTGAATTAGCGACCGTCATTGCTTCTGCGAAATAAATTTTTGAAGTGAAAACTTTTTTAGCGACGTTGTGCACTTTTTATAGGCAAAAATATTGAATTAACTCGCGACCGTCATTGCTTCAACGAAATAATGTTGTGAAGTGAAAACTTCTTTAGGGACGTTTTGGTCTTTTTAGATGGGGAAAAAGTATTGAAATAGCGACCGTCATCGCGACCGTCATTGCTTTAACGAAATACATTTTTGAAGTGAACACTTCATTAACGACATTGTGCACTTTTTAGATGGGGAAAAAGTATTGCATTAGCGACCGTCATCACTTCAGCGAAATAAATTTTTTAAGTGAAATGTTTTTTAGGGACGTTGTGCAGTATTTAGATGGGGAAACAGTACTAAATTAGCGACCGGTATTTGTTCGACGAAATAAATTTTTGAAGTGAAAACTTTTTTAGGGACGTTGTGCGCTTTTAAGATGGGGAAAATATGTTGAATTAGCGACCGTCATCGCTTCGGCGAAAGAAATTTTTGAAGTGAAATCTTCTTTATGAACGTTGTGCCTTTTTAGATGGAGAAAAATATTGAATTATCGACCGCCATTGCGACCGTCATTGCTTCGACGAAATAAATTTTTGAAGCGAAACCTTTTTTAGCGACGTTATACACTTTTTAGATGGAGAAAAAGTGTTGAATTAGCGACCGTCATCGCTTCGGCGAAATAAATTTTTCAAATGAAAACTTCCTTAGGGACGTTGTACACTTTTTGGATTGGAAAGACGTATTGAATTAGCGACCGTTATTGATTCGACGAAATAAATTTTTGAAGTGAAAACTTCTTTAGAGAAGTTATACACTTTTTAGATGGGGAATAACTGTTGTATTAGCGACCGTCATCGCTTCGGCGAAATAAATTTTTCAAATGAAAACTTCTGAGGGATGTTGTGCAATTTTTAGATGGGGAAAAAGTGTCAAATTAGCGACCGTCATTGTTTGACGAAATAAATTTTTAAAGTGAAAACTTCTGTAGGGACGTTGTGCATTTTTTAGATAGGAAAAAAGTATTGATTTTGCGACCGTCATCACTTTGCCGAAATAAATTTCGTACGTACATAATATATATTATGTGTATGTATACATAAATAGCATAGAACGTACGCAACGCTTTTATAATATAGGTATAGCACTTCTTTTTGAATATGGGAAAGCATTGAGCTTGTAATTTATATACTATAAGAAGTTTTCACTTCTGTCGGCACTCCCATGAGTGCTTAAATTTTTTTATAATCAAGAATTTTAACATTTTAGACGGCTATTTTCATTTACAATTTTAATTGACACATTTATTATTTATCACATTTATAATTATCATCTGGCTCTGAAACGTAAGGCAATGGACAGGTATTAACGACATACAGTCTCTGATATACATTGCAAAAAACAGAGAGTTAATGGAAAATATGATCGCTAACATCCAATAGTGGATTTGCATCTGAAGTAGAAGAAGAAATATCATAATTACAATGACGTTGTTATTCGTCAACCTGGCCACCAGATACCCCAGATGCCTTCGCTCACGTCACATGCATGTTCATCATCCCCAAAAACTCCCGAATAGCCTGTGTGCATGAATTTAGTGACGGAAAGTCTCAAAATTGCGGAAGATGACGTGCATAGTAGGGTGGGCCGAAAATTTTTTTTCTGTAAAATAACAACACCTGAGGTCAAAAGAGTTGCGTTGTACTAAAAGACAAATTTTAAGCCCAAAATGAGTAGCTAAAAATATTTTCTCCACTGCCACAAATGCTCTATATTATTTTAATATAAAATGTCATTGTGGCAGTGGAAAAAATAAAAAAAATTAATCCACAAGGAAAAATTTCCTGTAGTTGGCTGTATACCATTACAAAAACATAAAATCCTTTATAAAAGGTATATTTATTAAAATCCCTATACAGGGCTACATCAAAGACAGAACTAGTTTTCAATCGGTTGACCGATCATCATCAGTGCAATCTTAGAATCTACATGCAAGCCACCAAAGTAAAAATAACAGGGTAAAAACCCTTTACAATTGATCCGTCATCGGAACATATGACTAAGATGTGAATTATAACATGGATGATTAAGATATCCAATGTTTTTCGCCCGAGGTATCAATGAGCTCTATCTGACAAATTCACATCATGACTGTATGGAAGCAAGTCACATTGGATATCTTAATCATCCATGTTATAATTCACATCTTAGTCATATGTTCCGATGACGGATCAATTGTAAAGGGTTTTTACCCTGTTATTTTTACTTTGGTGGCTTGCATGTAGATTCTAAGATTGCACTGATGATGATCGGTCAACCGATTGAAAACTAGTTCTGTCTTTGATGTAGCCCTGTATAGGGATTTTAATAAATATACCTTTTATAAAGGATTTTATGAAAAAAAATTAACTTTTTCAAACACAGATCTTCATATCTTTTTATTATCTAATTTTTGGAACATCAGGGTTATTTATTTTGTACTCCAAAAACGTTTAAATAAAATCTTTATTGTTGTGGCTGGTTCATGTGGATTCGTTATATACTAACGTACAGTTACTTTATTTGGCTATGTCGCCACTAAATAATAAATAGACAAAAATTAATTTAGAAACCTACTTCAAAAAAATGTGATGATATACTCAAATAAAATATACGATAGTGTAAAAAAGTTAACATTACCAATCGTTACTTCACTGCTAAAATAACGTGACCTTGGACGTCAACGCTTCTGTACTGAACGGTACTGTCATAAATACAGGCGTAAAGGAGGCATTATATTAATTGTTACCAACTGGAGAATAAAATCGAAAGGTCCCTGCAGTGGGTTGTCTGCCAACAAGTTGCCTATAATACATCTATTTGAACAACTGGATAGCAGTACCAGTGGACCACGTACATTTTCGGGCCTCTTGGAGAACGACTGTATGTTTGCGAAACTCTATTTTAGCTTCATTTTAAAAAGTATAATCATCAGCTGACGATTTCCGCAGTACGATCTTAGTAGAGATCAAGAATTTCTGTACGATATTTGACAAAACAGAAAGTGGTGTTTGTTCAGAACAACTTTCTAAGAGACAGCCTGGGAAAATGGTTCATTCTTGCTAGCTTACCACTGCTTCCCGCATCTTTCGGTTATATGTAGCAATCGGAAACCCCTCGGAAAATTTACAAATACTAAGCCATTTTAGAATAAAAGTGTATGCGCCGATGTGGTTTTGCATTAAGACTCAACCATCATGACTTTATAGTGCAAGACATCTATTGAAGGCAATATGACTCTGCGAGCAGACCTCTTCTTAATACCAGAATTAAAAGATATAGTCTAAAAAATATTTAAGGAAAGGGATACTTTGGCAGTCCAGAGAATATTATTTTGATTATGCTATTATTTGGTGAACGTAGAAACATAAGACAACTGGGATTTTAAACAACTTTTAAGAGGAAATACATAATTAAATTACAAAGATAAGCGATATTTTATAGTAGCAGAATTATTTTTTTATGCGCTAAGGAATACTTTGAAATTATCGACTGTCAGAAAGTTTTATGAACAGAGCCTCGTGTAGCTATGAAGCTATCAAAAGACCAACTAAGGGAAGTTGTTGAAAATCCCGACACCAGTCTTTTGGCATATGTAACAGCCTACTATTGTCACACACAAGCGGTTGAGAGGGCGTATTTTCGTTTACTTTTTGTGTTCAAACCAAAGTCAGCATTAGCTCAATTTATTTTTTTTGTATGCCAAAAATCTACCATACAAAAAAATATAGTTTTTTTGAAAAATCCTTAGTTTTATATAGCTCTGTGGTAGTGGAAATAATTATTTATCGGATAAAAAATACTATGATGGCAGTTATCTTATCAAACACGTTTTTTGGCTCAGGCAACCATAATAAATAAAAAAAAACGAATTTGACATTTATTAGATGATTAAATTTTTTCGAAAAAATCTCATTCTTATACAGCTCTGTGGCAGTGGAAAAAAATAAAATTAATTATAAAACAAAACACTGTGAAGTAAGTTATCTTATCATACATCTTTTCTGGGGTCAGGAAACTTAATTAAAAAAACAAAATAAAAACACATTACTCAACGGTAGTGCATAGCTAGCACCCTGCCCATTTTCCTATTGTAGACTCTTTTCATGACGTCATCCCGAACACAATCCAAAAAGTTGCAAGTCGATAGGTGTCGAATTTAAAAATCATTTAATTTCATTGTTCTATTCTGCGTTTCGCAGTCACTTTGCAGTGCGAGCAGAATATCCCCATATAAAGCTTATCTTATGGAACCTTGCAGCTCAGTATTGCCGGTTTTAAGTAGACGAACTTAAAGTCCGTCTAAATAGAATATTCCAGAAGTCCAAATCATCTTGATTTGAAAATCTGTGGGTTTTATTATTTTTAACTAATTTATAGATACCTAGGTACTACGAAAGATATTTATACGATATTAACGCTGATGTTTACTTCTTAGAACAGAAAAATATCCATTGCTTAAAATTTATCTCTTGGCAACACTGTTCTTCGTAAGAGTCTGTACTGAAAGGTGACCGTGAAACGGAGGATAAGTGCCCTAGTCTAACTCTACAATAGAATAGAAATAGAAATAGTTCTGAACTACTACATTTAAACTATTGAACGCACGAATCAGAATTGGCAGTACCACGTCGGAGGAATTCCTCATCAACACCTGGCTTAGACAAGGAGATCCTCTCGCCCCCTGCTGTTTAACTTCACACTGGAACATTAAGGAAAGCTCAGCCACAACTGACAAACGGATTTGCCGTCCAAGAATCAAAAATACTATTGGCTTTTGAGGATGACGTGGACACAATTGCACAATCCACCAGAGATGCAAAAGAAGTTTTCACCCTATTCGAGAACGGAGCCAAGGAAGTTGGTCTTAAGGTCAACGAGGACAAGACCAAGTACATGGTGGTTACGAAGAACCCAAGACCAAGGGTTAGGCAAAGCGTAACAATTAATGAATAAAATTTTGAAGTCGTCAAAGAATTTAAGTACCTGGGAGCGATCATAACATCTGAAAATCAATATGAAAAGGACGTGGCAGCCAGGATCATTGCAGGAAACAGGGCATATTACTCATTAATGACCGTACTTAAATCAAAAATACTCCCAAGACCGGCAAAAATAAGAGTATATAAGACAATAATTCGTCCTACAATAACGTATGGAAGCGAGACATGTACTCTGAACCAGCGGGAAACAACAAAATTACTGGTACTTGAAAGAAAGATACTGCGGACTATCTATGGGCCTTGCAGAGAATGGAGAATGGAGAAGACAACAGGAGAATGGAGAAGAAGACACAATGATGAACTCTAGACAGTATATGGAGATGAAAACATATATAATGTTCCGTGTATGTATGTTGACGGAAACAATTATTTGAGATAATAAAAAATAAGTATAACAAACGAACAGTAAACCATTTATTTATTTTGGTAACAAAAAGGTGTTGCTTAGTTAGATCTCGGAAAAGGGTCGGTCGTTAGCGAGAGTGCGTTGTTCTCACGCTGTGAAGAGACTGACCACAACCTATTATATCGATGTTATGCCTTTCGACAATATGGCCCGGAGAGGACAATAAATTATTTAGATCTGACGTTTAGAAACACTTCTGCAGTTTAAAGAAACGTCTCGAATGCATGTCCTTTGTGAGATGTCGACACATAATATGGTCTGATACGGTAATTAATTTATGGGGAATTCATTTTGTTAAACTGAACACACCAAAAAGCATATGGTTAGGGATGCATTTCGTTTCGTAAAACCGCGTCTTTCTTAGCATCTGGTTTGTATATTAACTGTGACTTTTATATGACCCATATTATTTCGTTTTGAGAAAAATTATTAAAATTAAAATTAGCAAAATTAGTAATTTAAGCGTATCGCTATACATAGTACGCTACATCAAAGCAAACCGAATAAGATGGGCGGGTCATGTGCTAAGATCGAGTGACGAAAGACTTCTGAACGCCACATTCTGGAAAGGCCCGATGGTAGAAGGTCAGTTGGTCGCCCAAGAAAGAGATGGAAGGACGCAGTAGCCAGTGATCTACACAAAATGGGAGTACAGCAATGGGAAATAGCTGCTCAGGACCGACAACAATGGAGGGAAATAGTAAACGCGGCCAAGACTCACATAGAGTTGTAGAGTCAAATGATGATGATGACATTTAAACTATTTCCTCAGATTCATAAGCCAGGATATCCTTCGTCCTCCCACATTTCGCTCTTTGAGAATTTTTGCCGTGTGAGTATTTTTGCACTCTTATCAGTCTTGTCTTAAGTACTAAGGATGTAGACTTGTCAGACTAACACTTAGGAACCTTGAAATGTCAGAATCAAAGTAGTACTTAAGAACGACCAGAAAAACCTACTATTGACATGGTTTCTTAACTGGTTATTGTCAACTAAGCAATCACCTCCACACACTGGGGCTACTAGACACGTCTCTATACAGGAAGTGTGAACGAGAAGACGTAACTGCCGAGCATATCCTATGTGCATGCCCAGAGTTATCGTCAATAAGAAAGTACACATTCGGCGAACCATGACCTACACCCGCCCACATAAGGGAGATTTTTCCTCGTACCTTGTCCACCTGGACGATGAGGTAAGGACGAGAGGTTACTGGGACGCTGCACAAGGGTCATTTGTGGCGTAAGTCCTGTGGGACTTGCCTCGCTGTCCCTATTCTACAGATACAGATTCTGATATAGATGTCTGAAGTACTCAAGTTTGATAGAACAAAACAAATCGAGGAAAATGCTTGTGTTCGAGGATACCTGCTAGCTGCGAGAAACTTCTGATAACATCAGACAATTCGTATTTTCCAATAAGAGATTCTTATCGGAATGTAGCGAATCACAAATTACAATGCAAAAGAGATAGATCTTTGGAGACACGACGAGCCATACCTATTCCTTTTAAGAAAACTGAATTAAAAAAGTCTTTAACAAAAGAAAAATGACTAAACTTTATTGGAACAGTAGATAGGCCGGACGATATGGGTAGTTTTTCAGTATAAATTACCGAGAGTCCTTTGGTAATTTAAATATTTGATTAACCCGAGAGCAGTCGCGCTCACTTCTGTCACGTAAGCAGTCGCGCGATGAGAAAAAATCTAAAAATACGAATTTAAATACGAATTTAAAACAAATTTCTATTTTATAATATTTTTATTTACTTGTTATGTTAAAAATATCTATTTCTTACAATTTTAAAGCGAGTTGGTTTTCACCAAAGCCATAAATTTCACAATCAAAAATAAAAAAATAATTGTTTTTTAAATTCTCATGCATTACTACAGTCTTCCTCAAGGCACTTACGAGTGGAAAATTCTGTTGCAAAATTTTTCATTAAGTTATCACGGAAAAGGATAAAATGCTAGATTTTTTCCAACGACGCGACTGCTCCCGGGTTAATCTGTAATAATATTTTATATTAGTAATGTACAAACTTTACTGTTAAAAAATTATAACAAATTTAACATTATCTGTAGGTACATCACTTTTATGTGTGACGCCATACCTATAAGGCAGTTGATGGAAAAATACAGGAATAAAGAAACCAACGTTAATAGAGTATTCACTGATTTTGAGAAAGCATATATTTATGATAATAGTTTCTCGAGAGATGCTGTGGTGGCCACTTAATCAGAAAGAAGTCCCTGTGAATATGTAAAGATTATGAGAGACATGTATAAGGGTGTAACAACTAGGGTTAGGACAGGTGAGGAAGCCACTGATAAATTTCATGTAAAAGTAGAATTGTTATTTTTTATTCATCTTATTTTTTCTCATTAACGTATGTCACTAAAGTTTTCGGAAAATTTTAGATTTAAAATTATTATTGGTAGGAAGCGTTGGATCAAGTTGCCATTGGAAACCAAAATTAGTAAACAACTTAAACAATATAAACCATGTCATTTTTGACAAATACGGTTCGTTAAGGTGTCGTACAAACTTAATATTCGTCAAAGTATTTATCGTTTAGTTGGACATGTACCAAAATTGTAAGAATTTTTAGTGCTCAAAATATTTCTGTGTCAACGATTTACCAGACAATTAAAGAGTGCGAAAATGGTATACCATGTCTCAATTTGCCCAAAAGTGGAAAACCAAGAGTTTTAACTCCTGCTCGAGAACAGAGATTAATTCAGAGTATGGAGAACCAATTAGGAAAATCTTTGCGAAATGTTGGCCGAAGATATAATGTTTCACGAATTACTGTAAGTAGAACAATTTCTAGAAATAATTTAAAACGATATAAAAGAAAAAAGCTCCTAAGTACACACCAACCCAGTTAGAAAAAATTCCTAGATGTTGCCGTGCATTGAGACGCATCCATTTTCCTGGTAAAATTATCATTATGGATGATGAAAAGTATTTTTCCACCTACCTCTACCGAAAGTATACTTTTCCGGACCTGATTGTAGGGAGCAAAGTTGTACTTTTCCTCCCTAGGGAGGAAAATATTTTTCCTCCCTAGGGAGGAAAACTAAAAGTGACGTCATGGTATTTCATTCATGAAATATAACTTATTGACGCCCTGTACAATATCTATTTTCTATTACGTAAGTATCTATACATTTTAACGTTTATTTAAAAACACTCTGTATTTTGCAGAATGGTAAAAACAGTAAATTGTTATTCTGATTTAACAATGTTTACATTAATAATTTGACTTATATTATTGACAGTTATATTGTACCTACTTATTAGTTTTAGTGCTAACAAATTTTGTTGGTTAGTTACATAAATAAATTAAGTAAAAATGAAAAAATGACTTGTTATTTGAGGAAGGTGGAAAAACCATATGTGTAACATGGGAGTAAAGTGCCTTTTCCTCCCTTGAATGATTACTGCCCTCCGCTACGCGTCGGGCAGTAAACTTCATTCTCGGGAGGAAAAGTAGCACTTTCCTCCCTTGTTATACAAATAGCTATTACTTTATCCAATTCCGAAATGAAGGGCAACGACGGATTTTATACACGCAATGTACAAGATGCACCGGACGAAGTTAGGTTTAAGGGAAAAGTGAAATTTGCCGATAAAATTTTGGTATGGTGTGCCATCTCAGAAGCTGGTGTTTCACAGCCGTTTGTTGGGCGTGTTCGCGGTGAAGCTCTCAATGCTGACATTTACATTGACAGGTGTCTTACAAAGCTTGTTCAATTTATAAATACTCATCATTCCAATGATGAAATTATATTTTGGCCGGACTTAGCGTTATGCCATTACGCCAGGAGAACTACAGATTGGTTAACTGCTCAAAATATAAGTTTTGTTCCCAAGCGCGACAATCCTCCAAATGTGCCTCAGGCGAGGCTGTTTTGAGTCGAATGGTGTATAATAATGGCTGGGAAGCCCAAAATGAGGATCAGCTAAGGCGAAGAATTTTGCAAAAATTTCGTGAGATCGATTTAGAAACAGTCCAAAGACTTATTGCACATGCAAAACCAAATTTACGTGCCATCGAAGATCACGGACTTAAATATGTAGACTTAATTTTTTGTATTTAGTTAATAAAATAAAATTAATTTACAATTAAAAAATACATATATATTTTTTCCGAAAACTTTAGGGACATACGTTACTTTAGATCAGATAACAGCGAAACTACACGATAATATTCTCTGGTGCTTAGTATATGCTGATTATATCTGTAGTGTTGGTAGGAAATAGTGAAAGCAAACAAAAACTGGAACAGTGGAGACAAACTCTTGAGGAAAAAGGTTTAAATTTAGTTGGTCAAAAACAGAGTATTTGGAATCTTCATTTAAAGATGGAGGTACTACAAATAAAATAATATCTTTGAATGGTAAAATAATTGTAAAAAGTAATTATTTCAAATACCTAGGATCGGTATTACAGAGTTATGCGGAAATACATGGATGGAGATGCATGCTGTAGAATTGGGGTTAGATGGATGAAGTGGAAGAAAGCGAGAGGTGTGTTGTGTGACAGAAAAATTCCAGAAAAACTAAGTCAAATGACACACGGGCGATAATTTACGGCGCCGTAAGAGCAGTAAACCTGACGAGGCATTGGTTGACTAACTCCTATTTTTTTCATCTACAATTGGTGGAGGAGTTAGTCAACCAATGGGTTTACTGCTCTTACGGCGCCGTAAATTATCGCCCGTGTGGCCTTACCCTGAAGGGAAAAACAGCTATAAAACCAGCTAAGATGTGCGAAACTGAAAGTTGGTTGTTCAAAATAAAAGGAACAACGAACGCATGTCGCGGAAATAGGAATGCGTATATGGATGAGTGGAGTACAAAAAGAGATAAAATTAAGAATAAGTATATTAGCGGAAATCTAGAAGTGGCACCAATTGATGCCAAAATGATAGAGCATAGGTCACGATCGTTTTGGCATGTTCAACTTCGAGACGTTAATCACCCAAAATGAAGAATTACTTATTTACGGATTCCTGGAAGAAGTAGGAGAGGAAGACCAAAAAAGACATGGGGTAAACGCTTAGGCAGGACATATCGGTAAAGAGGATTGATATGAATATGATCCAATATAGAAACTCGTGGGAAACTGTAATTAGGGAAGCAGATCCCGCCTAGGAATAAAGGCAAAAGTAATGATGATGTCACACATGGTTTATTCCCTATTTACATTAAGAGTATGTGGTACTGGAAGGTCGTGAGCTGACAAATGACAAACGTCTACATCGTTAAAAGAATAATTCCTTTGGAATAAAAATCAACATGTTTCGACATTTTCAGAAAATTCAACGAATATTGCCAAATATCAGGTTGAAAATTTTTTGCAGAACTTAAAAATGGCAACGTACCTTGACGAAACGTTATCAAGAGTACCTATGATTTTCTCTATGATGATAATAAAAAAAGCTAAAATAGTTTTGGCTTACATTCTCATTATCACGACCTTCATGGGAATTAAGCATTGAGTGTATTGTAACAAATTCTGCGATAAATCTTAAAGCACTTAATATTCCCAAAAAAGTTAAAGATAGTTATAAGACATTCTACAGCTCCGGTCAATGAATAGTTTACACCCTTACTTATCTAGTAACCGATTTTTTGAAGTTTTACCTCGTTTAAACATACCTTTTATGTCAAACTGACGTTACCAGTGGCGGGCCCCGAATAGGTTGATTAAAGTTAAAAAATCAAAACAAAATAAATATATATTTTACAAAATGTAATAAAATGCAAATTATATAAAGAAGTTTTTTGAATCAAATTGAGTCAAAATTATTGAATTTAGGAATTGCGATTGTTTTTAATATCTTTTTATTTTATTTTTAAATACGCACGGAACTTTTGACAAGTACTTCTGAAGAGGAATGTTCTGAGGAATCCAGAAATTGGATAATATACAGGGTGTTGTATTTAAAATATAAAAGTTGGTATAGGCACTGTTATACATGACCTTATTTTCATATACATTCGTTATACATATATACATACAATGCATATATTCTAAATGTGCCGGTGGGGGATGGCGTCTATGCGCAGTATTATAGTTTTTGTATGAGAGAGAAAGTATTCGAAATAATGAAATAACAAATTTTATATTATTTGTTATTTCATTATTTCGAATACTTTTCCTCTCATACACAGACTATAATACTGCTCATAGACGCCATCCCCCACCGGCACATTTAGAATAATGTGCACTGTATATTCGTATGAAATGTTTTTATTGCAAAAAATGCGCAACTAAAAATACCAATCGACGTATTCCAGCGTTTTTTAACATGCCCCCATTCACACTTTATTATCGAATTTATTTCAATTGGCTGTTCTAATCTGTATAAAATGTAAATCGTAAATTGGATACGAGTAGAGAAATTATAATTTCTAAAAATCTTAAAACAATTTTACGACAGCAGGAGATAGAGATAAGTATATGGTTTATCCCCCAAAATAATTCTATTATTGGCAGTAGGCACATTATTAAAGTTTTGGTAAGAAAAGATAGCCGAGACGACGTATTTTGCCGATATTTCTTAGATGCTTATCAATATTTATTGGGCATATATTATTGTAGAACGTCTACGCGGACCCTTGTTTGCCTCAAAAAATTGCTGTTTTATTATTGGAAACATTCTATTTTCAAAGTAATCTGCTGCCACAGCATTAATTAATTGTATAGCTGTTGATTTGTACTTTTTATTTATGATACTCGGAGCTGATCTTCGCAAGAGGAATCGATTACGAAAAATTTATGTATGGAAATGTATTATTGAATGATAACCCGTTTAATATTGTTTTTGGTTTTATTTACAGGACTCAGAAATTTTCAGCTCTTAAAGAATCTTCATTTAGAAATATGTATAAGTATAAGAAGAATAGTAACGAATCGTCTTGAGAAAAAACTTGATTTCTACCAGCCAATGGAGCAAGCGGGATTTCGTACCGAATTTGGAACAAATGATCACCTACAGATCATTAAAACGGTAATAGAAAAGACTATCGAATACAATTGACCACTCGTTTTTTCTGTTGTAGATTTCCATAAAGCCTTTGACACGGTAGAATTTGTCAAAATTCTGGAAGCACTACAAGCATGCCGCATTGACTACCGATACACAAGGTTAATTTACAATACATACAAGAACGCAACTATGTCGGTGAAACTACATAAAAACACGGACCATATCCCAATCGGCAGAGGAGTCCGACAGGGCGATACCTTATCGACTAAACTGTTTACCGCTGTACTAGAATATGCTTGTAAAAAACTTAACTGGGAAGAGCGAGGCCTGAATATTGACGGTAGAAGATTAACAAATTTGAAATTCGCAGACAACATAGTTTTATTCTCTAACAACCTTAAGGAGATATGTACAATGCTACATGAACTTCAGTTAGTGTGTGCCAGTGTAGGTCTTAAAATAAACATCTCCAAAACAAAATTCATGACAAACCTAGTACTTAGCGAAAATATCAATATTGGACACAACGAAGTAGAGCTAGTGGAAAAATACATATACCTTGGACACGAAATAAAGATCACAAGAGACAATCAAACATGCGAACTACGAAGAAGAATAAACCTAGCATGAGCAGCCTATGGAAAACTCAAAGACATATTTAAAAACGATATACCAATTTCTTTAAAACGTAAAACATTTGACCAATGTGTGTTGCCTGTGATGACTTATGGTGCCGAAACTTTGACATTGACAGATATAACTTCTAAAATGCTGCAAATAGCCAAGAGGAAAATGGAAAGGTCAATGCTGAGTATATCGCTTCGTGACAGAGTTAGAAATGAAGACTTAAGACGAAGAACAGGAGTTACCGATGTAATTTCCCGAATTGCCACCCTGAAATGGAACTGGGCCGGAAACGTCGCCCGAATCAGTGATGGGAGATGGACGAAGAGATTACTTAAGTGGAGGCCAAGATTAGACAAAAGAAGTAGAGGAAGACCACCTACTCGTTGGACTGACGATCTCAAGAAAATGTCTAGAAATTGGATGCAAATTGCTCAAAAGAGAGCACAATGGACAAAAATGAGGGAGGCCTATGTCCAGCAATGGACGCAAAGGGCTGGATGATGATGATAAGTATAACCGATTATAGTCCAGCGTCCTGTTTATAAATCACTTAAAGTTTTATTTATTTAATACTTAAAATTTTTTAAAATTAAAAAAAAATAGTTATTTTAGGAAAAAATACAGTTAATGTTACAAGGTCAAAATATTGGCGAATATGAGTGAAAAGGTAGAACACTTTAAATATCTTGGGGTCTCAGTTAATGGAACTAATGATATATAATAATAATAATAATAATTTATTCAACAATAATAGGTACAATCTTTTTAGATATTTACAGCTAAAGTGAATAAATTAACCCGAAGTTCTCTGAGAGGTGTGGATACACCTGTTTCGGTAAATATGATATAAAATAATAAATAATAACATATTAACGTAAATAACATAAATAGCAACATAATACAATATAATACAATAAATAGATAGGTACGTTTTTTTTTAATTGTAAATACACAGTTATGTTTTAGTAAATATGATACGTAGAATAAATAATATAATGAAAACAATAAAATAAATACTTAGTTTAACAATAAAGCACGAATAATTAATTTTTTTAAACAATTATGTATGGCTCAATTAGTTAGTAATATTTTTGAAGAATGGTGTATATACGCATGTTTTATTAAATATGATAAAAATAATAAGCAAAATAAATTAGTTTAAAACAATATAAAATTTGAAATATAGGTATAAAAATTGGTAGTGACTCTAGAGTTCCATTTATTTTTTTTTTGTTTATTAATGTATGTAAATTTAAGCTACTATAATGATGTCACAAAAATTTCTTGTTTGTTCCATCAGAAATGATTTTAATTTCTTTTTAAATAGAAGAACATTCTTAGTATTTTTGATATCACTGGGGATATGATTATATATTTTTGGGGCTAGAAATAGAAAAATTCTTTGACAGAAGGACTTTGTCATTTTTGGAATCATATAAAGGTGTTTGCCTCTTGTATCATGCTCATGTGATGGTAAATTGTTGTCTGTTTTCATGGTGTGATATTTTAAAGACACACAAAGAAAGTATAACTGTTTCAAGTCAAATATATTACTATCCTTATATAATCTATCTGTAGAGTAGGTGTATGATTTAGACATAATAATTTTCAGAAATCTTCTTCGTATGATTTCCAGTGGGAGAATTTGTGTTTTTAGGGCGCTTTCCCAAGCCAGTATACCATAACGGAGATGACTTTCTACTAGTCCGTAATATAGTGTGCGAAGGTATATATTAGGTACATATGTGTTTTTTAAGATGTTTAAACTTATACAGGATAAACTGTAGTTTTTTAATGATATATTTAATGTGAAAGTCCCATTTTAGATGTGTATCTATAAAAACTCCTAGATATTTAACATTTGTTACGGGTTTAATATAAAAATTTTGTTTATTATGTGATATTTGAAGGGGTTTGAAAAGATCAGTGGTCAAGTTAGAGTTAAATATTGGTAGATAAACAGTTTTCTTAAAATTGATTGTTAGTATTTTATAGTCAAACCATTCTTTTATTAGTTGTAGATCACATTCTGCTTTTGTTTTTAATTCATACCAATTCTCAGCATCATAAATAATAGCTGTATCATCAGCAAACCCAATTATGTGCCCTGTACTATGTAATGAAAATAATCCATTTATATATAGATTAAACAGGACAGGACCTAATACTGTTCCCTGTGGCACTCCATATGTTATACTTCTTTGTCCGCTTATTACTCCGGAGACCCTTACTACCTGTTGTCTCTCAGAGAGGTAACTTCTAAATAATTGTAAACAGTTGTCTCTTATACCAATTTTCTCTAAGGTTTGTAAGAGGTTATTGTGACTAACAGTGTCAAAAGCTTTGGCCAAATCAAGAAATACGCATAAGCAAACTTTATTTTTGTTAAGTGCTTCATATGCTTTAATGTTAAATTCAAAATGGCATCTTGGGTGGAAGTATTTTGCTTAAAACCAAATTGGTGAGGGGAAATTAAATTATATTTTTTGATATATGCTGTAAGCCTATTTTTCAATAATAATTCAAATATTTTAGAAATATGCGGAATAAGAGATATATGTCGATAGTTTGCAGCAAGAGTTTTGTCTTCATTTTTGTATATTGGTATGACTACTGTTGTTTTGAAGGCTTTAGGCCATATTCCTTTTTCTATACATATATTGATAATGTGAACCAATGGCTCGAGTATGTATGGTGAAATTGTTTTCAAATATTCTGCATTAATGTCGTCAATACCAGTTGCCTTTTTACACTTTAGTTCATTTATTATTGTTTCTATTTCAAATGTATTTGTAGGTAATAAAATCATTGAGTTGGTTAAGACAGTATTTTCATATACTTGGCGGGGATTAGTACTAATTTTTTCAGCCAAACTTTTGCCCATCTCTGAATTTGTCTTATTAAATTCATTTGCAATATCAGAGGGCTCAGTCAACATATCTCCCATTTGGTTTTTAAGACTCTCAATAGGTACTTTTCCTTTTTTTGGTCCACTTAAATCTTGCACTACACTCCATAATTCTTTATTGTTATTTGAACTTTCTAGGATCTTATTTTTATAAAAATTCCGTTTTGTTTTGTCGATAAGTGAATGCAGTTTATTTCTATATGTTTTATATTTTTGTAATAAATCGTGATCATTTGGATGAAGCCTTGTAACTCGATATAGTCTGTCTTTTTCACTAGTGGATTTTACTAGAGCTTGTGTAAACCATGGTGTAATTTTTGTGTTTTTTCTATTTCTTGTTTTATAATAGGTACATTTGGCAATATTTTGTTGTATAATTGTTATTAATTGATCTGTTGCTAAATCTGGATTGTTGTATTTCAGAATACATTCCCATGTTTGTTTAGATATATCATCCACAAGTTTCTTGTAGTTAATGCCTTTAGTATAATATTGATTTTTCTTTTTATTAATTTTTTTACTGAAGACTATTTGTAACGCTATTGCAAAGTGATCTGTTATATCAGTTTCTATTACTAGAGGAATAATATTTTCTAAACTATTAATTTTTGATTTTATAAATATATGATCTAAGCAAGCTTTTATTCGAGTTGGGTTATTTATGGTGGATATAAATTCGTACTCGTTTAGGGTACTTATATATTCTATGGTATCATTATTTAAATCTAATAGATCAATATTGATATCTCCAACAAAAAGGCAATAACTTTCAGAGTTAATAGTATTATTGTGTAAGAAATATTGTAAATTATTAATAAATTGAGAAATACTAGGGTTATAATTTTCCTTAGAGGGTGATCTATAAAAAGCAAGAACCATAATTGTATTGCTATTATCAATAATTAATTTTATTTTTAAAATATTTGTTGGTCCTAGTTTTACGATATCATATTTGAAAGAATATTTGCAATTTATGTAAGCCACGACTCCGTCATTTTGATTTGACTCCTTTATTATATATTACGTTATACCCTGGTATGTTAAATAAATTAATATCATTAATTTTCCATGTTTTAGTTAAAACAATAACATCAAAATTTGTAGTAACATAATTTAAAAGTAGCCTAAATTCATCTAAATTTTTGGATATGCTTCTAATATTATTGTGACATATGCTAAAGTTGGTGTTAAATTGGTTTATCTTTAGAATATCATCACATTCACAAAAATTTTTTATAGTGTATGTTTCGACACTTGGCAAATCAAAAAATCTCTTACATACAGGGTGATCAACTTCTGTGACAAAGTCCAATATATCTGTTATTATAAAATATATGAAAAAAAGTTGTTAATAAAAGTTATAGACATCTTTAATGTACACATTTTAAAATTAATGAGAAATATACAGGGTCCTTCATAACACGGTGCCAAACCAAAGTTATGTTTTTTTTAATGGAACACCCTGTATTTTATTCAAAATCTTGTTTCTCTACATTTTTCTGATTAAAAAGATATAACACTTGTCTAGGGTTATACTGAGTGTTTCAAAGTTATGAGCACTTTTATCAAAAAATCATACTGATTTGATCGCCCTGTATGATTCTAACTGTATAATATAAACTTATTTTTTTACTGCTGTTGACTGTCAATATTAAAGTAGTTTTTTAACAACTTACAATTTTTTTATCACTCCACAAATTGTATACAGGGTAAGTCAAAATGCAAATAAAAGATTTTTTTCATATTTTTAAATGGAACACCCTGTATTTTATATTACCATCGAAAAGTTCTTTCATTATACTTACATATCTTTTAAATATTCCCTATACCTAAGTTATTAGTTTTCGAGAGATTTTAGTTTTATTGTTGATAACTCATAGATACGTTTATTACAGTAAATTAATTACCCTTAATATTAGAAACCTCCAATGAGTTTGTTAATGATAATTAAAATTAGACTGCATTTCATTTTTCTCCAAGTTTATGGTAAATTCTATACAATAACAACAATTTTATATTTACTAACAAAATGATATTAATTTGCCGCGAAGAAATGGGAACTCTAAATTGCTGCATGCAAGTTCTTGTTTAAGGTGGCTTTGAAATAATTGACACAAGAACTGTCAGATGTAAGATTTTGATTATTTGTACGTTTTTATTTTTGTTATTGATTATAATTGTTTGCCATATTGTTACTAACAATGAATTTTAGTCATGAAGAAATGACAGACATGATTTGGATTTTAGGAGAGTGTTTCAAAAACTCATTAGTTGCCACAAGAATTTATAAGGAACGGTGTCCATAGCGTCAACAACCAAATAATAGAGCATTTGACAACTTATTAGACAGGTTTAATCGTACTGGTTCTGTTTATGAAGCAAAGGAAAAAACAAAAATCATTATAACGGATGAAAATGAATTAAATGTTTTACTGCCTGTTACAGAAAATCCTCATAAAAGTATTCAAAATATTACAAGAGAGCAAGATATAACTTATGGATCTATCCAAAACATACTGAAGAAAAACAACATGCACCCATATCATATACAATTACATCAGGAACTTGTTGGGGATGATTTCGAACGAAGAGTACAATTTTGTCAATGGTCACAACAAATAGTTATTCAGAGAGTTTTTGTTGAGTTTGTTCTTTTTTTTAAGACGAAGCAACATTCCACAAAAATGGTAGTGTAAACAGACACAATTTTCGTTATTATTCCACAACCAATCCGTACTGTGCTCAGACACATAGTCAAACGAGATGGTTCTTAAATGTTTGGGGTGGAATCATAGGCAATTACGTTATAGGTCCTTTTTTCTTTGAGGAATCGGTAAATGGTGAGGTTTATTTAAATTTTCTAGTGAATCATTTACCTATTCTACTTGAAAATGTACCATTAAACATCCGCCAACATATCTGGTACCTTCACGATGGAGCCCCTGCTCACCATAACGCACTTGTCAACGGTGAACTCGATGAACTATTTCCTGAAAGATGGATAGGAAGAGATGGGCCAGTTCACTGGCCACCCACATCACCAGAATTAAACGAATTTGACTTTTTTTTTGGGATTATATTAAAGACGTAGTGTATAGGACACCTCCAACAATAGTTGACGATATGAAAATAAGGATTCAAAACGCCTTTCAAAGTGTCACACAACAAATGCTTACAAACATCAGTAGGTCTTTCGAAACGCGTTTCCAGGCTTGTGTAGACGTTATGGGAGGTCATTTTGAACACCTTTTATAACATAAGAAGTACGTTGAACATTTTTTTTATTTAATTTAGTTTTTTTAATAAATTTTAATAAATTAATAAATTAAAGTATTGTTATTAATAACTAAGTAATACATGTTGTTATCAACAATAAAACTAAAATATCTCGAAAGCTAATAACTTTAGGTATAGGGAATATTTAAAAGATATGTAAGTATGGTGATATGGCTTTTCGATAATAATATAAAATACAGGGTGTTCCATTTAAAATTATGAAGAAAATCGTGTATTTACATTTTGACTTACCCTGTATACAATTTGTGTAGTTATAAAAAAATTGTACATTGATGCAAAACTACTTTAATATTGACAGTCAAAAGCATTAAAAAAATAAGTTTATATTACACCGTTAGAAACATACAGGGCGATAAAATCAGTATGATTTTTTAATAAAAGTGCTCGTAACTTTGAAACACTCAGTATAACCCTAGACAAGTGTTATATCTCTAGAATCAGAAAAATGTAGAGAAACCAGATTTTGAATAAAATATAGGGTGTTCCATTTAGAAAAACAAAACTTTGGTTTGGCACCGTGTTATGGAGGACCCTGTATATTTCTCACTAATTTTAAAATGTGTACGTTAAAAGTGTTTATAACTTTTATTAACAACTTTTTTTCATACATTGTATAATAGCAGATATATTGGACTTTGTCACAGAAGTTGATCACCCTGTATTGATCCATGATAAAGAAGAGAAAAAAAATAGTTCAATATATCTTTTAACAATGATTTAGTTGGAGTAACAAAATAACAAAGTTAAAATTAACTGTTAACGATTTAAGTTTTAGTGTGTAAATGTTAAATATAAATTAAAAAAGAAGCAACCTTTAAATATTAAGATATTAATTGTATATCCGTGAATAACTAGTAATTACTAACTAATTCCCCATTTAAAGTATAATTAGAATGATTATTGTTAATAAAAGATGGATAAAGGAAAAAAAGAAGAATAGAAAGTGGATTTATAAACTTATTTTTTGTAGATCCGGTTCTGGTTCTTAATCCAATAATGGTCTTGCTGTCTTTTTGATTTGGTTCAACTGTAGTTGTAGTACTTTGATTCGATCTCTTTCTGAGGGTCGATTTATATTTCGCTTTGGAACTGGGGTTGATATTTTGTGGGCTTCCTGACTGTATCCTACCTTTTTTGAAATTTCTAGGTTCTTGTTGTAAACTTGAGTTATTAGAATTTGAAAAGGAATTATCTTGGTCGCTATAAGTATTATTATTAAATTCTTCCTTCTCTTCGTCTTCAATGGATTTTAATTCTGCTGTTGAATATGATGTACATATTATAATATTGGGTTATTGATTGTATTGTAGATTCTTCGAAATTTCTAGGCTATTGTTGCAAAATTGAGTTGTTAGAATTTAAAAAGGAAGTATTACCTGGATCGTTACGAGGTGTGCTATTATTTAATTCTTTCTGCTCTCCTTCTTCAATGGATTTCAATTCTGCTGCCGAATATGATGTATTATTGACGTACAGTCTACCTTTTTTAATGTAAGAATTGGTATCCCCTTTGGTTTTCGATTCAAGCAAATCTTTTCTTAAAATGCGATTTTGTTCTCGTTGTATATCTGTGTAATCATGGCTTATTCTAACATTAGTACCCTTTAAGTTTTTGATGTTTTGGAAAATCTTCTGTTTATTTAAATAGGATGTAAATTCTATTTTTATTGGTGTTTCAGGTCCCTTTCCAAGACTATATAAATTATTGATATCTAATATCGTTAAATTGATGTTAAGTAGTTCGTTAATTTTTGTAAGTGTATCACTAATGTTAACTTTATCATCGGAGCGTTTTAAACCAAATATCAAAATATTATTTCTTTTCAGTTCTTTTTGTGTTTTCCAGTTGTTCTTTAAGTACCTTGTTTTCCCTTTCTAGTGAATGAAATTTATTTTTAATTTCCTCTAATTTTAAAGTTAGACGTACTTTTACAGCATCAATTTTTCCCTTTATGTCATTATGAGAATTCTTCACAATATCTTCAAAACGTTTAAATATTTCTTCATTCATAATTTACTTTCATAATTTATTTAATTTTATTAATTATTCATGAATTATTGCAGAAAAACTCTTAAAATTGATGATTTTTTCAGAGAGTTTTTAAATAGTTGATCTTTTAGTTTGACGTTTTTTTGACAATATAACCATCATTAATCAAGAAGTCATCAATGAAAGAATCCTGGAAGAAAACAGAACCTGCTGGAAATAAAATGACTTCCTCAAAGATATGTGAGAAGCTTTCCTCAGAATACTACACTGAAAGTTTACAAAGAAGCAGTTAGGCAAATAATCACATATGGTGCTGAAGTAATCTGCACACAAAGATGTAGAAATATTGAGGATTCTAGGGAGATTGAGGATCACTAAACTTAAGTAATAACGAATTTAGAAAACTGATTATCTAAGAAGTAGGAGAACTTTTGAAACAAGACATCGTCAGAGTTATCAATTAGACCAGTAATCACATATGTTGCTAAAATAATCTGCCTGACACAGAAAGATGTACAAATATTGAGGATCTTAGAGAGATTGAGGCTCACTAGACTTAGGTAATAATGAATTTATAAATGTGATGATCTACGAAATAAGAGAACTTTTGAAAGAAGACATCGTCAGAGTTATCAAGGCACAGAGACATATGGATGAGACATAGAGAAAGGAGCAATCCAGAAGTGTTTATCAATAAAATCACCAAAATGGAGGTCAGCATTAGGTAGACTCTAAGGAAGACCCACAACCAGATGGGAGAACCAGATAATTGAGGACCTTAAGAAGATGGGAGTTACAGAATGGGTAACCATAAGCAAAAACAGGAACGAAGATACCAAGTCACACAACCAATAATTGTAAAACCAAAATGTTAATGCGAACTGATTCCCCGCGACAAATGAATTGGAAGAGCCCAAAGAGGGTGGCAATCACTCCGTTAGTAGTGTAGATGACATAATGATGATGATAGTAACACAAGATGCATTTTACACATGTTTTTCAATGAAATGCTCATTGCAGAACCCATGTCTGCTTTGATATACCAATTCACACTGAAAAATTATACTCTCTTATTCAATATTTAAAAATATATATGCATTTATTTACTTACTTAAATTCAATATAAAATGACAAGACATTTTAACGCAATTTATTGCCCAAAACTATTCAACAAATTTTGATAAGTTGCCAGGGTGAGAAATATTCATCAGATTTCCATCACTTTTCATAGTGCAATATGGAGCAATGGAATCGAATTTCAAAAACGATCAATCATGTTTTCCCAAACTGATGCTTTATTTCTTATCTCTTACACCGATGGCTTCGTGTCAATAAAAATGTTTGTTTCAATTAATTTAGTTTTTGAACATCTACAAAACTGTTGTAAATTATGAGTTTTTGTGATGGGGCTTGTATTTTGTGGATATTTGTATTTATACAAGGTTAAATAAAAAAAAACGAGGTCGAACTACCTGCTCGTATAGAGTATGCTAGGCCCGCTTTTTAAAGAATACAAAAATTTCTAATAAACTCTACCTTATCGTTGGATATCCGATACCAATTTGTAAAAACATTCATTTATTCCATATTACTATATGGAGTGAATACATAAACTCTTGGAATTACAAGTATGAGGCGTATAGAAGCGTTTGAGATGTGAGTTTTTCGAAGGATCCTGAAGATCTCTTGGACAGAGCACGTGACCAACAACGAGGTACTGAGAAGAAGAATGGAGACTGAGAGAGAACTCCTAAATATTGTAAAAAACAGAAAAACAAGTTATCTAGGACATATTTACAGAGGAGAAAAATACAACTTTTTACGACTCATAATGGAAGGGAAAGTGGAAGGAAGACGAGGTCCAGGAAGAAGAAAATACTCCTAGCTGAACAACGAAGGGACAGGCATGGACACATATTCGATACTAAGAACCGCTCAAGATAGAGAGCAATTTGCTGTAGTTATAGCCAACCTTCAGTAATAGAGAAGGCACCTTAAGAAGAAGAAATAAAAACTATCTAGTGTATCTTATTAAAAAATATCACTGGCCAATAAAAATAATGTAGTTTCTCTCACAGCCAGAAATGCTATTATGTTCGGGACTATATTCTAATTAGACCATTATTATTTTTATTGATATATCACACATTTTTATAAAACAAGAACAAAATAATACCAATCATAAAATTTTCAGTGAACCTATCAGTCTGCCAGAATTAAACTATAACGTAAAAAATAGAAATAATACATCACCTTGTTATGATGATATTAGATATCCTATGATATTCCAACTACCAAACAATGCCAATACAAGATATTCCTAATCACAATCCTAAATGACATCTGGGTTAATGGCGAATGTATAGAAGAATAGAAAAAGACTATTGTAATACCAATACACAAACCAGACAAAAACCTCCACCTAAGCGATTCGTATAGACCTATTGCACTTATGCCATGTATACTCAAGATTTTTGAAAGAATAATTAAAAACCGACTGGAATGGTGGTTAAATACAACTGGCTCTCTGCCAACCATACAATACGGTTTTAAAAAAGGGTTTGGCACCATTGATGCGGTGACACACTTAGTTACAGACATACTTTCTTTCTTTCTCCCCTTTCTTATACCCTTTCAGGTGTCGGATTTGGGTTTAATTTAGCTACATATTCACCCATCTCTTCCATTCTTTTCGGTCCTGTGCTATTAGTTTCATTTCTTCTAGCGTTTTCTGTTTGATTTTTCCTGCTTCTACTATTTGCTGTATCCATTTTTTCTTCGGCCTGCCTTTTTTCTTTTTTGTAATATTCCTTGTTTCGTGAATTTTCCTTGCTAGTCTACTAGGTTTCATTCTCATCAGATGTCCATACCAGTTTAATTGCCTCTTTATTATTTTATTCATTATTGGTTCCTGTTTAGTTATCCCTCTTATTGTCTCATTTCTTATTCTATCCCATTTGGTCTTTCCGGCTATAGCACGTAAATGTCTCATCTCAATTGCATTTATCCTACTATTATGCTTTTTCTGTAAAGTCCAATTTTCGCTTGTATACAGTATCGTCGGTATCACAATCGTATTATATATTTTAATTTTTGTTTCGTGGGACAATTCTTTTTTCCTCAGAATTGGCGCTAGTGCGTAGTACAGTTTATTTGATTTTTTAGTTCTGTTTGTTATTTCGAGGTCTATTTTCCCATCATTGGTAATAATACTTCCAAGATAATCATATGCTGTAACTATTTCCAGTTGAGTATTTTTGCATTTTATAATTACTTCATTTTCTTCCTTTTCGCCGATGACCATTATTTTACTTTTCTCGATGTTTATTTCCATTTTTAATTTCTCTATTTCTTCTGTCCATATATTTATGAGTTTTTGCATTTTTGTCACGGAATCTGCTATAAGGACTATGTCATCCGCATACAATAGGGCTTCTATTTTTATTGGCTGTAATCTTTGGTATCCTATTGTTGTCTGTATTTGGTTCGTTCTTTCTCCAGTATTTCTAGTCAATTCATTCATGACTATTATGAATAGTAGCGGACTAAGACTGTCTCCTTGCTTGATACCTCTTTCCCAATTGAATTCTTCAGATCTTTCTCCTGCTATCTGTACACGTCCTTTTACTACTCCGTATATATTTTCAATTATTTTTATCAGTGTACTTGGTACTTTCATGTTCTGCAAGCATTTCCATATAATTTGTCTTTCTATAGAGTCGAATGCTGCCCTTAGATCTATGAATGCTAGAATGAGCTTTCCCCCCGTGTCAATACTTCTTTCTATTATATTTCTAATGATGTAAATGTTATCGTTTGTCTGTCTTTCTGGTCTAAACGCTGCTTGTTCTTCTCCCAGTTCTTTTTCTACCTCTTGTCTTAGCCTCTTCTCTACTATTTTCGTGTATATTTTAAAACATACCGATGATAAACATATTGCTCTATAATTTTCGCAGTTGACGTGTTCTCCCTTTTTGTATATTGGCACTATAAGGTTACTTTGCCAGTCTTTTGGGATTTGCTGCTTTTCCCATGCCTCTTTGTATATTTTCAACAACCAGTTTATCCCTTCTTCTCCCATGTACTTGACCATTTCCGGGTCTATGTCATCATCCCCTCCAGCTTTACCTATTTTTACGTTTGATACTTCCAATATTACTTCTTCTCTATTTATTTGCTCTAATTCTTTGTTCTCGTTATCTTGATATGTTTCATTTCTATCATCTATTATTGCATTTCTAAATTTGTTTTCATAGTATTCTTTCCATACTTTAGCTATTTGTTCTGGAGTTGTTTGGATTTGGTTTGTTGTATCCCTTACGGCTGTTATTTCTTTATGTTTTCCTTTCTTCATATGTCTGATTGTTGTCCAGAAGCTTCTATTATTTGTTACATAGTTTTGTTGTAATTGTTCTCCAAACTCTTCCCACGTTTTTGTTTTTACTTGTTTTATGGTGTTTTTCGCTAATCGTCTCAGCCTTTTGTATTCTTCTTTATCTTCTTCCAGTTCGGTCTCAATGTATTTTTTCCATGCTATTTTCTTTTTCTTCACTGCTGTTTTAACTTCATTGTTCCACCATCTCGTTCTTTTATGGAGTTTGTTATGTTTTCTGATTCCACATATTTCTGTTGCTGTAGACTTTATGACTACTTTGAAGGCGTTCCATCTTTCTTCCAGTGTCCATGCCTCTTTTTGGTTTTCTAGTTGTCTTAATCTTCTATTTGTTTCTTTTTTGTAATGTTCGCGCACCTGTTCTAATTTGAGCTTATTTACTTTTACTCTTTGGTAATCTTTTCTTTCCACCTCCTTTATTTTTTCATCCTCGAGTTTTGCAGTAACCATCCTGTGCTCTGTAGCTAGTTCCGGTTCCTTTTCAGTTAAGACGTTATGTATTTTATCTTCTAGGTTTATCGTATAAACTATGTAATCTATCAAACTTTTCGCTCTTCTCTCTTCCGCCACGAACGTATATTTGTCTTCGATGTTTTGGTTTGTAAATGTGTTTCCTATTAGTAGGTCATTTGCTTGGCAGAAATCTAGCATTTTGACACCATTCCTGTTCAAACATTCCTCTCCGTATTTTCCAATGCATCCTAATCCTTTGTTGACATCCTTGCCCACTCTTGAATATTCCTAAATATTGAACTCCTAAATATTGTAAAAAACAGAAAAACAAGTTATCTAGGACATATTTACAGAGGAGAAAAATACAACTTTTTACGACTCATAATGGAAGGGAAAGTGGAAGGAAGACGAGGTCCAGGAAGAAGAAAATACTCCTAGCTGAACAACGAAGGGACAGGCATGGACACATATTCGATACTAAGAACCGCTCAAGATAGAGAGCAATTTGCTGTAGTTATAGCCAACCTTCAGTAATAGAGAAGGCACCTTAAGAAGAAGAAATAAAAACTATCTAGTGTATCTTATTAAAAAATATCACTGGCCAATAAAAATAATGTAGTTTCTCTCACAGCCAGAAATGCTATTATGTTCGGGACTATATTCTAATTAGACCATTATTATTTTTATTGATATATCACACATTTTTATAAAACAAGAACAAAATAATACCAATCATAAAATTTTCAGTGAACCTATCAGTCTGCCAGAATTAAACTATAACGTAAAAAATAGAAAGAATACATCACCTTGTTATGATGATATTAGATATCCTATGATATTCCAACTACCAAACAATGCCAATACAAGATATTCCTAATCACAATCCTAAATGACATCTGGGTTAATGGCGAATGTATAGAAGAATAGAAAAAGACTATTGTAATACCAATACACAAACCAGACAAAAACCTCCACCTAAGCGATTCGTATAGACCTATTGCACTTATGCCATGTATACTCAAGATTTTTGAAAGAATAATTAAAAACCGACTGGAATGGTGGTTAAATACAACTGGCTCTCTGCCAACCATACAATACGGTTTTAAAAAAGGGTTTGGCACCATTGATGCGGTGACACACTTAGTTACAGACATACAAATATGTTTAACTGAAAATGATTACAATGGCACGATGTTTCTAGATGTTAAAGGTGCATATGACAATGTCAACTGGTTCATTCTACGGGAAAAATGATAAAACTACAAATCCCTCAAGAAGTTGTCAACGCCATATGCAAATTATATATAAACAGGCAAGTAGGACTCAGAGTGATGGTTGTCCAGTGAAATACCAAACTTCAAATTTAGGTTTGCCACAAGGATCTGTTCTTGCACCACTACTCTTCAATATATACCACTAATTTTCACTCCTCCATATCTACAGCAACTATGATACAATATACTGATAATTTTGTTGTTTATACACGTAGCAAACACCTGGATGAATGCATCAATCGTTTAAACTCCAGCATAGAACTCTTTTCAAGATCCATAAATGATTTAGGACTACAAATCTCCGCTGAAAAATCCAAAGTCGTTATCTTCAACAGGCATAATGTGAAGCCAATGCAGAAAATCAAAATAAATAAAATAGAATTTCCAGTGGATACCAATGCCAAATACTTAGGAGTTATATTAGACACAAAAAAGACCTGGAAACCACATATTGAACAAATAGAAATAAAGTGTAACAAAGGTCTAAACTTCTTAAAATCCATCATGCGAACTTGGTGGGGAGCAGAACCTCAAACAGCACTAATTTTCTATAGAGCTTACATAAGATCAATAATTGATTATGGTTGTACACTTTATGGAACGGCAAATAAAACCAATCTACGTAAGCTGGACATTATACAAAACAAAGCAATTAGAATATGTCTGGGAGCAATGAAATCTACACCAGTTGAACCTTTAAGAGCTGAAGCAATCGAACATCGAACCTCCATTCTCCATTAGAACTGAGAAGATCATTTTTAGCTGAAAAAATGATTATTAAATCACTACAGAAAACTTGATCATTCATTAATATCTAGCACATACAAGTTAAACGAATACGACTTAACTAAGCCTTTTTGGATACATAAGAACTCTCCTCCTATTTGTGAAGTATTAAGAAGCATGACCCTACAACCACAAACAAAGGTAGAGATCGATTACTTTGTTCACTTTGTTGTATGTGATGTGTATATACCCCATTACTCTAAATTAGCATCATCTTATAACATAGTTATTAATCAAATTTTAGACCAACATCCAAACTATGTCACAATATATACTGATGGCTTAAAAACACTGACGGCACAGGCTGTGCCTTCGTAATACCTAAACGTATACAAATACAAAAAACCATAAGCTACATAAAACACATCTATCTTCACAGCTGAGGCAATAGCAATTCTAAAAGCACTAGAATATGTACAACAGGAAGAGGAACAGAATGCCATTATCTTCTCCGATTCACTTTCAGTTCTAAAGATTTTAAAATCCAACTCAAACACAACAAATGATAATATTATCTTTAACATCCAAACAATTATTAAAAAATTACAAGATCAAAATAAATTTATAAAATTCTTCTGGGTTAAAGCACACGTAGGAATAACAAACAATGAAATTGCAGATAAAATTGCCAAAGAAAGCATAGAAATGGGGAAACAGATAAATTGCGAATTAACTACGGATGAACAAATAAACATATCAAAACATAAAATGATGAGAAAATGGTCCTCCTTGTGGCAAGAATACACCTTTACAAATCCAACACGTTACACCAGACTAGAAACTAAATTGAGGAAAAAACCTTGGTACAATCAGTACGATTACAATCACAAAAGCATAACCACTATTAGTAGAATGAAGTTTGGTCACGCATGTTATCCAGCACACTTACATAAAATCAAAATAATTGAGAGTGATCTTTGTGAAGTTTGTAATAAAATTGGTGACCTGGACCACATATTTTTTGATTGCCAAAAATATAGGCCTCAAACCAATGAGCTGTTCAGAAAACTTCTACAATTGAACATTGAAAGCCCATATAACATAATGTATCTTCTTGCTTTAAACAGAAAAGAGATTTACGATTGTTTGTTATATTTATTCAGAATAACAAAAATACAAATTTAACAATACCTTTTATTGCTACCTTATGTCTTTCCTTAATGTATTGATGTGATCTTGATTATTGATATGAGATAATATTCTTATATGTCATTTAATTTAATCAATGCATTAATAATAATCTAATTAATTTACCAGATCACATATCAATATGTTTTCAATCTCAGGGCTTTTTATAAAATTAATTACTTACTTACGTGGCTTCTAAGTATTTCTCAATGGTTCCTAATCGGGATAGGAAAGAAAACAGTAAAATAATACACACATATGGGTTACAATTGTAATCAAAATATTGTTTATTTTATTTAAATGGCAATCACTGCTTAATATTTGCTATATCTTATTATTCTTAAACCTAACATTTACACATGGGAATCTTATTTCCTTTTGGTTTCCAATTGAAAGTTTTTATTAACATTTAACTATTATGATTTATTAGCAACAATTCTATTTAAGTTTGATGAAGCTTTTCTGATATTATTTATTATGTTTCTTCAATTTTAAATGTGGTATTTAATACGAAAAACCCATACATTCATGTCCAAACAAATGAGACTGACCTTTTTCTGGTGAACTGAGAATGTCTTCACACAAGACCCGTTTCCTGCTATCCTTGGCTGCGATCAAAACCTCGTCCTGGCTTCCAGTAATGTTCTCCTTTGAAACTAGCTCGTATAGCTCTCGTTTCCTGCTTCTGTCGTGATGCTGTGTTCTACCTTTTTCGAAACTGCAATCAGCTACCGGGAACTCTTGGCTCAAGGAGGTTCTTTTACTCTCAACCTGGCCTACCTCTCGTTCCACGATAGATACTCCACACTCACGGAACTACACCGGCTTTCTCACTCTCCGTACACTACCGTCTATTACTGGACTTCACTTCTCCTACTTTCTAAATATCCCTTCCAGATTCACAAATCAACCTTCCACCACCAACTCTCATTCGCAGTATTCCTCAAAACCAATTTTTAATCTTTCTAAATATGCTTAATGGATTTCCAAAAAAAATAGTTAATTCCCATTCTAAAATTACTTTCTACTATTTACAAAATTTAATGACCTATTATCTACTTCAACTGAGTCTTATTTAGCATAGGCTAATGATCGAACCTTCCGCGAACAACGATAATGACCTATTATCGATTTCAAATGAGTCTTATTTAGCATAGGCTAATGATCGAACCTTCCGCGAACAACGATAATGGTACGCCATTCACTTTGTTTATTCTAAGCGCATTTTCCCGAGTTTCGTTTAATCACTTCTTAAAATTAAATATAACAATTTGTTGTATACAGGTTGTTCTAAATTTATATGCCCGTGGTTGAGAAAATTGAAAATATTTTATATTAAATTGAATTCTGTTTATAATTATCAAAATTTAATTTTCATATCAAATAGAAATATAACAGTATATATACCTTATCTATCCGAGGCCTACCTTTGATCGTTTATAAAATGCCGTGATCAGCCCCTAGGCGAGAAGAGTGTAATCCTTGTGTTAAAGACTTGTACTCTCTTTTACAAAATTTGTATCTGGCTGTGTGGGTTTTACCTTAAAGCCAAAAAAAAATTATTTTTATTATTTATTACTTTCTTGGTTATGTGCGACATTTTAGACTAAGATAAGAGGCTTTGCGTTATTTCACATCATAAATTATTACAGGCCAACTGCATCTAAATCAAGAGATCAAAATCAAGATTTGAAGCATGATCAAAGAATGTCAACAACATCAAAGAATGATCAAATTCTATATTTGGTCAGTGTTGTTACATTCCTTTGCAATGCCTTAAAACTCTAGTCGAAAAGTCTATGGAATATAATAGACCACTTGGTCTAGAGTCTAGACAACAGACAACAGACCTCTCAAGTTGTTGTTACTTGATTTCGCCTAGGACATACCCCGACTACGAGAATAAAATATAATGAGTCACACTGACCTACCTTTATGTGAAAACTGTAACAGTCTACAGTCTACACTAATGACGTACAGATAAATGTATATTAATTGTCCAGAAACTATATGTGACCTGCTTTTTGTAGGTAATGCATACAACCACATTAGTAATGCATACAACCACATTAGTAATGCATACAACCACATTAGTAATGCACTACTATAAATAAATGGTTATATATTTATGAAGTATTATCATTCTAAAATATCGTCAGGATTCAAGTTCTTATGAAAATTCTAAATAAAAAATAACGTATATTGAATATTCCAAAAATAATACAAGACCATTTACCTCTTTCTTTTCGGCAATGTTTCTGTATTGTAGATAGAAAAATAGTGGTTAATTAGGAAAAAATCTATAAATAATCCCAAAAATAGAAAATATATCTATCTCTTTCGTCGTCTCTTGTGATTATATATTGTAAAATCCGGAGATACGGGATGCAGCCAGAAAGCAGTTTATTAACGAAAAGTCTTAGATTTAAAATATTGTTTATTATATTTTTATTTCAATTATTCTAATTGTTTAAAAGGTAGTAAACTTTGTATCTGGGGCTTTTCGTTGTTTTCCTCGTAATACGAGAGATGTCGCTAAATTGTGTCTCAGAGGTGGGTTCATTGCATTGCGATGGTTTGCCTTAAATTGGCAGAATTGTTTGTATTTCCTTCAGAGTTGAGACTTCTGAGCTTCACTGATGAGGCATAAGGATGCTGAAATAGCTATATGGAGATGGTGGTCCAACTCTGAATCAAATATAAACAAAACCTGCCTTGATCTTTTTTATCTTAGAAAATATATCATAAATTGTGTGATTTATTTTTGTGCAAAATGCATTAAGCTATTATATACTTTTCAAGAAAAATATTGTATAAGAAATGAATTTAATATATTCAAAATTTAATTTCTTCGAATAATCTCTATACATTAATTTGTCAATATTTATTAATTTCCAATATTTCTATATAGGTACGTCTCACACCAAGAGTTTTCTACGACGATATAAAGTTTTCATCATTCTAATCTAATCCTTTCGGGAAGATATATTGCAAATTTTATTTAAGAGTAGGTACCAATTTAGATTTTTTGTAAGTTCCTGGAATTTGAAGTTTCAGAATATCTTTTTAGGAAAGTTCCGTTGTAGCGCTTGCAGTTGTACATTGATTGAATCATGAAGCTTATTATTTACAACCGGAAAATTCTGACTGTTTCTCTTCCGCTACATAATATATTGAATTTTTTTGTATCCTGCAAGAAATAAATCTGAAGCATATAATATATGCCGTAGAAGACGTTGTTTTTGTTTTGTTGGATGGGTTGTTGAGATTTGCATTGGTCTGACCGTCGAAGGTCCGTGATTACTGATTAGGGCTGTCTAGGGTTTGCACCAGCACTGGCAGGTTAAGACATACATCGTTGAGTCATCTAGAAGCTTTTATTTTGTTGTTTTGTAGACAAGAAGCAAAATAAATCAATTGTTGCTCCTCGATTATCGATATATCGGTATATAGGAGCCAGATCATAACAATTCTTGCAGGTTTGTACTGAGCCTCATACAATTGACCAGAACATAAATTTTTATACAAAGATGGGTTTTTGTTTAAAATTGATATTTCCTCCAAACATTCACCTTAGACTTGACTTTAACTGGAGAAAATTTAAAAGAAAATAGTCACTTCATGTTAAACTAGATTTGCACCATAACTTTTCCTGCTTGATAATTCTCTCTACTTTGAATTGTCCCGCTTTCTTTTATAAAATTATATTTTCTTTATTAATAGTTTAAGATTTCTCGTGGGTACTTATTTCTTTTAATGCGTGTACGTAGGTAGGCACTATGTTAATCAATCGATTTGTTTTTGTTTAAAATACACTGAATTTTCTTCCTGAATTTTCTGCTCTGGGGAATTTTTTCCATGAATCAGTGTTCTGATTTCTTAGCCTAGTTTTTGCATTATCATTTTTTTATTGTTGCTTCTAAATTTATCTCATTTTTACGCTGTCCAAACAGATAAACTCATTGAAATCCATCTCATTGAAATCACTCACAAACCCATGAAAATTTTGTTTTTATTAAATTACTTAATCTATCTAATATCAGACCTATATTATTGGTTTGTGTTTCATGAACAAGCAGTTCTTGAATTGAATTTTGACGTGTCGTATTATGTCAACATCCAATGGATTTTCTATTTGGAAAATATTGGTTAATTTTAGAAAATATCTATAAATAATCCCAGAAATAGAAAATAGGTACATCATAAATTGTGTGATTTAATTTTGTGCAGAATGCATTAAGCTATTATCAAGAAAAATGTAAGACGTGATTTTATAAGAAGTGAATCCAATATATTCCAAATTTACTTTCTTAGTATAAACTTCTCTATAACTTTGTCAATATTTACCAATTTTCACTATTTGTAATATATACGTCTCAAACCAGGAGCTTTTTATGACGAGATAAAACTAAAAGTTTACATCAGTCTTATCCTTTCGTGAAGATATTTTGCAAATTCTATTTAAGAGTACCAATTTAGATTTTTAAAAATTTTTGGAAGTTGGAGTTTTAGAATATCTATTTACAACCGGAAAAGTCTGATTGTTTCTCTTTCGCTACATATGTTGAATTTTCTTTGTATACAGCAAGAAATAAATCTGAAGCATATATACGGCGTAAAAGAGGTTGTTTTTGTTTTGTTGGATGGGTTGTTGAGACTTGCATTGGTCTGACCGTTGAAGGTCCGTGATTAGGGCTGTCCTAGGCCTAGGGTTTGCGCCAGCGCTGGCAGGTTAACATCGTTGAGTCATCTATAAGCTTTTATTTTGTTGTTTTGTAGACAAGAAGTTTAATAAATCCATTGTTGTTCCTTGATTATCGATATAATAATATAGGAGCCAGATTGTAACAAATGCTGAAGATTCGTATTGAGCATCATCATACAATTGACCAGCACATACATTTTAAACAAAGATTGATTTTTGTGTAAAATTGATTTTTCCTCCAAACAAGCACCTTTGCCTTGACTTTAAATTGAGAAAATTTTAAAGAGAATTAGGTATTCACTTTATGTTTAACTAGATTTGCATCAAAACTTTTCCTACCTGATAATGATAAGTCTCTCATTCCTTAACATATATACTTATTTTATAAAATTATATTTTCTTTATTAGTAAATTAAGATATCTTGTGAGTTTTAATTCGTGTATAGGTACATACTATGTTAATCAATCCATTTCTTTAAAATACACTGAATTTTCTTCTCTGGGGTATTCTTTCCATGAATTAGTACCTATTCTGACTTCTTAACCTAGTTTTTGCATTACCATTTTGTTATTGTTGCCTCTAGTTTCATCTCATTTTTGCATATATTTTCTTTAGTCTGCAGTCCAATCAGAAAAAAAAATAAAAAAATTAATACCCATGAAAATTTTGTTTTCATTAAATTACTTATCTATATCTAATATCAGATAACTTCTTGGTTTGTGTTTTATGAACAAGCAGTTCTTGAATTGAATTTTGACGTGTTGTATTCTGTCAGCACCCAATAGATCTTCTATATGAAGAATAGAAAAATATTGGTTAATTTTGGAAAAGATCTATAAATAATCCCAGAAATAAAAAGTACATCATAAGTTGTGTGATTTAATTTTGTGCAGAATGCATAAAGATAGATATTATCAAGAAAAATGTAAGACGCGATTTTATAATAAGTGAATCCAATATATTCCAAATTTAATTTCTTAGTATAAACTTCTCTATACCTTTGTCAATATTTACCAATTTTCACTATTTGTATATTGTATACCTATACGTCTCAAACTAGGATCTTTTTATGACGAGATAAAACTAAAAGTTTATATCAGTCTTATCCTTTCGTAAAGATATTTTGCAAATTCTATTTAAGAGTACCAATTTAGATTTTTTTTTAAATTTTTGGAAGTTGAAGTTCTAGAATATCTTTTTAGGAAAGTTTCGCTGTAGCTCTTGCAGTTGTGCATTGATTGAATCATGAAGCTGATTATTTACAACCGGAAAAGTCTGATTGTTTCTCTTTCGCTACATATGTTGAATTTTCTTTGTATCCTGCAAGAAATAAATCTGAAGCATATATATGGCGTAGAAGAGGTTGTTTTTGTTTTGTTGGATGGGTTGTTGAGACTTGCATTGGTCTGACCGTTGAAGGTCCGTGATTAGGGCTGTCCTAGGGTTTGCGCCAGCGCTGGCAGGTTAAGATATACATCGTTGAGTCATCTAGAAGCTTTTATTTTGTTGTTTTATAGACAAGAAGTAAAATAAATGTGGTATGTAGAAAGAGCCGCGCCCGAGTTCCTCGGATTCGCGGCTGGGCGGACCTCCTGGCTCCTCGTGCCAACCAGGTGGCATCTGCGCGCTCCTCCACCACGCCCCCGTCATTTCCTGCAGCGGTCAACCTAGACGTGGACTGCCTGTTCTTTTCATTGCCGACTTTCAACTATCGTCGAAGATGACATCTTCGAGGTAATCCGCCTAGTGGAGAATCCTGCTATTCATTTCATATACTACTCGACGCTTTATTGTGTACACAATAAGGGGTTGTTACTGGAGTATTCGCTAGAGATTTTACCTAGACGTGCACGTAATTATTATTTGTGGGTCTCATAATTTATTAAATTTATTCGGATTATAAAATCTACTTACTACATTTTATAGCCAAGGATTTACAGGATAGGAATATGTATATAGATATTTTATTAGCCAAGGATTTTGTTTTACTTAAAATCGATATTTTGTATATGGGTGACATACTTTATATTATTACAAAAGTTTATTTTTTATGGACATAAAAGGTCACATATAAGATTCCAACGTCATTTCCATCCAGAAAATGTCACTTTTCGCTGGTTACAGAGTGATCACAAAATGATGTTACATTAGTTTTTCAAGTGAAAGTGACCTTGACAGTCTCAAAGAATATGAATTACATATTTCAGAAACCCCGCAAGTACGCCGAACATCATCTTTTCGTGGTGGACAAAAAACTGATTTGTAATCAACTCCTGTTATTTATTACGATTTTAATGAGATGTTTGCGTGCATATGAGTGTTTTACAATGATTTTCTTTATTTTGAATATTCATTTTTGCTTTTTTGCCAATTTTACAAAGAGATTTTGTCGTTGCCCTTACGGGGTTTCTGAATTACAGGTTAAAATAAAAAGTATTACTTGCAAAAAAGTATAAGAGGTTTATTCAGTTACATACATTAAATATGTCGTAAATACAAAGTTAGTCAAGATCGTCATGTGGGTCATATTTGTCCACTACTGGCAATCCAAAAATCTCCTCGTAGAAGCTCTGAACATTAATGTCATATGTTAAGCAGGATTTTAATTTCTGTAGATCTCTTATTTTTTTCACATTAATTGATATAGGTACAACCTTCTGGATATGCTGCCGTCTTTGGGAGAATAGGTTTTGAGTTGGTCTTACGTAACTGATATTCAAACAGCTGAGTCAATAAAATCACGTGCTACAACACAGTGGCGGCTCGTGGCTTTAAGGACAGAGTCGGCAAGGTTTTTCTCCTCAGATAAGTATGCCATCTAATTAAAAGGCTTCAATTTCATAGAAGATTTTTGGTTTTTGTTTTTTTTTTTATTTTTTTTATTTTTTTTGTTTTTTTTTAACCTGTTTATAAATTAACTCTAGTCTATGTCGTTTCGAAGTAGCAAAATGGGTTATAACATGGGTCATATGGGTCATTGTAAAATTTATTATTGTTTTGGAGAGGTTTTAAAAGTTTTTTTCTATTGACATTTGAGCCAAGTTTGACATTCTCTCTTGTTTCATGGTGTTTCGACAATACGTTTTGACTTTTTTGAGACAAGAGAAATCCCGTTCATTTGAGGCAGAATTTGCCCACATTTGAGCACAATAATTTATTAAATTCGGGAACAGCTTGTTGTATCTAATGAATTGCAGTATATAAAATTAAACATATTTTGTAACTTATCCCACCTTCCGAAAATATTTAGATCAGCATATAAAACTGTTAATCCATTTACTTATTTTATTTGAATAAAGAATGATGGATAATTTTTAATGAACTTGTCTAATAGATATTTTGAAAATTCCTTGTAAATAATAATTGAGTTATCCTTCCGCTCAAAAAGGTCCGGAACATTGTTTAAATAATCAAAATGTCAAAAAATTAAGAAAAACTTTGATATTTTTCTTCATTTTTTGATTTTAACTTTCAAAGTATTCACTTCTGAGAAAAGTTACACTAACATAAAAGTTGGGTAACTAAATTTCCTACAATATAGGACTTGTTAAAAATTTTAAAAAGTGTCATCCTTGTTGCAATACAGCAATAATTGCGAAAAAAACATAAAAAATAAGTATTCGTATTTTACGTTTTTCAACCATTTATGCTAACACTTACTAACTTCATATTTTAACCAGAAAACCTTTATGATATAATAAAACAATACTGTAAATTTCATTAAGATCGATTCAAAACATTTTGCAAAATAAATTTTGCAATCTAGCTTTTGCAAAAAAAATTAATTTTTTCAAAATGTTGCAGTACTGACAATAAAGCAAATAGCAAGTTGAATTTTTTTACATATAGAAGAAAGGTACAGTATTCTTCTATACGTAAAAATAAATTCAACTTGCTGTCTGCTTTATTTTCAGTTCTGCAACATTTTGGAAAAATTAATTTTTTTGCGAAAGCTGGATTGCAAAATTTATCTTGCAAAATCTACTGAACCGATCTTAATGAAATTCACAGTATTTTTTTATTATATGATATAGTTTTTCTGGGTAAAATTATGAAGGTCTTAAGTGTAGCATAAACGGTTGAAAAACGTAAAATGCGAATACATACTTGTTTTTTATGATTTTTTCGCATTTATTGCTATTTTGCAACAAGGGTGACAATTTTTAAAATTTTTAGCTAATTCTTTATTGTAGAAAATTTAATTACGCAACTTTTATGTCAGTGCAACTTTTCTTGAAAATGAATACTTTTAAAGTTATAATCAAAAAATGAAGAAAAAACTCGAATTTTTCCTTTATTTTTTGACATTTTGATTATTTAAACAATGTTCCGGACCTTTTTGAGTGGGAGGATAACTCAAATATTATTATACAGTGCCGTTTTATCCACTGGGCGCTTGGGGCGGGCGCCCAGGGGCCCGGGCCCCGGAGGGGCCCGTTCCTTTTAATTAAAAAAAAAATAAAGTCGCTAAATAATTTACATATTCTTCGAAAAAAATTTCATACGCAGATACGCCAATACACTGCAAACGTCTTTGACCTATTGTTACATCTTTTCAAACAGTGAACTGATCTATACACAGTGCCGTAGCCTAGCCCCACGGGGGACCCGTGTCAGTGTTTGTGGCGGGGCCCTTTTCCAAAAACTACAGAAAGTTGTCAGATGTCGCCATGTCATTGATTAAAAACTACCCAGTTATTGGGTAAAAACTGTTTCTAATAATTTCATTCTTAATTGTGGGGAATAATATCTAATAATTTATCTCACTTTTCGGCTTTAAAATAAGTTCTATTGAAATAGGAACAAAATAAGTCCATTAAAAATAGTTAAACGAAAGACAAAAATAGATATACACAGGCCCGGACAGGGCCGCCGGCCCACCGGCCCGCGGGCCGGTGCGCCTTTTGCTTTCATTCATATTCCATTAAAAATTTAAACGCTGAAATTTTTTTTAAAACTTTACACAAAGATTCCTTGAAGCAAAGACCAATTAAGCATAGTGTGGTTGCAAAATACAACACGTATCAGGTATCAGGTAATCAAAATCTAGCACACATAGCTCGAAAAAGGCATCCAGTGTTTTGTGTTAATAGCTTAGATGTGACGCGCGGCGCCCTCGAAGACCTTCGGGCGCCTTTTGCCTTACTATATTATACATACAGGATTGTTGCGCTCCAGAATCATACATAACGAAGCCAGCGGATACAAAAAAATACAACTCGTATCAGTTATCAGATAATCAAAGGCCAGCACACATAGCTTGAAAATGACATCCTGGGTATTAAGTTAATAGCTTAGATATACGACGCGGGGCGCCCTCGAACACTTTCGGGCGCCTTTTGTGGTTATCAATACCCGCCGTTTCTGTTATAATAATATAAGAGTGTTACATCCTACAATTAGCTTAAAATATACAGGTACAGTTTTCAGCAAACATAGCTCGAAAATGGTATCCAGGGTTTTGTGTTAATCTTAGATGTGACACGCGGCGCCCTCGAAGACCTTCGGGCGCCTTTCGCCTGACTACATTATACATACAGGATTGTTGCACCCCAGAATCATACATAACGAAGCCAGTGAGTATAACAAAATACAACTCGTATCAGATAATCAAAGACCAGCATATATAGCCCGAAAATGGCACCCAGAGTTTTATGTTAATAGTTTAGAAACGACGCGCAGCGCCCTCGAAGGTAAGTATCAATATCCGCTGTTTATATTATAATATAAGGCCGTGAGAGCCAGAGTTGCCTAACAACTCTGGAACAAGCACTCAAACTATGGAAAAATGGCATGGGAATTCCTCTCAATGACGAGACCACATTATACACTTTATGTTTCGCTGATGACCAAATTCTGATTGCTCAGGATCATGACGACTTACGTTACATGACGTGGAAGCTAATAGAAGAATCTAACAAATGGGGCCTCGCAGTCAACATTAAGAAAACTGAAGCCATGTGTATTGGAGAGACAAAGCAGTCCATTACATTAGATGATGGGGTAGAAATTAAACACTGTGATGAATACAAGTATGAAGATAACTCAAAATGAGATACTCGATACTGCTATAAATGACAGAAACATACAGGGTAGAAAAGCGATATCCATGATGAACGGCATTCTGTGGGACCAAACAATATCTAAATCGAACAAACAGATCATATACAATACCATACTTAAAAGTGTAAACAAAAGTCTCCACAAAATGGAGACCTTACGAAAATGGTACGGCCATATAAAGAAAATGCCAGATGACAGGATCCATAAACAGATTTTGGCGTGGACACCACAAGGGAGAAGGGAAAGAGGAAGGTCGAGAAGAAGCTGGAGGGACAGAATTGAAAAAGAACTAGAGGAAAGTCCAGGTCTGTGATTAAACAGAGAAGAATGGCGGTTATAAGTCGGAAGGCGTCGGAGGGCTCTGTAAACCGATAGTAGTAGTAGTAGTAGTAGTATATTATTCTGTAGCAGGAGTTGAAAAATTACCCACACGTTTCAAAAATTGGTTTCGAGTCTCCAGAGAGTACCAAAGAGTGTAACGGATTAAAAGGGATAGGCACCTACTGGGAAACTGAAGCTATATTTTTGTGGCATCTTAATAAGTTTATTCCAAAGTAAACTTAATATAACGAGCAAAATGAACTAAAGCACAGGATATCAAAAGGTAGCCGAAAGGTCGACAGTTTAAAAGTATAAAAAACAGTATAAAAAAATATTATAGTCAAAGTACCTATCGAGAAAGACGAAAACCAGAATATACAAAACCGTAATAAGAGCAACAGTCACCTACGGATGTGAGACATGGGTGCTAAACAAAACAAGAATAAATGATAGAGAGATGGGAACGGAAGGTACGAAGAGCTATTTTCGGGGGAAAAATACAGAAGACGGTTGGCAAAGAAGAACCAATCAACAATTAAGGATGCTTTACAACGAACCAAGTATAACAAGATACACAAAGGCACAAAGCATCAGGTGGGCAGGTCATGTCGAGAGAATGGATAGAGCAAGAATGCCAAGGAAGGTACTGCTAAGTAGGCCAGTTGGGACAAAGGGACGAGGTAGTCCAAGAAAAAGATGACAAGAAAAGTTTCAGAACGATATAGGATCGATGGAAATTACAGACTAGAAAGAAAGAGAAAGCGAAAAATAGGATACAGTGGAGAACCATAGTGCAGCAATTTTTACATAGAAATTAAATAAAATTAAATATAAGACATTAGTATATACTACCATGTGTATTATATAAAATTGTAAAGTTGTAATTGTAAAATTGTAAAGCCCTAGGCCCACAAGGCCTGTAGTGCATATTAAATAAATAAATGAAACTTAATATAACTTAAAAAATTTACAAGTAATATTCAATGCATTAGGATTTCAAAAAAGTTTAGGAGGGGGGGTGTGGTCGGGCGCCTTAGTTCAGAGATTAGGTTGGCGCCTTTTTTAGAATTTGGGTTGGCGCCTTTTTGATGAGCCAGTCCGGCCCTGGATATACATAAATCTAATTTAAAGATAAAGAATAGATTATTCTCGAAAATGCCAATACCCAAACAATAGGTACACACTCTTTCAAACATTCAAAAGTAAAGCGATTACAAAAATTGCAATTTGGCAATATACAGTGGTCTCTAAGGCTAGCACTCCACTAGCGATTTGCAGTCGCAGCGACAAAAAAATCCTGGTCGCAGAAAATCTATAGTCTAGAAAATTAGTCGCTGTTTTCAGAATCGCGAATTGAATGCTACAAGGATGTAACATCAGCTTTTAGATGTTTTTTTAATCTAGAGACAAAGAAGAAGTCAAGATGTCAATTAATACTTTATGCGAGAAACATAAAAACGATATTGATGAAACCAAAGGGAACTTTCATAATGAAATTACCCATTTTGTAACGATATGCCAAAATTTGAATAAACATCATACAATTTATGAAAAATTTGATTCTTCCAGGATTTTAAAGCAACTTTTCCCAATATTTTAACTTTACTGCAAATTTATTTGACGATACCAATTTCTAATGCGTCAGGCGAGCGGTCTTTTTCGGCTTTAAAAAGAATAGAAACATATTTAAAGTCAAATTTGGGTCAAGAAAACCTAGACGCATTATCACTATTGTATATGAGACTGAAGAACTGGAGAAACTGAATTGTAATAATATTATATGGCAGTTTGCGAATGCCAAGTCAAGAAAAAAAGTGATCTAATTTTTGTCTTGATGTATTTTTTAGAATATTTTTATTGCTTGTCATGTGTTGTTTTGTGGAACTTCCTATTTTTTATTTATGTTTTTAAATGTATTTTTTGGATTTTTTTTACATTTGCTATTCTTCTTGCTTGTTAAACAAATATTTTTTGGATTTTACAATAAACCTTTATAGTTAATGCATGTGGTTTCTTGTTAAAAACTGACAACGAATAGCAATGAAGGGGGCCCCTAAACCTGCAGCGCCCAGGGCCCGAAATTAGGTTAAACCGGTACTGTTATTATATGAGTTATTTTCAAGCAATTTCTGTAAACAAATATGAGTCACCTCTCAACGTCCAAATTAAATCTCAACGTTCAAATACGTGTTTTGTTGCCGTTTGCAGGTCACCGCTGTGCTCGGCAGATTGTTTTTCTGCCGTACTTGTCATTCAAACAAATACGGGGAATGTATAATTGGTTGCCTATCGGCTAATATTCCATAGCGTCTTATTACAAGCAAATGCTCAACTGGGTACGGCTAGCCGAAGGGGGCCATGAATTCACACAATCGCAGTCAGGTGTATGGCTGGCTAGGATCCTTAATTTGAAAAGTCTCTTACGGACAGCGCACAGGGATCACTTAACGTATCAGATCGTTCGAATTCTTTTAAAAATAATGAATAAAATTTAGTCTGTATTATCTCACAGATATTTATTTATTTCACAGAAACGAATATCGTCAACTCTGATTAACTTATATATTTAAAAAAATCTATAATATGTCCATAAATGTGGGGGTCGGCACTGCCGACCCTGCCGGCCCTGACTAGCCGCCACTGCTACAACATAATCAGATTTTCTTGAATCATGCGTAAAGTGCATGAAGGAAATAGCAAAAGTTTTTTTTCTCCACGAGCATACGAGTCAACTAACAGACAGTTTTGCTTATAGTACTTGGGCCACCATGACTTATAGTCTATTATCATATCAGTATGCACTACATAAATAGAAAATTTTTGTCTTTGACTGGCTTTCGCTATAACTGGCTATTCGCTAATCATAAAAAATGTGATTATATAAACAATCATCATCATCATCAATCAGCCCTTTGCATCCACTGCTGGATATAGGCCTCCCCTATTTCCGCCCACTGTCTTCTGTCCTGGGCGCTTTGAATCCAATTTGTAGTCATTTTTTATATCGTCCGTCCATCGCGTGGGTGGTATTCCTGTACTTCTTTTATCGGTTCTTGGTCTCCACTCGAGCAACCTCTTTGTCCATCTCCCATCTGTCAGACGGGCCACATGATCGGCCAAGTTCCATTTAAGTTTAGCCACCTGATATTCAACAACTGTGATTCCTGTTCTCAATCGTAGTTCTTCGTTTGTTATAAATATGGTCCCGCAATGACACACCAATCATCGACGTTTCCATCTTACGTTGAGCAATTCCTAGCTTCTTAGCAGATGCGGTTGTTAATGTAAGAGTGTCAGCACCATAGGTCATAACCGGCAAGACACACTGGTTAAAGACTTTTTGGTTCAAGCAGATTGGAAGATCACTTTTGAATACTTACGTCTTTACGTCATCGTCAGGAGAGAATAATTCTTCATTTCAATTCGCATGTTTGATTGTCTCTCGTGATTCGTATTTCATGACCAAGATATGTGTACTTATCCGCAAACTCCATTTCCAAACTCCATGTATGAACAATATATATTATGAACAATCTTCTTCTTTAAGTTCCATCTTCTGTCGAAGGTTGGAAATCATCATGGCAATGCGGACCCTGTTGATTGCCGCTCTAAATAGCTCTGCACTACTGCATTCGAACCATTCCCGTAAATTCTTAAGCCAGAATGTTCTTCGTCTTCCCACATTTCGCTTTCCTCGGATTTTGCTTTGCATAATCAGTTTTAATAATGAGTATTTTTTCCCTCTCATCACATGTCCCAAGTACTCAAATTTTCGTCTTTTGATAGTTAGTATTATTTCCGGTTGATTTCCTATCCTTCTAGTTACTTCCACGTTCGACATTCTTTGAATCCATGATACTCGTAGGATTTTTCTGTAACACCAAAATTCAAAGGCGGCCAACTTATTCAAATGGACTTGTTTCAACGTCCACGGTTCCAAGCCACAAAGAAGAGTAGAGAACACGTAACATCGACGCATCCTTAAGCATAGTTCTAACCTTATATCCCGACAACAAAGAAATTTTTTAAGTTTAATGAATGATGCACGTGCTATTTCAATACGTGTCTTAATTTCTTTGGTTTGGTGTACATTTGATGTTATCCATGTTCCTAAGTATTTGTAGTTATCCACACTCTCAATCACAGTATCTTCAATAGTTAATTGGATGTTTGCTTGTGCTGATTTAGTTATTATCATGCATTTAGTTTTCTTTAAATTCATCTTCAGTCCGTACTCATGACAGCGTTCATTAAGGCGTTGCATTAGGTTCTGTAAATCATTTTTGTTATCCGTTATTATGACTGTATCGTCTGCAAAACGTAAGTTGTTCAAAACTTCTCCATTGATAGATATACCTTCTATTGAATCTGAGAGCGCTTCTTGAAATATGGCTTCACTGTAGACATTGAAAAGTAGTGGAGACAGCACGCAGCTCTGACGGAGTATTTTGATATCTTGGGTGTCCTGGTTGTCAACTCTTACCTTGGCAGTTTGATTCCAATATATATTAGATATAATTTTCATGCCACGGCTGTCAAAATTTTTGCTTTTTAATATATATACAAGCTTTTTATGTTGAACTTTATCAAATGCCTTTTCAAAGTCTACAAAACATAAGTACATATCCTGATTCATGTCCATGCGTCTCTGGGCCAGCACATTCAAGCCGAACAAAGCATTTCGTGTGCTCATACCATTTCTAAAGCCAAATTGTGTGTCACTGATTTCATATTCGAGGGTTTTAACAATTCTGCTGTGTATTATTTTCAAAAATGTTTTAAGTGTGTGACGCATTAAAGATATTGTTCTGTGATCCGAGCAGGTTGTTGCACTTGACTTTTTGGGAATTGCTACAAAGGTCGATTGCAGCCATTGTCTGGGGATTATGGCAGTCTGATATATTAGATTAAAGAGTTCAACCATTACATCAATAGCATCTTCATCAATAAGTTTTAATAATTCGATGGGCACATCATCTGGTCCAGTAGCTTTACCCTCTTTCGTGTTTTTAATGGCATATATGACTTCTTCTCTTAATATTGCATGGTGTTCCGGTATCCTATGTGATTTCTAATGACAGTTCTCCTCTTTCATCATTAAAGAGTTGTTAGATGTAATTGGTCCAGTGACACAATCTCTCCTTCACGTCAGTAATAATTTCCCCTTTATCATTTTTAAGGGTATTCGTTCTTGTGGTTTTTCTAGAACCTGTCATTTCTTTGATTTTTTTGTGTAAATTAAAGCTGTCATACTTTTTATCCAGGTCTTCTATTTCTTTGCATCTATCGGACCTCTCTTTTGCCTCTCGAATTTTCTTTCTGATGTTTCTCTGTTTCTCTGAACTTCTTTGTATTTATTCGGGTCTTTTTTTATGTTTTCTTCGTTCTTCCATAAGTTCAAGAATTTCTACTGTCATCCAAGATTTTGTTTTTTTCTCCAAGTGGTTTAAGGGTTTCTTTTCCAACTGACACTAAGGCATGTTGAGTTTTTCTCCATTTTTTGATTCACTACATGAACAATATATATTATGAATAATACTTACTCTTATTTACAGGACGGTTTATACAATATTTTCAAGGATATTTTAAAAACTTGATTGATTAATATTCGAATGCTAGATCTCAAATAAAAAACAAAGCTGAAAGACAAATATAGTAAAAATAGACTAGGTCATCTTCTGGATGTGCCTATCCGTGACGACTGTTGGCGATCATCATGACAATCTTCACTTTATCTGTAGTAACGCGGAAAAGCTGCGCAGATGTTGTGTTGAACCAGGTTCTGAGGTTCTTTAACCAGGACGTTCCTCTTCTTCCTCGACCTCGCTTTCCAAATATTTTCCTTGCAGGATGGCTTGTAGGAGGGCATATCTGGATTCATTTCGTATAATGTGTCCAAAGTATTAGGTAGGTAAGTAAGTAGCATAGACTAGCTGGGTAGGTAAATTTAACTAACTTACCTGGGGATTATGCCAGGAAGAAGGACAAAAGATTCCTGGTTTGCTTTAAGACAGTTTATAGAGAAATACGGCGAGAAGAAAAGAGAGCTACATTTGGTATTTATAGATCTTGAGAAGGCGTACGACATGAAGTTCCTAGACATGAGGTATGGAGATGTATGAGAGAGAAATGGTTCCTGAGAATTACGTAAGGCTCGTGGCGGATATGTATGAGAAACTGTACACCAAGGACTTGTGTCGGATTGACGGAAAATTTTCCGGTGACGGTTGATTTGCCTCAAGGCTCTTCCCTGAGTCCCTACTTGTTTAGTCTTGTTATGGATATACGATATACTTTTACCTACACAGAAGGTAAAGGAGGAGGCTCCTTGGTAAATGCTCTTTACTAATGATATACCTATACCTAGTTTTAGTAGAGGAGAGCAAAGAAATGTTGGAAGGTTGGAGAAGGGCTATTGGGCTATAAGAGGGAGGACTTAGTTAGCAGGTGGTTGGGAGGCACAGAAATGGTTGGGGACATAGAATTGCAAGACGAAAAATTGGGACGAGTAGAAGAATTTAAATACCTTGGCTCCTACATAATGGAAAATGGGACACTAGATGAGAAATTGCCATAAGATACAGAATGGTTTGTTTAGAAGCGAATGAACGGAGTATTCTGTGGTTCGAAAAATCGGGGAAGGTCTGAAAAGATATACAAGAGTGTAATGAGACCTGCGTTGGTCTATGGCGGTGAATTATGACCTAAAAGGAAGATTCGGGAAAATAAAAGATACTGAAATCAAAAGGTAACGGTAAATGCTGGGTAAGACTAGAGGGGACAGGATCAGCAACGACTTGATGAGGAAAATAGTCGGTGTAACTCCAGTCTAAAAAAAAATAACAAAAAAAAAAGAAACAAAAAAAAGAGCCTGCACTGGTTTGGTCACGTTAAACGTAGAAATTAAAACTATGTGGAAGGAATAATAGGCCTGTTCTAAATTGATGGAAGGAGATGTAGAAGAAACCCGAGGAGAGGATGGAAGGTCTCTGTGGCAGGGGACTTCAGAGAGAAAGGTTTAGGTGAAGAAGACACGATGGACAGAAATCAGTGGCGAAAAAGAGTAAGAAACAGCGACCCCTGGAAAAGGAAAAGCTGAAGAAGAAGAAGGTACACTTGACTCAACTAAACACAGTAACTAATATAAAATAAATGGAATATCAAAACTGTCAAAAATTAGATAGACATGCGTAAAAGACAATTCAAGGCAGCTTATCAATTAATGCATAATTTTTTCCAGTTTTTTGTAGTAGATATTTAAAAAAAGAAAATTATGTGTATAATAACGTACAGACTGCTGCCGTTAATAATCACTGTTCAAAATTATATCTTGGTATATAGATATACAGGGTGTCCCGAAAAGATTGGTCATAAACTATACCACACATTCTGGGGTCAAAAATAGTTCGATTGAACCTAACTTACCTTAGTACAAATGTGCTCATAAAAAAGTTACAGCCCTTTGAAATTACAAAATGAAAATCATTTTTTTCAGTATATCGAAAACTAATAGAGATTTTTTATTGTAAATGGACATGTATCATTCTTATAGCAGGAACATCTTAAAACAAAATTATAGTGAAATTTGTCCACCACATAAAAATATTATGGGCGTTTTGTCCCCTTAAGCCCCCCCCCACCCCAAACTTTTGTGTACGTTCCAGTTAATTCATTATTGTGGTACCATTAGTTAAACACAACGTTTCTAAACCTTTTTCCTCTTAGTATTTTTTCGATAAGCCAGTTTTTATCGAGATGCGGCTTCTTTTTTAATACATTTACATAAAAATTTTATGTGGATTTTGTTCCTTTAAACCTCCCAAATGATTGTGTACGTTCCAATTAAACTATTATTGTGGTACCATTAGTTATACCCAGTGTTTTTAAAACTTTTTTGCCTCTTAGTCTTTTTTTTTGATAAGTCACCTTTTATCGAGATGCGGCTTCTTTTTCAAAATATACCTAAAAATGTAAATTATAAATAAATTTTAAGATTATTAACAGGTCTATAATCGTACTTAACCATATACAAATAATTGCTGGACAAATATTCAAAATATCTCTATAAACACTGGCTTATCGAAAAAGTACTAAGAGACAAAAAAGTTTTAAAAATATGTGTTTAACTAATGGTGCCACAATAATAATTTAATTGGAACATACACAGAAGTTTGGGGGGGTTGAAGGGAACCAAACCCCTATAAAATTTTTATGGAGTGCACAAATTTCACTTTAATGTTTTTTTAGATGTTGCTGCTATAAGAATGCCACATATCCATTTTCAATAAAAAATCTCTAGGAATTTTCGATATATGAAAAAAAATCGATTTTCATTTTGTAAGTTCAAAGGGCTGTAACTTTTTTTGTGTGCACTATTGTATATAGGTAAGTGAGGTTCAATCAATCTATTTTTGACCCCAGAATCTGTGGTATAATTTATGACCAATCTTTTCGGGACACCCTGTATAACCTAGAATGACATTGTTGAAGTTTGACGGCCATATGATGAAAAGTGACTAAGTCCCAAAATAAGCAACATGAGATTTTTGCGTCATCTGATTAATATTTATGGTACGCATGCATAGCAAGACAAAAAAGTTCAAAAAAGTCAATAGATGTCGCTAGAACCACAAAAAAGAATTCTACTCAACTCCACGGCGTTGGTTGAATCACATGAAACTTGCCAAAGTCCATCATTGTCATTGAGGTTAGATGTACTTTTGCTGCGTTGCTGTGTTATATCTTCAAGAGAAGTATTATAAGTTATAAGCTAACATATATCTTCATGGAAATAGTGTAAACTTATTGAAGGTACGTTCAATTTGATCATATTATTATAGTTTTTGTGTTAACTACATTTAAGTAGCAATATTATTCTTAAAACCCCACATTTGTTTTTCTTGTGGGACTTAAGCATTTTCACAGTTTAGTTCTGGCGACTTTTTATGGAGTTACGCACATTTCTTCATGATTTTCGATATGAAATGTGCCTAACTCCAAATTGTTTCCTTATTTCAAAAATGAAAGTTGCCTAACTCCCCTTTTAAGGTAATATTATTTTAAAAATAGATATATCTTTATGAGAAGGCTGATAGACACTATTTTTAGTAACTGTGCCAAATAAGATAAAGTTTTAAGTCAAAATCATTTTTTAAATCAGTTTTCTTTCGTCTCCTGTACAATTTGTTAATTTGGACTTAGGCACTTTTCATATGAGGCCGACGATATACAGTATAGAGTCACGATTATTAGTGGGCACGGATAGAATGCTGCATAATATACATTGCCATTATAGAATTTCTGCCAAATGTTGTTAAATATAGTTTCCTCAATACTTTGATTTCTGAACGTAAGAAGTAAAATTTGTGTATGCATTGTCTAAAGGATACATATTCGTCTACTGTGTTAACTTTGGTGGTCATCTACTAGCTCACTGTACATGTTTTTTTTTATTGTTACATAGCTAACTTTAGGCCACTTGTGTTTTCGTAGTTCAGCAGGATTATGTATATGCCTATCGTAGGCAGAAGATATATGGAAAACTTTCAAGAATATTGCTATATTTTGAACAGTCGTATTTGAAGTCGTACATAGTTCTGCAACGCCATGCTGTGGAGGCAGGACTGATAGTTTCCAGAAAAGAACCAAATTCACGCTCATGTCAAGGAACCAAGCGGAAGAATAAGATCCGGAAGTCACCATAAATGCACTCATATGCGAAAGAGTGACAAGTTTTAAATATTTGGGTGCACTAGCGATCGAAAACAATTCTGTGAAGATTAAAGGAGAACGACAGCAACTAACATAAGATTTTCATTCTACTGTAGTTCTTCAGATTTAAACTGATCCAGAAAGGACCAAAAAGCGCTCAGAACGTGGGAGAAACAAACTCCCAGAAAAATCAGTTAGAGATGGTGAAGTCAGAAGATCAGTGAGAAACCAAGGACTGCAGTTGCTGTTTGGAAAACCACACTTAGTCACTGAAATAAAGGGATGGCTAGAATCACAGTGTCATCACCATACCTTATGTTATTAATAATTAATAATAATTATTATTTCTTCGCCTTCTGTGCTTTCCTCCAGCGCTGTCTTAAATACTTCTGAGTATATATTAAAGAGAATAGGAGATAAGATACAGCCCTGCCGTACCCCTTTCTTGATCTCAATTTTATTGGTAAATGTAGATCCTACTTTCACTTTAGCTGTTTGACCCCAATAGAGAACATTCTTCTTATATAGGGAACATTCATCCCAATAGAGAACATTCATGACATTCTTCGAATGTCTCTAGTCAATTCCGATCTTATGGAGTACTTCAACAATCTTTTCGTCCTTTACGTTATCGAATGTTTTTGCGTAGTCCATAAAGCATATATACATTCTTCTTCTTCTACGGCACTACAGCCCAAATTGAGCCTTGGCCTCCTTTATTTTTTGCCTCCACCCTTGCTTGTCTGTGGCTGCTCTTCTCCATACACGGACACCTAAAAGGGCTTGTGCGTCGCTGTTTACTGTCTTCCCAGCGCTTTCTTGGCTTTCCAACAAGTCTCTTTCACTGCATTCTATCAGTCACTGCTCTTTTTAGTAACCTATCCTCTCCCATTCTTATCATATGTCCGGCCCATTGCAATCTTTTAATGAAGTCAGGGGTGTTTCCTTATAAAGTTGATAAAGCTCGATGTTGTATCGACTTCTGAAGGTTCCGTTTTTCCTCATATTATCCTCACTATTGTGCTCACTACTTTCCTTTCGAATGCGTCGAGTTTGTTTTTGGATGTTTCTTTCAGGACCCAAGTACCTGTAGACTAAAGTGCTTCTCTTGTCCCAAGAGAATTCCGAAACCCAAACGGCGAATCTCCAATGTTATCCTCACATTTTTTGCTTATTCTGTTGTATAATAAATAATCTTGGTGTATGCCTTCGAAATGTGGTTAATTAGATTTTTCATCCGATGTTGATCACACGATTTGCTTTTGGTTTTTTCGATACGGCGACAAAAGTTCATATAGTATAGCCAGTTTTCAGGAAACTCCTCGCTGTTATAAATATTAATAAAAGGCTGACGAGACAGTCGAGAAATTGACAACACAGCACAGCACAGCACAGAACAGCATTTTCAATACTTCTTCGTACAAGTTATTTTAATACCCTTTATAGGATTCTCCACTTTTGATTTTAGAATAGAAGGGCCAGTGTCATCATTGCTCAGTGTATACCAACTAGGTCGGTCATCATTAAACAGTTGTTCCACATATCGCTCGCACCTATGATTAATGTGATTTCTAATACATTTCCAGTAAAAATAATAACTCTTTGATAAGTATTGGCGATACAATTTTTTTTATATGCGTGTCCGCGAAGATTATAACTCCCAAAATATTAATTAACGAATTAATTAAATATTAATTAACGAAAAGATTTAGTTTATAATAGATGCCGACAAAAACAATTATTTCCCTTTCTGTTTCTGTTCCTGCCGAACGAAAACAATTATTTCTGAGAACATCTTTTAGTAATTATAATTTTTAGTAATTACACAAACAGAAATGATAGTTTTTGCTGATACTCCCCAAAAAATAAATTTTTTCGCTAACAATTTATTAGGGATTATAATTTTCACAGTCATATAATCGAAAATAATATTTTTCGCGGCGTTCATTGAAAGTTCTACTCTTAACGGCATTTTTCGGAGTTATACGTTTCGTAGGCGGCGGCGATATGTTTCCTATAGCCTAACTATTTTGTCGAGGTCTAGTTGTAGATTTCCATTATCGTCTCACAGCCCTTTCAATAGCACATTGTAACTTTTCTTTGTTGTAAGTTATTTCATCTTCTTCTGCATATTGTGAAGTCGTATACCTTTTCGCACTGTTCGGTTTTTTGGCATCTCTCCGAGAACCATTTCTCTTTAGTTTTTCTTACATAGGCGCTCTTATTCTTCTATGGATTTGGCGGTATCTTTATTTTTATTAACCGTCTCTTCCATCATGTCAAGGATTTCTGCTCTCATCCAGTCTTGTTTTTTCTCTTACCTGTCAGGTAGTAAAAACTTGTGTTTTGTCAGTGCTTGAAATCCTAATCTCTTCTTTAATTTCACTCCACTTTTAGTTAATATATTAGGTTATGATATACAAATAAGTTAAGTGCAGAAATGCCCTTAACTTTTTTAATTTAAACGGGATTCCCTGTATATTTTTGCACACTTTATAAGAAATTAATATTCCTGATTCACAAATACAAGTTTTGCAGAACAACTTGTTAAAACGAGAGAAATCGCCCTTAGGGGCAGTTTTGAAATCTTTAATGATAACCTCGGATCTGTATTTATTTATTTATACATATTTTGCTATTTTTCTGCGATTACAGCGCAATATATGATTTACCTCTCGAGACTTAGAAAGGCAGTGGCTTGATTTACTCTTTATATTTATTCTTTTTCATTTTTTCCTGTTTGCTACTTTATTTTTCCAATTTGATATTTCAAGTTCTTGTATGTCTTTTTCAACTTGCTCCTTCCTCCTGGTTTCTACCTTTTTCTCCTTTCTTGTTATTCCTTCCGTTAGTTTTCTTTTGTGTAGTCTCGTGGTGGACATTCTTTGGAAATGTACTAACCATTTTCAGTCTTTGTGATTTTATGATCCATGCGATATTAGGTTCTTCATACATCTTCTATAGCATCTTCTATATGCGGTATTTTTATCCACATTCCATTTCTTAGCTTTCCTTTAAATATTTTCCTGAGGAATTTTCTTTCTACACTTGGAGCATGAAGTATGACGGATTTTTTCAACGTTCATGTTTCACTGGCTATGCTCCATAATGCTATAGGTCTTATCACTGTCTTATATATTCTTATGATTAATTATTTATATGGGAAATAAGCCACAATTAAAATGAAAAAAATAATTTTATTAACGTTTCGACGCCCAAATCGGGTGCCGTTGTCAAAATACAAAATATTACTAAAATAAACTAAAGTGTTGTTGCTAAGCAAAAAAAATTCTTCTAATAATTTATTTAATCTCACTCATTTATATTGGCAATTCAGACATATATTATACATTTTAAAGTAGAAGACTTTAAAATGATATTGCCAATATTTATGAGTTGCGTTCCTGGGACGACTTACTGAAAGATAGTTCATTCGATTACATGAAATTAACCCCAACTCAAGAATATCCGTCATAAAAAATTATAGCATGTGATATGTCTTTAAAAAGACAACCAAATGCAACGACAGTAAAATTCTCGCGTTAGAGACTTCATAGTAAATCACAAGGGAAAACCAGGAAAAACCCTGTGATACTATCCCGACATCGTAAGTATTTGGTCTTACATTAATTTACTCTCAAAAAATAATACCAAATTCTGACTTGTAACATGTTTAAATTATAAATATTATTAATAATACTAGATATATAAGTAATACTAAAATATAAAATATGTACTAGCTCGATATTATTGACTTACTAATCTTGGTATTTTCTTTCTATTGACTTCCTCTTTCAGTATGGGTAACCACATCCTACTGCATTCTACCGAGGAATTTGCGACACAATTGGTTTCATTTAGCATAATTAGAGCCGCTTCTTTGATTTTTCTCTTTTTACTATCTGATTCTTTCAGGACTATACTTGAATCTCTCCACTGAACTCTATGTTCATTATCCCATGCGTGTTGACATATTTGAGATCTTTCAAATTCTCTATTTTTAATATAAGATTGATGTTCACTTATTCTAACGTCTAATGGTCTTGATGTCTCACCTAAATAAAATTGTTCGCATTCACAAGGTATTTTATAAATGCAATTTTTTGTTCTTTCTTGATCATTGTTAGGTTTAGTTTTAGATAGAATAGATCTCAATGTGTTTGTTGTTTTGAATGTTGTCGAAATGTTGAATTTATTTCCTATTGTTTTAAGTTTCTCGGATAGTCCTTTTATATATGGTATTGATATTTTCCTCGTATTATTTCTGGTGAATGTTGTAGGATCCCGTTCTAAGTTGTTCTGTTCCATTCGATCCAATCTTGACAATTCCTTATTTATAAACGATAAAGGATAATCATTTTTTAATAAAACAGATGTTAACAATTGTTTTTCTGTTAAAAAGGAATTTTCGTTAGAACAAGTAATTTTGGCTCTATCATATAAGGATTTAATGATTCCCTTTTTAACGTTGATGTTGTGATTTGACTTGTAATTGAGATATCTGTTGGTGTGTGTTGGTTTTCTATACACTTGAGTCTCATATCCAATATCCTTCTTTGAGATCATAAAAGTAAACTTGAATTGGAAAAGTCTAATCAAATTGAACAGAACATCAGCAAAGAGGAAATGAAGGCTTTAAAAACTTTAAGAAATGATGACTCCATAACAATCCTACCAGCGGATAAAGGCAATGCAACTGTAATAATGAATAAAATACAATATGAGGACAAAATTACAGATCTAATTACAAATGGACCTTATAGCAAATTAACGAAGGATCCAACGAAGACACTAGAAAACAAAATATATAGAGCTTTATTCAAATTTAAAAATGATCTAACATACTATCAAAGAAAATTAATGACACCTCACTACAGTAAGACACCACATTTTTATGGAGTGCCGAAAATTCATAAAGCGAACATACCACTTAGACCCATTTGTAGTACCATCAATTCTCCTTGTAGTGAACTATCAAAATTCTTATTAAACATTCTAAAACCATTTGCTAATAATGATGACACTTTTATAAAAAATACAAAACATTTTTTAAACAAATTATCAACTATTGAATTTAATCCAAATAATATTTTAGTAAGTTTTGACATAAACAGTTTATTTACAAATGTACCATTAGATAAAACTTTAAACATAATCAAAACGAAATTAGAGAATGATAATACATTGGCAACTAGGACAAGACTAAATGTATCAGCTATAATGGAGTTATTGACATTATGTACCTATTTTATTATATACCTATTTTCAACTAAACAATGAATTCTATAAACAAAATTTTGGTCTAGCAATGGGCTCTTCTTTATCTCCATTATTGGCTAATATATTTATGGAGGATTTCGAAACTAATATTATTTCTAAACAAAATTTAAAACCCACAGTATGGTGGAGATATGTAGATGATGTGTTTTCAATATGGCCTCATGGATCAGAATTATTGGATACATTCCTGAATATTAGAAACGATCAAGAAGAGACAATAAAATTTACAATGGAAAAGGAATACAATAACAGCCTACCTTTCCTCGATGTTTTGATCTCAAAGAAGGATATTGGATATGAGACTCAAGTGTATAGAAAACCAACACACACCAACAGATATCTCAATTACAAGTCAAATCACAACATCAACGTTAAAAAGGGAATCATTAAATCCTTATATGATAGAGCCAAAATTACTTGTTCTAACGAAAATTCCTTTTTAACAGAAAAACAATTGTTAACATCTGTTTTATTAAAAAATGATTATCCTTTATCGTTTATAAATAAGGAATTGTCAAGATTGGATCGAATGGAACAGAACAACTTAGAACGGGATCCTACAACATTCACCAGAAATAATACGAGGAAAATATCAATACCATATATAAAAGGACTATCCGAGAAACTTAAAACAATAGGAAATAAATTCAACATTTCGACAACATTCAAAACAACAAACACATTGAGATCTATTCTATCTAAAACTAAACCTAACAATGATCAAGAAAGAACAAAAAATTGCATTTATAAAATACCTTGTGAATGCGAACAATTTTATTTAGGTGAGACATCAAGACCATTAGACGTTAGAATAAGTGAACATCAATCTTATATTAAAAATAGAGAATTTGAAAGATCTCAAATATGTCAACACGCATGGGATAATGAACATAGAGTTCAGTGGAGAGATTCAAGTATAGTCCTGAAAGAATCAGATAGTAAAAAGAGAAAAATCAAAGAAGCGGCTCTAATTATGCTAAATGAAACCAATTGTGTCGCAAATTCCTCGGTAGAATGCAGTAGGATGTGGTTACCCATACTGAAAGAGGAAGTCAATAGAAAGAAAATACCAAGATTAGTAAGTCAATAATATCGAGCTAGTACATATTTTATATTTTAGTATTACTTATATATCTAGATTATTAATAATATTTATAATTTAAACATGTTACAAGTCAGAATTTGGTATTATTTTTTGAGAGTAAATTAATGTAAGACCAAATACTTACGATGTCGGGATAGTATCACAGGGTTTTTCCTGGTTTTCCCTTGTGATTTACTATGAAGTCTCTAACGCGAGAATTTTACTGTCGTTGCATTTGGTTGTCTTTTTAAAGACATATCACATGCTATAATTTTTTATGACGGATATTCTTGAGTTGGGGTTAATTTCATGTAATCGAATGAACTATCTTTCAGTAAGTCGTCCCAGGAACGCAACTCATAAATATTGGCAATATCATTTTAAAGTCTTCTACTTTAAAATGTATAATATATGTCTGAATTGCCAATATAAATGAGTGAGATTAAATAAATTATTAGAAGAATTTTTTTGCTTAGCAACAACACTTTAGTTTATTTTAGTAATATTTTGTATTTTGACAACGGCACCCGATTTGGGCGTCGAAACGTTAATAAAATTATTTTTTTCATTTTAATTGTGGCTTATTTCCCATATAAATAATTAATCATAAAAATGCCACAAGGAAATAGCTTCAGAACAACATATATTCTTATATTAGCCCTTCTAGATATGTTCCTACTTCTTAATAACTTATTTAGTTAGACCAAAGATACATCGAAAACGCCTGATGCCATAATTCTCACTTGGATTTCTTTCTTCATATTTGGTCTCCTGTTGAACGTCGCTCCCAGAATAGTACTGAAAATGTGCTGGAATCTTTCTACTTTTTCGAATTAGTATATTTTTGTGATTAATGTCAGCTATTGTCCTTGTATGTATTCTCGTTCCATACCTGTTCCCTGTACATGCCATATCTTTGGTATTTTCTGCATTTATGTATATCTCTTTGTTTCTTGCTTTCACTTCTAGTCTTTACTATTCCGTCGTCTAGTCTAGTCGTTATTATACCGTATTTCTTTTAATTATTGTTTCTTGTTAACTGACTTATCTGTTTCTATCCCATTTATTTTAATCCTATTCTCTGAATATTTGATTGACACCAGGGGCGTAACAGAGGCCCCCGCAGCATGAAGCTTGCGGGGGCCCCAATCGATCTGGGGCCCCATCTTGTCGTCTGATATTATGTAAAAATCTATTACTGGTATATTATTTTACGTTGTGTGTTTAAATTTAGGAACGTAAATTTCTAAATAGGCATGTTCGGCAAGGGAATCATCTCATATCTATAAACTTAATCTTTTCCGGTCTCACGAATTTTTATGGTAACGGCAATAAAAAATATTGTTTTGTACGTGACCATCGAAAGATTTGAGAATTGCAATTTGCCAAATTTCAGAACAATATTTCTAAATCTAGAAATGGGTTTTCTCTTTACATTTACAAATACATAGTATTTCGATACAATTATCGGCAGTAGTTTCCAGAGGCGTAACAGAGGCCCCCGTAGCATGGGCTATCAATATTGCGTCGTCTTCATAACAGAGTATTTTTACTTCTTTGTTTCCCACTCTGTACCTCTGCCTTTGTTGATGCTGTTTTTATTCATTATTAAATTGAAGAGAATGGGGCTCAATGAGTCCCCGCCTTATTCCGTTGCCTATGTATTCTGTAAGTTGTCCATCCTACAGGAACTTCTTTATTATACAGAAGATTGATTACATGTTTGAGTCTTGAAGCTTGCTGGGGCCCCGATATGTGTCATTTTTATATTATTATAGGCATAAGTACATACGCAACGTTTTTTAAGCAGTGTAGTATTGAAAATAAAGTTGTCTATCAGATAGATATGTATTAATAAAATTATAGATATATTCGCTGATTGTACACGAATAAAGTTGTTCCTTTCATCAATAATACTATGAAATATTGTAATCATTTATTAATTTTTGTTCTTTTTTATTCTATACCAATAAATATGGAAAATGTACCTAAGTTGTCATAAACAGTGCATGAATACACTGATAGCCCAGTAAATGACCGTTCTGGAGTGTAAATATCAGCGTCACGACGGATTTGCTTGACAATTTGAATTCTGGTTCTATGTACTTACCCTTCACTTGTAGGAGTGAAAAACATATGTTTAAAATAAGTCCGGAAACGGTTAAATTGACTAATTATAAGCAATAGTCCAGTACATCGTCCGTTTTGGAAAATGATTACATAAGTCTTAAAAATGGTTTTAACTGCTTCGTTTGAGCGAGTCTACCACTTTCTGAAAAATTTCAGAGTACATGTTGGACGCGTTTCCGCGTCCTGTCACATTAACATATTTACGTTGTCGGACTACGAAACGCGGTTGTAAATTTGCCGGACAAGATATCGACAATCTGTATGATTTAAATATAAGTATGTACTTTAAATTGAAAATTAAGGGTTTTGTAATCACAAAATCTTGAAGTCCGACACCCGCAATCGCAATATATCACTCTAGTGCGGTAGTTTTGTTATTACAAAACTCTCAATTTTCAGGTAAAGTACTTATACATATTTACTTATTAAAGATTGTCAATCTCTTGTCCGACAAATTTACAGCCTCGATTCGTTAGTCCCACAACGTAAATATGTTAATGAAGCGGGACGCGGAAACGCGTCCAACCTGCACTCTAAAATTTTTCAAAAAGTGATAGACTCGCTCAAACGAAGCCATTTTTAAAACTTTTCTAATCATCTTCCAAAACGGCCGGTGTACTGTGGACTTAAATTTTGTTGAACATTTTTCGATATTTTTCGAGTTATTGCGAGTGAAATTGTTTATTTTTCAACAAAAAAAAACACGTTTTTAGGCGGAGATTCGCAAATAACTCAAAAATTTTTATCAAATAAAATATTATCAAAAATATATTTTTAGCAAAAATTTAGCTTATAAAAACAAAAAAAAAATGGTCTCTTCATGAAGTCAATCGACACAGTAAAAGCAAAGTTAAAGCTCATGAAAAATTGTTCTTATTCGTCCAATTCCAAATCGAATATTTCAAAGTAAAATAACCTAAATATAAAGCACGCTTCGGGGAAAACTCAATAAAATATTTTTAAATGTTAAAAAGCTTTATTTTTTATAAAAGTATCTAGGATCAAAACTAATCGAGTTAAGCTCAAAATAAAGTTGGCCCAATTTTTTTGGTAAAAAAAATCGTGCAAATTTCCCCCTGTTTAGCACCTCAAACAAAATTAATAGTTAGCGCTTTACCAATTACTTTATATATAAGTATGTATTGTTTATATGATCTGTGAGTTTAAGATTGACCGGTTGAGAGTTTTTATTTTTGAAAAAACTTGGTTTTTTAGTAGGAAAGGTTTTTTTATTTTGGAAAAATGCCCTTTTTCAAAATAACTTAAAAAGTATTCGTGATACAAAAAATCTCAAAAAGTAAAGAAATGTGGGTTTGGCTTTTATAAATATTATGGTTTTATTTTGTTTTTCTTTAACATAAAAATTGATTAAGATATAGCTGTTCAAAATTTGCATACACTCGTGATTAGTGACTCGTTCAAAAATAAGGTCTTTGGACCAGTGAAACTTACAGATCATATAAAAAAAGTTAAGTAATTTGTAAAGCGGTAATGATTAGTTTAATTTGGGGTTCTAAATAGGGGGAGACTTTCACGATTTTTTTACCAAAACAAGGGGTTAACTTTATTTTGAGTGTAACTCGCTTAGTTTTGATGCTAGAAACTATTATAAAAAATAAAAATAAAGCTTTTTCTAAAAAGGTTGAAATATTCGATTTGGAATTTGAAGAATAAGAAGAATTTTTCATAAGTCACAACTTGGTTTTTATTGGGTCGATAGACATAATTTTTTTATAAGCTACATTTTTGCTAAGAATATTTTTTAGATAAAATTCTTTTTGAGTTATTTGCGAAAAACCGCTTCAAAACGTGGTTTTCTTGTTGAACAATAAACATTTTCACTCGCAAATAATTTAAAAAGTATTCACTTGATCACTTCGGTGGTGGCACTGAAAATTACACGGAATCTCCGTATTTCACGGTCATTTACTAGGCTATTTATTACATATAGGTACGTTTTTGTTACACAAGTCGTATTTAGTAACTTTTTAAAGAGGGCCCCATTTCCAATTCTGCGGGGGGCCCCGACGGAGTTTGTTACGGCACTGATTGTCACTTTTATCGATCTTACTAATTTTTCAATAATTTCTTTTTACGAATAGCCTTGTATGTTTCTTTCCATTTTACTCTATCAAAACCGAATGAAAAGAAATCATATAAAGATTGTTAACTTTTTAAATTATATCGTTATCAGATTCGTTAAATCCGAATCTGCAGTAAAAGTGGTGTTTTTTATTGTGTTAGGGATCTATTTAAGATTTGAAAATTATCCCCGCCACATCCCGGAGGGTCGGAGTGTATTTCTTGAGATATTAAACCGTTTCCATAAAACGCGGCAAAAATTTCGTAAATGTCGAACACAACGTGTACCTATTACGCTTTGGCCACACGGGCGATTTTTTACGGCGCCCATTGGTTTGACTACCTCCTCCACCAATTTTAGATGAAATCATTTCAAATATATAACGAAATCATTTCATCTAAAATTGGTGTAGGAGGTAGTCAAACCAATGGGCACCGTAAATTATCGCGCCGTAAAAAATGGCCCGTGTGGCCAAAGCCTTATTCTCTCTGTAACACTCTTGGTTAACAGTAACTGGATGCTTTTTCTCGTCTTCAACAAAATGAGGACCAATAATCCCATGCCCAGACAGCAGACCAAATTTTGTTTATTTTTCAGATATGTACTTCTTTCAAACGTGGACAAATAATTCGCCCAATTTCCGTGAGAACTGAAATAATGCTCTACTATAAACACTTTCGCATCAGTTGCGAGAAGCATTTTCATGACGGTGTCTATAACAGAACAATGACAAATAAGCCACATCAAATAAATACGTATTTTTTGCGCAATTTCATAGCGTTTAAATTTTGGTAATGTTTATTTTGGCGAATACCGTCCTTCCGGACTAAAAGACGAAACGTCAATAAACTATGTAATTTTAGTTACAATGATTGTGGTGTAATCCTAGAAAAAATATATTCTGCAATATAGTCATGAGTTCGAAATTTGTAACATCGGCATAGAAATTTTGAACCAGTTACAGAAAACAGGCCACATTTCTACAATGTAACGGGTAACAATTATTGTTTTCTAATTCACCAGAAAATAAATACGGTATTTTGTGGAAATTAAATAATTAATTAGTGATTGGTCATTATATTGCTGCTAATTATTTTTACCTGTTTTGCGCGCTTTATTGTATTGCATCAGATAATAACTGTTTTGATTGCATCCGATATTTTTGTTGAGTTTATTTGATCCAAAAAGTAATTACAACAATAATAACATTTATTTTGAATACGCCAACGAGAATATTGATAATTTAATTATTTTGTATATTACTGATCATTATATTATCATTTCGAGATGAAGCTTCTACAAATTTTATCATTTTAATTGGGAGTTGTACTGTAAATAAATTGAAAATTGTTCCACCTGTTTGGAAAAACAGGTGGAAAAACAGGAATTCCCATAATAAACTTATTTGCCGCAATGTTACTGTTAAAAAGCTCTATTTTTTAATTTAAATTATTATTAAAAGTAAACAAATTTTGAATTATATATTTTTATTAACTTTAATTACAACAAACATTTATAACACATAAATACAAAAAACAATACAAATAAAACAAACATAAACAGTTTTGGTATTTCTATTGTGTAAACAAGGACTGCTTCGTAGAATCCCCAAAACGTAGTTACCATCATGTTCTCATTATATTCTCCTCGATACCGTTGATCAAAGTTCATTACATCTTGGTAAAGGCATTCCGTATACTCTTCTGAATATGCACCCAAGTTGTCTTTAAACTGATCAAGTTAGCATGTAGCATGTGTACTATAAGAGACATCCTGCAACCTATGACATTGAAGCTGTCAAGCATATTAGAAATAAGCTCTTTGTAATAATTGTCAGCCTATGATAGTTTCGGAAAAATTGATTTAAAAATTGAATGGCCTCAGAATTTTGACAAAGAGCCTTTACGAACTGCTTCATGAGACTTATAGTTTTATATGCAATGGAGGCATTAAAGCATGATGAGGATCCACATTTGAAATTCGCTCTGATGAGACCATGAGTGCTACTGGTAGTGAAGTACATCGGCTCTAATTAATTGTACATAAGCAAAGTTAATATGGATATTTAGTGTATCCGCTTTGCATTCGCACCAGAAAACCAACCATGTTGAAATCTCTTATCACTGGTCAGACGTACTCTTCATATTTTAAAACTTAAAGCACCATTTTATGAACGCTCTTGTAATTTTCTTTCAGCATTACAGAATGAGCCAGAGGAAGAGATGGAAATCTATTTTCATTTTGAAGAACTGTTTTAAGCTTCTTATAGAACTATCAAACAAAATTTTTTTGGCTCCTACTTTAATAAAATCGCCACAAATATAGCAAAAACATTCCACGTAATTTTTACAGTTTTTGGAAGACATTTCTAGGCCTTGCGACACATAAAATACGTTATTCCACTGCAATGCTCACGCGTGCACTTCCGTGTCAGTGTGCCACTTCTTGCTTCACACCCACAGTCCCCTCTCACCCCTTTCTGGCATCTTAAATACAACGGATACTCAAAAAATCTGCCAAAACACCATATATTTATTTTTCAAGTGAAATTTAATAAAAAAATTTCCTCTTGGTAAAAGGTATATTAGTTTAAAAAGCCCCAAAAGTGCTACAAACATATAAGCAAAACATTTTCGCTCTGTAACAAGAGCATCATCAGTGTTACAAGAACATGGTGAGCCAACCAAAAAATACAAGGGTCAAAGCCTTTCAAAAAACAGACAAAAGTCTTATATAAATGAACACATCGAAAAATCCAAAGGATGGATAAAATTCCTAAGGATACGGCCCTAGGCCAGGGGTCGGCAACCTGCGGCTCGCGAGCCGTATGCGGCTTTTTGGATGTGAAGCTGCGTCTCTTTAGTTCTACACGCAAATATTATTTATTTTACCAAAATAAATAAATACCAAAATATCGCGATAAAACCAGTGCAATTGTTGACACGAATTACTTCAGCACAGTTACAAAAAAAAATTAAAGATGAATTTGCTGGCAGATTTGAACAATTCAAAACCAACAAAACCACTCTATTAGCATTCATAGTAAATCCTCTCAACACAAATATTAACGAAATTCACTCTGAGCCATTTGGAATAATTGATACTGGATCTTTAGAAATGCAATTGATCGATTTAAAAAGTAAAGCTATGTGGAGTGAAAAATTTACAGAATTGAAAAGCAAGTTGGAAGAGTTGGAGGTCCAGAAATGTATGTACGTAACGCAATAAAATTGGACAGCTTTGAAAGAAATGCCGCGAATTAAGGGACTTATATTCGACGCAATTCGACTACAGTGAGGTAAAGAAGTTGGCATTTGGAGTGCTAACTATCTTTGGATCGACATATTCTTGCGAGAAAGCGTTCTCTTGCATGAATATAATTAAAAGTAAACTAAAAAGCCAACTAACAAATGAAAATTTAGAGTCGTGTTTGAAACTTGAAACAACAAGTTATGAGCCAGATTTATCCAAACTTTCTAAAACCATGCAAAGCCAACGCTCCCATTGAGATTATTTGCTTAATTGTTTGTCATTGAAGTACAAGTTAGTGTTGTAAGTGAATATTTGTTTTAATTTTTTACTTGAATAAATGAAATGTAAGAAAATATATACATATGTAAAAAACACTATATACATACATATTATGAATAAATAGATTAATTTTTTTTAATAAAGAACTTTATTCATGCGGGTACTATTTATAGTTGACAAAAAAATTGTGGCTCTTTAAGAACTTTGAAATTTTGTAAATTGTAATTTATGGCTCTTCCGACTCAAAAGGTTGCCGACCCCTGCCCTAGGGCAACATATGACTCCCACACGTGGTAAGTGGGTCAAAAGGTAACTAGGTCATTATGTTATAAGAGGTGGCAGGCAACTCTGTTGCCTGCCACCTCTACAAGTGAAACTTAATAAAAAAAAATTTTTATTAAATTTCACTTGTAATTAATGGTATATAGCCAACTACAGGAAGTTCTTCCTTGTGGATATTTATTTTTCATTATCTAAAAGCACAAAAGCAAACTTTATTTATTATTTATTGAGTTTCTGATTAATTTTCGACGTATACAAACAAAATGCATATTCACTAAATAACAGACTCAAAACAAAAAATTTCTGTTGACCAGTGTTATTCATAAAATTGGATTGTCAAATATCAGGGAGTATTCTATGTCAAATTTACATCCACTTAGTGCAATATTTGAATACTTTAGAAGGAATGCCAAATTCAAAATTTGAAGAGAGCAGAAAACAAGTTGTTATCCAGAAACATTAAAATTTAAATATGTCTTTATGGAATTAAACCATAATTGCATATAAAGAAAATTACATTTTTAACTAACATTTTACCTTTCGATTCCCACATCGGAAATCGTTCCCAAGAAAAAAAATCGGCAAAAGTATATAACCCAGCAAGTTGTTAGCAGGTTATGTTTTTCAAAATTGATGGTTGTTCTTGGTCTGATTTGTTTGTATATGTGTATACATATTATAATATGTTTGTGTATTGTGTGTTGCATATGTATTGTGTGTAAATTATAGATGATATGTCTGCAACTTCCTTAATACGCTATTGTTGGTATGTTCTGGTTGATGATTTCTTGAAACCCACAACACTGATCAACGAGTTCCGTCTGATAAGCCTTGTGAGTCATGCAGTAAAAGTCCTATTAAAAGAAATCTCATAAAAAGAAAGTATTTTACATAACCGAATCTACAGAAAGTGCGAGACAATCATCGGAGACGATCAGTTTGGATTTAGAGCCGGCATGGAAACGGGAGATGCCCTCTTCAGTTTACTAGTTCTCGCCCAAAAATGCTACGACCAACAGAAACATATAGTTATATGCTTTATAGACTTCGAAAAAGCATTTGATAGAGTAAGACACGACCTACTATTAGAATGTTTGTAAGAAGTCGGTTTAGAAGCAAGCCTGTGGAAAAGACATCAAATTACTAAAAAACGTGTACCTACTATAACCAAAACGCCAGAGTTAGGATCAAAGGTTCCACATCCACAGAAGTATAAATTAGGAGGGGAGTTAGGCAAGGATGTGTTCTGTCGCCCCTGCTGTTTAATCTTTACTCCGAGTTTATATTTAAAGAGGCACTGGACGATTCCAAGGATGGAGTCAAGGTGAATGGCATAAATATCAACAGCATCAGAAACGCCGATATTACGGTGTTGATCGCGGATTCCGACTTGGGTCTACAACGGCTGATAGACAAGACCAACTCGACCCAAGCAATTTGCTTGGTATGAAAATAAACATTAAAATATCCAAAGTGACGTCAATCCGAAAAAACCAAAACGTACCTCACCCTTGCAAAATAAATGGGCACATTTTAGAACAGGTCAATAGATTTAAGTACCTGAGATGTTGGATCGATAGCAGCCTAAATCTTGATCTAGAAATAAGATCGAGAAGAGAACAGGTCAGAAAATCTTTCGAAAAAATCAAAAAACTGCTTTGTGATTCTCGAATAAAACTCGAAATTCGACTACGTTTATCTAAATGCTACGTCTGGTCGACTCTTCTCTATGAAGTTGAGATATGGACCATTAAAACATCAACCGTAAATAAATTGGATGCCTTTGAAATGTAGATCTACCGGAGAATCCTCAAAATTTCATGGACATCCCATACCTCAAACGAAGAAGTGCTGCATAGAATAGGCAAGGAAAGACAACTTTTCAACACAGTGAAAGTTAGAAAAACATCATATTGTACCAATATGCTCACCTCATAATGAAAGGAAAGATCGAGGAAAAGAGAGGACTAGGAAAGAAAAGACTATCGTGCCTCAGAAACATCCGACAATGGTCATGGCTAAATTTTGAACAGCTAATAAGAACAACTGAATAAGAGTTTGAAATTGTATTAGCCAACCTCCATTGAGGAGATGATACTGTTAGAAGAAGAAGTAATTTATAACCAAGGAGCTTCACAACATTGGCGAAAGGAAACAACAAAACACCACAAGCAATCCAAAAACACTCACAAAAAGGGATTCAAAGATGATAACAATACCATATGTAAAGGAGTTATATTATGTAGGATACTGGACCCAAGGATACAGTGGGCAGGGTACATCTGAGGATGCCAAAAACGTCCTAAAAACGCATTCATGGAAAAGAACAGCAGTAAATCGAAATGACTGGAGAAGATTGCTGAAGGAAGCCAAGGCCTGGTTTGGGCTGTAGTGCCATTTGATGGATGGAAAGGACTTATCAGAAAAATTGAAAATGATAGGCAACAAGTACCATAATACAACACCACAAAAACATTCAAAACAACCGTAACTTTGCGATCTATTCTGTCAAAAACCAACAACACACAAGAACGATTAAAGAACTGCAAATATAACATACACCTATTTAAATAAACTTCCGTAGACACACTGTATTGTAGCTGATAACATCCACTGTCTGATAATTTTTTTTAGTTTCGTTATAGTAAATTTAAATTCTAGGAGTTTTTTAATCGGTTCCTACGTTATCGTTTTTTTTATTATAAATTTTACCAGATCTACTAGATTTACCATTGATGCAATATTTGTTATCAGACAGATAGCGGAAATATCCATAGAATTTAATAAACCTGCGTATACCTATGTGTTTTGTCGATATGACCAAGGCTTTTGACAGAGTGCGAGGCGATTAAAAGAAGTGTTAGAAATAATGGGAGAAAAAGAGCTAAACCACAGGTTAACTAACCTAGTACACGATGTTAACAAACAATGTAAATGAAAAATAAGAGTAGGACATTTAACAACAGAAGACATAGTTATAAACACAGGAATCACTGAAGGCGACTCACTGAGCATAGTTATAAACACAGGAATCACTGAAGGCGACTCACTGAGCCCTTTCATAATTCATTTAATAATGGACAAAATAATAGAAAACCTTCTCAGAACAGCTGGATTTGAGATGGATAACACATTCTTTAGAATTGTTTGCTAAATTGCTGTCATTTAATACTAAAGCTAAAGAACTAAATATGGTCATCAACACCCAGAAGACTAAGTGCCCAGTAATTTCCGAAGAACTGGAAATCTCTCAAAAGAGGTCAGAGAACAAACAATGAAAGCAGCTAGAATCTCGGGATGTCTGAAAGAAATCGTATGGAAGAACAAATATCTAAATACAGAAAGCAAAGTCAAAATATATAAAACAACAATAAGACCTATTATAACATATGAGGCAGAAACAAGACCAGACACAAATAGAACGTTACAAATGATGAGAAAAGTTGAAATGAGAACACTAAGAAGTATACAAGGCAAACCTCTACGTGACAGAATAAGAAGTGAAGACATCAGACAAAACTACAGAATACAGGACATAGGCAGGTGGGTCAGATAGAGACGAAGATATTGGAACAAACGTATAAAGAGAATGGAGGACATCAGACTCGTTAAAAGCGCAAAAACGAATAACCCAGTAGGTAAAAGACCACAGGGTAGACCACCAAAACGATGGCGAGAATGCTGGACCTCATCGTTTGGGGAAGACTTGATGGCAATGAACAGGCAGTAGCCTATTAGCATGACCGATCATGCTAGAAAGAAGGAGAAGAAGAAGAAGAAGGAGAAGAAGAAGAAGAAAAAGAAGAAGAAGGGTTTATATCTTTGAAAAGCTCTTTAGCAGTAGCTCCAGTTGATTATAACTTTAAAACTGGATGGATAATTGACGGAAACTATTCAATGCGAAATATTGACGGTTGTAAATATTACTATAAATTGAATACTGAAAAAAAATATCTTCTTAAGATCCTAATCCCGAAAAACCGCTTTTTATTATTACCCTTTTACTCCCCCTAAAATAAAATTCAACAAACATTAAAACGAGGACGTTAAGTGCCCTTGTGCAGTAAATTGTAAACAACCTGTTATTTTTTGCCCGCCTCGGGACAGTAGCCACGGCTTTGGTTACACGAATGTCTCCTCCATCTCAACACCATTGGCGTCACCTACGAACATACGAGCTATTTTTTTTATTAATTTCAGCAAATGGAAGAAATTGTTTTTGTACATTTTTTGGTAATTATCCGTTTAGAAGTTGGTTTACTTTTGCTGGAAATGTTGGTAAGGTCGGATCACTCGACTCAGACGCCTTTACAGATCCAGAGTAGGAAACATACAATAAAACAATTCATACCTCACACTATTAACGGCTTAAATAAACTCATAAAATTTTCCGTATATATTCAATATTATATATATAATCAAATTCCCTTCTACCATATTGGTGTCGGAATTAAATAATAACTTGGATATTGTGTACAAATTTATTCCACTGATTTCTATTTTGTGCCAAGACTTTTGCTTTTTTCCAGGATTTGCCCCTCTTTTGCAAAACTTTTCCAATAGCTTGGTCCCATGTTTCTCTTGGTCTTCCGCTCTTCCTCTTGATATTTACTCTCGCTTCCCAAATCGTTTTTACTGGTCTTCTATCGTCTAGTCTTTGTAAATGTCCCCACCAGCTGATTTGTCTTTTTTCTATGAATTCTAAGAGTGATTTCACCTCTAGATCTTTTCTTATTTGCTCATTTCTTACCGTGTCAAGTCTTGTGACTCCCCTCGTTCTTCTTAGGAACTTCATTTCCATCGCTTGTATTCTGCTCTTCTGCCTCTCTGTTAACGTCCACGATTCGCAAAGGAAGGTGAGCATGGGGCTATATATTGCCTTAAACACTTTCATTTTTGTACTCTGCGCTATTTCCTTTTTTTCCTATAAAAGTTGTGTTCATTGCATAGTAGGAATTTATTGCTTTCTCTATACGTTTATCAATTTCCAAATCTTGTTTACTTGTATCTTCTATTTTTACACCCAGGTATTCAAAGCATTCAACTTGTTCTGTATACCGTTGATCTGTATATTCACATTTTCTTTAGTTTCAGGTACTAACATTACTTTTGTTTTGGTTATGTTTAGTTTCATGCCATTTTCTTCTAGTATTTCATTCCACGTTTTTAAGTTTTCTTGTAGGTCCTTTTCTTTTGCTGCCATGATCACGATGGCATCTACAAAAGCACATTCTGATATTTCAATCGGTTGGAAATTTTTTTGGATCCTACAAATAGATAGGTATTTTGTTCTCTGACTACATTTTTTAATTATCAATTTAATTACAATAGTCTCCCGTTTTATACCACTAACGCGGCTTTGGGATTATAGCAGGGTAGTCTGCTCTATCTAGGGCCTACGATATACAAGGAAGGTAACAGGGCCAGTGCTACGCTTCAACCGCCTATTATTACCCCTGGTTTTACTCAAGGTACTCATTTTATTCAAGCTGAGTCGACCTGGGGCCTATAGACATTTTTAAAAATGTCTAGATGTTCTCGCCGGCGCGGCGCTGGGATTCGAAGCTCGGCCTACCTGCATGGAAGTCAGACATCCTACCTCCTGAGCTATTTCGTCCCCCTCCCCCTCCTATAAATATATAATTTCAGTTGTTATAATTTAACATATTATAATTGTATTATCCGCGTTGTTTGTACCTATTATTAGATATTAGTATTATTTTTGTTTCGTTGTTTTTTACTCTTAATGAGCACGTGTCGTTGCCCAGGCAACCAAGTGACGTCATATAACGTTGAGGAAACGTCAGTTTTTGGTTGAATATAACACGTGTTTGAACATTACGTGATATAGACGTCTTTTGTAGGAGATTTTAAATACGTAAAATTAATGACGTTAAAATTACGTTTAAAAAACGTTTTAATTTCAAACAGCCTAAGTCTGACGTCACAAAATTGGGAGGAGCTTGCTTGTTTGTATTGACTCTACACATACACAATTTCGTTTAGGTATAGATAACGCTAAATGTTCATAAGAAATTTCTCATTTATTGTTTACGTGGTTTGTGTCTTGTGTGATAAAATAAGACTTTTCATTTAGATATTTAGTTGAAGAAACGTGTAAATTAAGAGATTTTTATGTGTTTTTGCTCAGTGAGTTAGTTTAATGCAGTAATTCTTCTTGACAACTATTTGAGGTTATGTTTATTTGTTTTTAATTAAGCGTTAAATGAAGATATTAAGACAGCGTTAAATTAAGATATTAGTATGCTGGATAATTTGTTAATAAATTATTTATTAGTTTCATATATATGTTGTTTCAGTTTTGATACAGTAAGTAGGTATATAACTAGTGAAAATTCTATAATGGGAGGGCTGGTACAATCAGGCAGAATCAATGATGCTTCAAGCCTAACGCACAAGCGATCTTAAACAATAAGTGGTAGTACTTATATCTTACACACGGGACGAAGACCTATATAGGTTTTATGTTATGTACCTATTTTTTATACTATTTTGAAACATCTGAAAGAGGTCACTTTTTGAAAGTATTAAAGACGTGGTTTTACCGACGTGAAAAAAACGTAGATACGATTACGTTTTAAAATCGTCACAATTATGACGTCAAATCGATGAGACAAATACACGTGACTTTCAACGTCAGTACTACGTCATAGAAACACGTCAATTGGTCATTTTTATGACGTGTTATCTACGTTATAAAAACGTCGTTTGGTTGCCTGGGTGGTTGTATAGTAATTTCCAGCCACGTTTAGTCTACCAAAATATAACAAACTAAAAAAATAATTACTAATATTACGAGACAGTTTTGTCTGACATAAGCGAACCGACTATAATACCGGGTGTCCACTTATATTTTCTCCCATTTTAACTGCCTATGGGGTGTATTCTGTAACACTTCCATTAAATTTTAGAGGCCTCTAAAATTTTAGCGCCCGCTAAAAATATTTTGGTATTCTGTAAATCATACATCCGTTAAAATCATAACCTAAACCGTTAAAACTCCCTACAAATAAAAATATTTTAGAGGATGTCAAAACGTACCCGCTAAATTTTTAGCAGTCCGTTAAATGTGGTTTGATTATTTTTGTTGGGTTATGTTTTTATGAATAGTAGTTTGTTATTCTTGTATTATAATGGAGATAAATATTTAAAAATGGCAAATGGCTTTTTATAATGTATTTGGTGAAGAATACTTAATCAATAATAATGAAAGGTAAGTCTCATTTTACTTTACATTGACAGACTATACCTATAAGTAACAAAATTCAAATTTTTGTTTGTTTTTGTAGAGCTAATTTCAGATTACAACAAAAACAAAATGTAATTGACCTGAAAGTAACTACAATTACCATTTCAAAGGAAGTAGGTACCTACCTACCTACCTAGAAATGTGATTGAAAAAGTGTTGGAAGTCAAATATGTTTGTCATAGCAATTAAATCCTATTAATGCAGGTAAAATTATTTAAAGTTATTGTGGAACATTACAAAACGTACCAAATGTTTATAAAGGTGAAGTTTCAGAAGGTTTATAGCCAGATTCAGATTAATAAGATGACCTTAATGTTACTGAAAATATACCGCATTTGACCAAAATTAGTGTCGAAGGGGAGAAGAAATAAGATAAGCAATTTTTCAGCAATATTTTAATATATAACTTTATAAATAAAAATTTTTAATTGAAACATAAGAGTTTTACTAAAAAATAATTAAATACAATAAATATTATTTTCTCGGAAACTGTCAATTTCTTCTTCTTCTTAAGGTTTTTGGCCTCTGACAGTCAGTTTTCGGTCAATTTCTAGGTTAAAAGTAGTTCAAAAATATTCAAAAACGATAAAAGTGCGACGTTGCCGTATTTGTTCCAAAACCTTTTAGAGGATTCCTCTAAAAATATATTATTTTAGCAGTCCTCTATAATATGTGTTTACAGAATGTCAATCTAACCTAAAAGTTTTAGAGGACCGTTAAAAGTTAAATTTTAGAGGCCGCTTAAATATAACGGAAATGTTACAGAATACACCCCTATAACTTCTAAACGGCTCAAGATAGAAATATGCGGTTTTCGCTGAAATGTTTTATTTTAGTAAAAGTTTTGTCTGAATGGACTGAATTTTTTTATATCGCTTTCAAATACAAAAAGAAAAATGGCGGATTTTTGAAAAAAACGTTGTTGACTTTTTTTTAATGGAACACCCAGTATATTTTTTTGTAAATTGAAAGAAAGGTCATTCACCTATCCAGCGATATAGAGTTTTTCAAAATCGGTTGTCAAATCACTGAGTAATTAAGTTTTAAAATGAGAGGTGCAACGTGGATATCACATACCTAAATAACATAACTAAGCAAATTGATATTATGTTATGTGATTTCCACATTGCATCTCTCATTTTAAAAATTAATTGCTCAGTCATTTGACCACCGATTTTAAAAAAAAATTATATCGTTGGATAGGGAAATGACCGTTTTTTCAAGTTTTTAGGTAAATGACCATTTTTTATGTCGCTTTTAAATAAAAAATGGCGGATTTTTGGAAAAAAAAACGTTGTTGACTTTTTTATTGAAACACCCAGTATATTTTTTTGTATCTTGAAAAAACAGTCATTTACCTATCCAGCGATATTAAATTTTTTAAAATCGGTTGTCAAATGACTGAGCAAATAATTTTTAAAATGAAAGATGCAATGTGGAAATCACATAACATAATATCATTTTGCTTAGTTATGTTATTTAGAAAATGTGATATCCACGTTGCACCGCTCATTTTAAAAATTAATTACTCAGTGATTTGACAACCGATTTTGAAAAATTTTATATCGCTGGATAGGTGAATGACCTTTCTTTCAATTTACAAAAAAATATACTGGGTGTTCCATTAAAAAAAACTCAACAACATTTTTTCAAAAATCCGCCATTTTTCTTTTTGTATTTGAAAGCGATATAAAAAATTCAATCCATTCAGACAAAACTTTTACTAAAATAAAACATTTCATGGAAAACCGCATATTTCTATCTTAAGCCGTTTAGAAGTTATAGGCAGTTAAAATGGGGAAAAATATAAGTGGACACCCGGTATAATACGACGAACCTATCGTCTTTCCTATACGTTTTATTTAAGCTTCGAAATAAAATTAAATTTTTGTCGTCAATATGTCTGACTTATACTGCTTTAGATGAAATATATTGACTAGTAGAAATCTAATGATAAATTAATAATAACAATTATTATATCATTGGGCAGTTATAAAAGCTCATACGCCAATAAAATGTCATGTAAGAATTTAAAACAAATGTTGCGACTGCCTCAAGTAGGGCAGAAAGTCAAAACTTTTCTTCTTTTGCATAATTTTTAGTGCCCTTCAGAGCATCGGATGTCGGGTTCCGCCTTTTATCCATTTCTTCCAAGCGCTTCTATTTGTGGCCAGGTTCTTCATATCCCTCATACTCATGTGTCTCCTTTTACGTATATTCTGGATCTGGTCCATCCATGTCTTCCTCAGCCTTCCCTTTTTTCTTTGGTTTCCCATTTTGGCTTCATGTACACTCAAAAAAATTTAGTTCGTAATATTGATTAACAGTGATTACTGAATAGTATTTCGTTGTCACAACAATTTAATTTGTTGTTTCAACGAACTTTTAGACATTGACGAATGTATTTGGTTATTGTCACAATGATTGAATAATAATTGTGAGAATAACTAGAGTACATTAATCAATAACACTCAATTTATTCAGCCAATAACTTAGTTTCGTATATTTAATAAATACTGTTAATTCTGGCAGCAACTCACGTTCTTGATTTCGTAGATGACAAGCAATTACCTTGGTTTATCGTGACAACGTATCTACAGATTTCATTAAAACAATGTACAGATGTTGTTAATATAGAGTAATATATGATTATTGAATTTGAATAGATGTAAATTGATTGTTGTGACAACGAATGCATTAATCAATCTACTACTGCATTTAATACCCACAATCAATGTTTTGCTTTTCCTTATCGTGATACTCCTAGCTTCTCTGTGTTACCGAATTGCCGAATAATAATTGCATTTCGTTTTCAAGTGTAGTCCGTAGTAGAAGGAAATTTTTGTATGTCTATTATCGTGAAATTTCGGTCGAAATCTTTTTAAATGTATTCATTTTTTCGAATCCTGAGAAAACTAACTATTATTTTTGAAAATTTAAATGCAAAATAAAATATTACAGTATTATCGAGGGTCTGAAGTCCCTGAGAACCTCTATAATGATTATTTTAATAAGTCACAGGGGTGAAAAAGAGAAAATTTAGTATGATTTTTAATTTCAAATAGGCATAACATTTAACAGAAACTTTTTGTTTATTCTAAGGGACTTTCTGCCCTCGGTAATAATGTAATATTTTATTCTGCGTTTAAATTTTTAAAAAATACTTATTAGTTTTCTCAGAATTCCAAAAAAAATGAATGCGTTTAAAAAGAATTCGATCGAAATTTTGCACCTGCGCTCTCAAAAAGGATTAAAGTGTTATACATTTTTGGAATCACTATTTCAAACGCTTTTAAATAAGCTGTCACATGACGTACTTTCCCATTAAAAAAAATCAAAGTTACGCCGCGCCTGTCACCTGAAGAGGGATCGTGTAAAGGTCGAAACATTGATGTTATAATATACTTTGATTATTTTAAAAATCGACCTGTTCGAGCGTTTTGCTTATGTGCTAAAAATAAATAAGTTAATAAGGGGGCGGGGGAGTGTAACACTTATTCCAGTACACTGTATAAGTGAAATCATATGAAAAATCACACAGTGTAAAGTCCTTTAGGTTAAGGACAAAAAAGGGGGATTTAAAAATTATTATTAATCAATTAATATCACACATTGGGCTATTGCATTCAGTAATTATTAATATAAAATACGTTCATAGTAGGAATGAACGAAACTGATTGTAAGAATGAATAGAATTGATTGTAAGAAAAACCGTATTTATTGTGGGAATAAACGGAATTAATTGTAGCAATAAACGGAAATAATTGTAGAAATAAACGAAATATGTTAGGAGAAATAACACTTTTATTGACACAACGAATAGTCTTAGTCGGTCAATTAACGACGTTGTTGTTTCAATATAGTGTTCGTTGACTCAGTGAACAGAGTTCGTAATATCAATAAATAGTGTTCGTTGACTCAGTGAACAGAGTTCGTAATACCAATAAAGTGATATTGTGGTATACATAATGAATGTTCATCCATTCAATAAACGTAATACATTGGCTCAACGAACGAAAGTAATGAATTGATGAACATCGTTTTGTTGTCCCAATAAAACCAAGAATTGGACAAATTTTAAGTATACCCTATTCCACGAACATACACCTGTTTTTAATTACTTCGACAACGACTATTTTACTGTGCAAAATAAGAAGAACGAAAGTAAATTGCAAATGACATTGTTGTTTATTGGAATAATTATTAGCGCCATTTACTTTCGTACTTCTTATGTTGCACAGTAAAATATTCGTTGTCGAAGTAATCCAAAACAGGCGTATGTTCGTGGAATGGCCCATATTGCGTTTGTTGTCTGAATTAACATTTTTATTGATATTACGTACCTTTTTCGTTGAGTGTAACTTCTTGGTAAGTCTCTTTTGATCCATTCGTTGTATGTGTCCAAACCAGCTTAATTGTTTGTTTTCGATCTTCCTCATTATCAGTTCAAACCTTACTATCGGTCAAAACTTTTAAGAAATAAAATCTAAATAAAAAGCATCGATAACAAATATAGAGCAATATCATATCTACCATGTTCCACAATATTAGCAAAAGATGTTTTAAGCAGCTACAACTTCTATAAAAAAGGTTGAAAACAAATAAGTTAGAACATAAGCTTTACGCAACGAATGTCTTCTTCAAAAAAAATTCCCGTAAGAAAGTTGGCTTAGTTGTCTTAGACAACTCCAGGCTAGCCTGGATCTGCTATCACTAGAAATGAAGTAGATTATGTTATACAGTGTGTCTACGTAACTTGGAACCATATGGGAATCTTTTTTAATATCAATTTTACGAAAAAAAGTTATTCTTTATAAAGTGCTTTGCACTGTCTAAAGCCTAAGACGCAATCATCAGATATCAAATTTTATCAACGGTATACGAGGTACATATGTCAAAAAATATGAATTTCGCTTAAGAGTAAAGTGCCTTTATATTTCACAATATCGAAAATTGTCATTGACATGACTAGGAGGAGACCCACAATCAATGACTTTGTTTAATGTGATTACTGGAAAGAATAATCAGAAAAAGCAAAATAAATATGCAGGAAATAATATTTAAAAATGGCCATCAATGTATAATATTTACAGACGGTCTAACCGAAGTAACCTAATTGAGTCCCAGAATTTATAATCCGTCTTTCCAATAGCCGAGTTGAGTCCCGAAGATCGGTAAATTGAGTCCCGTGCCTACCTGGGGCTTAGTCGGTGTACGTAATGTTTTCTAGGAATGAGAAAACAATAATTTATTTTATAACATAGATGTAACTTTATTACAAAAATGCAATCCTAAAATATTTACAGTAAACAATATAACATGCTAAATCTGTGCTAAAAGGTATTTAAATGCCAGTCTATGTATATGTATGTGTTTTTCTATTTGGCAATAAGAAGAAAACCAAAGGTATATAATGATCTTCTTTTAGCTCATGGATGGAGAACATTTGCATAAAAAACTTTGAACAATATTCAAAAGTCCAATTGCTGTTGTAATAAAACAATAATTTGGTTTTTGTATGTCGTTTACCATTAGAAAATCCTCCTTTTTGTTGGTATTCACTGGAAATGTTTTAATGTTCATGAGTTTCTTCCATACTTTTTGGCCATTTAGGCAGAAGAGATCGTCGGGCGCTATACATATTTTTCTGACCAATTCCACATCTTTGGTAGCCAAGGTAGGTACTAATATTGCCATTTCGTAATTCCTCATGCAAAATTTTCATATCCCCCATTTTCATAGGTCGTTCACTGATATCTTCTACGGTCTTTCACTTCAAGAAGTTACTAACATTTGACGATTGAGTACATCTTCGTTTAATTAACTATGATTGTGGTCATCCATAATTTCCGTCAATACGTTGTCCCCTTGGGTTTTTAAAAATGCTTTACATTTTTCTTTCGTCTGCGCACAACAAATCCAACGCTTGCCGTCATTTTTTAAATAATTTTGAAAACGATGTTTGAAGCAATTCAACACAATCAATTATTGTTTTTCTTTTTCACTAAGAACGATTTTCATTGGCAATCAACTTAACACTGTATCGTATACAGATAGATCGCACTCTATACTAAATATTTTGTGGTACACATTTTACTTTTTATTTGATTACCGTAAATGCATAACCAATAAAATACTTACAAATTAAAAAGCTATTAAAAGGTAAAATTAGAAGGATTACGATGCCCGGGACTCAATTCGACCATCTAAATATTTTGACCCTTCTTAATTCAGGTATACGGGACTCAATTTACCTATGCCCGGTCTAACACTATTAATGATGGATAAAAAAGAACTAAAAAGATAAATGAATAATAAGAGGCAAAAAATTTGGCTTATAATAACTAAAGACAAGACAAAATACATAATAATGGGAGAGACAGATAAAAAAAGAAGACAAACTTCACATTGGAAGTAGAAGGAGAAGTAAGTGTAAGAGAATGTACTTGTCTGGCTGTAAAATTAGATCAAAAGGGCCATGAGGAACTGGAGATAAAGGCAAGAACAGCAAAAACAAATAAAAAGTTTAGATTATTGCGATTATTAAGGAAATCCAAATATGTCTCATAAAAAACTAGAATTTGCAAAAGAGTTATCAGGTCTACATCTACATTTTATGCATGCGAAACATGAATGCTTAGTAAATCAGAAATAGCCCTTTCAGAAAAATGGAAGAGGAGAATTCAAAGAGCAATATAGGAAGCTATGGAAATAGATGGTTAATGAAAAAGAAGAAATAATAAATAACTTGAAAAATTATGTAATCAACCAAAAATATCAACGGTAATCAAAGCACACAGAATACGATATTTAGGACGCATTGAAAGAATGGAATAGGAAAGAAAGTAGAAAATGGTACTCTCACGTAAGCCATTACAAAAATAAGAAGAAGTAACCCAACAAAGAGATGGAAGGACCTTTAAATTTTTTACCGATAATTAGTTTTTTGTTTCTTTATAATGTTTATTTTTAAACTCAAAAGTGCGATTGAAACGTTGAGATGAACTGTAACTTTCTAAATGTTGTCGATGTCTGTAGTTAATATCTATGTTCTTATTAAACCTTACTCATTAAAACATTATTCTTTTTAACTGTTTCTTAATTATTAAGACCTTTATTAATCCAATTATTAATCCTTGTCTAATTGCTTTTATTTCGAATTTTTCTGTTCCTGTAAGTACTTGAAGTTTTGAAGTATTGTCTGATTGTTGGTAAATCTTATATTATAATGTAGCACTAGAAACGCTGGTCTAGGAAATGCTGGAAGAGATTTTTTATCGATCGAAGTTATTGTAAGAAGGGTAGAATACAAAATTTTTTGCATATACAAGTAATAATTTTTGACCTTATGTACAATGTACATGCTGTTTACAAACAAAATTTATAAACCGTTCTTTCACTTAAATGCAATTTTAATGAACCCTGTTATTTGTACGGCAATGCGCAAGTTGAAGATTGTAGGGGCATAATTGCATTTTTATCTCGGTAGGCTGTGCAAATAAGACGGAAAAGTGTACCGTCATCGTTGTTTACGAACAGAAGGAAAAGAAGAAAAGGATGCCCTAAATGCTTCTAGTCATGCTTAAATGCATTATGGGAACGTAAACAACTCATCAATATGGTGTTTACTTTTTCCTTTTTGCATACTTTTTCCTTCGATTTGGGCGTGTTTGTGTCTGTGTATATATTAGCGGTAGTTTTGGCAATGGATATGACAATTTCGTGTGCTTTATGAAATGTACAACGATTTACTTTATGAATTTGCACATTTTCGAAATTGAATAAAACTTCAATAATCTGCTGAATATTCCATATAATTCAAACAAATTCCATTTATATTTCGTTGTTCTTTTCTGTTTCAAAACTAAGTAAAACTTTCAATAAATTATATTGTGTAAAATTATAAAACATAACTTATGAGTATGTAGGTTGATTTCAGTTCATGGAGGCCTAGAGCCAGTTTTTGTTAAGTAATCTTTCTCCATACATATACATATAACTACCAATGTTGCATGTAATATTTTATCTACCACCCTATACAAATAATAAAAATTGAAATAGGTATTAGCAATATTTCATAAAAAAAACTTTTATATTACAATCTATAACGAGAATAGATTGACTAATGATTTAAATGGAAATCTTAGGAGATTATGAAGGAAAACTTACAAGCAAATTATTTTTTTCTCTTCTCTGTCTTGTTCTTATGAGTATGTTTGTTTTTTTCAGGTCAGGGAGGCCTGTCACACGTTTTGTTGATTTTTCTCTGTTCTTTTTGCCTATATACCTACAGGGTGAGTTTTTAGTGCGGGATCGGTCGATAATTCCATTATGGTATAGAATATCGAAAAAAGTTATTTAGAAAAAATGTAGACAATGATATTCTCCACGCTTGGAAATATGTTCATTTCTACAGGGTGATCAGTAACTGCGTGGTAATATAAAACATAATTTTTTAAATGGAACACCCTATATATTTTTTGATATTTATATTCCTCTCATAATTCCTGTTCATAGAATATAGGGTTTTGCATTACTATACAGAGTATTTAACAAGTTATGACCATTTTTATTTCGAAATCCCTATGAGATTAACACCCTACACCATGTATATAAAGAACTAATTCATGACCAATAATTTGTTTTCTATAATAAGATAAACAATGTACTGTAGTTTGTAAATTAAGTTTAATTGAAATCATTGACGAATATTTGTATACAGGGTGAACTACAAAACCAAATTACGATTTTCTCAATTTTTTTAAATGGATCAACCTATATTTTATTTTTTAGACATATTGTACTTATGATATTATTTCATTTTTATATAGCATTCCCTATATCTAAACTCATCACTTTCCGAGATATTTTCAGTTATCTTCAAATTTCGGGAACACATTCAATTTTTCTTCTAGAAATAAGTTAGTATTGAGTGAAACATAACAAAATTATTTTTATTTAATAAGTAACTAGCAAAAAATATAAACCATAACAATATACGACGAATGTATCAATAAATGTGATATTAAGAAATTATCATATTTCCCTAATATGCAAGAATCGTAAAATTCCAACAACAAAAAATTTGTCTTGTATTTAATTATATAACAAGATTATTTTTATTTAATAAATAACTCACATAAAACGTAATTCAAAAAAAAATACAACTGATGTAACAGTTATTAGATTATTATATAAACAGTATTCTGAGCCAAGAAATTTTTAGTAAAACATTCAATTTTATAAGCACTTAAACTACAAAATAAAATTAAGATTTTCTCAATTTTTTTTAAATAGATATTATTATTTATTTTTTAGGAATGTTGTATTTATGATACTCTCTCATTTTTATATAGCATCTCCTATAACTAAACTTCTTAGTTTGAGATATTTTTAGTTTTCTTCATTTGTCGGAAATACATTAAATTTTTAAATAACAAACAAATAACAACAAATAATTATTGTGTAATAATAGGTATAACAAATATTTGCATTCAATAAATAGCTAACAAAATATATAAGCCATAACAATATTTAATGCATGTACCAATTAATGTGATGTTAAGGATATAAAGTCTAAAGTAAATGTTGAAAATGTTCACCTTCAACGTCTATGCAATTTTGTAACCGATTTTTAAACGACCGAGCCACATTTCTTAACATTTTTGTAAGTCCATATTATTAAAACCTTCTCTTATTCTATCAGCTTCTATTTTTCATATCATCAGGCGTTGTTGGATGCTTCTGATATACAAATTTTTTTCACATGAAAAAATCAATTTTGGAAGAACTGGAGCACCGTCGTGTAAAAACCTCAATCGTCAAAAAAAATGTGCGCCAATCAAATAATCGCCAAAATAGCACCTTACACATTTATAGATCACCTAGTTTGACTATGAGTGTTAACAAAGTAGAGATTTCTTGATGCATATTAATGAAAATTAGTATGAAAATTATAGTACTAATAACTGCGCGTCACAATCTGCAATTAGGGATGTGTTACTAAAATTTCTTGGCTTAGAATACTGTTGATACAACAATCTAAAAACTGTTACATCAGTTGTATATTGTCTTGATTTATGTTTTGTGTCACTTGTTTATTAAATAAAAATAATCTTGTTATAATATATTATACACAAGACAAATTTTTTTGTCGGAGTTTTACGATTATTATATATTAGGGAAATATGATAATTCCTTAATATCATATTTATTGATACATTCGTTGCATATTGCTATGGTTTATATTTTTTGTTAGTTACTTATTGAATAAAAATAATTTTGTTATGTTTCTCTCAATACTAACTTATTTCTAGAAGAAAAATTGAATGTGTCTCCGAAATTTGAAGATAACTGAAAATATCTCGGAAAGTGATGAGTTTCGATGTAGGGAATGCTATATAAAAATGAAATAATATCATAAGTACAATATGTCTAAAAAATAATATATAGGGTGATCCATTTAAAAAAATTGAGAAAATCGTAATTTGGTTTTGTAGTTCACCCTGTACACAAATATTCGTCAATGATTTCAATTAAACTTAATTTACAAACTACAGTACATTGTTTATCTTATTATAGAAAACAAATTATTGTTCATTAATTAGTTCTTTATATACATGGTGTTAATCTCATAGCGATTTCGAAATAAAAATGGTCATAACTTGTTAAATACTCTGTATAGTAATGCAAAACCCTATATTTTATGAACAGGACATATGAGAGGAATATAAATATCAAAAAATATATAGGGTGTTCCATTTAAAAAATTATATGTTTGATATACCACGCAGTTACTGATCACCCTGTAGAAATGAACATATTTTCCTAGCGTGGAGAATATCATTGTCTACATTTTTTCTAAATAACTTTTTTCGATATCCTATACCATAATGGAATTATCGACCGATCCCGCACTAAAAACTCACCCTGTATATCGAATGTAATATTTTATCTATCAGCCTATACCAATAATATATTGAAATAGGTATTAGTAATACACTTTATTTAAGTGATTTTTTAACATATTATAACCTTATTCTTTAACAATATCGGTATAATAATATTGTCGCTAGACAGGTAAATTGTCATTGTATACCGGGCGTACCAATCAAACTGTGATTTTTTCTGAAAGTTCGCGTCACCCTGAGGAATATTCTAGAATTTATAAAATACTGAAATTAAAACCCAATTATAACCTCATGTTTTCTCAACATTCTGTTTTTTGATTCATTCGCTTTATGTTGAGTAATAAAAAGTTAGGTATGTACAACTAGCCTTGTTTTTTATCAATACAGGATGTTTTTAAATAAGCATGGCAAACTTTAAGGGCTAATGCTACATGAAAAAATAATGACAGTTTGCTTTATAAATGTATGTCCGCAAATGCTTCGTTTCCGAGATAGGGGATGTTGAAGACTTTCTTACAAACTGATAATTTATTTATTGCTCTAAAACCGGTTGACGTATGCCAATAAAATTTGGTGGATTTTAAGAGATAAGTAGTTATTGTACATTTTTTGACATACAATTAAGAATTTTATGTTCACTATTATTGCACATAAAGGTCACACTACCCGTATGCGCGCCAATGGTGAATAATAAATTCCTAATTGTACATCAAAAAATCCGCAATAACTACCTCTTAAAACCCACAAAATTTCATTTGCATATCTTTTAGAGCAAGTTTTAGAGCAATAAATAAATCGTCGTTTGTAAGAAAAATGTAAACACCCCCTATCTCGGAAACGAAGCATTTGCGGACATAAGTTTATAAAGCAAACTGTCATTATTTTTAATGCAGAATTACCCCTTAAAGTTTGCCATACTTATTTAAAAACAACCTGTATTGACGAAAAACAAGGCTAGTTGTTGAAAAGTACCTAACTTTTTTTATTATCCAACATAAGCGAATGAATAAAAAAAAACGGAATGTTAAGAAAACATGAGGCTATAGTTGGGTTTTAAATTCAGTACCTATATTATAAATGCTATAATATTCCACATGGTCATGCAAACTTTGAGAAAAAATCACAATTTGATTGGTACACCCGGTATACAATGACAATTTACCTGTCTAGCAACAACATTTTTACAGCGATAGTGTTAAAGAATAAGTCTATAACATATGAAAAAAATCACTTAAATCGGAAAACAGGTTTAGGAAATTCAATTCAATTTAGACATAAAAAATTACCCATTTTTAAGGTGGTGCGTTAATTTCTTGCAGAAGTGTATTCCATTAAAAAATCTTTTATAAGATTACAACTTATACATGTTACAGTTTAAGTTGATTCTCAGTTAGAGTTGACTCTTCCTAGTTCGAGTCAACTCCAACTAAAACGAGCAGTAAGAGTTGATTTGAAAAATTTAATTCAACTTTTACTAGTCGAAGTAGACTCTTCCTAACCCTTAAACGTAGGGTTAAGTAGGTAAAAGTAGACCGCGGGAAAATAGAGTCAACTCTTGCTAGTTTGAGCTGACTATTGTTGGATCGATTCAGTAAATGTAGATTATACGAGTATAATCTCACGAGCTTTTTTGATGAGTGTGTATCTCTTTGTTTTTACCGTTTCGACTACTATCACGATTTGAACATATCCAGTTCGCATTGCAACTGAAAAAAAAAAATGGTAAACATTTTTATTTTATGGCCAGTAACATTTAATTTCTAGAATCGGTTGTTTGTGTGAATCAACTCTTACTAAATGGTATTGTGAAGGGTATAATTTTTCTAGTTGGAATCTACTTTTACTAGTAAATATTGAATAAAATCTTCATTTTATATTTATAACCAACTTTTACTAAAACCAGCCGTTTGAGTTGATTCGAACTAGGAATAGTCAACTCCAACTGGATAATCAACTTGAACTATAACATACATACATACATAATCGAAAACCTCTTTACCCGTAGGTGTCGAAGTACAACTTATAACGAGAATAGATTAAATAATGATTTAAATGGAAATCATAGAAAATTATAAAAGAAAATTGACAAGTAAATTGCTTTTAGCTGGAATTAGTTTTGACTGATTTCGTTAATATATTGCCCGTGCAGATGTTTACCGATCCAAGTGCACATTTTTTTTTTCGTAAGGTGGTTTATGGGATCCCGGTGAATTCGTAACTATTTTAATCCCCCATCCTAATTACAGGCCAACTGGTAACTCTTACGCGCAGGTAATTTTGCGGTAACCCATCAAGTACCGGTGAATTTGTAACTTTCTTTTCTAAGTAATTACTAACGATGTTGATAATCTAATACCGGTATTCCAGATATGTACTTGCATAAATTACCCTCTTTGAAGGTGGTGTAAAAGTTATTCATCATTTATGTATTATCTCTTGGACGAGTTACATTTGAAAGTCGAAATAAATTTTGTTAAAATGGCTGAAATACGTAGCAGATTTCGTAATGAGTGAACATGGATAAAGTTAGGTAAAAATATGCTCGGAACATTAATAAAAAAATTAAAATATTAAAAAATTTTGAAAAACATCGATTTGTTTCTACTTTCATTGCTTATAACTTTAAAACGATTCATTTTGGAACAAAGTCGTAGTGAAATGAAATAAAGATAATTGAATTTTTTATGATATACGAACTGGTTAAAAATGTCTTAAATTATTACCCTTCCTGCAAAATAGCAATAAATACAAAATAAGGGGGTAAAATGAACCTGTTTTTTTTTTCAGTGTTTTTCAACCACTTTGGTTGCATTTAGAACCTTCTTAATTCTATTATAAAATCCTTACAATATACTTAAATTGTTCACTTAATTTAATTAAAATGGACCTGATAGATTTTGCAATCTATTTTTTTTAATTTAAATTTCTTAAAAACTTTCTGAACAAAAAGTAGACCATTTAGAGGTTTGCTAATTTTTGTACATAGGGAGCGTTCAAGTATTACGTAACGCGATTTTTGACCCCCTTTCCCCCCTACGTAATGCACTGTAATGGGCGTTTAACTATTACGCAACGCAATTTTTGTAGATTTTTGACACCCCCCCCCCCCCAACCAGCGTTACGTAATACTTGAACGGTCCCATATAAAGAGGCACTCTACCTATCTAATACACTTTACATAATTAAAATCGGATTATCTAGGCGGCCTCGGCACTGTTTTAAAGTTATAAACAATTCTTTGGCTTATAAAAAAAATACAGTGAGGACGTTTGAGTCGACATAAATTCATTTTCTCGAGAATGGGCAACTCTGCAGATAAATCCGAAACAGGTCGATTTTTCTTTTTTAATTATAAATTTTTTGGCTTATATATCAAACTAGTTACGTCATCCATCTGGGTATGGTGACGTAATCCAGTGGTTCCCAACCTTTTATGTCTGGCGACCACCTTTTGAGGTTTTTTTCATATCACTCACCCATGATGATATATAATATACGCTACTCAGGTTCTCAGCTACTGTAAGAGCCACGCCGGGACCCAACTGAAATCTGCCCATTTTGAATATTTAAACAATGTTCCGGACCTTTTTGAGTGGGAGGATAACTCAAATATTATTATATGAGTTATTTTCAAGCAATTTCTGCAAACAAATATGAGTCACCTCTCAACGTCCAAATTAATTTACTAATATTTTTACAGATGCGCCCTGGTCTATAGGTACGTGTCTTGTTGCCGTTTGCAGATCACCGCTCGGCAGATTGTTTATCTGCCGTACTTGCCATTCAAATAAATACGGGAAATGTATAATTGGTTGCCTATCGGCTAATATTCCATAGCTTTTTATTACAAGTAAATGGTCAATCTGGGGACGGCTTGCCGAAGCGGGCCTTATAAGAATTCACACAATCGCAATCGGGTGCATGGCTAGGATCATTAATTTGAAAAGTCTCTTACGCACAGCGCACAGGGATCACTTAACGTATCGGATCGATCGAATTCTTTTAAAAAGAATGAATAAAATTTAGTCTGTATTATCTCACAGATATTTTTTTATTTCACAGAAACGAATATCATCAACTCTGATTAACTTAAATATTTAAAAAAATCTATAATATGTCCATAAATGTGTGGGTCGGCACTGCCGACCCTGACAAGCCGCCACTGGCCGCTAGAGCACAGTATTGGGATATACACTGGGCTACACAAGATGTGAACAAAGTGAGTGACATTTAAACATATATCTATAAGATAAATAAGACAAGTAATTGACAGTTATATACAAAAAATATATCTGAATGAAATATAGAAAAAATAATTTAGTTCTGTTACGTCTCTCATATTAATCAAAAATATTCAACAAAAGCGGAAGTAATTAAAGGTAAACAATATAATGATCTGATCTGAATAAAATTTTACAAACACATAAATAGATAATAATATAAAACACACAACATAATAAAAAATTTGGAAAAATGGTGGATGCGCTTGAAAAAATTTATATATTTATACATACACACACCCAAACTGATATGGAATCACCATGTATTTCAAAGTAATACTTATTTCTTTTGAAAAAACTTGTTATTGTTGCGAAGAATAAAGGTTTTTATTGAAAATAAACAAATCTATAAGACTATCAGATAGTACAGCTCGGTACGGTATAGGTTATTTGCTTGAGTTGCAAATTGAACGAAAATAAATAAACTAACTATTATATACAAGAAATGGACATGTTAACAGTATTTATTCAATTATAATTAATGACAGTGACAACATTATATTAATTTAGAAACATAAAAACATTAGTAACTAAGGTAGATATTAGTAGCCTTAGATCTTAACTACTAAATATATAACAGTCCTCCGCCCCAATTCCCAACTACAAGACTAGAGGTGCTGGCAGCAGCTGATCTAAGTGACGTTTCCAAAGTAGACCATCATCTGTTCGTATTTCATAATGTAAGTAACCTATGCGTCTGATTACCTTTCCAAATACCCATCGTTGATCACTGCAGTACTTTCTAGCCTGAACTCTGTCTCCCAAGGCAAATTCCCTACCAGGTGTAGGCCTGTCTGATGGAAAGGAAGTTGTGTGTTTGCAAGGTTTTCTTAACATTGCATGAAGATCCGTTCTAATTTCTCGTCCGAACATAAGCTCATACGGGGTGAAACCGTTAACACCTGGTGTACGACGTAAACGTGTTCGTACTTTAAATAGTTTATCAGTTAAGCTATTGCTCTCCCCCGCTAAGCTGCGCAGGGTCCTTTTGATAGTTTGTACAAATCGTTCTGCTTGACCGTTCGTTGCTGGGTGATATGGAGCAATAGTTCTATGGGTGATACCGCAATTGGATAGAAATTTGTTAAATTCTGCTGAAACAAATTGTCGGCCGTTGTCAGATACCAGCACATATGGATTTCCGAACGTGGCAAATATTTGTCTTAGCGTTTGTATACACCACGAGCTAGTTGTTACCTTTGTAGATATAATTTCCACCCATTTTGTATATGCATCTACCACAATAAATAGTTGAGAACCAGAAATTGGTCCAGCGAAGTCAATATGGATTCTTTGCCAGGGACCTGTGGGCTCTTCCCAGTGATGTAAATGTGTCTTTGCTGGTTCATTTTGTTCTAAAGGGCATGATCTACATGATTTCACTTTTTCTTCAATATCTTTATCAATATTTTTCCAGTAGACATGACTGCGTGCTAGTTGTTTCATCTTTAATATACCAATATGTCCCGCGTGCAGTTCGTTAAGAATAAATTTACGAAATTTATGTGGTATTACGACCCTTGTTCCTCTTAAAATACAGTCATCTTGTAAAGTAAATTCATTGTCTTTGTATCCATATTGTTTCAGAGATTGACCTGTTCTTAGTGCTTTAATTATTTTCTGTAATTCGATATCATTTTCTGTCTCCTTAGCGATTATATCTGGGCTAATTTCTAATATCTGAATTTGTTGTATTTGGTATAAGCCATGTTGATCTACTTCATATATATTTGTGTTCTCAACAGGAAACCGCGACAAGAAGTCTGCGTTAGCATTTTTTGTGCTTGTTCTGTACTGTATATCATAATCAAATCCAGATAAGAAATGAGCATAATGAAAAAGTCTCATTGTACTCAGTTCTGGTAGATTATGGTGGGGATGAAAGATTGATGTTAACGGTTTGTGGTCAGTAATCAGAGTAAATTTTCGCCCATAGCAAAAATGAAAAAATTTCTTTATACCCCAGTATATCGCAGTCGCTTCCTTATCAATCTGACTGTATTTCTTTTCGGCATTGGTTAAGGTTCTTGACGCAAAAGCTATCGGTCTTTCTGAGCCGTCTTCAACTATGTGTGAAAGGACTGCTCCAAGTCCTGTTGGTGAAGCATCCGTGGCTATGATTAGAGGTTTTCTCGGGTCGAAATGTGTTAATACGTTTTCACTTGCCATTTCCGTTTTAATTCTGTTAAAACTTTCTTCGCATTTCACAGTCCAGGTAAACTTGTTATCTTTCTTCAAGAGTTGATTTAGAGGATTTGATATAGATGCAAGATTAGCAATAAATTTGTTGTAGTAATTAGCCATACCCAGAAAAGTTCGCAATTCGTTTATATTAGAAGGCCGTTCCATACCTATTATAGCTTTAATTTTGTCTTTGTTCTTATGGAGCCCATCTTTATCAATTTTATGTCCTAAATAGTTTATGTTCTTTTTAAAAAATTGACATTTTTCTTTATTCACCCGTAGGTTATTTTCTTTTAACTTGGTAAGTACCTGTCTTAATCTTAGTAATAGCTGGTCTTCTGTTGATCCTTGAATTATTATATCATCAAAAAAACATTGTACGCCTTCTAAACCTTTAAGTAAATTATCCATGAATCTTTGCCATAAACTGGGAGCTACTTTTACACCAAACATCAGTCTGTTTACTTTGTATGTTCCCATATGAGTGCTTAAAGTTTGTATTTGGGCGCTGTCTTCGTCCATCTCCATATTAAGGTAAGCTTGTTTAATATCTAATGTGCAAAATAATTTACCCCCATTCATTTTGGCAAAAATGTCTTCTATGATAGGTATCGGGTATTTTTCGTCTTTAATAACTCTATTTAAAGTTATTTTGTAATCGGCACATAGTCTGATACTCCCATTAGGTTTAACAATAGGTACAATGGGTGTACCCCAATTACTATGGTCGATTTTTGTTATAATACCTTCAGAACTTAGCCGTTCTATTTCTGCTTCTACTTTCGATTTTAAAGCGTATGGAATTCTTCTAGACTTAATGAAAATTGGTTGTGTATTTTCCTGTAAGTTTAAACGAGCTTTGAAATTTGGTATTTTTCCTAGGTCTGACCTAAATACTGATGTTGCAAATTCTTCAAGAAGTTGGTCTAATTTGGGTATTTCAACAGTTTGTAGTCTTCGTACATCTGCCAATTCAATATTTATTTCTTTCATCCAGTTACGTCCGCATAAAGGATCAACGTCCTTAGCTATAATGTATAATTTGCTGAAGAAGGTTTGGTTTTTGTAGTTACATTTAACATAAGCAACTCCAGTAGGTTTGATTACTTCTCCTGTGTAAGTTCTTAATATTAAGTCTGTTTTAAAAATTTTCTTTGGAATGTTCAGTTGTTTGTACAATTTTAGTGATATAAGATACAGTGTAGGCCCTGTATCAAATTCCATAGTAACTGGCCTATTTTCAATACTGATTGTAATTGTATATTTTTCAGATCGTTCATCCTTAACAAGGTTTATTTCGCCGATAGACTCTTCACTTGTATTACTGGTACAATCATTAATCTGGAGTGCATTGTTTCTTTTTAAACAAACGTTTGCTAGGTGTCCCTCTATTTGACATTTGTGGCAAGTTCTTTTAATGGCCCAACATTCGTTGGACCTATGATCTGGTTGTCCACATCTGAAACATTTTCCCCTTAAGTCTTTTAATGTTATATTATCATGTTTTTTCTTGTAAGTACATGATCTTTGAGGGATCTTTTTTTTTACAGATGTCGATAATTTGTTTACCTTTTCAATTTCATTACGTATGTCTGTAGATATTTTATTGTTTTCTATTTTTCCCATTTCAATTGATGTAGCTATCTGAACTAATTTTGAGAATGTGTGTATTTCTCTGTCTTGCAGAATTTTTATTCGAATTTCGCTGTCATGCAATCCTCTGATAAACTGTAACGATAAAAATCCATCTATTGTGGACTTACAACAATTCTGGCATTTAAATTCACAGTTAGAAGCAAGTTTCTTGAGTTCTGCAGCGTATGTTGCAACAGTTTCATTTTGTCGTTGTAAATGTGTAACAAATTTATGTTGTTGAGCCCACAAACTAGGTTTAGGATCAATAAAGTCATCAAGTAGTTTAATTAATTCTTCAAAGCTTTTATTTATTGGATCCTCCGGAGAACAAAGATTATGTAAAGTATCATAAAGTTGTGGAGAGATCGTAGATAATAGAAAGTAAATTTTACTTTGCTCATCTGTGATGTTATTTAATAGGAAAAATACCGTCAATCTCCTTGTAAAGTTATTAATTGTTTCTGTTTCTTGTAATGGTTGAAAATTAACTTTTGGTAATTGTATCTTATGGTCTATGTTTTGAATTTTCTTACTACATAAAACATCTTGGTCGTTTGATCCATTTTTCTTTCGCAAAATTAGGAGTTTGGTCTTTATCACTGTGTATTTTTCTTCAAATTCAAATCTTTCTTGTGTTTCTTGTTCTATATCTGCGTCTTCAGTTTCTTGTTCGATATCATATTGTATATTTTGAAATTTCTTTATGGTTTCGTCTAACGTATGTAATCTGGATTCAATTTCTTCGTTTGTGATTTCTCGTTCATGTAAACAGTTTTCAGTTTTTGTCAGAGTGCCTCGTAAACAGGCTCGTACTTTTTTTAGCTTTTTAATGTCCATTCTACTAATCTCGTCGCCAATATTATATACAAGAAATGGACATGTTAACAGTATTTATTCAATTATAATTAATGACAGTGACAACATTATATTAATCTAGAAACATAAAAACATTAGTAACTAAGGTAGATATTAGTAGCCTTAGATCTTAACTACTAAATATATAACACTAACTTTTACGTCCAAAAACGAAAATATGCCTGATGTGGGTTATAGAACTTACAACGAGCAAAGATTATTGGTCTTGTGGAGAAAGTAATGTTCTCAGAGGGACATAGCTGTAGAGCTAGGCGTAATAAAGGGCGTTCTGTCCAAAACATATGCTAGGTAACAGGAACTAGGAAAGCTCAAAAATAAAGCAAGGTAAAGTCGCCAAAAGTAATAACGGCTCTCCAAGATCGTTTAATTGTCCAATCAGCTGGAAGACACCCAACCATTTCTCACCTGCAGCTCCAAAGGCATCTTTTGGAAGCCACAGGTGTAACTGTTTCAGTTGAAACGATATGAAGAAGAGTTCGTACCAAGAAGTATATAGCAGGAGACAGTTATGGGTTCCCGAGTTATCCAGGCAGCACAAGATTGATCGCCTAAATTGGTGTCTTCACCACCAAAACTGGAACATTGGGAATTGACAAAATTTGCTATTTTCAAAAAACGGCAGGATTTGTGTAAAATCTGATGACCCATGAAATCGTGTACTTAGAGGTCGAGGAAGACAAGCAAGAACGAAAACTGTCAGATCTGTTCACAAATATACAAGGGGAAGTGTAATTGGAAAAAGGAAAAAGGAATTGTGATCCGTAAAAAAACTCCACTAATTTTCATCCAATCAACTTTAACTGCTCACAGGTATGTTGATAGCCTGTAGTCAGGCTCTGGAGAGGTGGAACAGGAGAAAATTTAATTTTATTGCATAATAATGGACCTCTACATACCATTAGAGTGACTACAGACATCATTGAAACAGAAGGTATCCCTTGTTTGGAGTGGCCTGCTTGCTCTCCCGAGCTTAATCCTATAGAGTATTTGTAGGATATGCTTAAAAGAAAAATTAGAGCTCACCGAGATAATCCACAAAACACCGCATGGCTAGTACAAGCTGCTTTTAAAGGATGGAGCAACCTACCACAACAAAATGTTGATAATTTGATTAGGAGCGTTCCCACGCAAACTGAAGCTTGCATACGGACTAGAGGTGATAACACTGACTACCACAACATACAAAAAAATAAATAAAAACAATTTAAAAACATTATTCGTTTTACATTGAGATTTTCGGTTTTTTTTTTGTTTAAAAACACTTATACCGCATCAACCACGCAATTTTTGTATGTTATTGACTTTAAAACAACTACTTTCAGTTTGTTTGATAAATACTTTATTGTTTTATTTAATTGTTATATATTTGTTATTAAATTGCTTTAAAATAAATATTGTTTGACTTCGTGTGTTTGTTTTTTAAATTTGCACGAAATAGTAAGAAATTTCCGATGATTCCATATAAGTTTGGGTGTATGTACATAGTTTGGAACTACTTATGGAATAAAATTATTTCTGTCCGTGCTATAAAAAATTATAAAAAAACGGTGGCACTCATAGAATTCTATGTATAAATATGCGTTTTCAACATAAATTTTTAAATGTGCCTCACCAAAGGCTAGTATAGTCCATAAGCTTTATTTTTAATGAAACACTCTGTATATGTTTATATTTTTAAAAGCTGCTTAACAATCTGATATCATCTAACTATACCATGTAGGATATTTTATGGACACTACAGGGTGAAATTTTTAAATTATTCAGGCTGAAAACCACTTATCGAATAAAATTGTTTGTGTCCTTATATTAGAAAATTATAAAAAACACTGGTAAACGTCAACTTTTAAATTTAAACGTGCGCTTTTTGAACATACATTTAAATGTACAGGGTTATTCACGCAAGTCTAGCATAGTCCATCATTGTTATTTTCAATATAATACCCTTTATATTTTTATGTTTTTAAAAGCTGCTTAACAACTTGATCTAAACGAATTATTTTTGTAGGGTCTATTATAAATAATATATGATATAGTTAGTTATGTCTGTAAACCTGTATTGCCCGAGTTCCCAATATATCTTTTCACAACTGCAGCAGTTAGTGCTAGGTTTGTTCTAGTTTGTTCTATAATTTTAAAGTTTGTTCTAAAAAAATAAAAGAGTTATTGAAAACAATATGTGGCATTTTAACTTTACATAAACTTGTACGGCCCACTCGAAAAAAAAACTTTCCGAAATATTCAAAACAAAAACTTTTAGAAATATTCAAACAGATAGCCACTTAGTGCTAGGTTTGTTCTGAACACTCCTGTCACAAACTACTACTATGGTTACGTCAATAATAATTGTTGGTTATTGTCGTATTTTTGAATATAAAATTATTGTAATATTCACTTTCTTCCCTTACATGGAATATAAAATATATCTAATAATACCTATTACATTAATTCATTTTAATTTTCAGTTCACTATTTTATTATTTCACTTGCAATTTATTTAACATAAAAAAATTGTTAATTACTTTCAAAATTTTGATATATTTAATAAAGAAACGACACAGAAAACTATAATAATTAATTAGTTCTAATACTCTAACATTTTCTGTATTTTTCCCTTAATTATCTAGATATTTATTTAAAATAAATATGTAATGTTAAGTAAATACCAAATGAAATGTAAAATTTCTTAAGCCGGCTTATTTCACTACTTATTTACCTGAAATCCCTATGAGGCATATCCCTTTATTGCTTCGACTTTATTAGCGGGATACTCTTAAATTCTGCATAAGTCAATTCTTATAATTATTGTGAATGATCTTTATAACAAAGTTAGCACTAGTTGTCTATTCAAATTTTTCTTTGGATTTTATAATGGGGCACTACATTTTTAGGTAGAATTGGAGCAACGCATAATATCTTGTGTAACTTTTTTTGCGCAAATTTCACGCTTTGGCAGAAATGCAGAACAAACCCATCACTCACTTATGGTCTATTTAGATTTTCTCCAATCGTTCGGATCCTATAGGTGGCAGAGCGCCATACTCTATCTCGAATAACTTTTTTGTGTACGCACAACAAATTACACGCTTTGGCAAAAATGCAGAACAAATCTAGCACTAACTTGTGGTTTATACCCTATTCCACGAATATACGACTGTTTTGGATTATCTCAACAACGAATACTTTAACTGTGCAAAATATGAAGAACGAAACTAAATTGCAAATTACATTGTTGCTTATTGAAATAATATATGATTAGAGCCACTTACTTTCGTACTTCTTATGTTGCACACTAAAATATTCGTTGTCTTTGTCTCGATAATCCAAAACAGTCGTATATTCGTGGAATGACGTACATTCAGAATTTCTTCAATGGTTTGGATTCTATATGGGACAGTACAGCTTTACGTAAAATTGGAGCGCAACATTATATCTTGTATAACTTTTTTGTTTATGCAGAACAAATTACAAGCCTTGGCAAAAATGCAGAACAAACCTAGCACTAACTTGTGGTTTAGTCAGATTTTCTCTAATCGTTTGGATGGGGCAATACAGCTTTACGTAAACTTGGAGCGCCACATTATATCTTGTATATCTTTTTTGTTTATGCAGAACAAATTACACGCTTTGGCAAAAATGCAGAACAAACCTACCACTAACTTGTGGTTTATTCAGATTTTCTCTAATCGTTTGGATTCTATATGGGGCAGTACAGCTTTACGTAAACATACGGCTTTACGTAAACTTGGAGCGCCACATTATATCTTGTATATTTTTTTGTTCATGCAGAACAAATTACACTCTTTGGCAAAAATGTAGAACAAACCTAGCACTAACTTGTGGTTTATTTAGATTTTCTCTAATCGTTTGGATTCTATATGGGGCATTATAGCTTTACGTAAAATTGGAGCGCCACATTGTATGCTGAATAACTTTTTGTTTATGGGAAACTGATTACTCGCTTTCGCCTGGAGGTAGAACAAACCTAGCACTAAGTGGCTATCTGTTTGAATATTGCGGAAAGTTTTTGTTTTCGAGTGGGCCGTACAAGTTTATGTAAAGTTAAAATGCCATATTTTTTTCAGTAACTCTTTTATTTTTTTAGAACAAACTTCAAAATTACAGAACAAACTAGAACAAACCTAGCACTAACTGCCACAGTTGTGAAAAAATATATTGGAAACTGGGGCAATAAAGATTTACAGACATGATATAGTTCGTTGAGATCAGGTTGTTAAGTAGCTTTTAAAAACCTAAAAATATACAGTGTGTTTCGTTAAAAATAAAGCTTACGGATTAGGCTTGTGTGAATCACCCTGTACATTTAAATGTATGCAAACATTGCACATTTATATATGAAAATCAGCGTTTTTTTTATAATTTTCTAAAATAAGGACAGAAACAAATTTATTTGATAAAATGGCTTCCTCACGTTATAATTTGAATATTTCACCCTGTAATATTCATAATAGATCCTACATGATACAGTTCGTTGAGATCAGGTTGATAAGTAGCTTTTAAAAACATAAAAATATACAGGGTGCTTCATAAAAAATATAGGACTAGGCTAGTGTAAATTACCCTGTACATTTAAGTGCATGTTTAAAAATTGCACATTTATTATATAAAAATCGGCGGGTATCAGCTTTTTTTAAATCATTTAAAAGAAGGACAGAAATAATTTTATTCCATAAGTGCTTTTTACCCCATAACTTTTGGACATTATTTGAATTTACCATTCAATCAGACACTTAAACCCAACGACGTATCAACTACTAATAGGTATCCCTGACACTATGTAAAATACGGTTTTCAATTGAACAATGTGTACTTTTTATGCTAGTATATTTTATATAAACCTTGTATATTATCATATGTACAAAACTATTATGTAATGAGTACTTTCTCAAGTATGTCCTTGCCTTGTGTCGCTCTAAATAAACAAACATTTTCAAATATAAAAACAGATAAAATAAATAAATTACTTGTTTCATGTAGATAAACAATTTAAAATGAGATCGTTGCGTATTTTTAGTTGTTCTATAAAAGTATTTGAATAATTTTGTGTTTTTTAACTAATTAATGGGCATCAGTTGTAATAGCTGTATTAAAATAATTCCGAATACTATCATGTCAACAGTTACACGTAAACATCATTTTGGGGACGAGTTGAGTTCACTCCCAAAATATGAATATTACCTGACTCCGTAAAAGGTAATGTTTAAATTCACTCCCAGGCGATTTTAAGCCGTCATTAGTGTAACGATGGCTTAGTGTGAAAACCTCGTATCTCATTTTTTTTTTCGAAAATGACATTTTGGTGGTTTTAGTTTGAAAACCTTGTATCTGACGATTTACAACTGTTAGAAAAAATCCAAATACACTAGACTATCTTCTACAGCCGAAAAAAGAAACCACGTATATCAATTGCCCTCTTGATTTAGTGTGAATACCACGTATATTTATAACCAAGAATTTGGTACTTAATTTGGAGTGTTTTTTTGAGAGATTCGACTTGCAGAAATGTTTTTTGGGAACAACAAAAGGTAGTACGGCATATAGGAACCTTTTATGAACCTTAAATCAAAAGATTTGTATTGTATCGACCTAGTATTTGGAGGTGTGCAATAAGCTATGAAAAATGAAAACCTCGTAAATAATAATAAACACAACCTCATTTGAGATGAAAAACACGTATATCAAGATATACGAGGTTATCATAGTTACTTGGGCAAAGGCTCTATATACTGCAAGGATATTTACGTGTTTTTCATAGTTAATATTTGTATTTCCAATTTAATAGCAACATTTAACACTTTTAGCTCTGTGCCAATATCAGATATTTGTCTCAATGTGCTCGAATTAAAAATACGTAACGTAATTTTTGTTTTTAGGTTATATTATGCAGAAAATCGGTTTTTTGCCTCTCCTGTAAAATTGTAATTTAATGAGATACGAGGTTTTCACACTAAGCCATCGATAAGTAATTATTATACCTTAAAATCTGGACACTTTTGACAAATCATTCGTTTAAAAGTATATTTCTTATTGGACGTTCTTGCAGATCTACATCTAATTGGGATGATTTTTAAAAATGCAACTTTGTGATAATTCAAGAAAACAGTTTCATTGTTATGTCCTTGTTAATATTTGGTCACTAAGTTTCATTGAATACATACTGTTCTTACGATGTCAGTTGGACCAGTATAAAAACAAAATTCGACTGCGATTGTCGGCGCCGTTTGTAAAACATAGGCGGCGCAATAGAAATTAATGAGTAAACTTTTATTTTTAAATTATGGTTCAATATTTGTTAAACAGTAATAATGTTGTGAATTGTTCACATTTCTTTATGAAATTGACACCAAAGGTAATTAAAAATACATAATACAAATGAAATTTAACGTGCTTATTAATTTGAGAACTAAAGAAATAAGACTACACTTTGAATATACACATAAAATACATGAAAACGAACAATTCGTCTTTCAGTCGAATTGTCTTAATTCATGACTAATGGAGAGATCACTTTTACTACTGTACATGGGACATATTTTTGACAAGTTGAAATATATCACTATCCGTGTGTTCAGAACTTGATTCGACATTTGTTGTGTTTATAACTACCACACCAATATTGGAAAAGAAGTGAAAGGCGCAATTTACACAACAGTTATCAGACCAATAATGACATAAATACGCGGCAGAATCACGACTTGATACAGAAAGGACAGAAAGAATGCTAGAAACAGCAGAGATGAAAATACTTTGAAAAATCGATGGGATATGGGAAGAGCTAGAAGTGCAGATATACGACAGATATGCAAGGTGGACAACATTAATAACTGGGTAAAAAGCAGAAAAGAGTATAATGGAACAACTACATGAGCCAAATGACAAAAAACAAAGTAGTAAGGACGGCAAGAGACGGTTCCCCAATAGGAAGACGATCAGTTAGGTCTGTATCCCGCGTATGAAAAAAAAGTTGATTAATAGTAAGCTGAAAATTTGTTAATAGTATAATGGGATTTATCTCATTATTTAGATATTTTAGAAATCCTTAAATTACCTTAAAGTATTCATCAGATATTTATTTATAAAACAATAAACATTACACATATTTGTTATAATAATTGCAAAGTAGAACACCTTAGCTAAAGTCCACGTTTTGCTTACTCAACAAGGTTGTGATTATTCATTTTGACACACTAACGAGAATATATACAAACATATTTACAAAACGAAGTATTTGATAAATATGGGAACACGATCAGATTAGAGTCATTAGTGGGTCAGTCGAATTAGTTAGTTAGGTTTGGGTGGTTGCTGCCGTTAGGGCAGAATAATGTCACCTATCAACTGAATACATTTAGACGGTATTAGTTTAACCAAATAAAGAAGTTATGAGTACATAGTGCCTTCCTGTTAAAGAAACCCCATTCCAGTAATATTAATTACTCAGCAACCACCATATGGCGACCTGAGAGACGGACTGGACTTCTGAAGCAGTAGAAAACAAAAAAGATGGCAAAAAACTGGAAGAAACGAAGGAAATTTGGGGTAAAGTACCAATCCTCATACTAATTGGTATCGTTAGATGGAATGGGACGGACTATATAGAGCTGGAGAGGCCAACGAAAACGGTGTCCAAATGGTAGACGTCGACATGGACGAAGGTTTGGAGACTTGGGACCACGCCCAAACGTCAAGAGGACAAATGGAAAGAAATGGACAATGCCTAGTGGACAAATGTGTACCTAATCGTGAGTAACTTTTAGCTATTTTTTTTAAATTGCATATACAGTCTCACAGATATGAATTTTTTTATTAATAAAATATAAATATAATCATTTAAGAAGAACTAGAATTATTAATTTTCACTTAAATATAATTAAATTAGGTTAAATTTTTTTCGTATATTATTAAGTTTTAGGAGTATTTCACTAATTTAGAAGATTTTTTTTAAGAATTACATATATCATATATAGATAATCTTAATCGATAGTTTTATTTTAATAGAAATATAACAATTCTTATATTTTATATCGTAAGAAATAATATAATTATTTTTAGCCATACGAGTACGTAAATAAGTTTATTTTGATTTATGTATTTCTGCTTTTTCTGCACATTTTGCATAAGGAAGTTATTTTGTTTAGAACAGTATTTACTATTTTTAAACTAAGTACTTCGAGTATAATATTATGATGATATGACGTGTTTGACATTGAAAATTGAAACGAATGAACTACATAGGAATTCGCTAAACGACAAATTTGTATGAAGAAAGTTAATTATGATAAATAAAATCAACCTGAAAATATAAGATATTAGTATTCGAACAATATGTTTATAAATAAGGAAAGATAAAAGAAAGTATTTTAAGATGATGGAGAAATTGGAAAATCCAGCATAAAGGACTTATATTGGAGACGGAAATGTCTCAATCAATGGAAATTTTTGTTGAGAAATGCACGTAAATGCAAAGATTTTTACTTATGATAAATATGACAAGACAAAGAAATATACCCAAAAAAGCAAAAATTAAAAATGACTATGGAAAAGATATTAAATTTTTTTTTAAATGAATAACCATTTTCAATTTTTATATACAAGGAGTATGATTATACCACGTACATAGGACTAATAAAATTCGTCCTCGTGAGAGAGCCCACAACTACTACCATAATGGCAGATGGAATGTTTATTGAGTAAACGAATTTAATCGTGAGAGAGTGAATTATTTTTATACAATGATTTGTGACGAAAAGAAAGTCAGTGAAGAAATTATGATGAACTGATATAAGAAGAAAAATAAAAACAAAACAAGTTATATAAATACACTGAAGTAACGGAGTTATATTAAAGGAAAAGAAAATCCCATTTGAGGAAAAAGACAAAAGAAGATTAAATATTAAGACTTGAAAAGTTGCCCTCGAGAAAGACAAGTATTAAGGATAATTTGAAGAAGATTAATGTCAAAAGATCTGGAAAATAGAATAATTGAAGAGAATTTTGTACCTTCAGTACAAAAAGTTACAGTACCTTAGCACCTACAGTAAAGTACTATTTAAGAAGAATACTTTGTATGGCTTCAAGTAACATAATTATTAGTATAATATATAAAATAACTTTAAATTTCTATAAAATAGATATACTTATTTTATTCGAATGAGGTCATGTAAGACTGTATTTCAATTAGAGAAATAGAGATTATTTTTGTGACGTAAAAGTGACTATTCGCGTGAAGAAACTGAACTTCTATTTAGCTAGTAAAAAAAAAATTAGATTAACTATTTAGCTCTTGTAGGTTTTTCTCATTAGTAGTTTTTATGTAAATATTTTAATGGACGTCCAGACTTAATATTAATTACTCAGCAATTGCAAGCTGAAATTTTCTTTATGTAAGGAGATTTTCATGATATTTCAGGAGATTTTCATTAGTAGGAGATTTTCATGATATATTTTTTAACAGAATATGGTCTATTTTTATTAACACTTTCTTTCGATTTTTTTCATAATTGAATGCTGAATTTTTTTTTGATACCGACTTTTTTTATTTCAATTTTTTTTAAATATCGGTCGAATTATAGTATAAATATTTTATAATAAAGTACAATTAGAGACAATTTAGACAATAAAAACCAACTCTTGTCAAGGAAAAGGTACGAAATGAAAATAAGAAGATATTAGCATACCAATTTCGTGTTTTAAAACTAACTGGATCTCACCTAGACTGAGTATATCAGATCAGACAGGAAGTTAGGGATGCAAGATGTAGAAGATTTATTTAAGCGCACAACTATCAATTTTGTCTTTTTGGAACTAACCTTCTCACGACTAACGACGTGCAAAAGGACCGGAAGCAAATTCAAGGGTATAAAGTTGCGAAAAACTACCCATCGAGTGGGTAAGGGTTAGAAAATGACGAATTTATGAAGTAAATGATAGATATAAATGAAGAATTATGAAAATAATACAAATATACGAAGGAAGATATATATGAAATATAAAGTAAATTATAAATGATATAATGAAGAACTATGAAGAAGAAGTAGATTTATGTTTAATAGTACACTATGAAGAAAGTACTAAGTATAAAGAAAATGAAGAAATATGTAATTATTGTGAAGTACCAGACAAGAAGAAGAAAAAGAAGAAGAAAAAAGAGATAATTTCTAATAGAAAAATATGTAAAACTTGAGAACATCAAAAGATTTGTCTTAAAGGTCTAATAAAGAAGTAGAATTAACAAGTAAGTTCAAATGTAGGAGTTGTAATTTTTTTTTAAACCACTGAAATTAAAGTAAAGTATAAAATACAATTTCTGAGTATAGATTTTCGCGAGTCATAAGGAAAGAAATAACTAAGAATAGACGATGTTTGATAATTAGTGAAATAAATTGTATATATTTGTAAATTTTGTTTATATACTTTTTTTTGTAAAAATTTGTACAAATCTATACATATAACGTAGTCAGTTGATCAGTTGATGATGATAGTAAGAAAATTTTCTTCTCTTCGGGGAGGAAAAAGGAAGCACGGTACATGGCTCAGAAAATTTTCTTTTCTAAGGGGGATGATATAATGGGATTTATCTCATTATTTAGATATTTTAGAAATCCTTAAATTACCTTAAAGTATTCATCAGATATTTATTTATAAAACAATAAACATTACACATATTTGTTACAATAATTGCAAAGTAGAACACCTTAGCTAAAGTCCACGTTTTGCTTACTCAACAAGGTTGTGATTATTCATTTTGACACACTAACGAGAATATATACAAACATATTTACAAAACGAAGTATTTGATAAATATGGGAACACGATCAGATTAGAGTCATTAGTGGGTCAGTCGAATTAGTTAGTTAGGTTTGGGTGGTTGCTGCCGTTAGGGCAGAATAATGTCACCTATCAACTGAATACATTTATACGGTATTAGTTTAACCAAATAAAGAAGTTATGAGTACATAGTGCCTTCCTGTTAAAGAAACCCCATTCCAGTATAGTAAATATCCAGCTACCACCATAAACGGTGTCTAGTCGGATAAACTGTGATATATGAGAACACTGTAACAGGGGCAGTTTTAATTGTGGAACAGGTTAAAAATTTGGAACGGTCAGACTTAAACTCTCCGAACAGAGATTAAACTCTCATGCAAAAATCAGACTGCTATTTATCACCTGTCATAATTCCTGTCATTTGACATATTCTACATGTTCCACTCATTAAAACGCCCATTTGGTGATAAATAGTAGGCTGATTTTTGCATGAGAGTTTAATCTCTGTTCGGAGAGTTTAACTCTGTTCTGTCGGACAAAATACATGTGCCGTTTTCGTGGTCTGGCCGTTCCAAATTTTTAACCTGTTCCACAATTAAAAGTTCCCCTGTTCCAGTGTTCCCATATATCAAAGATTCTCCAACTAGACACCCTTAAGGTATTAAAAAAATTTCAGCTTGCTATTAATCAACTTTTTTTTCATACGCGGGATCCAAACCTAAGTGGGAAGACCACGAAAACGATGGAATGACAACTTACTGGAGGCACATTGAAAAACAGACAGAGTCATGTCTACACAAGAAGAAGAAGAAGGAAAAGAAGAAGAAGACATTAATATTGGTGACAAAGCAAGATAATATTTTTATTTTACTTGAACATGAGCTACACAATTTTTCCAAATGTCACTTTTGACTTGTAAGTATATATATATATATATATATATATATATATATATATATATATATATATATATATATATATATAAATAAGCAAAATCATTGGCTAATACTCGTAAAGTGAATGTGAATTTAGTTGGAAATATATAAAATGATGAAGGGTCATCATTCCATACATTTCTGTGCAACTATATACACCGGTGTTTCGGCCTATTTGGGCTTCGTCAGTATAGTGTAGCAAGTTAAAAAAGTTGTTTGTTAACTTGTAAAAGGATTACTACAGGAGCAAGGTTACCAATTTTGGTCAGGTTGTTAGAAGACCCGCAGTCGCAAGGCTACAACTAACATTGCCAAGGAGGTAAAGCTACCTGAGGAAATGAAAAGCCATAACATTATTAAATAAAATGATGTTGGATAATCGAGTACAAATATAAAAATAAATAAGCAAAATCATTGGCTAATACTCGTAAAGTGAATGTGAATTTAGTTGGAAATATATAAAATGATGAAGGGTCATCATTCCATACATTTCTGTGCAACTATATACACCGGTGTTTCGGCCTATTTGGGCTTCGTCAGTATAGTGTAGCAAGTTAAAAAAGTTGTTTGTTAACTTGTAAAAGGATTACTACAGGAGCAAGGTTACCAATTTTGGTCAGGTTGTTAGAAGACCCGCACTCGCAAGGCTACAACTAACATTGCCAAGGAGGTAAAGCTACCTGAGGAAATGAAAAGCCATAACATTATTAAATAAAATGATGTTGGATAATCGAGTACAAATATAAAAATAAATAAGCAAAATCATTGGCTAATACTCGTAAAGTGAATGTGAATTTAGTTGGAAATATATAAAATGATGAAGGGTCATCATTCCATACATTTCTGTGTAACTATATACACCGGTGTTTCGGCCTATTTGGGCTTCGTCAGTATAGTGTAGCAAGTTAAAAAAGTTGTTTGTTAACCTCCTTGGCAATGTTAGTTGTAGCCTTGCGACTGCGGGTCTTCTAACAACCTGACCAAAATTGGTAACCTTGCTCCTGTAGTAATCCTTTTACAAGTTAACAAATAACTTTTTTAACTTGCTACACTATACTGACGAAGCCCAAATAGGCCGAAACACCGGTGTATATAGTTGCACAGAAATGTATGGAATGATGACCCTTCATCATTTTATATATTTCCAACTAAATTCACATTCACTTTACGAGTATTAGCCAATGATTTTGCTTATTTATTTTTATATTTGTACTCGATTATCCAACATCATTTTATTTAATAATGTTATGGCTTTTCATTTCCTCAGGTAGCTTTACCTCCTTGGCAATGTTAGTTGTAGCCTTGCGACTGCGGGTCTTCTAACAACCTGACCAAAATTGGTAACCTTGCTCCTGTAGTAATCCTTTTACAAGTTAACAAACAACTTTTTTAATTTGCTACACTATACTGACGAAGCCCAAATAGGCCGAAACACCGGTGTATATAGTTGCACAGAAATGTATGGAATGATGACCCTTCATCATTTTATATATTTCCAACTAAATTCACATTCACTTTACGAGTATTAGCCAATGATTTTGCTTATTTATTTTTATATTTGTACTCGATTATCCAACATCATTTTATATATATATATATATATATATATATATATATATATATATATATTGTTATATTTCTATTTGATATGAAAATTAATATTTGATAATTATAGACAAAATTCAATTTAATATAAAATATTTTCAATTTTCTCAACCACGGGCATATAAATTTAGAACAACCTGTATACAACAAATTGTTATATTTAATTTTAAGAAGTGATTAAATAAAACTCAAGTGAAATCGATAATAGGTAATTATCGTTTGTTCGCGGAAGGATCGATCATTAGCAGATGCTAAATAAGACTAAGTGGAAATAGAGAATAGGTCATTAAAATTTGTATATAGTAGAAAGTAATTTTAGAATGGGAATTAACTATTTTCTTTGAAATCCATTAAGCATATTTAGAAAGTTTAAAAATTGGTTTTGAGGAATACTGCGAATGAGAGTTGGTGGTGGAAGTTTGATTTGTGAATCTGGAAGGGATATTTAGAAAGTAGGGGAATGAATGACAAATAGAGATCAGAATGTTTTGAGCTGTCGAGAAGTGAAGTCGAGTAGTAGACGGTAGTGTACGGAGAGTGAGAAAGCCGGTGTAGTTCCGTGAGTGTGGAGTATCTATCGTAGAACGAGAGGTAGGCCAGGTTGAGAGTAAAAGAACCTCCTTGAGCCAAGAGTTCCCGGTAGCTGATTGCAGTTTCGAAAAAGGTAGAACACAGCATCACGACAGAAGCAGGAAACGAGAGCTATACGAGTGAGTTTCAGAGGAGAACATTACTGGAAGCCAGGACGAGGTTTTGATTGCAGCCAAGGATAGCAGGAAACGGGTCTTGTGTGAAGACATTCTCAGTGCACCAGAAAAAGGTCAGTCTCATTTGTTTGGACATGAATGTATGGGTTTTTCGTAGTAAATACCACATTTAAATTTGAAGAAACATAATCAATAATATCAGAAAAGCTTCATCAAACTTAAATAGAATTGTTGCTGATAAATCATAATAGTTAAATGTTAATAAAAACTTTCAAATTGGAAATCAAAAGGAAATAAGATTCCCATGTGTCAATGTTATGTTTAAGAATAATAAGATATAGCAAATATTAAGCAGTGATTGCCATTTAAATAAAATAAACAATATTTTGATTACAATTGTAACCCATATGTGTTATTATTTTACTCTTTTCTTTCCTATCCCGATTAGGAACCATTAAGAAATACTTAGAAGCCACGTATGTAAGTAATTAATTTTATAAAAAGCCCTGAGATTGAAAACATATTGATGTGTGATTTGGTAAATTAATTAGATTATTATTAATGCATTGATTAAATTAAATGACATATAAAAATATTATCTCATATCAATAATCAAGATCACAACAACTGTCGTCCAACGTGGAGGGCATTGTAAAGTATTTCTAGTGGCAAATTTGAAGGATAGAAAGAGTAAAGCCGGTATTTGAAAATTTATATGCCTGTGGTAAAAAGTGAGATACTTACATTTGATAACATAAAATTTTAGATCTCTTTAGGTACAAATTTTACATAACTGATTTAATATTTTATTTTTACGATATTTACATTTGATATATTTATTGACAATTTATAATATTTGGGTGAGAAAAAGTCGTCTTGGTAACATACTAGTAAAATTTCATATTTGGCGGGGACAGTACTTCTTGAAAACAAATGTCAGTGACAAGAAGCCAAAGCAAGGACAACAAAAAACAAAAAGAACATTCAGACCAAGAAGATATTTTAGACACGACAATCATGGCATCAGAACAGCAAGAATTATCAGGAATAGATAAACTATTACAACTTATGCAACTCCAGTCACAAAAAATGGATGAAGCAAAACGAGCAATGGATGAAACATCAAAGAAAATGGATAAAGTGGATCAAAAAATGGATGAAACACAGCAAAAAATGGATGACAATCAAAAGGAAACAAAACAAGCAATAGAAGAGAACAATAAGAAAATAGAGGAACGCATAGAAAAGTATGAAAAGGAAATAAAAGGATGTTTGACAACAATGAAAAACGAGATAGAACAGCAAGAAATGAAAATTAAAGATCACATGAAAGAACAAGAAATGATAATTCAAAACAAAATGGAGGAGTTAACGAATGGCCAGAAAAAGGAACTAGAAAATTTGGAAAATAAGTTAGAAAATGCTATTCAAGTAGACAGAGAAGAAGTGGAAAAAAGAATCACAGAAATAGAAAAACAAGTCACCGAAAACAGGACGCAACAGAATGTCGGAGAAAGAAGAGAAATGGTTATACATAGCACAGATGACGTGAAGATAAGGTTTGGCGGGGATGTAAAAAGATTACACCCAGTGCCGTTCATAAATAGCCTGAAAAAGAAAATACAGCACATCGGAAATTTCGAAACAGCAAAAGAAACTATCAGAAACCATCTCAAATATGAAGCAAGCCTATGGTTCGATAGCAAAGAAGAAGAATTCGGCAATTGGCAACAATTTGAACAAAAATTTTTGAATTATTTCTGGGGAAAAGTCCAACAATTGGAAATTAACAAGGAATTGCAAAATGGGAAATACAATGATAGGATGGGGGTATCAGAAAGGACATATGCTTTACAAATTTACAATAATGCAAAGCATTTACAATATAATTACTCATCGGAACAATTAGTCGAACTGATTGCAAGACATTTCGAGGAAACGCTGGAAGACCATATCACATTGCAAAATTACAAAGACATAGATAGTTTATGCCAATTCCTACAAATAAGAGAATCACGTCTAAGAGAAAGAAAATCAAGAAGGTCGCGAGAAGATTACAGGCCCCGAGAAACACAAGATTACAGAGATAGAAATCAAAATAGGAGGGACTATACAAGACGAGATTTTAATCCCAGAAGGGAAAACGAAAATAGAGACAACGGAAGAGGAAATTATGAACAAAGAAATAGGCAATGGAATGAGGATAGAAATCGAGAATACCAGAATAGAAACACCACACGCTCAAATCAAGAAAACAGAAATAATGGTAGACAAAATGAACAGGGATATCGAGAAAACCGAAACAGATCCGACAGACCAAGAGAAAATAGAAGAGAAGTAAATAATACCCAGACAGATGAATATGACGGAGAGAGACATTATGACGAAAATATAAACAACGATGAGCAACCGGCGTCTTTTCACGACGGCGCTCACTAAAAACCAAAAATCAAACAGGAATCTTTTGTCACCCCAAGGAATTTATTAAATTGGCAGGAAACAACGAAAAGAAAAATGGAGTTAATTTAAAATTTGTGGATGGATTTATCAACGAGAAACCAATTAAAATTATGATAGACACTGGATCTGAAATAACATTGGTCAACAGAAAACTAATAGAAGAAGTTAACTTAACAAATTTAATTTACAAAATACCTAGGGTAAATTTAGTGGGCGCAAACAAACGGACATTGGCAACTATAAATGAAGGCATACGAGTAATGGTACGACTGGGTAAGAATATGTATGCACTACAATGTGTAATAATGCCAAATATGTCACATGACATGATAGTAGGAGTTGACGAATTGGCAGAAAAACATGTAGTGATAGATTTTAAAAATAATACGATGAAGCTAACAGAAGAAAAAGAAAAAGAACAGGACAAGGAACATGAGAAACAAAATACGGACGAATCAGGTAAAGAACAAACAGTGGAAATGAATTTGGCAGCGAAGCAAGGACAAAGAAAAAAAAGGAGAAAAGGTCGGAAAAGGATAAAAGAAAATGAAACCTGTGGCTCCTCAAAAGAAGAGTTGAGCCCAGAAGAAGAAAGTTTGAGAGTATCAGAAACAAAGGAAACCTGGGATTCCTCAAAAGAAGAGACGAGCTCAGGAGAAGAAGAAATAAAGCTAAAAAATGAAAGTGAAAAGAATATGATTGAAACAGTAGTATTTGAAGAGGAGGTATATGCAAACGAGGATGCAGAATGCACGGTAAACATGTGTGAAGAATCTGAAAAAAAAGACAGAAAATTGATATGTGGAGAAGGGAAAGAAAAAGAATTGCGGTTGATGTTAAGAAACTACGAAAATTTGATCAATGAGGAAAACAGAGTGGCGAAAAAGTACGAACATTCATTTGAGGTGAAAAACTTGGGAAATTTTCGATCAAAGACTTACCCGATTCCATACAAGTATCGACAAGAGGTGAAAGAAGAAATAAATAAAATGTTGGAAGATCAAATCATCGAAAGATGTGATTCACCGTATGTTAACCCGATTGTGATAGTAAAGAAAAGCAATGGAGAATTGAGATTATGTTTAGATGCCAGGAATATCAACCAGCACACTGTATCACAATATGAATCACCTCTAAACATCGAGGCCATTTTTGGAAGAATCACCGGGTCACACATATTTTCGAAAATTGACTTAAAACACAGTTTTTGGTTGATACCGTTAGCTGAAAAGTGTAGAAACTACACCGCTTTTTCTATTGATGGTATTGTTTACCGGTTTAAGGTAGTGCCATTTGGATTGCAGAGTGCTTGTGCTGCACTCGTCCGAGCTCTACATACCATTTTGAATCGCCATGAAGATTTCATAGTTCATTATATCGATGATTTATTAATTTTTTCACAAGATACTCAGAGTCATCTGGAACACATAGAAATAATTCTGAAAGAATTGGACACAGCGGGATTGAAATTAAACATTGAAAAATGTCAATTTTTTCAAAAAGAAGTCATTTATTTGGGTTTTCAATTGGACACCAAAACAGTAAGATTAGCCGAAGACAGAGTCAAGCTCATAGATGAATACCCAAGACCAACGAATTTGAAAACATTGAGAGGTTTTCTTGGCACGATAAATTATTTTAAAAAGCTGATTCCCGATTTGAGCCAAAAGGAAATCCCTCTGATAAAATTGCTTAAAAAAGGAATAAAATGGAATTGGAAAGAAGAACAGGAGGAAGCCTTCGAAACATTAAAACGAGAATTCTCAAAAGGAACGAAAATATACCACCCCATTTACAATTTACCTTTTATACTCCGAACTGATGCGTCCATACAAAAATTTGCAGGAGTTCTGTCTCAAATACAAAACGACCAAGAAGTACCGATATGTTTTATATCTCGAGTGACTAAAACACATGAGAGAAAATATAGTGTTACAGAATTGGAGTTTGCCAGTGTACTATATTGCGTAAACAAATTGAGGTTTTACTTATTGGGAGCAAAATTCACAATCGAAACAGACCATGCAGCTTTAGTACATATCATGAAGAATAGATTAGTAAATAATAGAATACATAGAGGCATTCTATTATTACAGGAGTATGATTTTGAGTTCCGATATATAAAAGGAAAAGACAACATAATAGCCGACGCTCTAACACGGGATGAGGACACCGGAAAAAAGGAAACAATTACTCTACAGGTGGGACTAAATAGATTAGTACAAGAAGAAGGGATATATTCGTTAAATGAGATAAGGACAAACCAGGAAGACCTAGAGGAAAGAGAGAAAAGAAGAGCGGAAGCAGAAAATAACATATATTTTAAGAGAATAGACGGAAAGGAACTATATTTAGTGACACAGACATTGGCCGAAAAGATAATAAAGAAATTACATGAGGACAATGGGCATATCGGTAGCAGAAAAGTTTGGCTCGTTTTTAGGGAAAATTACATAAGCCGACAGGATTACCGCATTGCAAAGGAAATTACCCAGAAGTGCGATGTATATCAAAAATATAAGAGTCGGAATTTCAAAAACGAAAATGTTGCCAAAAATATTGAAGCCCGAAACAAACTAGACATTGTAGCAATAGATATGTTAAGCGATCTAATTATGACCACTAAAAGGAACAAACATATTCTGGTAATGGTGGATGTGTTTTCAAAATACGTAAAATTATATAGTTGCCGCACCACAAAGGGGGAAGAAATATTAAGAAAAATCGACAATTTTATAGCCATAGTAGGAACACCAAAAAAGATTCTACTGGACAATGCAACGTATTTCCGAAATGATCGTTTCAAGGGACAACTTCGAGAACGAGGAATAGAGACAAATTTTGTCAGCATCAGGCATCTACAGAGTAATCCTTCGGAACGATTCATACAGGAAGTGACGAAATTTCTCCGCATTGCAACAGATGGTCAACATCGCCACTGGGACAGGAAAATGGCGGAAATAGAAAGGTATCTAAATACAATTCCGAGCACAGTAACAAAAGAGACCCCAGAATACATCATGAAGAATGTACTGCCGATAAGGCCATGGGAAGACCAAAAGCCAAAAGAATATCAACAGGTGATTGAAACCGTACAGAGAAGATTACGGCGAAGCAACGAAAAATATATCCAAAGACAGGAACAAAATAGAAAAAGAAGACCAGTGACTTTCCAAAAGGGTGAAAAAGTACTCGTGAGGGCATTACGAGTATCAAATCTTCCTGGGGGCATTTGCGCAAAGTTGATGCCTGTTTTCGAAGGCCCGTATATCGTGAATAATGAAAATGGGATAAATAGTTATGAGTTGAGGCACAGGAACTCGGAAAAGATCCGAGGAATTTATAATATTCACGATGTATACAAATATCACGAATAAAAGACAGAATTACATGAAGTAGATAGTAAGTTAGGATATAAGACGTAGATTAAAGTAAGGAAATATACAGGGAGTTGGTTTTGCCTCGAGAAAATTTATTTAAAAATGCAGATAAATTTTATCGAATACAAGGCGGGGATTTGTTATATTTCTATTTGATATGAAAATTAAAATTTGATAATTATAGACAAAATTCAATTTAATATAAAATATTTTCAATTTTCTCAACCACGGGCATATAAATTTAGAACAACCTGTATACAACAAATTGTTATATTTAATTTTAAGAAGTGATTAAATAAGACTCAAGTGAAATCGATAATAGGTAATTATCGTTTGTTCGCGGAAGGATCGATCATTAGCAGATGCTAAATAAGACTAAGTGGAAATAGAGAATAGGTCATTAAAATTTGTATATAGTAGAAAGTAATTTTAGAATGGGAATTAACTATTTTCTTTGAAATCCATTAAGCATATTTAGAAAGTTTAAAAATTGGTTTTGAGGAATACTGCGAATGAGAGTTGGTGGTGGAAGTTTGATTTGTGAATCTGGAAGGGATATTTAGAAAGTAGGGGAATGAATGACAAATAGAGATCAGAATGTTTTGAGCTGTCGAGAAGTGAAGTCGAGTAGTAGACGGTAGTGTACGGAGAGTGAGAAAGCCGGTGTAGTTCCGTGAGTGTGGAGTATCTATCGTAGAACGAGAGGTAGGCCAGGTTGAGAGTAAAAGAACCTCCTTGAGCCAAGAGTTCCCGGTAGCTGATTGCAGTTTCGAAAAAGGTAGAACACAGCATCACGACAGAAGCAGGAAACGAGAGCTATACGAGTGAGTTTCAGAGGAGAACATTACTGGAAGCCAGGACGAGGTTTTGATTGCAGCCAAGGATAGCAGGAAACGGGTCTTGTGTGAAGACATTCTCAGTGCACCAGAAAAAGGTCAGTCTCATTTGTTTGGACATGAATGTATGGGTTTTTCGTAGTAAATACCACATTTAAATTTGAAGAAACATAATCAATAATATCAGAAAAGCTTCATCAAACTTAAATAGAATTGTTGCTGATAAATCATAATAGTTAAATGTTAATAAAAACTTTCAAATTGGAAATCAAAAGGAAATAAGATTCCCATGTGTCAATGTTATGTTTAAGAATAATAAGATATAGCAAATATTAAGCAGTGATTGCCATTTAAATAAAATAAACAATATTTTGATTACAATTGTAACCCATATGTGTTATTATTTTACTCTTTTCTTTCCTATCTCGATTAGGAACCATTAAGAAATACTTAGAAGCCACGTATGTAAGTAATTAATTTTATAAAAAGCCCTGAGATTGAAAACATATTGATGTGTGATTTGGTAAATTAATTAGATTATTATTAATGCATTGATTAAATTAAATGACATATAAAAATATTATCTCATATCAATAATCAAGATCACAACAATATATATTATTGTATTAAAACAGAAAATAGTGAAGAATTACAAAGAATGATGGAAGCACTAGATAGTGAATCGACAAAGATGGGACTGAACATCGCTTACAGTAAAACAAAAAGCCATGACCAATCAACAAGGAGAACCAATAATTACAGTGGCACAAACAAGCATAAAGCAAGTAAAAGAGATATTCTAGGACAAACCACTAAATTAAATAGAAAAAATCAGACCGAAGAAATAAAAAAAAACAATTAGATTTGCCTGGGCATGACTCGGAAAACTGTCTTTTATTCTAAAGAAAAAAAAATACCCCCAATACCTAAAATCAAGAGTCTTCAATCAATGTACACTCCCTCTCCTCATATATGGCTCTTAGACATGGACACATACAAAGGAAAATATGGAAAAAATAAAAATATGAAACATGAAAAATTCCATTAATTACATTATCCAATGTAATTACATCCTGTATAAACAATACAGTTATTAAAATTTAAAATTGATCATTAAAAGTATATAATATTTACAAATGCAATTTAATTTGCTTATTCATTTTTTAAGTACCTACTAAAGAAATGAGACAAAAAATGTATTATAAAAATAAAATAATTGTAAATTATGACGACGACCCTGTTTATATAGTGTTTATATTGCTTGCCGCCTTTGAAACATGAGAAGGTATTTTGACCAGATAACGATATGATTTGAGCCTAAGCACTTCCGAATAATTTGACCAATTACTCTTCAGTATTGCCCAATAAGATACCTTAGAAAGTAATAAGCCACACCCGCGTCCATGTGGACTAATACAAGGAGTGATCAATTTTGAAGCAAGCAAATGTTTATATGGTTTATCTTTATTTCTATGCTTTTCGTAGAATTACTGAGCGGACCCCAAAAATGCTTCTGGTCCAACTGACATCGTAAGAACAGTACATTAGAGTAAAGATGAAATTGCTATAACTTTATAACGTAATGAAGTTGCATTTTTATATTTTCGAAGAAAGAAAACGAGAGGAATATAATGCTCGTTTTTGAAGCCGTGAACAGCAAATAGTTGTAAAAAAATTTTTAGACAATATTCAAAAATGCCGTGTCAATATAAACTCTCGATATTTGTCTTAAATCCAAAAAATTGCTTTCAGACGAGAACATGATTATTATCGTCATTTTTTAGAAGAAAACGTTCCCCCTATTAGTTTTTATTTCTTCAGAATTTAATAACGTATGGATTTCACTAATGTTTTTAGGAAGTATAGGTGCAATTTGAGACCTAGCAACATACACATTATGCCTAATTTTGTGAATGTCTACAAGTAGTAATAGTGTCACATTGAGATTCTCTCACCTCCTTTCTGATTAAACAACTTGGTTTTGCTGAGATATTTTCAACTGCTTTAATGTTTATTAAATTACTTAAAGTTTGTCTGTTAAGAACATCTTCAGGTATTTTATTATGGTTGAGATTTAAACACAATTCTGTCACGTCGACACTGTCTCATTTGGTTTAATTTTAGATATGGATATGTAGAAATATGTAGGTTGAAGGTTATTAAAATATTATATTTATTTCTATATAGTTATTTTTATGGACAAAAGAACTATTTGGCAACAATGTTTAAATTTCAGAAAAATAATATCCTTTAATCATCCTTTATTGTAAAATCTCTCGGGAGTGAATTCAAATAGTGTCGGGAGTGAACTCGACTAATAAAATAACTACCTGCTCAAGACGGAAGTGAACTCAAAGGTGCTCCATTTTTGGCATTAAACAAACTTTCGATTTGGTCCTGGGAAGATGTGTTTAGTACACCCTAAGAGCTTGAAATAATTAGAGCGGTAACAATGACTAAATCGGTGAAAATGCGTGGGATCATGTAAAGAAGTCTGACGCAAAAATTTGAAGATAAAAACAGGAATAAAGTGGGATAAAATGTGTAAAAAAACGATTTAAGTCGCAGTGTGCTACATTTAACGAACAGGGTGGGCGTTTTATAACTGTGACCTGGTTTTTGGTCAAATAGTACTTGACATAATGCTCGTTGTGAGCCAGCGCGTTGTCCTGACGAAAAATTCAGATGTTCTCCACATTTTGGACCTTTTTGTATAAAAAAGAAAACAGTCAACATTGCCCTAAATTTGGACTAGCTCATCCTCACTTTTTTGAATTTTTGAACTGTCCATTGCAAGGATTAACACTTTGGTTTCATAGTGAAAAATTAATATTTTGTTCCGCCGGTATACAAGTCTGGGCACCAAATTAGCATAACCCTTTCTTATGTTTAGTTCTTCATGCAAAATGTGTCTCACAGTTCCTTTATTAACCCGCCATTACACGCGCTATGAGGGAATCCCTCACCATATTTGTTTATAACCAATGAAATTGTGTAAACTAATACGATAACCTTAAGCACCCAGGAATGCCTTTAGCATGGTTCATGAGAGGGTATGAAAAAGTTAATAAAATATTTCAGGCGGTCAGTGTGCTGTGTAATAGTTGAAAGAAGAGACATCCCTCTTCAAGTGAGGGAATTCCTCACTGCGCGTGCAATCACGGTGAAATCACGTTTCTGTTATCTCAAAGAAACTTTTAGGTGTTTATTTAATATTTAGGTAGGTTTAATTAAAATATTATTGTTTGGATTAGGTTAGGAAAAGTGGCACACCGAGCGGGGGGTTTGGGGGTTAAAATCCCACCCAGAGCATATAGAAATATATATAAAAGAAAGTAGGAAACAGTAACTTGTCTTTCACAAATAATACAAAAAACTTTCGGTGCCCAAGCAAGACCTCCCCCCAGAGGAAAATTCTAGGTGCGCCACTGGTTAAGAACCCATTTTTAAATTTACCTATTCTAATTGGGAAATAAGCCACAATTTAACTTGAAAAATTGATTTAATTGACGTTTCGAATTCCACCTCGGACGTCGTTATCAAAATAGAAAATATTAATAGTTAATTAGGTATATAAATGCCACAAAGAAATAGCTTCAGAACAGTTGTTAATTTTAATTTGCATTTTTAGTAAAATGAATTCGCGTAAAGAACGTTAATTTCTTCAGTGGCTTGCTGAAATTGAAAATTAAGAAAACTTGCTTTTGATCTATGTATATTATTTTTACTTTTGTTTTGTTAAATTAATAAAAAAATTGGTTTACGAACTTTCTATAATATGTGAGTACAACCCATTTTATATTTATACATGTTGACATTCATTCTCCCTCGAAATAAGTCGAATTTATGTAGGTGAGGGCGACGCTCATACGCGTGCAACCACGTCACAGTAGAAGACGCGTGTAACGGCGGGTTAATGTCCACATGGCCAGAAATCGCCCCAAAACTTAACCGGCAGAACCACTTCGGTCAGGTTTTGAACGTTCAAGTCGTAAGTCCAAGCTCTCCAGTTCATCACTCAGGCTAAACTGGGTGGAGAAGTTCTCATACCCAAAGCTAATGACATACATGCTACAGCTATGTCATCCGTCAGTCAGGGAGATGCGTCATATCAGGTTCTGGGAGATGAGTCGTACGGTGAGGTTTGTTCTGCGACTACTGCATTATCCTATCCCGAGGTACAACACCATCGCATTTATGGCACAGTGGGAGACATGGACAGGAGATAAAGTGTTGTCAAAGAGATGTCTCAGATAGTTTAAGAGCTCTGGGAAACTGTTATGTAGCCTTGCTATGGTATGGAAAATGAAATGGACACGAGTAAAATAAATGATCCAAGAAGTGATTCAAAAACGAGTGACTCTTCCAAGTTGACTACTAAAAAGTGAGGCAAATGTAGAGCGAACGAGCAGGGAAACAATACCGATCACGGACTATGTCTCTGCCCTAAATAGATCTCATTGACCCAAATCAGAGTACGGCAGGCAACCTTCAGCACATGAAGGCAGCTGCTTCCATGGAACTTGCTGTTTGTATGGAAGGGTTTGAAGTCGCCTTTATACAAGAGCTCCAGTTCTAGTCAAGGTATAAAAGACCTGTAATTTGGTCGATCCGCCTTGTTGGGATATTTCTCGTGATCTTCGGCCTTCTTCCTTTTCTTGGATAATAAGTCTTTCTGTGACATAAAAAATTAGTCCAAATTCTAAAGAAAAACAACATAAAGCAGTTAGACAGGGATGTATTATGTCTCCATTACTATTTAATTTTAATATACAGAGAGGGGCAAAATTATGGAATAAATTCATTTTTTCGAGAATGGGAGATTTTGGAGAGAAATCCTGAAACAGGTCAATATTTATTTTTAAATTTTGATTTTTTGGCATATGTATCATACATACTAGTGACATCATCTATCTGGGCATGATGACGTAACCAATATTTTTTTAATGAGAATAGGGGTCGTGTGATTTTGAAGGTTTATTTAATTCTATATTCAGTAATATAAACAATAATATAATTATTTAAACACACAAAAATTAATGTATGTAATTTATTTAATTTAATTATTTAATTTATTTATTTAATGTATTTAAAATACATTTTACTGTTGTCAGAAAATAAAAAAAATGTTTGTTTAACAAATAAACATTGCTTTTCGCCTAAATTAAATGTTCAAGCTGCCATCCACCTGCCCTTGGCAGCTTGAACATCTAATTTAAGCCAAAAACAATGTTTATTTATCATATAAATATTTTTTCTGTTTTCTCACTGCAGTAAAATGTTTTTTGAATTAAATAAATTAAATACATTCTTCTTTTTGTATGAATTAGTTAAATTCAAAAATTATTTTTTTCGCTGCGTCCTATATGGCAGCATATTGGACTTCCTATTTATCAGTCAAATTTACTCATTTGAAAAATTTGACAACAGCGCCTACCTCGGTAGTTTGTTGTTACATGTGGTGAAATTTTTTAAGTTATGATGGTGGTTCCACAAAAGTACAGTAAGTTAAGTTGTAGTGTTTTTCTGTACTTTAAAGTATTGATTGTTTTTAATGTATGTTCCTTGATGATTGGACGTATTTGTGGTATGTAAGTAAGCTTTGTGAATGTTTGGTATTACATTAGGTACGGAACGCAGCCAGCAGCTTGTTTCCAAGTGACGCACTTATTCAATGACTTTGATATTTGTCACTCTGTTTTAATTCAGCTATTGTCAGATAGATAAAATAATTTGTTAGATTTTTGGAAGCATAAACTTTTAATTGTTGATTCTCTATTTATAGGTTTGTATAATTTGTTAGCATATAATTTTGTAATTAATAATAAACTCTATTTTTAGACAATCAACTTTGTTTGATGCTCCAAGGAACATTATAAATCAACAATTTTCACGTTTGTGCGAGAAGTACGTGAGTATACAATCAGTATTTAAGTATAACTGAAGAATAAATCCTTTTATTAGTTTATTATTAATTGCCATGGAGAGATTAAGATTTGAGCTTGAAGATATTGCAGCAGAAGATCAATAATCCAATATAGTAGCAGTTAAATCAATAACAAATGAACAAAAAGAAAAATTTTACATTCCAAAGAACCTATGGTCAATAAAATATCACACACATAAACATTTACAAAGATGCGAGTGGGAATATGGCAATAGAAGATTATCTTTTAGAAGAAGTTCAACAATACACATCTCCCTACACTTCTCGTGAAGAGTTAATAAAGATTCTGGAAAAATTATCCAAAAGTAAAGAAGAAAATCAAATACAAAAAAATCAAAACCTAATTAAAATTTCTGAAAAATTCATAGTTGATAGATTTAATGAAAATAAAGTATTTCAGTGGCTATCAACATAATATGTTATATTATGAGAGCAAATGTAACAGCTTTAATATTACAGAAGATGTTGAAAAAATTTAAATTTTAAGATTGTTTTTAAAAAATATTGCTAAAGACTGGTATACCTCAATGCTAATAAAAATACACTAGATTCAGAATGGAGAATTTGGAGAGAAAATTTCTTAAAAACATTTGCAGATAAAGGATGGTCTCCAGTAGTACAGTCGAACCCGCTTATTGGAATAGCCTTGGTGCCGCGCAAAAGTATTCGTAAAACCGGGTTATTCTAATAACAGACCATTGGCTGCTAGTGGAAACGTTTGGGACCTCAAATTTATATTCCTTAAACCGGGATATTCCTATAACAGATACTCTAATAAGCGGGTTCGACTGTACATGCTATAAACTACAAATTTTTGAATGGTTCACTCTTAGATTATGCCTTAAAGAAAGAATGTCTACTACTAGAAACTAACACAAATATAGATACCATAACTTTAATAAATCTAATTGCAGTAGGAATACCAAAATTTGTAAGAGAGGAAATAGATAGACAAAATTTAAACAATACACAAGACTTATTTAATGAATTACGAAGATACGAAGTAATAAGCAATAAGAAGTTTATAGAGGAGATAAATAATGTTAAAAAAACTTCAAAATCAGAAACAAATAAAATTTTTAAAAAATCATGCACAATTTGTGAAGAAATAGGTAAGAGTAACCGCTATCACTCAGAAAATATATGCTGGTACAAATCTGAAAAAAATAAAAATGTCTACAAATTCAATTTTAGAAGTTGAATTAAACACAGAAGACCAAAATAACTAAATTTCCCACCATTAATCAAAATTGATGTATTGCTGAATAACAAATTAAAGGTTACAGGAATTTATGATCCTGGATCAAATGTTACAGTAATAAACTCCAAATTATTACAGTAAAAAATCAAGAAAAAGATGAACGAAGCGGTGCATTAAAATAGATTAATGGTAGGGGAAAAACTAATGGCTTAGTAACATTAAAAGCAAAAATATTAGATAAAGAAAATAGTATAAATGCGTTTATATTAGAAAGTAAAGAATTCGATAGTGATCTCATATTGGGATTAGATACAATAAAAAAAATTTAGACTGACCCACGATGGGAATTTAAACATACAAAAATTAAAAGATTATACAGAAGATATCACAAAAATTGAAGAAGATATAGAAAAACCATCTGAAGAATATGAAGTAAATTTCAATGAAGAAATAGAAACCCAGCAATTTGAAATTAATACAGAACATTTCAATCAGAATCAGATCAAAAAGAAAAAATAAATGCCCTAGTTAATGAATACCAACTTTCATTTAGTATACGCAGAATTGCCCTATCTTCATTATTTTCTGTCTTATGTTATTGCAAAATAAAGGTCTCTGGGATAAACAACTAGAATAAATCTTAAACTAATTAATGGATCGGTCTCAAATTTTGAGGGTTTGTTAAGTACCCAATACCCAACTTTGGGTGAAACACTAAAGTTCTAAGGTAGTTTTAGTAAAAGTTATTAACAAATAACGATTTTCACTTATTTTGTAGTTTGTGTATTAACTTTTTAACTTTAAAAATCGGCATTTTGAAGGTTTTTGAATGTTCTAAAAAACTGAATTTTGTAATTTTGTGTCAACTATTTACCTTTTGAATGGAGTGCAAAAATCGAAAAAATCGCGATTTTTGCACTAAATTGTTAATAAATAAAAAACGGACGCGAATTAGCTGGAGATCCGTTTGCTGACCTTAAGCTCATTGCTCATTTACAATGTTTTGAATTATTTGTCTTGTGGTCAGTCCAGATTGAAGAGAAGTAAATGGCAAATATTTCCAGGTGAAAGTAATCCAGATTGGATCAAAATATGGATCGCGGGACAAATTTTCACATGTCAGAAGATCGGTGTCTTTGTTACGGTGATCTCCAACGTCAGACAATTCTGATACGGCACAATACAAAATGAAGACAAGGTCTTGTTATGTTTACTCTGTTTATAGCTTATTCACACATATTTGTGTGATTACTTTCTGAGTTATTTGATTAAAACAATAATATCGAAAATATGTGGACCATTTATAACAAATTCAATTATGCATTTATTGTCAAATAACAGACGTATTAATTATTTTTAGAAAAACAATTGGTTGTTTGATTGCTGTATATAGGTACCTCTGTTATAATTTAGCAGTTGAATATGGTTTTTGTTAATGTTAATATTATATTCATTTATTAATATATAATTCGTCGCGGTAAATCATTACATAGGGAACATAATTTACTTACAAAATATAAATAATTACCACAGTATTTATTTTGCTTCGTTTGTTATTCATTTGGGTTCAATTTGCTATAACATTTTGTTCCCTGTTTGGAAAATGTGGTTATGGCGTTATTTCGGAAATATATTTTCAACAAAAGTAACAATATAATAATCTCTACTGGCCCGTGTGTCAGAGAAGCCAAAACGATAATCCACAAAATAGAAATAGCTGATTAAATTATATTGAGCTCATTATAAATGCATACATACAGAGAAAACCGAAGGTTTGTTAAAATTTATGTGTCAAGGGCTGCTTAGCCGACCAGGCTAAATATACAGGGTGTTAATCTTATTCGCCTCGGTCTCTGTACGGAAAACCACTTGATTTTAAAGAAAATTTCTTTAAAAAAATGCTATATTTTTTCTTATAGAACACCCTATATCTGATAACATTTTTGAATTGCCTTTAAAAAATAAGCTATAGTTTTATAAAGATACCCTATACCTAAATACAGGGTGTTTTGATTTATTTCGATTTTTATACAAATGTAAGGATTTAGAAAAAAATAAATATCTACGAATCTAAGAATCGATAACAATTTTTTTCTTGAATTTTAATAATAGACTAGTCAGCATATTTAAGTAGATGTTTATTGTAGCAAAATTTTGTACAGGGTGGTCAAAATATTAGATTGTTCTATTAAGAAGTTCAAGCTGTAATAACGTACTTATTCTAAATAAACCACCCTATATTTTATTAGTCTATCGTGTGAAAAATTTACTTAGCTTTAAATATCTATTAGGGTTTCCTATACCTATCTTTGTACAGGGTGGTCAAAATATTCGATTGTTCTATTAACAAATTCAAGCTGTTATATCATACTTATTTTAAATGAAACACCCTATATTTTATTAGTCTATCGTGTGGAAAATTGACTTTGCTTTCAATCTCTATTAGGTTCTAGTTTCCTATATACTCCGTCTAATATACTTACCGTTGCACGTCATCCGCGTCATAGCCCGCGACGTCACATGATACCAATACGAAATATTTAGGCGGTAGGTGTGTTTTTTTTAGAATCATTTTGCCGAGTACCTTGGAATTACAGCCACTAGACATATTTTATTATATACGCGTAGAAATAATATTTTAAGATTTCTATCAATATTAACTTAAAGAAATACACAATAATATGTTTCATTTAATTTGTGTAAACGGATTATAAAGCGTTTTTATGAAGCACATTTGTTCGGAACACACTGTAACTATAATCAAACGAAGGTGACATTTTGGCATAAATTGGTAACTTTTTTTGACAGTTGCAATTTAGACACTTCAGATTTGTTTTTATTCTTGACTATAAGTATTTTTGTTTTATTATAATTTCTTGATTTTATTCTTAGTTTAACGTAAGATTATAATTTAATTCTTGTTGTCTATTTCTAACGTTTTTGTTTATTTACATTGAATATTAATTTGTTTTGTTGTATAATCGACTTGGCAATAATTATGTGATTTATTTGATTTATAATGGATTCAGGATTTTTTTATACTTTGGCAACTATGTCAACTTAGATCTCTGACGTAGATAATGACGTGCGACGGTAAGTATATTAGACTAACTGTACCTATTTCCATCGTTTTTTAAATATTTAAAGATTTACTAATATGTAAGCTTTAACAATTAGAATGAAGTATATCGTGGTTATGTACAACACATCACTAACACCGTCAATATACTTAGACTAAATACTGTCATTAATAAAATTTACATTGTTATCATGTAATCACATGTTATTATTTTAGTTGAATTTGGCCTACATGTGACATTGAATAATATTCTTCTATTAAACTTCATACCCTATATTATATGCCGTTTTCTGGCATAGAAAGAGTCATTTAAATTATATTTCATTCCGTATCCGTTTTCTATACCTTAATCCAACAGTTATTAGGTAAATTTAAGAACACCCCTTTCTGTTTGAATCTTTGAATGACAATATTATAAACAATTAAATGCAATGGCTACTTTGACGACAAAGCGTTTTGTACAAAAATATGTAAAAATAGGTATTTACGGAATTCTTCTTCTTCGTCTTCATGTGCCTTGTCGGTTGCGGACGTTGCTATCATCATAGCAATTTTAATTTTGTTTGCGGCGTTTCTGAATAACTCGATCGATGTTAGTCCAAACCATTGACGTAAGTTTATTTACTGGAATTTTATTTATTTTATTTATTTTTTATTTATTTACGGAATAACATGGGGATTTGTATTTACAGAATAACATGAGTAATGAGAACATTTACATGGAATTAAAGATATTTTCAATGTCTTTCATTATAAAGAATAGAATACCGAATATGCCATTTAAAATAAGAACACTCTATTCTATGTGATTAAATGATAAACATTTATACTTTATTAATGGCAGTCATGAAAATCATGAAAATTGGAATGAAGGGGTTTTGATATACCGGGTTATGCCGGAAGTTGCTTATAACTTCGTTTTTTCAAATGGACACCCTGTATATTTTTACATTTTTGGGTTCTCCTCGATGACTTCTTTCTTAAAATATGAAGTTTCGTAATTTTATACAGGGTAGTTTAAAAGATAATTACGTTTTTTTTTTAAATTTTGTAGCAACACTCACACCCTGTAGAATTGTAGTACTAGTTAGATATCAAAAATTTTATTTATGTTCAAATGATTTTTAATATAGTCTACTATTGTTAATAATTGTTAGTATAGCTAAATTTTTCATTTTAGTATGCAGGGTTACTCGAAATTCGGAATGAGTATTTTCTGCGTTTTCTTAAATAGAACACCCTGTACATATTTTAGTATTGTAATGTAATAATATTTTATGGTACTTTTCTATTTCTTAAGCATTCCCTATAACTAACTGCTTTAATTTGAATATTATTGGTGATTCAAGGCCAGCAACAAAAAATATGTGAAATTTTATTAGGTTGGCTGTGAAAATATTCAATCGCAAATAATGTTTCGGAAATAAATACTTATTAACCTAGACTGATCCTTAAAATTACCAATAATGGTTGAGATATCAAAATACCTACGTAGTTAAGATTGGTGGTGCAATTAACAATTAAGCACAAATTAAAGCAGGTAGGTATAGGGAATGCTTAAGAAATAAAGAAGTACCATACATTACCATCTCATTACAATACTAAAATACAGGGTGTTCCATTTAACAAAACTCAGAAAATACTTATTCCGGGTTTCGATTAACCCCGTATACTAAAATTAACAATTTAGCTATACTGACAATTCTTAACAATAGTAGACTATATTAAAAATCATTTAAACATAAATACAATTTTTGATGGCGAACTATCACAATTTTACAGGGTGTGAATGTTGCTACGAAATTAAGAAAAAAACGTAATTATCTTTTAAACTACCCTTTATAAAATTACAAAACCTCATATTTTTAAGAAAGAAGACATCGAGGAGAAAAAATATAAAAATCTACAGGGTGTCCCATTTAAAAAAACAAATAATAAGAAACTTCCGCTATAACCGGAAGTAGCAAAAAGATGAAAATATTTTTATTAAATAGATCTCTCTTCAAAACCCCTTCATTCCAATTTGCATGATTCTGTTGTCTTTAGTTCTCGAGATATTTCTAATGGGCCGTTTATCTGCCTCACCCTATATAGGTAACCACGACATACTGGATTCTAATAATAATTGTTATAGCTTACAAATTAATAAATATTTAAATATTTCAAAAGCAAGGGAAGATAGGTATAGAAAACCCTAATAGAGATTGAAAGCTAAGTAAATTTTTTACACGATAAACTAATAAAATACAGGATGTTTCATTTAAAATAAGTACGTTTTTGCAGTTTGAATTTGTTATTAGAACAATCTAATATTTTGACGTCCATGTACAAAGATAGGTAGAGGAAACTCTAGATTGAAAGCTAAGTAAATTTTCCACACAATAGGCTAATAAAATAGAGGGTATTTCATTTAAAATAAGTAAGGTACCTATTACAGCTTGAATTTGTTAATAGAACAATCTAATATTTTGAACACCGTGTAGAACATTTTTTTACAATAAATATCTGTTTAAATATCCTGAATAGTCTATTATTAATACCCACGAAAAAATTTGTCAGTGATTCTTAGACTCGTAGATATTTATTTTTTGCTAAAACCTTACATTTTTATAAAAATCGAAATAAATCAAAACATCCGTAAAAGTATAGCTTATTTTTTAACGGCAATTTAAAAATGTCATCGGGTATAGGGTGTTCCATAAGAAAAAATATAACTTTTGATATACATACCACTCTTTTTTGAAGCACCTTGTAAAATTCACATTATTTTTAGATCGTAGTGTTAATGGCCCTGTATATTTCTGTGAAGAAATTAAATATCAAGTCGTTTTCCGTACAGAGACCTAGACGAATAAGATGAACCACCCTGTATATTAAATATATCTACTATTCATACATATGTCTATAAAAACACTTAAGTATGTATAGAAAAAGAAACAGAATTATAATTTTATGGTATTTATTTCTACCACTTGAAATATAAAATTTCAACAAATAATTCATCTCATTTACTTATACAACTTCCATTTAAATCTAAACACTTAACTAAACGTCCAGGTACACCCGAAACTAGGTCAAGGCCATAATTTTCGGTAACGGTGTTCCAGGCCTGTAAAACTGACCGAATCAAGCCTTCTTTTTCTCGTGGCGCTGCTCGTTCCACTTCAATGTTCATCAGTCCCCATATGTTTTCAATTGGGCTAAGATCTGGAGATGCTGCTGGCCACGGAATTGTTGCCAATTCGTGTTCTTGGATATAAAACATGAGCCGTTTCAAGAAGAAATCCATTTAGGATGTCACAATATTTCGCACTATGGACAGTACCATTAACTATACAGAGAGGTGTAGCACCACGCTGAGATATAGCTCCCCAAACCATTATTTTAGTGGGAAATTTGGAAATTTGAACGATAACATTTTCTCTTGATAGGACTTTTAGATGATTTGCACCAAGCTGAAAACAACTTTCATCAGATATAAAGACATTATTAAAATTATCTTCTCGAATACGTTGACAAAAATCTATTCTTCGTTGCCTTTGCAGAGGTGTCATTGTAGGGATTTTTTTTGGATTTCTTGATATGTAGCCTTGCTTTTTCAATGACATGCGGACAGTTTCTGGGCACACTTTTATTCTTCGTTGATTTCCAAATCTGTTCGCTAATTTTCGAAACCCTAGGCGCGGATTTTGTCGTTCTAAAGCCACTAAAGCATTTAAATTGTTTCCACGAATCTTACGCGGTCTACCCGAAATTGGTCTATGTCTCATATCTATGCCTTTTTTATCCTCTTTATTGTCTCATACACTACACTTTTTCCGAGTTCAGTCAATTGCACTAATTTTTTAACGTTTGGGATACCCTTTCTGTACAAATATTCCACCACTTTTCTTTTTTCTACTTGCGACATTATTTCACAAATCTTAAGTCTGTTTACAAACAACAATATTTGACAGATGGTGTTGTCATGCGACTTTGTCTATAACCTACTATCGGCACAACCTACTTGATGCATTATTTTTGTCTTAAAATGTTACCAAAAGGAAATCTATTAAAACTAGGAAAAATATAAAATTCGGGATACTTTCTAGACGGACTATATATGTTTTCTTTGCTCCGGCAATTCGTTGGTTTGCAAATTTTAGAAACCACGAGAGTTTTACCAGAAAATTGGTCCCAATTAAGTTTTATTTTTGATATTATTTTAATATAATTTTATAAAAATAAAACTTTCGCTTGTCCTAATGATGACGGCCAACGTCTGAATACGGACACGGCACCTGAAGAAAAAAACAGATGTCGCCACGACATCCATGCCATCATGTTATTTCATTGTGAACCAATACTGGTAGCCCGATTCTTAGTTTGTTGAGATAATCATATATGCCCTCTCTGATGATTACCTAATAATGTTTGAAATAGGTTGGGGTGCTTATGGTACTTTCTGAATGAACTGAAAAATAATACGGCTCTTGTTTCGTTTTACAACGAAATGACTATTTATATTAGTTCTAGTCATAATTGACCATTCTTCGTTGGAATTTTACTGCGCTCGACAGGCGAGAAGTGAGATGCAACTTTTAGATCTCCCTCAGCCTTCTTTGCTCTGGAAATTCGTTAGTTTGCAAATTTTAGAAACCACAAAGGTGTTACCAGAAAATTGGTCCCAATAAAGTTTTATGTTTGATATTATTTTAATTTATTTTATTAAAAATAAAACTTTACAGCTAGACTTATGTATTATAATATCATAAATCGATTCAGACTCAGATTATAATATTATGTACGTCAGCTCAAACAAGTTCTAGACTAGAGGCCTAGGCGTCAATGGTTTTCTTCCATTTATTTCTATCGTGTGCTAGGTTTTTCCATTTTTGTACTTCAAACAATCTCAAGTCTTCTTTTACCGATTCCATCCATTTTCTTCGTGGACGTCCTATTTTCCTTCTGCCAGTTTCAGTATTTATTAATTGTCTGGAGACTCTTCCTCCCTGCATTCTAGCTACGTAAAGTCTTTGAACTTTCGTAATGTTTGAAATTTTTTGTTGTCCATACATTTGCATTATTTTATTTATTTGTTCTTCTTCTCCAGATGTCGTTTTCCTTCGAGACACCAATATAAATCACACACTCATAGAGGCACACACGAAGAAATTTAAAGGATTTATATAGATCTGAAAATGTAGGAGACCATAGTACGGGTCAACCTCTTACAATCCAATGTTCATTTGTTATCTTTGATTATCAAACTCTTTTTTCATTTACATTCTCGGTTATAATGAAGGTATCACCATAATGCTAAAATCAATAACTCAATCTACTTGCTAACAAAACTTGATTTTAGGTATTAAATAAGAGTTTTCATTTCACCAAGTCATGTAAATTATGAATATTTATGATGCATATAAAAATTAATCCGAAGTTCCCTATCCTCCTCATGTAAGACCGATGCCTTAATGGATAGAAGTCGTTCTTTCTTAATAATCTATGAAGTATAACATCTTGAAAATTAAAAATGTATACCATTTTTATGCAGTTGCAATGCGAAGCCAAAACCGTCTTAATTTTTACTTAGATTAGAGAGTGCAGCCAGCACTCTTATCGACGATTTCACCTCTTGTTAGAGGCTCTTCAGAGAATGCATAGGCTGCTTTCTCTACTCCAGGTAAAAATTTTTCGACATATTAGTCCCCCACTGCAACTGACGTGAAGGTAGTAGGTGCGTAGCGGTATCTGCTAAATGAAAGACTAAGTTTTTCCACCTAATAAAAATATTTGTAAAATAAAATCAAATATATTTAAACGATTTTTAATTGAAAAACTTATTGGCCCATTTTCCTGGTGACACCTCCAAGGCTTCTACAATATGCAAGCCAGATGGATGCTGCAGTGAAGACAAAAGGGAAGGAATTCTACACTATGCAATTCACAACCCCCGTCTGCAGCTTGGTAAAGTTCCAACGGAAAATGGACCTAGTTACTCTATAGGAGTAATACTAATATAAAATAAAAATATATACCATTTTTATTCAGTTGCAATGCGAAGTCAAAACCGTCTTAATTTTTACTTAGATTAGAGAGTGCAGCCAGCACTCTTATCGACGATTTCACCTCTTGTTAGAGGCTCTTCAGAGAATGCATAGGCTGCTTTCTCTACTCCAGGTAAAAAATTTTCGACATATTAGTCCCCCACAAAAAATTTTTACCTGGAGTAGAGAAAGCAGCCTATGCATTCTCTGAAGAGCCTCTAACAAGAGGTGAAATCGTCGATAAGAGTGCTGGCTCCACTCTCTAATCTAAGTAAAAATTAAGACGGTTTTGGCTTCGCATTGCAACTGAATAAAAATGGTATACATTTTTATTTTATATTAGTATTACTCCTATAGAGTAACTAGGTCCATTTTCCGTTGGAACTTTACCAAGCTGCAGACGGGGGTTGTGAATTGCATAATGTAGAATTCCTTCCCTTTTGTCTTCACTGCAGCATCCATCTGGCTTGCATATTGTAGAAACCTTGGTGGTGTCACCAGGAAAATGGGCCAATAAGTTTTTCAATTAAAAATCTTTTAAAAATATTTTATTTTACAAATATTTTTATTAGGTTGAAAAATTTAGTCTGTCATTTAGCGGATGCCGCTACGCACCCTACCTTCACGTCAGTTGCAGTGGGGGACTAATATGTCGAAAAATTTTTACCTGGATTAGAGAAAGCAGCCTATGCATTCTCTGAAGAGCCTCTAACAAGAGGTGAAATCGTCGATAAGGGTGCTGGCTGCACTCTCTAATCTAAGTAAAAATTAAGACGGTTTTGGTTTCGCATTGCAACTGAATAAAAATGATATACATTTTTATTTTATATTAGTATTACTCCTATAGAGTAACTAGGTCCATTTTCCGTTAGAACTTTACCAAGCTGCAGACGGGGGTTGTGAATTGCATAGTGTAGAATTCCTTCCCTTTTGTCTTCACTGCAGCATCCATCTGGCTTGCATATTTTAGAAACCTTGGAGGTGTCATCAGGAAAATGGGCCAATATGTTTTTCAATTAAAAATCTTTTAAAAATATTTTATTTTACAAATATTTTTATTAGGTTGAAAAACTTTTCTTAAAAATTAGTTGGTCTTGATGTAACCCGAAGACTTGTTGGGTTTCGGTTCAAAAACATCAAGAATTTCCTCTTCTTGGATGATGTTGAACGTATAATGGCATCTCCCTTATTTAATTTGAAATCTAAATTACCTCTATTCAGTAACCTCTGTTTATACCGTTAGCGTAAGGATACAGTGAAGACTTTCAGTCATCTCGACATGTTGCTCACCAGGACTCTCGACGCACTGCTCACCATTCATCTCACCAAGATCGAGATGCGATTGATATATTTAAGAGTCTTTACAGTAAATATTCCACCAACGGTTCGAGTTTTAGAGATAATATTTTTCGAAGTGGTTTTGAATACAAAATATATTTCTACAATTTCAAAAATTACAAGATATTCTATTTTAAGGTTCTCTCTTACATTACTTTAAATTTCTGTCTTTATAATTTTTAAAATGATTAACATTATCATCATTTTAAAAGCATCAATTAGTCATTTCTTTTCGCTGTTTCTCTTTTCTTCCCTTTTCTATTGAAATTGGCCGTTTTACTAATTTTGATATTATTTCATTTTCAAGCATTTCTATGTAACTTAAGCAATCTACCTTTTGCCCCTTTATAAAGCTTGTTCTGTTTACATATTATGTAATATTAAACTTCTTATTTCTTGATTTGTTCTTCTTATCCACCCAATTTCTATACATATTCCTCCATAAATTGCTCTAACTGTTTCTGAAGATATTTCCAGCTGATCTAATTTGCCTTGAATCTATCTACACATACCATCAAATTAAACTAAGAACGGGTAATGGAGTCGACCGTTACCTGAGGAAAGTTCATTTTATCTAATAATAAAACACTAAAAACTTTTGTTTTCAATACTTCCACATTTATTACAATTCGTCTTCGAGCGTTCAACGAAGCAACACCTATTATTACTTTAATCACACATAGTTTTTGCGGTTTGTTTATAAACGTTGAATACTAAAAGTGAAAAAGTGTAAATTATCGACAAAAAAAATTGTTGATACTTGGACATTTACTGTAAGTTATTTAATTTATTTAATTAATCGAGTTATTACCAATGATTTCGTGTTGGTTTAAGGACCGTACTTAGGTTCCGTAGATCAATATTGTAACGTGACTATTGTAATTACTTATAATTACAATAAAACTAGCGGTTCGTATTTATTTACGACTTTATTATTTATTTATACAAGTTTACTTTACAAACTTTAGCTTAAGAATAAACTCTATTCACAAAAATTATGCCTTATATATCCTAGTCGTTCTTCTCGATCATTCCGGGCTAAGCCAGCTCTCCGACTATCGTGTGACCTTCCAACAACCGCGCATCGGTTCCACGTATAGCGTGCTTCGATCTAGACTTTTCTCGGCTTACGCCTGGCGGCCGGTGACTCATTGTTTTGCTACATTGCTCCCCTCTTAAGATCTGAGCGTCCCGATCAGCAACTCTAGATGAAGGCCCAGGATGGCGGAATCTACACGACTCTCCAGCTTTGCATACACCCTTCAAGAAGAAATAACAGTCTACTGTCTTTGAAGGATCCGACATCTTCGGGTTCATGCAACACACAGTAATTCGTACGCCAGTTTCTCTGAAGACCACTTCAAGCATGCTTCTCACAATCTTCCAATCCAGATTTTCTACTGCATGGCCTATTTTTGGTAAAGCCAAATATTTGATGTCATAATTACACACGATTTTCTTCAAATTAGTTAGAGCACGCCATATGTTCTCGTAGCTTGGCGTGTCCGTGTAAGACTTCCTGGTCACCATATACAGCAAAGATCGAGGACCATCTTCCAATCGCAGTACTCTTCCAATTTTAGGGTGCTGATGTCTTAACTCGTCCAGGCGGCCGAACTTTCTATTGAATACGGACGAGATTCCTTTAGTCATCTCGAGGTCTTGGGCAACACAGTGGGCTAGAGAGACGTTTTCTGGAACACCAAACAGATCTTGCTGAACTTCTGTGGTCACGCCGAATCTAGCACTCTTTCTCGCTGCGTAATTTGACATAAATTGATTAAAACTTGGCTGTGCGGCGTCTTTCATCTCCTGTTGGAGGACTCGGGCTTCCTCTGTTTCATTTGAGCCAGCATATGGTGCAAGACGATTTATGTGAATAACTTTTGGTTTACCGTTTGGTAACTTCTTAATTCTGTATATTACGTCATTTATTTTCTTCTTAACTTCATACGGACCTTCCCATTGTCTTTGCAGTTTAGGACACAGGCCTCGACGACGTTGTGGATTATAAAGCCAGACAAGATCACCTACTTCGAAGCTTTCATTCTTGCAGCGAGAATCATATTGATCTTTCATTCTGTCACTAGCTATCTGGATGTGTTGTCGGGCAAGTTCATGAATGTTGTTCATTCGTAACTTCAGGCGGTCTACGTATTCTTCGCCTGCAACATATTCCTCGGAAGGTCTGCAGCCAAACTCTAGGTCGCAGGGCAAACGAACTTACGACCCAACATCAGGCAGGTTGGTGTTTGACCTGTAGTTTCATTCACGGCCGAGCGGTAGGCCATCAGGAATAAATGAATGTGTTGGTCCCAATCTCGCTGATGTTCAGATACAACTTTGGACAAGTGTTTACCCATCGTTCGGTTCATCCTCTCGACCATTCCATCTGATTGAGGATGCAGGGGTGTTGTTCTGGTCTTATTGGCACCAATCAATTTACAAACGTTTTGGAAAAGAGCTGACTCAAAGTTTCGCCCTTGGTCGGAGTGGATCTCCAAGGGAACACCAAATCGGCTGAAGAATTCTTTAACAAGTACCTCTGCAACGGTAGCAGCTTCTTGATTCGGTAATGCATAGGCCTCGGTCCATTTCGTAAAATAGTCCATGGCTACCAGAATGTATTTATTTCCAGCATCGGTTTCTGGAAATGGACCTGCAATGTCGATTGCTACTCTTTCCATAGGACTTCCAACATTGTACTGTCTCATGGGTGCTCTCTTTTTACCAACTGGACCATTACCGGATGCACACAGTTCACATTTCTGGCACCATCTTCTTACATCATCTTTACAGTTCACCCAATAGAACCGTTCTCGAACCTTTTGCAGAGTCTTCGTAATACCAAAGTGTCCACCTGATGTACCGTCATGCAACTGACGCAATACTTCTGACACTTTACTTTTAGGTACAATCAACTGAAGCTTAGATTCTGTACCATCATCGTTCTCAAAGGTTTTGTACAGAAGATCATCTTTTAGTATCAGGCAATTCCATTGGCTCCAGTAGGCCTTGACTTCCGGACTACATGCACTAATGTTTTGCCAACTAGGTCTCTCACCTCGACGCATCCAATCCAATACTCTTTTTATACATGGATCGTCTTCTTGGGCTTCTTGTAACTGTTGTGGCTGCCATTGCTCATTAACGACGGTAGTTCGTCTCACAGGGCAAAGCTGTTCATCTAGTTTAAGCCGGTGATTACAACTTTCACTGCATGGCCGTATCGAGGAAGCATCTGTATTTGAACCAACTCTTCCAGCCCTCTTCATGCGTCTCTTCGGCATCGTGTCACGAATCACCCTCCGTACCATTTCCACCAAACGTTCATCTTTTCTCTTATCGCCTTTTTCCACGGTTATTACTCGATTGTTTCGTGAAGCTTGGCTAGCTGCTTCGTGTTCCAAGGCAATAGCAAGTGCTTCATCTAAAACTTTCGGTCTTGCTAGTCGTAAAGCTTTCTGTAGTTCATTATCTTTCAGCCCATTGACGAAGGTATCTACTGCAATTTCTTCTAAAACGCTGTCTGGCACCTCTGGATAAGCCAACCGCACCACACGAGCCACATCTGCTTCAAATTCTTGAAGATTCTCACTTGCTCGTTGACTTCTACTTCGCAGTTGTGCTTTGTATACTTGTTGTAGATGGGCATCTCCATAGCGTTTTTCTAGACGAGTGAACAAGGTCTGGTAACAATTTTCTTGACCCTTAGGAATTGATCTTAATATATCTGCAGCATCACCTCGCAAAGCAGCAGTCAAGGAAACAGCCTTTTCCTGTTCGGTCCAATGATTGGCGGTCGCAATAGCTTCAAATTGTCTAAGATATATGGACCAAGAGGACTTTCCATCGAATGGTGGTAATTTGAATCTCATATTATGCGACGTTTCGTCTCTCGGTAGTTCATCTTTCACTACAGGATCTAACGCTGCTGCATTAACTGATGGTTGTACTTTTGTATCGGTTATCATGCTCTTTAGTTTTTTGATCTTTTCTTCTACGGTCTCTACACTTTTCTGCATCTTATCGAATGTTCTAGAAACTTCTTCAAATTTCTCGTCATTCTGTCTACAAACGTCTTTAATTACTTGAGAAACACTTTCAAATTTCTCGTCGCTTTTTCTAGAAGTTTCATCGATCTTTTGAGAAACACTTTCAAATTTCTCGTTGTTCTGTCTACTAACTTCTTCAAGTTTCTCGTTATTCTGTCTACTAACTTCTTCAAGTTTCTCGTCGCTTCTTCTAGAAGTTTCATCGATCGTTTCAGAAACAGTTTTTAATTTCGATAAGATTACTTGTTCTGCTGACTGGAAGTGGAACGTCTTTGGGTCTTCTCCGTTCTTCGTGAGGACATCCTCGAGTCGTGCCTGTAGGACTATCTTGAGCCCACTGCTGTCCAGATCCCGTTCCTCTAGCTGTTCACGGAGCTGTTTTACTGTAAGTTCTTGTAGCAACATCTTTGGTCGGCACACACGTACTTTCCAAAATGTCTTTTAACAGTCTTTCCGAATACCGAACAATCAACGCACTTTAACTATTCCCGACGAATAAAGTCCAAAAGTCTTTTAAAGTCTTTCCGAATACCGAACAATTATCGCACTCCGGTTATTCCCGACGAATAAAGTTCAAAAGTCTTTTAAGGTCTCTCTGTAATTCACTTATTTATATCGCACTAAGTTAACCGAACACCGACACCAACTGTAACGTGACTATTGTAATTACTTATAATTACAATAAAACTAGCGGTTCGTATTTATTTACGACTTTATTATTTATTTATACAAGTTTACTTTACAAACTTTAGCTTAAGACTAAACTCTATTCACAAAAATTATGCCTTATATATCCTAGTCGTTATTCTCGATCATTCCGGGCTAAGCCAGCTCTCCGACTATCGTGTGACCTTCCAACAACCGCGCATCGGTTCCACGTATAGCGTGCTTCGATCTAGACTTTTCTCGGCTTACGCCTGGCGGCCGGTGACTCATTGTTTTGCTACAATATGAACGAAGCTTCATCATCAAATGTTTTCCCTCAACAAGAAATTCCCAAAAATGATGCTACTTCACCAAAGTTATATTCAACAGTTTTAAATGAAGTTTAAACAGTTTATTATTTCCGACCAAAAAACAACCAGTTGTAATAAATTCAGTTCCAAATTCAAAAATTGAGGATTACTTGAATGCTGTAGCCAACTCAATTGACCCCAAAAATATACTTGCTATATCCCAAATTGTTAACGATCGTATATGCATCTACTTCACTTCAGAAAATATTGTTGAAACATTCTTGAAAACAGACAATGTGATAATAATAGTAAATCAACATCGCATCCAAGCTAGAAAGCTAATTACTCCAAATGAAAAATTAATCATGTCTAATGTACAGTTACGGTCACTGAATCGTTTACACTTTAATTTTTACATTGTAGTACTGCAAAAATAGCAGTGTCGTACGGATTTGATAAATGTCAAAGTCAAAAAATTTGAAAATGTTGGAAAATAAAATAAAACGATATCAAACTCCTCCAAAATGATTCGAATGCATTTGACTGATGCGCAAAAAGCAAGAGCAGTTGCCAAACTCGAAGAAGGTGGGTCACTAAGGCAAGTTGCTGCAGATTTAAACGTGTGCCATATGTGCCTATGGAAAATCAAATAAAGATGTGTTTATCAATATTTAATTTAAAATAGATTTAAAATAAAAGGGTATTTTAAAACCAGACTTCCTTATTTTCGTTATTAATACCATAATCAAGTTTATTCAAAAAGACTTCTTGCTATACTTTTCATTTTGTTAAATTTTGTAAAATGTATTATTTATATTATTTTGATTTTTTAATTTTAATCAACCTATGCTAGGTACACCACTGGTAACGTCACTTTGACGTAAAAGGTGCGTTTACACGGGGTAAAAATTTAAAAATCGGCTCCTAGATACGTAATCCTTTAAACTATTTAATGACCGCAACTGTACCTCCTTCCATACCTCATAACGCAGTGCCGGTTAATCCACTGGGCGCATGAGGCGGGCGCCTAGGGGCCCGGGCCCCGGAGGGGCCCGTTCCTCTTAATTATAAAAAAATAAAGTATTTTATTATTTTTAGTTCTTTTGCACTTTTAGTTCTTTTAGTTCACTAGTTCATTAGCACAAAGAGTTACATGAGAACAGTTTAGCAAAACGTAAGATTAATTTATCGTTTATGCATAAGTTTATTTCTGATAAGGCCGATTTTAATTTGTATTAACGTCAAAAATATTTTTTTTTACAAAATTTATTATTCTTTTTTGAAGGATGTGATCAAAATTCATTAATAAGTAAAAAAGGACAAATTAATTTGTATTCATTTAAAAACTGCTCGATGCCCACCCACGTCAACTCATCGTTCACCAGTCAATGTTAGATCATATTTCTTTTCTTTAGTTCACGCTCTTCCTTCCTACCCGCTCACCTCCATAGCTCAGATACTTCGTTCGTCGCGTCTCGACTCGACTCTGAAAGGGGTGATACACACGCGAGTAAGTACGCGAACTTATCGCTCGACGACCTTTTTCGCGCGTGTATCACAGCAAGTACGCGTACTTTAAGTCCGCCGTCGATGCAACAAGTTTGAAATCTTACTCGTAACCCGTACGTGTATCACTGCCACGATCCGCGAGCCTCGAGCCACCATGTTATTGCGTTTAAAGTTACACTTATATTTTCACTAATTAAGCAAATTGCCTAGAAATAATTCAATCGTTTATCGTTGAAAGGAGACAAGTTACATTTTATAAGTTTTGAGAAAACCGTAAAACACCATTTTAAGCTATACTAAATTTTTTTGATTATTTGTTTTTGAGTAAACCTAATTATTTATAGGCTGTTTTATCCTCCTGATGAAAATATTACCCTCTTATTTATGATATTTTGTTTGTTACCCACACTTTTCGATTTCGACTTTTTTTATTAGTATTAAAAATATATAACACGATAGGATACGATACGAAGTATATAATACGATAAAATTCCTAAATAGCAAAAACCACCGACGGCGACCGCGATCTTTAAAACCGCGTTAAGTCTGCCGTGTATCACTGACGGCGAGCCGAGTAAGTCCGCGATCTTTAAACCCGCGTACTTAAAGTTTGCGTGTGTATCACGCGCTTGAAGATTGAACCGCTCCTGACTGATAAACGAACGAAAGGCGAAGCTCCGGGCTCCAAGAAATAAATGACTTCACTGAGCGACTGAGCGGTTTAAGTCAGCTCTGGCGGACGCGCGGACTAGTTCATTAGTTCACGTATGGGAGCTGGATCTTTAAACTAGTTCGCTCATCAACTACACAATACACAAGCCTAAGCAGCGCGTCTTGATGACTGGCGAGCAGAAAGTCTTCACTATATCCTTGCGCTTAGTATAATTTTTGAATGCGGCATATTATGAAATCCATAAATACAAAAAACCATACAAATAAAACTTTAAAACATGAATAGTTTTGGTATTTCTATTGTGTAAACAAGGACTGTCTCGTAGGAGCCCCCAAACCTAGTTACCATCATGTTCTCATTATATTCTCCATGATACCGTTGATCGAAGTTCAATACATCTTAGTAAAGGCATTCCCCCTGCTTTTCTGAATATATACCCAAGTTGTCTTTAAACTGATCCAAGTGAGCATCTAGCAGGTGTACTTTAAAAGACATCCTACAACCCATGACTTTGCAGCTGTCAAGTATATTAGAAATAAGCTCTTTGTAATTGTAAGCCTCTGATAGTTTCGGAAAAATTGATTTAAAAATTGAAAGGCGTCAGAATCTCGACGAAGCGCCTGTAAAAACTGCTTCATGAGACTTAATTTTATATGTAATGGGGGCATTAAAGCATGATGGGGATTCACATTTGAAACTCGCTCCGATGAGACCATGAGTGCTGCTGGTAGTGAAGTACATCGGCTCTACTATCGAATAAAAAAAGGTAATGGGGATATTTAGTGTTTCCTCCTTGCATTCGCACCAGAAAACCAACCATGTTGAAATTCCCTATCACGAAGCACCATTTTAACGCCCTATGGAGCGATTCACGTTTAGAATAGAACATTGCGGAGATAAGCCCATGTATTTCTTACGAGCGATAGCAGCGCGGCGATGCCATGCCGTGTTGACTAGAATGAATCGTATATCGCCAGTCGAGTATCCACCCCCACATCACTGATCCACCCGTATGCGAGAGGTTTGGCAATACTGATCTCCGTAAGCGTAATGGTCTATTCTTAACTTGAAATAAAGATCAGTAATTTTCTTTGAGCATTACAGAATGAGCCAGAGGAAGAGATGGAAATCTACAGGGTGATTGATTAGTAGGGTAAAGCTCAATAGCTCCGCTATAGTAATAGATAGCAATAAAAGTTAATAACAAAAATTTTAGCCACCTTTGAGCTTCACATTACAAAATTAGTTAGAATGTTACAGGGTGTTCGATAACACAGTGGCAGACCAAACTTATGTTTTTTTTTAATAAAACACCCTATATTTTATTTTAAATTCAAAATCCTGTTAACTTCTCTATCACAAAAATATAAAGGTTTGTTATGTTATACAGGGTATTTACAAAGTTATAACCAATTTTATATGAAAATCGTAACAAGTTCAACTCCCTGTATAAATAAAAATAAGCAAAACAACAATGGTTTATTAATCCCATATTTTTTGAAGTATTGTCAAAATTTTCAAGAATGGTCGATATTTCTAATTTTCTTTATATCAAATACAGAGTGAGTCAAAACGCAAGTACATTATGTTCTCAGTAATTTTAAATGGATTAAATGTATTATGAATGATTAAAATTCACCCTGTATTTTGTGTTATAAAATACAGGGTGAAAAGTACCATTACCATACTTTAATTTTTAGATAACATTCCTAATGTCTAAATTTATTAGTTTTCGAGATATTTACATTTTTCAATGGACCAGTAGCGTGGCCACCCAAATCACCAGAATTTAATAAACTGGACTGATTTTTTTGGGGTTACGTTAACAATGAAGTTTATAAAATACCTCCAGCAACAAGAGATGAGATGAAAAATAGAATACAAAGTGTATTTCGATGTGTTAATTTACAAATGCTCCGTAGAATAAGTAGCTCATTCAATGATCGTTTTTAGGCGTACATAAATGTGTTAGGAGATAATTTTGAACACCTTATGTAATAAAATATTAAAAAAATTTTATTAAAAGTAGCTTCTAATTTTTTCAAACATGTTTTTTTGCAAAATGTAGGTATTACTGATAAATTATGTTTCGTTCTTTATTTGTTACATTGTTACATTTACATACAAAATTAGTGTTTAATTGTCTTCACAAAATATTGTATTTTGTGTTTTTGTGTTTTTTTGTAAAATTTATTACTAATTTTCTTTGTTTATTTGTTGCATTTACATAAAAAGATAGTTTTTAATTGTTTCAAAAATGTTGCATGTAGTGGTTGTGTTTTTGTTTGTAAAATGTATTACTAATAAATTATTTATACTTCTTTATTTGATACAGTGTTACATTGATTACCGGATTGATAATAGGTAATCTTCAATTGTCAATTCAGTCATGGCTTACTTAAGATTTAGATAAATTTAAACACCTAAAATAATTTGCTCTGAAAAATGAAAATATCTCGAAAACTAATAAATGTGGGCATAGGAAATGTCATACAAAAATTAAAGTATGTTGATGTTACTTTTCAATAATGATATAAAATACAGGGTGTTTCATTTAACATTACTGAGAAAATAATGTACTTGCGTTTTGACTCACCCTGTATTTGATATAAAGAAAATTAGCAATATCAATAATTCTTAAAAATTTTGACAATAAAAAAATATGGCATTAATAAACCATTGCTGTTGTGCTTATTTTTATTTATACAGGGAGTTGAACTGTTACGATTTTCATACAAAATTGGTTATAACTTTGTAAATACCCTGTATAACATTACAAACCTTTATATTTTTGTGATGGAGAAGTTAACAGGATTTCGAATATAAAATAAAATATAGGGTGTTCCATTTAAAAAAACATAAATTAGGTCTGCCACTGTGTTATCGAACACCCTGTAACATTCTAACTAATTTTGTAATGTGAAGCTCAAAGGTGGCTAAAATTTTTGTTATTAACTTTTATTGCTATTTATTACTATAGCGGAGCTATTGAGTTTTACCCTACTAATCAATCACCCTGTATTTCCATTGTGAAGAAGAACTGTTTTAAGTTTCTTGTAGAGCTGTCAAACAAATTTTTTTGACTCCTACTGTAATTCATTCGCCAGAAATATAACAAAAACAGTCCACGTCATTTTTACACTTTTTGGAAGATATTTCTAGGCTTTGCGACACATAAAATACGTTATTCCACCGCAATGCTCACGCCTACACTACACTACCATATCAGTGTGCCACGTGCCACTTCTAGCTTCACATCTACAGTCCCCCCTCACTCCTCTCTGGCATCTTAAGTAAAATCGGGATCCTTTTACACGGGATCCTTAAAAAATCTGCCAAAACACCCTATATTTATTTTTTATTATCTAAAGGTACAAAAGCAAACTTTATTTATTATTTATTGAGTTTCTGCTTAATTTTCGATGTACACAAACAGAAAATATTTACCAAATAACAGACTTAAAAAACTTTTTTTTTGTTGACCAGTGTAATCAATACACAGAATAGACTTATATATTAATTTTATATTTATATATACTTCGATTTTTAGGCGTCAATGCCCTTTCGGTAGGGATCTATGGAGGAGTGTCACCGAGCCGCAAGCCGTTATCCCTTGCCGTACCGCTCCTCCATAGGCCAGTCAGACACCAGCTTATACCAGAATTTTAGACTACGACGTTAGCCTTTTTATTTTTCTATTCACCGGGCCGGGGATCGAACGTCGATCAAATATCCTCTAGACGTCGATCGAGCGCCTCAGGCCGCTTGGCTAATTTGACCAACCCATTTTATATTTTTGATATGAAATTAAAGTAAAGGGTCTTTTTCACGCTACGTTTTATTGTACGTTTTGTATGAAAACAACAAAACGTAAGTCTTGATTTATGAGCTATTTATGAGCTCTCATAATCCGCAAATTAAAAATTTTGAGCTCGTTCCACTGAGCACTAATTTAATACTTTAGTGGGGGGGTGGGGGGCTGAGTCGGCACTATTTAAACATAGGAATATTCAATCGATTTTTGCGGCAAAATTACGAGCTATTTATGAACTCTTGAAATGATATAGTTTCGATTTTTGACCTCATCCCCTTCACCCCCAAACAACCCTTTAATTGATTTAACTTAAGAGAAAAATGCTGAGAAAACTTAAAATATATCGTATTGCGAATATAATTCCTATAGCTTATATATTCTAAGAATAAACTATTAAATCACGTGCATTTCGATTATTGAGCTATAAATAGCAATTGAGCATTTCCGTGTTAAATCGGATAGGTATATCGTTGCTATAAAAAAAGTCAATGAAAATTTCTATCGCCATTAATTACTTTGGACAAGCTTTTTATAAAATTAATTTAGCAAACTTTCCACCAGTGTGTAGTCTGGAGTTGTAGTTTATTTTTTACAAAGTTTCGTATGGAGACATTCTCGTATCCCCAATGCATACTTCTAAAATTAAATGACCGATACTCGAAACATTACCCAGTGCCGTTTTTTTACATTCTTTCATGTCAATTTGCTTAAACAATGCACAACGAAAAATAACGAACCATCAATATTGGATCAACCCGCTTGTTTCATCCCCTAATTGCTTCTGAATTTTTCACACTGGAATTCCTGCAGATTTGTTAATGCTCTTAAAATATAGACAGTGTCTGAGATAGATTTATGATTGCATAAACTGTGAATTTTATATACGGATTGGTGCTAGAAAATTCAATCAGAATGTACATATTTTTTATTCACTTATTTGTTTTCAGGAGACAAAGTTGGTTAGTTTAATAAAACAACGTTTCGCTAGATGATCTAATGATTAACCTACTTTTGTAATGAAAAACAGGTGTTTTCAGATTTTTTTCTCACTTTTTTCTTTGGAATATGATGGCATCAGCTATTGATAGTTTTCCTTTTTTAACATAGTTAATGAATATAAAATTATGCGAAAACGAAAGACAGTTTATGTTTCCTTTCGATTCAGAGGTAGGGGTCGACAAGACAAGAATTCTTGTCTTGACAACAACGTCTTGTCTTGTCTTGAGAAAAAATCAAGAAATTTAAAAAAATCTTGTCTTGACGTTTTCTTGATATTTTATATCTTGTCTTGACTCAAGAAATTTCAAGATCTTGAAATTTCTTGATTACCCAGTCCGGTGATTCCCCGGTGAGTCCTGATTGAAAATCTAAATAAATGCAACATATTAGATAAAGAATGGGTTCTGATGAATAAGTTTTGTCAGTATCTGAGAAGCTTTAAAACACTTTCTCCAATTCTCGAAGGCTTGAAGGGGAAAAATATTTTCCCAGAGCAGTGGATACAAGAGGGCAGCATAATTTTAGAGAGGTGATTAGAAAAAAACAGCAAACTTCAAAAGTGCCAAAACATTACCAAAAGCAGGCGCGTCAATATCAAACAGCAACGCCACTTCACGAGTAAGACAATTAAATACAATTTGTTTGTGTTTTGTCTTTTTTATTTATATTTAACTACAGTGCACATATTTTCAAAAAAAGAATGTGTGTGTACTTTGTAAGCACGTAAGAAGTTATACTTCTATTATAATATAATTTCAACGAAATAAATATACCTACTTAACAGCTACAATACAAAAAATTAACAATAATTACCAAAAATGAACCAAAACTTAACAATGCCAAATATTAAAAAAAAAAGAGAAAGTATGAATCGTCCGGGATTTGAACCCGCAATCTCGCGATTTTTTTATCTCTGGTCCAATGCTCTAGCAACAAGGCCATCAAGCCGCATGCTACTTACCTTTCAGATATACATAATTATACATCACGGTGACAAGTGAAATATAAAAATAGATGTTTTATTATTTTACGCCCAAGGAAGACAAATATCCAAAGACACAAAATTATAATAAAAAACCTTTTAAACCACCTTTTTCAAATTGAGCAAGTTGTATTATTAATATTAATGTTATTAAATGAAATATAAATATTTTGACGTTTCACAATTTGACAATTCACTTTTAACTGCAGTGCCTTAAAATTTTTAAAGCACTAGTGCCTTAAAGTAGCATTTTTAACGCTCCTGTGGAGTCCGAAAAATTGCATTTTTAACACGTTTGTAGAAAAATATATTTAAAAACACTAATATATTCTTTCCACACCTTTTCTGGACTGATACATACATAAATTAAAATATTTTGAAGTATAACTTCAAAAATATAATATGAAAACTATTTAAAAAGGCAGTATAACTATTAACTAACCTATGTTGTTTCTCTTCCCACAGATTTTAAAACGCAACAACAATACATAACCAAACCGTCAACCGTCCAAACCACAGCTGCGCTACAGCTGCCATATTGGATAATTTTTGACATGTCATTTGAACATCCAATCAGAACAAAGTTATAATGCGCATGCGCCCGGATCGTAGGTTTTAACATATAAAAATTCACCCTCATATCGCGCGTAAAAAAGTATAACTTCAAAAAAAAGTTTTTTGATTTTTCTAAACATATTTTTTTATAACGGACTTTCGGCTTTAACGGACACACCGTCTCCCCAAATAGTCCGTTATATCGAGGTTTTACTGTACTTCTGAATATAATAATAGTCTCCCGTTTTATACCGCTAACGAGGCTTTGGGATTATAGCAGGGTAGTATATCTCTAGGGCCTACGGTATACAAGGTAACAGGGCCAGTACTACACTTCAACCGCCTATTATTACACCTGATTTTACACAAGCTACTCATTCTCTTCAGACTGAGTCGACCTGGGGCCAATAGACATTTTAAAAATGTCTAGTTGTTCTTGCCGGAACCCAGGTCTACCAGCACGCGAGTCAGACATCCTACCGCTGAGCTACGCCGGCCCGCTTCTGAATATAATCCCTTTAAATTAAATCAGGATATGAATTAGAGAAAATATAGAAGAACAACTAAGCGAAACACAGTTTGGTTTCAGAAACAACCTTGAAAACAGACAAGCATTATTCAGTTTGCAGGTCATGCTTCCAAGATGTAGGGATATACAAAACCGGTTTACATGTATTTTATTGAGATCGAAAAGGCCTTTGACCGAGCAACCCATGACAAACTGATATGTGTCTTGCAACAGGTGGGAATTGATGACCAAGACCTCCGTATTATCAAAAATTTGTATTCACATCAATGTGCAAACATACGAATTGGTCAGAACACGACAGAAGCAGTGGAAATACGACGCGGAGCGAGGCAAGAATGTATTTTATCGCCTATACTTTTTAATATATACTCCGAATTCATTTTTAAAGAAGCCTTAGATGAAGATGTAGGCATTAAAATCAACGGGATTAATGTTAACAATCTCAGATACGCAGATAATACGGTATTGATTGCCTCCAATGAAGAAGACTTACAACGACTAATAAACAGGGTGACGGAAGCATGTGATGAATACGGGCTAAAACTTAATACTTCTAAGATAAAACTTATGGTTGTCAGCAAAACGGAGTTACAACCAATGAACACCAGAGTTTATGGATTAACGTTAGAAAAAATCCACAATATTACCTATTTGGGCGCCAACGTTAACGATATAAATACTGGGATATAAATACGGAAATATGAATACGCATTGAAAAAGCCAGATCCGCTTTCTATATCTATCTAATCAGCCCTAAACATCCATCCTTGGATATAGGCCTCCTCTTCCTTCTTCCATGCCTCTCTATCTTGGGCAATTTGCATCCATTTTGACCCAGTGTGTTTCTTCAGGTCATCTGACCATCGCATCTGTGGCCTTCCCCTTTTTCGTTTGTGGTTCCATGGTCTCCAATGTATAAGTATAATGTATAAGCTAAGGAAAATTTTAATTAATAGAGATATCACGTTAAATCTTAAAATCAGATTAATACGCTGCTATATATTATCCACATTGCTGTATGGCACAGAGAGCTGGACCCTTACAGAGACACTAATGAAAAAATTGGAGGCATTTGAGATGTGGATTTATCGACGGTTATTACGGATCAGCGGATCAGATGGGTTGATTGAATAAGCAATGAAACAGTCTTACATCGAATGAATAAGTGCACAGAAATAACAAAAACAAAAAAATGGGAAAGTTGCAATATGTCGGCCATGTAATGAGACATCCAGAGAGGTATAACCTTCTACACCTCATAATGCAGGGCAAGTTCGCCAAAAGAAGAGGCCCAGGCCGAAGAAGACCATCCTGTCTCCGACATCCCCAGGAGCGGTATCAAGAGACCCCCGCTAATCAGTTTAGAGATGCCGTAAACAAAGTTATTATTGCCAATATGATCGCCAACGTTCGATAATCGGACAGGGTACTGAAAGAAAAAGGAAAATTAGAGCCAACCTTCTATTATTAAAATTATTACTGAATATTTTTCACTCCTAAATAATATTTTATTAAAAAAAGAAATCATTCATTATGTTATAAGGCATATTAGTGGATTCTCCCGATTTAGTTTGAAAATAGTGAAACTTTATAGTATTTTTACTACAAAAACGTTATTACGTAGGTCAACATTTTTGACGTAAGAGAACTGTCAAAACATTAGAATGTGACTTTTCATTATTGCTATGTTTATTATAAACACGGCAATAATGAAAAGTCACATTCTAATGTTTTGACAGTTCTCTTACGTCAAAAATTTTGACCTACGTAATAACGTTTTTGTAGTAAAAATACTATATCATTAACTTGCTGTTAAGGTGGTCTCTTTCAATTAAAATAAAAGCATAGAAAGAACTAATAAAAAATAGTAGTTTAAACTGATTGGCAAGTAAAACGTGTCAGAAAACATATTATGTTTGGCTTCAGTTTTATTCCACACTCTTCATCTTGATTCCATGTAAGTGAGGGAGCAATAATTAATAAAATAAGATGTACAGACAATACCGCAAAATTGCGGAGATATATAGACAATTTACAAATTCTTCAAGAAATCATTAATAGAGAACGCAAAACAATGAATATAAACTAACGTGCATAGAAATCGGCCCACCCAAAAATTTGGTCATATTTGAAGTCTCGTATTTCCTAAACCTGTTGGCCGATTTAAGTGATTTTTTTAATATGTTATAGTCTTATTCTTCAACAATATCGCTGTAATAATTTTATTGCTAAAGAGGTAAGTGTTATTTTATACCGGGTGTAATAATGATGTGTGTTTTTTCCTCAAAGTTCGGAACACCCTGTGGAATATTCTAGCGTATATAAAATATTGAAATTAAAACTCAACTGTAGCATTAGGCTTTCTTAACATTTTGCTTTTTGATTAATTCGCTTATGTTGGATAATAAAAAAGTTAGGTATTTTAACAACTAGCAACGTTATTCATCACTACAGGGTGTTTCTAAATAAGTGCGACAAACTTTAAGGGGAAATTTTGCATGAAAAATAATGACCGTTTCATTTATAAACATATGTCCGCAAATGCTTCGTTTTCCAGATACGGGATGTTGAATTTTTTTACAAATTGACGATTTATTTACTGCTCTAAAACCGGTTGAGATATGCAAATGAAATTTGGTGGGTTTTAAGAGGTAGTTATTGCGCATATTTGACATACAATTAAGAATTTTATATTCACCATTGGCGTGCATACGGGTCATATTACCCAGTCATATTTCCCGTATGCACGCCAATGGCGAATATAAAATTCTTATCTGTATGCCAAAAAATGCGCAATAATTACCTCTTCAAACCTACCCAATTTAATTTGTATATCTCATGCGGTTTTAGAGCAATAAATAAATCGTCAAATTGTACGAACAAATTTAACATCCCGTATTTCTGAAACGAGGCATTTGCAAACATATGATTATAAACCTAACGGTCATTATTTTTTCATGCAGAATTACCCCTTAAAGTTGGTCGCACTTATTTAGAAACACCCTGTATTGATGAAGAACTTTGCTAGTTGTTAAAATACCTAACTTTTTTATTATCCAACATAAGTGAATGAATCAAAAAGCAAAATATTAAGAAAGCCTAAGGTTACAGTTGAGTTTTAATTTCAATATTTTATATATGCTACAATATTCCACAGGGTGTTCCGAACTTTGAGGAAAAAACACACTATCATTGTTACACCCGGTATAAAATAACACTTACCTGTTTAGCAATAATATTATTACAGCGATATTGCTGAAGAATAAGGCTATAAAATATTTAAAAAATCACTTAAATTGGCCAACAGGTTTAGGAAATACGAGACTTCAAAAATGACTAAATTTTTAGGTGGGCCGATTTCTATGCACGTAAGTTTAGCTAAAACTAAATTCACGGTGAATTTGAAAACTCCTGTTGACAACATACTTCCGAGGATAAACAGTTAGAGAGGGTTGACAAGTATAAATACCTCACAGCAATTATAAACTCACATTTACATCTAGATGAGGAGATCAAATTCAGAATAGAAATAGCTCGAAAAGGATTTATAAAATAAAAGTCGATGATTACAAATAATAAGAAATTGAGTATACCTATCAGAGTAAGGTTCGTCGAATGTTATGTTTAGTCGCAACTACTATATGAGGTAGAAGCATGGACTCTGAAAGCCCAATTCCGTAAAAAAAATTGGAGGTATGTGAAATGCAGCTATATAAGCGTATTATGAAAATTCCTTGGACTGCAAAAGTCTTAAACGAAAAAATGTTAAAACAAATTGGACATGGACATGGCAGAAAGCTTATAAGAACGATGTAAATAAGAAAGAAGAAATTTTGGCTGAGAAATAACAGAGATTGGACTAATCTCAGTGTTGAACATTTCACGTTGCAAAAGATAGGGAGGCGTTTAAAGGAGTGGTCGCCAATAGTCGTTAGAAGACGGCACAATAATAAAAAAAATAAGTTTAGGAGTTTCACATTTTTAATTTTAAATATTAAATATCATCCGACGCCCTGAAGGGCACTAAGGATTATGAGAAAGAAGAAGAAGAAATATTAAATATTTTTATTTAAAGCAACAAAAAAGGATTTTCCACTCTTGTATAATGCCAAATGCACTTTTGTTTAGTTTAGAAAAAATCCTGTTTTCTCTAGGTAATATTTTCTGTCCTAGTTGGAATCCGATATTTCATTTTTGATTTTAAAAATATCCTCCAATCCACAATTTATTCGTTGCAATACAAAAATCTCCAGTGACCTGTGAAAATGCAATCAAATCAGAAATGAGCAGCACCAGATGGGGAAATAGTGGTACACCAAGAGTTTTAGATGATTTTCTTAAAGCTTTTGAGCTTTTCGAGCTTTTGTCTCGTGCTTAGCTACCGAAAGAGGATTTAAAAGTGATAATTAAAAACTCTTCCTTGTCAAAGTGCACTCTTCATTATTTCAAAAATTAACTCTAATCGATAATTGTCTTTGTTAGAGACGAAACGCGGACAGTGGCGGAGTGTAAAATAAAAATACATCTTTACAATATCAGATGGATGAAGAGTTTGATATCACAAAAAACAATATTATGTATTGCAGAAAAACATGAATATATTACGAATACGTTCACTTAAAAATTAAATAAACAAATTTTAAATAAATATCGCCATTTGAATATGGGAAAGACAAAGCAAATTCCCAGATAACTTTGGAAGAGTGGAGAGTTTTAAATACCTCGGAGCAACAATCACTGCAGATAACGATATCACGGAAGAGATTAAAGGAAGAATTCAGGAAGCAAACAGATGTATGTATAGCCTCCACAATACTATTGAATCTAAGAGACTAACACGAGCATCAAAGATCAGAATATATAAAACAGTAATTAGACCGGTGCTCATGTATGGGTGTGAGACGTGGACTCTAACCAAAGCAATTGAAAGAAAACTTAGATGTTTTGAGAGAAAAATCCTCAGAAGAATCTTTAGACCATATCACGATCCTAATAGCAACCAAAACCGAATGCGAAGAAATGCTGAGGTCAAGCAGATGTATAGGGCGAGCGACATAGTCCAATAAATTAAATCTCATCGCCATGTCCATAGACTCCCTAATAACCGTCTTACCAAACTGATCTGGGAGGAAGCCCCCCCAGGAAGAAGGCCCTTAGGACGCCCACGAATGCGATGGATAGACAATTGGTGTGTTTATCCGGTCCAGGCGCAAATGATTTTCAGCCAGAATATATGTCGTTACCAGGACCCCTTTTTCGTTCGATTTTACCCTTCATAATCAGCTGCAACAACTCGTGCTTTTCATTTTTAAATATGTGGTCCAAATCTGTCTTTCTCATTTAATGGTGGTCAAACATTCTTTGTCTCTCCCATCCAGGTATAGATAAAAAAAAAGTAAATGGAAAAGTCAATAAGGTGTAAAAATTCAGTTTTAAAAAAATGGCAACGTAGTAGAATTAGAAGCCATCTCTTGTAACATTTGTACTGTAATATAAGTGTATAAATATTTAAATGTAGTATGTCCAAAAGAATTGACTAAATACAAGAGGTGGACGGAAAATGTTAAGTGGGTTTATTTTCTCAATAGGCTGCCCTAGTTTAATGTACAACATCTGCAACGAATTACGTAATAATTGCTTTATTAGGTGATGGTCAGTTACATAAAATCGCTTCGCATAGAATGGATAGGACATACACAGAAACGCCCACAATCAGATATGTTGAGAAGGATAAATAATTGGACACCACTATGGTCCAGATGGACCATAGTGGTGTCCAATACATGTCAGCCCATGGAGTTTAGGGTGTCTACATTGTAAAAATTACGTGAACCTTATCCTCCATGCTATGGCATGCTGGACGAGCCATACAGTCTGTAGTCAACACCCCGAAGTATGAGCGGGAACACAAAGCGTACCAATACTCATACGCTTATGAAACGCACCTGGCGGATCATAAGGGCCTTCACATTTTACTCTTCTTCAACTTGTCTTGAGTGAAATGTCTTTAATCTTTTCTATCAGCCTCTCTTGGCTAACTCTTGTTTTTTTCCGACCCCGAATGGCGATTAGGTTTCCGAAGGCAGACGGGTCACTATATTTCTTTCTACTACAGATTCTTCCCATATACACCTTTTTCCCTCCCCATCTTACCCAACAAAATATGGAGAAAACCAGATGCAAAAAATCCGTAAGTTAAGGTGGAAGCTATCGTGCTAAAAACTGAATGGTCGCACGTCACGCGGCCGCTAACGATGCTCTTGGGACACCGGGCGAAATCCCATTGAAAATTAGCCTTGTTCCTGTACGCGGGGCTCTACAGGAATCGACAACGATCCCCAGCTACTCGTGGGAATAAATATGAATACTCACCAACATGCAAGGCAAGCACGGTGTTTAAATGCCACAAACCCGACCAGTGTAAACCAACCCTATTCAAAGTGCGTCAAAAATATAAACCTCAACATCGCCACATATAATGCTCGGTCGCTCTCTACCGAAGAAAGGTTCGAAGAAATGGAGGAAGAACTTTCAAAAGTGAATTGGGATATTGTGGGTATCAGCGAAGTTAGAAAAAAAGGAGAGAATCTTATCTCACTCCCATCAGGCCATCTGTGGTACTACAAAGGAGAAGAGGAATCGACAGTCGGAGGAGTCGGCTTCTTTGTTCACAAAAGAATTGCGAACAGAATTGTGTCAATAAACCAAATATCAACAAGGGTGGTCTACTTAAACATCAAAATGAGCACCAGATATATCCTAAAGTTCATTCAAGTATACGCACCTACTACAGGCCATTCAGATGAAGAAGTCCAAATATTCTACGACCAAATATCCTGTGCAATCAAGGAAAATCCTGGCCACTTCTTAATAATAGGCGGTGATTTCAACGCCAAAATAGGTACCAAGGAAGACCCCTCTGAAATAATATTGGGAAATTTTGGAAGCGAAGGCAGAAATGATAGAGGCAAACAACTGTTAACTTTTCTTTTGGAAAACAATCTCTATCAAATGAACAGCTTCTTTAAAAAGAAAAAACACAGAAGATGGACCTGGGAAAGTCCAGATGGAAAAACAAGGAACGAAATCGACTATTTCTTAACAAATAAAAAAGAATTATTTAAAGACGTAAATGTGTTAAACCAGTTCAGCACAAGCAGTGATCACAGGTTAGTAAGAGCTAAAATAACGATATCGATCGAAAAGGAGAGACTCAAAATGATAAATAAGAAACACCCAAAGAAATGGGTAAAACCAACTAATATTCAGGAGTTCGAAAAATATATTAATGATACATTGAAAGATACAACAACAACAGACATTAATATACTGAACAAGCAAATAATCACCACAATACAACAGGCTCAAACTAAATACTGTCCAACAAACCAAAAAGATGAAAAACTAAGTCAACCTACTAAAACCCTTATAGAACTAAGACGACAGATGAAAGGAGATACAAGTTCCAGCAAAGAAGCGCTAAATCAAATAAATAAGACTATCACAAAGTCAATAATAAAAGACATAAGAAACTACAATGTAGAAAAAACAAAACAAGCAATAGAGCAAAATAAGAACATGAAAGTTTTGAAGAACGTAAGCGTACAAAAAGGAAAAATAGAAATCAACAAACTAAGAAACAGAACTGGAAAAGAAACTACAAACAGAGATGAAATATTAACAATAGTCGAAGAGTTCTACACAGAGTTATACAAATCAAGAAAAAAAGATGACAATGCGCAACCTCCAATTACAGTAAAAACTGGAGTATTAAATCAAGGATCGGATTTAATGCCCGATATAACAAAATCAGAAATCAAAGAGGCTCTGAAGAAAATGAAAAATAATCGAACCCCAGGTGAAGATGGAATAGTATCAGAAGCACTAAAAATTGGAGGAAATATACTACTTGAAAAAATTAAACAACTTTTCAATATCTGCCTTCACAACGCCAATATTCCAACAGACTGGAACAACGCTACTATGATTCTATTACACAAAGCAGGAGACAAAGCCAATTTAGAGAATTACAGACCGATTAGCCTCCTCAGCCATTTATATAAGTTATTTACGCGAATAATAGTTAAGAGAATGGAAAGAAAGTTAGAGACTTATCAACCAAGAGAACAGGCAGGATTCCGAAAAAATTACGGAACAAATGACCATCTACAAAGTATAAAAACCCTGATAGAGAAAGTAGTGGAATACAATAAACCCCTAGTTCTAGTTTTTATCGATTTTCATAAAGCCTTTGATACAGTTGAACTTAGCAAAATATTACAGGCGCTTAAAGAATGCAGGCTAGATTATAGGTATACAAAATTATTACACAAAATATACTTACAGGCAACAACCACTGTCAAATTACATACTAACAGTAATCGCATAAAAATAGAACGGGGGGTTAGACAAGGAGACCCAATGTCACCTAAACTTTTTAATACGGTCTTAGAACATGCTTGCTTTCAAGAGTTTGGATTGGATGACAAAGGGAATAAAAATAGATGGAGAATACCTAAACAACTTACGTTTCGCCGATGATATAGTCATAGTAGCTGAGGATCTAGGTATGGCAAGAGAGATGGTACAAGAACTCGTTGTAGCTACAGAAAATGTTGGTTTAAATATAAACATCTCAAAAACAAAAATAATGACAAATTTGGTACCCAACCAGAACATCAGTATTGGTGGGAAGGAAATAGAACTCGTAGATAGATATAAATATCTGGGACATGAAATTACGATTGACAGGGATAACCAGACTCATGAGCTGAAGAGAAGAATCGGTCTTGGGTGGGCAGCATTTGGAAAACTGAGAGAAACTTTTAAAAGTGAGTTACCCACATGTCTAAAGAGAAAGGTATTCGATCAGTGCGTCCTCCCAGTCTTGACGTACGGATCAGAAACACTTACCTTAACTAAAGCCTCGGCTACCAAACTAAGAGTCACGCAGAGAAGAATGGAGCGGTCAATGTTAGGAATAACTCTGCGAGACAAAATCAGAAACGAAGAAATCAGGAGAAGAACAAAGGTGACTGACGTCATCGAGAGGATAGCCAGGTTGAAGTGGAGATGGGCAGGACACGTAGCCAGAATGACAGATGGGCGATGGACGAAGAGGTTATTGGAATGGAGGCCAAGAGAAGACAAGAGAAGCGTCGGTCGACCGCCTACAAGATGGACTGACGACTTAAGAAAGGTAAATAAAAACTGGATGAGGGCGGCGCAGGATAGATGGGGTTGGAAACGAGGGGAGGAGGCCTATGTTCAGCAGTGGACTTTTGAGGCTGGATGATGGTCCAGATGCAAAGGAGGGCCCAGAAGAAGATGGCTGGATGATGTAGAAGAAGACATAAGAGCAATGAATGTAATAACTGGAAAGTTGAGTGCAAGGACAGGAAGAAATGGAAAAGAGTCACGAGAACAGCAAAGACACACAGCAAGCTATAAGTGACAGAGTGGTAATCCACCTCACCCAAGAAGAGGATTTTGAACGCCATGGCGTTAGCTATAATCCCTAGGGATTGTAATTGAATGAACTGAATACTATGGATGGAATTATTCGTTGACGACGATATATTTTATCTTCTTTTAAAAATTTTTCTTTAAAAAGATCATACAACGTGAAACGTAATCATAAAGTATATTACATATTAACTTACGACTAACAAAAGTTATTTCTCTATCCCACAATCTAGCATAGATTATAGGAATCACTATTGTTCTCCTATTGGATGACACCTTCTCGGGAGTACTGAGCGGTGGAGAATGACGCCTGACGAAGAAAGTCTATACTTATTCAAGTAATAAGTCAATATTTATTCAGCTGAGGTCAATACTTGTTCAATTAGCTATTGAAATTATTTTTTACTTACACTTTGATATTATATCAGCGACTAACTTTCAAATTTTACTCACCTGAAACAAAAGAAAACACATTAAAAAAACGTAGTTATAGTATCTACACAATTAAGGAGTAAAGTGAGCAGTATGCGAAGTAAAAAAACTCATGGGACTTCCCTTCGTTTACGAATTAGGTGAACTGCAAATCCAAGCATACTAAAGCTATTGGACAATATTAGGAATAATCTGTCCCAATACTCAGGAGAACAACTCCTGTAACACTGCGAGGACACAATCAGGATGATTTTCGTACTGGACGAACCAACAGACGACTCAACACTAAACCTTTTCATCGCCGAGGAAAATCACCTGTAATAATAAAAGATGTGAGAAAACATTACGAATGAAGTTCCGACCATAAACTGGTGACAAGAATTCTGACCTTAAGAACAGAGCTCTTAGCAATCGAACCAGTAGAAAGATTAGAATTAGAAGGAAGCAAATTGTCTGAACTATAGAGACAACTAAACGAAATGGAAATAAAGAGAAAATTCGAATCCGTAGAAAAAATGGAACGAAAAATAGACGAAATTACGAGGAGAATTCAACAAGCAATGGACACCAACATCCCAAGAGAATTCACGAATAACAGAAAACTATTCATTTCGGACTAGAAAAGAGAAGGCATAAAGGAACGAAACAGGCAAGAAAAGCATACCAAAGGACAAGAAGTATAGAACTCAAAATTTACGGACACGAATAATCTAAAAAAATAACTCAGAAAGCATCAAAGACTCAGAAGCATCGCCGAAAACAAGTGGCAAAACAACATCAGAAAAGTAGACGAAAACTCTGGAGATGTAATGGAAGATGCTAAAAGCCAAGAAGAGAGCGAAACAGAAGATGCCACAAATAATCTAAGAAGGAACTCACTTCGAACAGTTAAAGTAGAAGTGGTTAACAACGAATACGAGAGTATAAAAAGAAGAAAACAAGTTTTAGTAGAGGAAGAAGGCTACCTAAGTTCAACGGAAATTGCTAAAATTATAAGTAATTTAAAAGAACAGAGCCTCAGAAATGGAAGACATCTACAACATTACACTGAAAGGACAGAATGAAATGATAGTGCAACTACACTACCTATTCAGATTTTGCCTGAAAAAATGCGCATTTTCCCAACAACTAGAAACATGCAAAAAAACATCGCTCTACTAAAACCAAAGAAGGACAACAAAAATATCAGAAAACTAAAGACCAATGTCCTTACTGGAGTCCCTAGAAAAATATTGGAAAAAATCATCTACAGAAGACTAATGAAGCACGCAGAAAGAAGAACAATACTACAAGAAGACCAATTGAGACTTAGAAGAGGAAGAAACTGCAAACTTCAATTGGCAAAAGTGGCCAGCGTCACAAAAACCCGATTTAACACAAACAGAAAAACGGGAATGGCCATCCTTGTCATAGAAAATCTAAACGTCACGGTCTGGAAGAAAGCATTTGTCTACAAGATGGAAAGAGCTAGGTTGCCTCATTCTTTCATTAACATATGGGACACATATAATTCACACATTCGATAATTTTTGACAAGTAATTGGAATGTCCAATCAGAGCAAACCTATCCGCTGTCCTGCGCGTAGCACCAAAAATTAATGCTTATTTAAAAAAAATCCTGACGCCGTAGTAATTAACTGATTTTAATTTTGCAAATTGCAAATGAAAGGTACAGTATTCTTCTATATGTAAAAAATCAACTTGCTATCTGCTTTATTTTCAGTCCTGTAAAATTTTGAAAAATTGCATTTGTTTGCGTAAGCTGGATTGCAAAATTTATTTTGCAAAATCTATTGAACCGATCTTAATGTAATTTACAGTATTGTTTTATTATGTCATAAAGGTTTTTTGGGTGAAATATGAAGTCTAGTATAAATGGTTGAAAAAAGTAAAATGCCAATACTTGTTTTTTATGGTTTTTCACAAGTATTGCTATTTTGCAACAAGGGTGACAATTTTTAAAATTTCTAACCAATCCTATCTTATAGTAAATTTAATTATGCAACTTTTATGCCAGTGCAACTTTTCTCGGAAATGAATACTTTTAGAGTTATAATCAAAAAACGAAGAAAAAATCGAATTTTTTCTTCACTTTTTGAAATTTTGATTATTTAAACAACGGTCCGGACCTTTTTTAGTGGGAGGATAACTCAATTAGTATTATATGAATGACTTATTTCCAAGCAATTTATGCAAAAAAATATGAGTTACTCTCAACATCCATCTCAAAACCGATGCGCCATGGACTAATAGTTTTCAAGGACAAACTATTAGATGTATTGTCGGAACAAAAGTTTATCCCAACATCGTCCAACAGCTTCCTGTAAACTTGGATTTTCAGTTCGCATATTTTGCCTTCAAGGCGAAGTGTCCTGACTTCTCGTTGCTCAAAAAACAGTTCTTAAAATATTTGCAATTATTAAATACCACTATATAAATGCTAAATGTATTTTAATCCGTCCAACTTTTCTTTTGCTCAAAAATATTACTGTATTTAAAATATGACATTTCTGTATTGTATCTAAAGCTCTAAAGTTCAGGCGGAAAGTTGCTACCCTCCTACTGTACCTCTATGCATAGGACGGAAAGAGATTTTAATTTTTTCTCTTCTCGACACAATCAATTTCTTGTGTACTTTCGCTAAATTGCGATTCTTCCTATTTTTCCCTTTGATAATTAAACTTGCTAAAAAATTAATTGCATCATACTGAAAAAATATTAAAAGCAAATTCAGTTGGGGGAAATTAATTCTTTGTCATTTTATTATAGATTGGTCTTATTAGATGCAGGGTGAAGTTATTAATTATGTATAATTATGTCTTAGTCTGAAACGAAATAAAAATTAAAATGAATTGAGGGATCCCAAGTGGCGCGAAGCAACTTATAATCCGGTCAATTTAGACATTAAAATAGTGGTCAAATAACAAAAACTCCCGGAAAGCCAAATATTGGTGGAGAGCTGGGGTTTACAATTACAAATAAAGTTTTAAAAATCCTCATCGATCGTATGTGTGCTACAAAAGTTATTCGAGGTCAAAGTCAAAATTTAAGGTTTTTTAAATTTTTCTCGAAAACGGTAGGTTCTATAAAAAAAAAAAGCTCAAATCAAATTTGTAGATCTTAAAATTCTCTACAAAAATAGTCTTTATGATTTTTTCCTAAGACTTACCAATGTTGAGATATCGCGATTCTAAGAGTCACATTATACATAATATGCACATAAAAGCCACGTATATACATACATATCAATTAAGACAAGTGTAAATACCTATTTGTGTCTCTTTTATATACACTCAGCGGTACAAAATTCCGCCACTAAAAATTTTTGATTAAGTTTGACAATTTATAACTTTATTATTTGTACTCCGATTTTCCAGGTTCTTGCATCATTTTGTAGGTACATCGTTTGATATCGTTTGTTATTATTCCGGTACCAAAAAAGTTTTGCTTACATGGCATTATACGGTGGTGATTATAAGCGTTGTATTTTCTCCTAACTTTAAAAAATTCTGTGGAAAAATTGAAGAAATAATTTTGTTTCATAGTCCTGTCATATTATCCTATCAAATTATCCGAATATCTCTTTTTTGTAAGAGTTGTACAATTTTTTGTAAATAAAAACACTCATTTACTCATAAACATAAATATCTTAAATAGAGGTTGGATTGAAAAGATTAAAATGGTCCGCATGCAGCCCAGATCTCAATCCTATTGAGCATTCATGGGATGAGTTTGAGCTATTCGCCGTTATCCTAGGCCACCAGAAAATTTGGTACAGTTATAGTACAGAGTGTAACAGTGTTAGAGGAATATCGGACTATTTCCCATGCAAGGATAACACATCCTTATTCGAAGCCAAACAGATTGCGAACAGTCGTTGCTACGAGAGGTGGACATACCCGCTATTGAATTGTTTTGATTTGTTGTCAATTTTGTTTTGTGTTGATAATTTTAGTGCGTTTGATATTTTTAATTAAATAAACCTTCAAAGCAGTGTTTTTATTTACAGTTTTTACAAAAAAAAAGAGATATTCGGATAATTCAAAAAACAAAACTTTATGGATACCTCCAAGATATTACAAAAGGAGTATTATACAAATTTGGACACCAACTTTTCCATAAACTTTTTTAAAATTAGGAGAAAATACAACGCTTCCATTGACCCCCGTATAATGTCATCTAAGCAAAAAAATTGTAAACTAAAATAAAAATATATACCATTTTTATTCAGTTAAAATGCGAAGGCAAAACGATCTTATTTTTCACTTAGAACAGGGACCGCAGTCCAGCACTCTGAATCGACGATTTTCGACTCTCATTGGAGTCATCATCGGAGAGGCGTAGGCCTGCTACTTTCTGCTCGAAGTGACCAAACCTTGAAAGCTTATCCCCACATTGCAACTGACGTGTATGGATTAGGTGACTAGCGTCATCTGGCAATTGAAAAGTAAAGTTTTCAAACCTAATGCAACATTAATAATATTGAAAAATATTAAAAATATCCCAACTGTCCATTTCCCTGGTAACACCACCAAGGCTTCTAAAATTTGCAAGCCAGATGGATGCTGCAGTGAAGACAAAGGAAGGGAATTCTAAAAATTGCAATTCACAACCCCCGTCTGCAGCTTGGTAACTAGGTCCATTTTCGGTTGGAACTTTACCAAGCTGCAGAAGGGGGTTGTGAATTGCAACTTTTTAGAATTACCTTCCTTTGTCTTCACTGCAGCATCCGTCTGGCTTGCAAATTTTAGAAGCCTTGGATGTGTTACCAAGGAAATGGACCAATAAGTTTTCAATTTAAAAATCTTTTAGTAATATTTTAAATATTTTTCAATATTATTAATGTTGCTATTAGGATTGAAAACTTTCAAAAAAATTTTGTTACCGGAATAATAATAAACGACATCAATACATGTGCCTACAAACTGATGCAAAAATCTTGAAAATCGGAGTACAAATAATAAAGTTAAAAATTGTCAAACTTAATCAAAAATTTTTAGTGGCGAAATGTTGTGCCGTTGAGTGTATATTATACTATTTTCTGAAAACATTTTATTAAAGCGATAGTCAGTTCCTACTAACTGAATCCCCTCTACCCACGTGGCCTTTCTATTGGCTATTCAATATTCAATTGATATAAAAACATCTGGCTATTCTATTGTCCGTAGGACTTGTTCATCGTTCATATACCTGTATCTTTTAGAGCTAAAAGTTCAGTTCTTGCGGTTTATGGAGCTCAAAAAAATTACTTATATTGATAAATACCAATACTTAACTTTTGTAAAATATACGAAAAAAAAGCCGCTATTCAACACTTGTATCGAGTATACTATCACATTCAAACATTGCTAGGCAATCAACTGAATCCAGAAGACTGGGGTTGGAAATTGATAGGTAATACTCTGGAACCGATACTTTATTCCTACCTGCTCCAGAAAAACTCCTCAACACAATTTTTTTGCAATTGCAAAAAAAAAATGTTGTAGTGCCAAATGTGGCTGTAAAATAGTCGGGTTGCTGTGTTCTCCAGCGTGTACCAATTGCCAAGATCAGTATTGCTCAAGTGTCCAGTTGAGTACAATAGAGGAAGATTCCTGTGATTTTAATGGAAAGACCAATGACTCAGCCACATTTGAAAAATTTATGAAAATCCAGCAAGAGAAAGAAGAAGAAATCGAATAAGACTTCGAATACTGTTGAAGTAGACTTTCAAGAGTATGAATCTGATAAAAATATCTAAAGAAATCAAAACAATAGTTAATCCAATAGTCAATAGCAATATCAAAAATCAATATCAACAATAAGGTATCTAATATCTAGAACTTGATGGGTATTGTCCACTTAAATTATCCTAAAATTGGCATGACAGATAGTGGAGTAGGCCTACAGGAAAAACCACGGTAAAAAAAATGCGCCGAGTACAACCTCACAGATGGCGTGGAAATGTGTACATACGATGTGTAATGTGACTATTAGAATCGCGATATCTCAGGAATGGCAACTCTCCGGAAAAAATCATAAAAACCATGTTTGTAGAGAATATTTTAAGATCTACAACTTTGGTTTTTTGAATAAAGTTGTTTTTTAGTTTCTAATTAGGTTTTTTTTATTAAACCGTTTTCGAAAAGAATTCAAAGAACCTCAAATTTTGACCTTTGACCTTGAATAAATTTTGTAGCACACATACGATCGATGGGGATTTTTAAAATTTTATTTGTAATGGTAGACCCCAGCTCTCCACCAATATTTGGCTTTCCGGGAATTTTTGTTATTTTAAATGTCTATATTGACCGGAGTATTACTCCATTTAAGTAACGCGGAAAAGGACTATCTAAACAATAATTAGCTACTAAAGCAGTTAAACTTTCTTTTTGCGAAAATTTAATATTTGAGATTTTTGTTTTAAAAATTATACTTAGAATTTTAATTATAAAATACCGTGCTGTTAAAAAAATATATAAAGACAAAAATTACTAAAACTTAAAATTAATAAAGATTAGGAGATTTTAATTATATATTATAAAGAAGATGTCAATAATATTTAAGATGGAAAAGTAACTTATTCTTTCAAAATGTTTTAATTTGTAAATATGATAATATACCGGGTGTGTCAAAAGAATCGTGACGGTCTAATATTTCGCGAAGGCATGAGATAGAAAAACCAAAAAAAACAGTGTTGAATATTTTCAAAAATCTATCGAATGATACCAAATACAATCCCCGCCCCCACTCTCTGTGACTGGGGCAGAAACAACTTTGAAATCTTACGTGGGAACCCCCACTTTTTATTCCAGATTTTGAATCGTCATAAAAAAATAAGTAACTTTAATTCCAAACATTTTTGTAGAATGATTGAAAGTTGGCAGTATAATCGGAAAAAACGATTTATCCTGGCCATTTATCCTAAATGAAAAAATCTAACTTAAAACCTTAAATGGAAAACCCCATTTTTTGTCGCAGATTCGGATTTTAAGTGAAAAAGTAAATAAGTATTCTCTGAAAATAGGTTTTTTGTGAAAAATAAATACATATCAGGAGTCTACAATACAGATTACAAATCTGCAAACTAATTTTGATGGTACTGAATACAGTTGTCTTCGTAGAAACGGGGTGGGGGGATGTGGGTTTCTATTTCTAGACCTCGCAGTTAAACTACATTATGTCGACATGGTGTTATTTTGAATCAGTTCTTCTAATCCACTTATTTTATTTTTGGATTATACAAATTGGTTATATTATATAATCATAAAATGTGGTCATATTGTCTCTCAACCAATTATGGAATATATCAGACTTTTATATAACATCCTAAGTGCTCTAAATTTTGTTGCAAGTACACAGTTGCTCGAAATGGCATACTGTATAAATTTGCCCCCGCCCCGCCCCACTCCAGGGGGTAGATGCGAGGAGTCGTGCAGGGCCTATTTTACCACTAGGCCAGTGAGGTACCTGACTCGGGCCCGTATTTTAATGGGGCCAAGAGAGATCACCATAAACATATTTTTATTACAATAACAAAATAAATTTTCAAAATTCAAAATTCTTTCATTTTACGAACAGGAAATGATAAATGATAACAATAAGAGTTATAATTAAATAATATTTATTTTTTTTAAATTGTCTATTTCTACTAAATAATAATTGTCTATTTCTATTAAATAATTAATACATTTAAAAAAGTTATTATTATTATTAAATTATATTTAGGGGCCCGAAAATTGTGTAGTGCCTCGGGCCTGATTTGAAGTAAAATGGGCTCTGGAGTCGTGTCTAGTGTCATTCTATATATTTTTGAAAAATAATACATAACTTATAGTGAGATATTAGACTGTCTCCATATTTTTTTTAAAAATATCAAGAGAAATCGCATTTTTCCGATTACAGCACCATGTATCAACAATTTAAAAAAAATATTTAAACAACTGTTACTTATTTTTGCATAAGAAATTCAAAACCGTCTAAGTTACCCCTACCTCACCTCAAGGGTGTTGGTATGGGGGTCATGTTTGGTGTCATTTTTGTCATTTTCATTTTTGAAAAATATTGAAAACTTGTTTTTCAGGTATTCGATCCAATGTAAAATTAGATAAATATCTGGGTTTACTGTAAAGATGCCGAAATCATTAGACCGAAAGCAGTAGACCGAACTCAGATCGAAAAGCACTTTACCGAAACCTCACTGGACCGAACAGTAGGAGACCGAAAAGCATTAGGTACATAATACAGGGTGCTCAAACAGGATTGTAATCTGAGCAAGATCAACATCAACCTCCCTTCACCCATTATCCATGCTAAGGACTGGCAGCACAAATTACTGGCGAGTTAACAGGTTTTTTGCTTTGGTTTTTGTTTATTTTTTTATTTTATTTGTTTTTGGTTTATTTTTTATTTATTATGTGCAATACTAAAAATTAAATACATACTAAAAATAGTTTAGAGATTGTTTTCTTTTTGCTTTTTTTGTTTTTTTTTTATATGTTTTTGGTTTATTTTGTATTTATTTGTATTTATTTTTGTACCTACAAATTCGGTATAATGCTGTGCAGTCTAGTAAAGTTTCGGTAAAGTGCTTTTCGGTCCAATGAGTTCGGTCTACTGCTTTCGGTCTAATGATTTAAGTCTAATTTTCGTATACCAAATATCTGGCCGTCCTGCTTCTTTTAGCACACCCGGTATATGAAACAACAGACGCCAACACATGCTTAAATTATAATTTAAATCTCATGAGCAATGCTTATTAACATAACTATTGAATTGGGATCAATATATCATTATATGAGCTAAAACTACCATAGCTAAGAAAAATGCTTGTTTAGAAGAGAAACCTTGAAGAACTTGAACAATAATTTTTCTATTTGATTACGGCTACGATACCTAGCAGCTCACATAGCTTAATATCCGTTCTAGTCCAGGGCGCATCTGTTTTGAGATGGACGTTGAGAGGTGACTCAAATTTTTTTGTAGAAATTGCTTGAAAATAACTCAAATAATAATATTTGATTTTTCCTCCCGCTCAAAAAGGTCCGGAACATTGTTTAAATTATCAAAATGTCAAAAAATGAAGCAAAAATCGATTTTTTTTATTGGTTTTTTGTTTATAACTTTAAAACTATTTATTCCTGAGAAAAGTTGTAGTGACATAAAAGTTACGTAATTAAATTTGCAACAATATAGAATTGGTTAAAAATTTAAAAAATAGTCGCTCTTGTTGAAAAATAGCAATAATTGCGAAAAAACCATAAAAAAACAAGTATTCGCCTTTTACGTTTTTCAACCATTTATGCTACACTTAGGACCTTCATATTTTACCCAGAAAAACTTTGTTATATAGTAAAACGACACTGTAAATTTCATTAAGATCGGTTTAATATATTTTGCAAAATAAATTTTGCAATCCAACTTTCGCAAAAAAATTAATTTTTTAATGTTGCAGGACTGAAAATTAAGCAGATAGCAAGTTGAATTTTTTTTTGCTTATAGAAGATTACTGTACCTTTCATTTGCAATTTGCAAAATTAAAATCGATTAATTACCACGGCGTCAGGAAATTTTTTAAATAAACATTAATTTTTCGTGCTACGCGCAGGACAGCGGTGTTCGATTCACACAAGTGTATTTCCACCAAAATTTCTTCCAAACTTTATCTAATATATTATTTTCTTACTCTATATTTTGTTGTATTTTAATATTTTAGTTCCACAAAAATCAAACTAATTTTATTATTGTTTGTGAAATATTGTTTAAATAATTGCGTATGTTTAAAAATAATTAACTTTTATTCTCTAAGTTAAAATATATGAACAAAGAAAGTTTTTGCTAAAAAAAGTGTTATTTCAAAGGATAGAGTAGGTGTTTTTATTTTGCAATAAAAAAATTTATTTATTTATATCGAAATGTAATAAAAATTAAAATGTATCAATCATTATCAAAGATCATTGGAATGCCCAATCAGAGCAAACTATCCGCTGTCCTGCGCGTAGCACCAATAATTAATGTTTATTTAAAAAAATTCCTGACGCCGTGGCAGTTAATCGATTTTATTTTTGCAAATTGCAAATGAAAGGTACAGTACACTTCTTTAAGCAAAAAAAATTCAACTTGCTATCTGCTTTATTTTCAGTCCTGTAATATTTTGAAAAAATGAATTTTTTTTGCGAAAGCTGGATTGAAAAATTTATTTTGAAAAATCTATTAAACCAATCTTAATGAAATTTACAGTATTATTTTACTGTATCATATAGTTTTTCTGGGTGCATTATGAAGGTCCTAAGTGTAGCATAAATGGTTTAAAAAGGTAAAATGAAAATATTTGCTTTTGTATGGTTTTTTCGCAATTATTGCTATTTTGCAACAAGGGTGACCATTTTTTAAATTTTTAACCAATTCTATATTATAGTAAATTTAATTATGCAACTTTTATGTTAGTAAAACTTTTCTCGAAAATGAATACTTTTAAAGTTATAATCAAAAAACGAAGAAATAATTCGAATTTTTCCTTCATTTTTTGACATTTTGATTATTTAAACAATGTTCCGGACCTTTTTGAGAAGGAGGATAACTCAAATATTATTATTCGAGTTATTTTCAATCAATTTCTGCTAAAAAATTTGGGTCACCTCTCAACGTCCAAATCTACTAATATTTTTACAAATGCGCCCTGGTCTATCTTGATAAATTTATAATTTCAACTAGATAAAAATAAAATGGATTTTTTATACTATTACAAGGTAAAGTTAAAGGTAACAGTATACTGAAAATCCCTGAATTTGTGAGTACAAAACTACAACCTTCAAAATCAGGCAAGTTTAAAAAGCAAATAACTAATCGATTTCAATGCAACTTATCGATTATCGATAACAAATTTTGCTGATTCAACTACAGTAGGCTGCAGATTCATTTTTCTTAAGCACTTGGTCCGGCTTTAACTCCTCTGTTCCAATATTATTTTCCGTGGAAGATAGATGGAAACCTCTTAAACGAACCCTAAACCAAATATGCATGAGACCAGGATAGCAAAAGGTAGCGGAAAATTCGCCAGTTTAAGAAAATTATTAAAGTCAAAGTACGTATCGACAAAGACGAAAACCAGAATATTAAAAAGCGTAATAAGAGCAACAGCCACTTATGGATGTGAGACTTGGGTGCTAAATAAAACAGAAGAAGGAATAGTAGAGAGGTGGGGACAGAAGATACTGGGCGCTATTTTTGGGGATAAAAACGTGGAGTACGGTAGGCAAACAAGAACCAGTCAAGAATTAAGGATGCTTTACAAGGAACCAAATATAACAAGATACACAAAGGCACAAATAATCAGGTGGGCAGGTTATGTCGACAGAATGGATAGAGCAGGAATGCCAAAGAAGCTATTATTAAGAAGGCTAGTTGGGACAAGAAAACGAGACAGACCAAGAAAAAGATGGCACAAAATTTTCAGGAAGATATAGGATCTATGGAAATTACTATTATCTATGGAAATAGAATACAGTGGAGACCCACAGTGCAGAAATTTTTACTTAGACATTAAATAAAATTATATAAAAAGATAGGTATAAATATATTACACGGTCATATCTAATAATGTAAAACTGTACAACAAATGTATTTCTAAAATTGTAAAGCCTTAAGCCTACAAGACCTGTAGATCATATTAGATAAATAAATAACATAAAAGAACTACACTCTATTGCATCAATTCAGATAGGGCAGAATATGGATCTTAAATAAAATATTTAATGTTAAATTTCTATACTTTTTTGTATAGTGGAAGATTGTCTTGCGTCAGACGTTAGATTTAAAAAAACTTCTGTAAAGTCGTGTATTTAAACTTAAAATTTTGCAGTATTGCTACTGGGAGCTATTGTCAGGGGTGAAAACATGGAGTACGGTAGGCATCCAAGAACCAATCAAGAGTTAAGGGTGGTTTACAAGGAACCAAGTATAACAAGACCACAAAGGCGCAAATAATCAGGTGGGCAGGTTATGTCGAAAGAATGGATAGAGCAAGAATGCCAAAGAAGCTATTGTTAAGAAGACTAGTTGGGACAAGGAGACGAGATAGACCAAGAAAAAGATGGCACAAAAAGTTTCAGGAAGATATAGGATCTATGGAAATTACAGAATGGAAAGAGAAGGCGAAAAATAGAATACAGTGGAGAACCACAGTGTAGCAATTTTTACATAGACATTAAATAAGATTATATATATATATATATATATATATATATATATATATATATATATATTGTTGTGATCTTATTTATTTATATGTGATGATATTCTTATATGTAATTTAATTTAATTTATGCATTAATGATAATCTAATTAATCACCAGATCACATATCAATATGTTTTCAATCTCAGGGCGAATTATAAAATTACTTACTTACTTTCGTGACTTCTAAGTATTTCTCAGTGGTTCCTAATCGGGATAGGAAAAAATAAAATAATACACACATATGGATTACAATTATAAATCAAAATTTTGTTTATTTTATATAAATGGCAATTACTGCTTAATATTTGTTAGATCTTATATTTATTTAATACAAACATTTAAAAATGGGAATCTTATTTCCTTTTGGTTTCCAATTTAAAACTTTTACCAATAATGAAACTATTAGGATTTATTAGCAACAAATTGATTTAAGTTTGATGAAAATCTTCTGATATTAGCGATTATGTTCTTCCATTTTTAATGTGGTATTTAATACAAAAACCCATACATTCATGTCTTGACAAATGAGACTGACCTTTATCTGGTGAACTGCGAATGTCCTCACGCAAAACCCGTTTCCACCTACCCTTGGTTGCGATGAAAAACTCGTCCTGGCCTCCAGTAATGTTCTCCTTTGAAAACAACCTCGTACAGCTCTACGTTCCTGCTTTTCTCGTGATGCAGTGTTCTACCTTTTTCGAACCACTTCAATCAGCCACCGGGACACTCTTTGCTCAAGGAGATTCTTTTCTCTCGACTCGGCCTACTTCTCGTTCCGATGGGTACTCAACACTCACGGAACTATACCGGCGTTTTCACTCTTCGTACACTACCGTCCACCACTGGACTTCGCCTCTCGACAACTCAAAACATTCTGATCTCTCATCCTCCATTCATTCCCCTACTTTCTAAATATCCCTTCCAGATTCAAAAATCAACATTCCACCACAAATTTTAATTCGCCGTATTCCTCAATACCAACTTTTAATCTCTCTAAATATGTTGAATGGATTTCAAGAAAAAATAATCATTTCCCAATTTAAACTTACTTTCTACCTTTTACAAAACTTAATGACCTATTATCTATTTCACTGAGTCTTATTTAGCGTAGGCTAATGATCGAATCTTCCGCGAACACTATAATGGTCCGCGTCACTCAACTTGTTTATCTTAGGCGCATTGTTACCGAGTTTCGTACACTTCTTCGAATCACTTTCTTAAAAACTAAATATAATAATTTGTTGTATGCAGGTTGTTCTAAATTTACATGCCCGTGGCTGAGAAAATTGAAGATCTTCTACATTAATTTGAATTTTGCTTATAAATATAATTTTAATTCTCCTATCAAATAGGAATATAACAATATATATATATATATATATATATATATATATATATATATATATATATATACATATATATATATATATATATATATATATATATATATATAAACATTAGTATAAATATATTACACTGTCATGTCTAATATGTAAAAATGTACAATTATTTTTTTATTGGCTTTAGGATCAGACCATGCGACCAGAAACAGAGTAAGTAGTACATACATAAACATAATATATCTTATCTAAATTATCTAATTAGTAATCTAAGTTAAGGTTATCTAAGTCTGACCGACCTTTTTGTTAAGAATATATATTTATAATAAACATTTATATATTTATAATAAACATTTTTTTTCAAAGTGAATTTTTGTTAAATTAATCAAACTGGGATAAGGACAACGGTCACACTTTTCTCATCCAAGGGTTTTGTACAATTATTGTATTTGTAAAATTGTAAAGCCTTAGGCCTACAAGACCTGTAGATCATGTTAAATAAATAAATAACATAAAAGAAATATATAGTCTATTTGTATCAATTCAGGTACGCCACAATATTGATCTTAAATAAAATATTTAATGTTAAATTTTTTAATAAACTCTTTCTATACTTTTATGTGTAGTGGAAGTTTGTCTTGCGTCAGACGTTAGAATTAAAAAAAACTTATGTAAAGTCTTGTATTTAAACTTAAAATTGTGCGGTATTTGAATAAACGAAAGTGATACAAGTATTTAGTTGATTCAGAGTCGGATGCTGGATGCTGGGTACAGAATACGGGACGGGAGAATTGTACGACTGTGCGCATTCATTAACTCCCTTCTGGTTTACTAAAACGAATATTAAACAATACAAACAAGCTCTGAAATATTATTATCCTTCTGAAACGAACCTTAAACCAAATATGCATGAGACCCCACACGGCAGATAAAGCGGTATGAATTTACGAAGATTCAGCCGGATACTCCCTTTTGCCCTGAATTATTATAGGATAGACCCCGAAAAGGAATACTGACTTAAATTGAATAATTTTTTGTTGTATCAAACACTCCATAAACATTTCTCAAAATGTACTCTTTGCAAGGTTTGTTTGCACGGAAAAATATTTATTTCCTAAAAACATTTAATTTCATTTTCAACGAATAACGGTGTAAAACAGATTAAATATCATTTTAGGGATCTTTACTTATTTTATTAATTTTAGAAAGTAAAATACTATTAAATGAAGTAAAAGACAGACGTACTCTCAATCATTTATTGTAACTTCCGACGACCGGTTTCGCTCTTTAAAGTATGTAGAGCATCTTCAGGTCAACGGTTACAAGTCACTAAATGCTACAAATAAAAAACAAGAGTTAGAACAATGTCTGGTTGTAAAAAATGCTAAAGATCCATAAGATCAAGCCAATGTTGAACAGCATACATAAAAGTAGTGAAAATAGCAGACAAATACATATGCATGTAAAATCAAGGGCGGTAACAAACGTCCCCAAGCTTACAAACACATGCAGATATATACCGTCTATAATCATGCAACTATAACGTGTCGTACTTACATTCGGATACAAGGAGCTACTACCCCAGTATTCATTAACATGATGTTTTTGCTTAAGTTATGCTAACGGGATATGCTGGAATAGACGGAGAATGTTGCAAAGGTAAACAAGTTTATGGGAATTGGGAATTCTTGAGGGTGAAGAGATAGTTGTTGGAAGACAACCACCAAATCTGTGCCTGCTGTTATGTTTGTGAAGTAAACTATAGTAAATGTCATATATACAATTTTTTAAAAATGTGATGATTTTTAAAAAATTGTATATATAACACATTCACTATAGTTTACTTCACAAACATAATAACAGGCACAGATTTGGTGGTTGTCTTCCAACAACTATCTCTTCACCCTCAAGAATTCCCAATTCCCATAAACTTGTTTACCTTTGCAACATTCTCCGTCTATTCCACCATATCCCGTTAGCATAACTTAAGCAAAAACATCATGTTAATGAATACTGAGGTAGTAGCTCCTTGTATCCGAATGTAAGTACGACACGTTATAGTTGCATGATTATAGACGGTATACATCTGCATGTGTTTGTAAGCTTTGGGAACATTTGTTACCGCCCCCGATTTTACATGCATATGTATTTGTCTGCTATTTTCACTACTTTTATGTATAAAAAATCCACAAGGAAAAAGTGTTTCTGTAGTTGGCTGTATACCATGTGATACAAAAAACAGTAAAATCCTGTATAAAAGGTATATTTAAAAAACCCTCAAAAGGGCCACATCAAATTCACATAACTAGTTTTCGACTGGTTTACCAGTCATCATCAGTGCTTACGTGCAATGTAAATGCTAACCACCAAGATAGTATTATACAAAAATATGTGGGTCAAAGCCCAGTAAAAGTAGTCCGTCAAGGAAACATACTTTTATGTATGTTGTTCAACATTGGCTTCATCTTATGGATCTTTAGTATCTTTTACAACCAGACATTGTTCTAACTCTGGTTTTTTATTTGTAGCATTTAGTGACTTGTAACCGTTGACCTGAAGATGCTCTACATACTTTAAAGAGCGAAACCGGTCGTCGGAAGTTACAATAAATGATTGAGAGTACGTCTGTCTTTTACTTCATTTAAAATGAACTCTCACATGCAACCCATTCAACATTAAAATACTATTATTGGTCCTATAAAAGTGATTTGACTCCTCAAAAGTAGGTAGAGCGGGACTTGAAAGTCCAATTTTACTGTGCCTATCTATATCAAAATACACATAGTTTCAAAAGTTATGCATCACCTAAAATTTTCGCTATTATTAACTATTTTCAGAAACTACGGTTATAGGTCATTTATAAAACAAATTACAACTTTGACAGGTATTTTCTTTTTTTAAAAGAGATAGGACTGTTTTTTAATAAATAAAAAATTAAAAACTAAAAAAATTTATTTCTAATTAAAATGAATTTCACAATTTTAATTTCATGTATTTCTACCACGCGAATCAATGCAAGCCTGGATTTAGACCAGGGCATTTAGCACACAATAAATCAATTTTTAAATACAGCACCTAGAGACTTGCAACTTTTTGCATTGTGTTCAGGATGATGCCACAAAAAAGTTTACTATAGAAAAATGGGTGGAAATGCATAGTTCCATTTTAAAGTGCATAAAATGCTTCCAAAAGTCCATAAATATGTCAAAATGATTGTACTAAGGGTAATATTTTGTCACTCGGGGGTTTTTGGGGTCGCTGAAGACGAAACCCCGTCAGAACCTACCACCCGAGCATCTGGTACCCAGGTTCTCTGCTAAGGCACGTCATATGAAGTTTCGAGGGTTCTCGGCACTAAATTGAAGTAAAAAGATTACTCGGGGTTTTTGTGATAGCTGAACAAGAATACGCCATCAGAACCGACCGCCGGTGTACCTGGTGCCCAAAACCCTCCAAACTCCAGAAGATAACATACCTTAGCAGAGAGCTTGGGCACCAGGTCGTCCGGGGGTCGATTCTGATGGCTTATTAACAAAACCCCATCCCAAAACCCCCCAAAAACCGCCTATTAATCTACTTGCGTGCATTTAAGGCCGAAAACTTTCGAACGTCCAGAAAATAACGTACCTTAGCAGTGACCGTGGGCACTAGGTGCTCCGGGGTCAGTTTTTATGGCGTATTCGTGTTCAGTAACCCCAAAAACACCTCGTGTAATCTGTTTGCATCAATTTAGTGACGAAATCCCTCTATACTCCAGAAGATGGATCGGTTCTGATGGCGTATTCATTTTAAGCAACCCCAAAAACAACCCGACTAATCTATTTGCATCAATTTAATGCCGAAGACCCTCTAAACTCCGGAAGATGACGGGCCCCCTGAAGGGGGAGGCTGTGATACTGGGCACCAGGAGCTCCGGTAGTCGGTTTCTGATATGCCTTAATATGCTTATTTTTACATGTTTATGCACGTTTGCATGTATTTTATGCACTTTAAAAGGCAACTATGCATTTCCACCCATTTTTCTATGGCAGACTTTTTTCCTGACATCATCCTGAACACAATTCAAAAAGTTGCATGTCTCTAGGTGCTGTATTTAAAAAATCGATTTATTCCGGGGTTTTTAGTGCTAAATGCCGTGGTCTAATTTGAGTTCTAATACTCCTTGCAAGTCGGTCAATCCATTTCTGTGGGAGATTCTCCCATTCACCTCTACAGGAAGTTGTAAGTTCATGATGGGTTCTAGGCCGATTACTTAGGACATTAACAGGTCTGGAGCGAACATCCCGTGTATGTTCAATAGGGTACAACGTTCATGTCTGGAGATATCGCAGGCTCTATAGCTCCTAGCCATAATCTCATGAGCTTAAAAACTTCGTGTGATGTATCTTTGTCGTGAGAGTCCCGCGAATAACCAGTTCCGTGTGTCCACGCAAACAAAACACTGCCGCCAGAAAATGGAAGTATGGTACGGGCATGTTCTAGTTCTGTGGCTCTTCTTGACTCTCGCCCGCTTCAATGTTTTACCGGTTTTACATTGGTTGTATTTTCTCTCTTGTTTTAGCTAAACAATGTTTATTGTGTGACTTAATATTATACAGATAAATAATGAATACTTCATTAACAAAAGGAAAAAAATAAACAAAGATGTGTAGGTTAAAGAATGCTATGTTTGAACTAAATATGATTGATTATTATTAGTATTAATAGTTCTTATGTGGGGCCGTGTATTTGTTTTTTTTTTGTAAATTTGTCAAAATAAATATCTATAATACCTATCTTTATAAAAAATTTATTAAAATAAGTTTACTTCTTCTACATAACGATTTTGTTTTAGTGAATTGCTGATATACAAAGTGCTACATATTAACAAAAGACGGAAAAATTGAGGAAGTTGGATTTACCTCTCCATCCCTTTATTGTTGTGTAGAAGCCAGTGGTTTAAGAGTGGAGAAAATATTTGTATGTAATAATGTTTTATATCTTGTTTTTATTAATAAATAATGATTTTACCTTAACACAATGATTTATTTCGCCGTATGTAATATCACATTATTTTCAAGGAATAATAACTTAATTCTAAATATACGATTATATCTGCGAAATATATTTCTTAACATTAAATACATTAATTATTAATAGTAAGATAATAATATTCCTTACTAAGAAAAATTATTGCTCAGAAAGAATAGTTTTGTAATGTCAAGAAAATATATTCTTATGACTAATTAAATCAATTAACATTAAGTGTAATTTCTTTCTGATAAATGGGTTTGAAGTTTGCCAGAAAGTGATACTTCAATCATGTTTAAGATATTTTTCTTTGGCTATAGTAAAATTTATTTGATATATTTTAGAAAATTATACATATATTACATATAAAGATATATGTCTTAGGCAATATGCCAAGTCGATCTTTCTTAAATATAAATAAAGTTTCTTTATGTCAAGAATTTTTTTCTCTCGGTGTATAGAATTATATTTGCTTTTATTAACAAAATAAACAAAGTTCCAATTATCTTTTATATATTTGTGAACTACAAAAACTGGAAATACTGGCCACTTTTCTATATCGGCCAATAGTTCCTTCATTTTTAGTGGCCGTTACTGACAGGTTTTACTGTATTAATCAGTGATCAATTTTTAAAATTCTTATTTCTTTTATTTAAGTTGGAGTTGTATGTTATTTTATGTTTTCATGACTCATAAATAAATATGTTTAGAGAGGCAGAGATAATTTATTACCCTCTTACCTTTTTTCGGGTTCTATATTCAAATGTACTCGAAATAAGTAGGTACCCGAGAAATTCGGGTAAAATTGTACTTTGAGTATTATTGTACTCTGAGTACTTTTTTTGAGCAATGTACTCGGTACTCTGTACTCGTTCCTCAAATATGAAAAGTACCCGATACTCTGTACCCAAGTACAATTTATCAGTACCCGGCCCAGCTCTGCCTCGGCAAATACAAATTCGCCGACAAACACTATTTAAATAGATTCTGGTATCGTCTGAAAAAATACAAAATTCCAAAACTGTTTAGATAGCTGTATGTGTTCTTGAGGCTACTAGAGGCAGGTCAAACATGTCTAGGTTGTAGCTGAGGAATTTTTATTGGTTGACGACTCCTCAAACCTGACCCTAAAATTCTTCTTATTGTAGCCAACGATACTTTCATTCCTGTAGCATGTCTGAAGTCTCTTTGAAGGGCTGGCACAGACAGAAGAATTTCTCCGAATGGAAATTCTCATATATCTGTTGCTCATTGGTAATTCGGGGTCTACCAGAGTGAGCTCTCTATTCTGTATCGAATTTGTCTCCAGAAACCTATTCCATACCCGTGAGATATAATTTTGAAAAACACGCACTCTTTCTGTCACGAACCGCAGTGACTAAAGTCTAAAAGACCGCAGTACTAAAAAAGAAATTTGAAGATAAGGTATTGGTTTGGTGTTACATTTCAGATGACTGTGTTTTTAGGTTCCATACAGCTTACATCAGAAGTGAAGTAACTGATGATATATCTACTCGTAAGCTTAGAGGTGTTTGTCAAAATTATTGGATTTTATCAACACGCATTACGATATTATTCCAGTACTGTTTTAACCGGACTTGTTATTATGCGTAAGTTAATATTACCCCATGGTAGAGGAATCAAAGAGATTTGGTCTGTTTTATGGAGAAAGGTTTAGGAAACTAAATGGGAAGTACATACCAAGAATCAATAATTAAGACGACGGATTTCTGGAATAGTAATACATGGAAATACGTCAAAACAGTTGTGTAACGAACGCCTTCCACAGAAGAAAATCGCCCTTTATCCGTTATATTATTGTTACATAAAAAATTGTGTTTAAAGTCTAAAAAAATGTTTAATAAACTTAGTTTATTAAATATAAATTAAGGTTTAATAAACTTAGTTCTAGTTGGTTATAAATTACAGTGCCTTTTTCTTAAAATTTTCGTAATATACTGTACATATGTTACAGTTCAAGTTGATTATCCAGTTGGAGTTGACTATTCCTAGTTCGAGTCAATTCAAACAGCTGGTTTTAGTAAAAGTTGATTATAAAAATAAAATAAAGATTTTTATTCCACGTTTACTAGTAAAAGTAGACTCCAACTAGAAAAAGTATACTCTTCCTAATGCTATTTAGTTTCATTCGCAGAAACAACCAATTATTCTAGAAATGAAATATTACTGGATATTAGGCCAGGAAATTAAGCATTTTGGCTAGCAATTTTTTCATCCAGCATGGGTTTACTTGAAATTTTCACGGAAGATAGGGAATAGCCCAAGGATCATTTCCTATAAATATCATGCCGCTATACGTTAAAACCTTGGGGGTTTTACGGACTTTTTTAAAGGGTTTTTTGAGAATAACTCGAAAAATATACATTTAATCAAAAAACTATAGCTTTCAAAATTGTATCTTTTAGAAACACGAACAAAATCGTTTTTTATAATTTTTCTACGACCAATACAAACTGAGATACGGCATGTTAAAAGTTAGCATTTTTCGTCAAATGCATAATTTGAAATATTCAAAGCCAAATAACGGGAAAATTTGCATTTTTCGAGAAAAACTTACAGAATCTTTTTTCAAGTCTACAATTAGATCTTTCAAAGTGCCCAGCATAAAAATTGAGCGACTTATGATCGAATAAGGTCGGTACCTACTTTTTTCTACGAAAAAATCACTGAAAACAATCCCCTAACTACCCTCTTTTAAAATTGATCTTTACCCTTCTGTAATTCTTTTTATATATGTATTATTAATACATCCAAGAAGTTTGACCTACTTAAAATTTAGAAAAATTGGACTTTACCTTTTTCCCCACATGAAATTTAGAGTTTCCCCACATAAAATTTAAAATAAACCTAACTTTAGTTTTCAGCACCATTCAAAACATAAAGTAAGACCAAAATTAGCCAACTTTTACTAGATTAAAATTAAAAGCTTGGAACAGGTACCATTGTCTTCAGAAAGGTGATTAATATACTGTATAAACTTTAGAAAAAAATAATAAAATGGGACAGAGTTGTAGCGAGTTAAAGGCAAAAAAACGTGATTTTATTTTTTTTTTTATTTTTATGGTAACATTTCGATTTTGATAATATCCTCCCACTTAAAATTTAAAATAAATTTGATTTTCGTTTTCAGCACCATCAAAAACATAAAGTAAGACCAAAATTAGCCATTCACCACCCATGGTCAGTATCTCGAAAAAATAAGCGTTATTTTCGGGATTTCTAATGTCGATATTGAAAGTTGCACTATTTTTTTTCTATAAAACATTTTGATCTAAAACTTTCCAGAAAGTTTCTTGGTACCCTATATTTTAACAACACAAACGTGATTAAAAAGCTAAATTTTAAATTTCGTCACTCAACATTTGCGAGTAAACTTTGAAATTCACGAATCTTCATTTTTAGCTTGAAAAAATTCACATCGTTTATTAGAATAAAATACTGAAAGCTTGAAACAGGTACCATTGTCGTCAGAAATGTGAGAGCTACATACTGTAAAAATTTCAGAAAAAAATATTAAAATTGAACAGAGTTGTAGCGAGGTAAACGCAAAAAAGACGTGATTTTATTTATTTTTATATTCAGGGTAACATTACAATATTGACAATGATAAAAAACATAAAGTATGACAAAAATTAGCCATTCACCTCACCGTGGTCAGTACTTGGTCATTTTAGGGGTGCCTGCCGCTCGCCTATAATAAAAACCAAATGTTGATCATATTTAAGTTTAAAATGTTATTTTATAATTTTTTACAATTAGGGGCAGTTTTCACCCTTAAAAAACCAAAAGCGTACAACGGCTCAATATAGAAAATGAACTAGAGGGTAAAATGAGCCCAATTCCAAATTTTTGTACAAATCGATGCTGGACAATAAAATTGCGAGGTTTGCCATTTTTCCAGCTTCATTTCCTGGTCTATATGTTCAAATCGTGATAAATAGTTGAAACCATCAAAACAAAGAGACGCACACTCATCAAAAAAGCACGTGAGATTATACTCCTATAATCAACATTCACTGAATCGATCCAGGAAGAGTATACTTCAACTAGTAAAAGTTGAATTAAATTTTTCAAATCAACTCTTACTGCTCGTTTTAGTTGGAGTTGACTCTTACTAGGAATAGTCAACTCTAACTGAGAAGCAACTTGAACTGTAACATATATAACGTGAAGATGGAGTACTTATAGAACTCCAGTTCCTATTAATATAGGCAATCAAACGTAACCTTTACACGTTTCGCTTACGATCAACGCGATTCTCTCTATACTAAAATCACAATAAAGATGTACTAGAAATAAACAAACCAAGACACGTTGAATATTACAAGGAGCACTCCCGAATTATGATTTATAAATTTTCTAAATCACGATTTGGGATTTACAATGTATGTACATAGTAAATCATGATTTGGAAGTACCCTTTGTAACATTTAACGTGTCTTGGTTTGTTTATTTCTAGAACATATTGATTACGATTGTAGTATAGTTATTTTGATTTTTGATTGTACCACGTCCGACTTTCTTCTTGCTGTGATATCGATGTCGTTTGCATACGCTAGTATTGGTACACCCATATTAATAATAGTTCCTCTTGTTGTCATTCCTGATTCTGTAATAGCTTTTCTCTAGGGCAATGTTGAGTAGAAGCCAGGATAGGCTATCTCCCTAACGAAGTCCTGTTTGTGTCTGGAAAATTTTCTAACATTTAAACAGTCTGCAGTAATTATAGCAAATATACAGGAAATGAACGTACACTTCAACAATAAGAGTTTTCACGCTTTATTAAATGTGTTTATTTTATGTTGACTGGTCACCGTTCTTTACTGTTTTCTGAAAGGTGTACGTTTTAGTTCCTCGTAAGTGTGAAATTAAAATTCTATTATTACATATGCCACATAATTTTCTTCATTGTAAGCATCTCTTTACTCAAGTTAGAGAAATTTTCATAAATTCATAAGCTTCGGTCATTTGGATGTCTCTTAGAAGTTCAAACAAAGGAAATGCCGTTTCGAAGAAATATTTAACAAACATCTGTTGTGTATGTCTAGATAAACTTGAAAAGCGGCTCGTTTTGTTAGCCATTCTAGTGTATATTTTTTTGTTTAAACATTAACTATATTTGAGTAAAGATGTGTACAGAAAATAAACAGAAAATATATAAGTATAAAAAGAAATTCTTCTCAGGATAGGACTCAAGAAAACTTATTTATATTTGACCAGTACACTTGACCAATAAAAATTCATTGTATGTACATATATATATATATATATATATATATATATATATAGATACAAGTTTTTATTGAGGTTGCAGTCAGTGTAAGGGGCAGGATGAGAGAAACTCTTTGTTACAATCGAGCTTTCGCAAAATTTATTTGCTTCGTAATATAATATTGTCAGTCAATAATACCAAACTACTTTATATATATATATATATATATATATATATATATATATATATATATATATATATATATATAAGCAAAACACTAAAAGCTCCTTTTATAAAAATTTAAATAATTTTAAAAATAAACTAATAACACTTTCAGTAAACTATATAAATACATAATAAACGAAACTAGGGATTCCGAATGGATGATGATTTCTGACCATATGCAGCCAGATACAAGCCTCAAGAACTATAATCTAGAAATTAAAATATATGACGAGAAAAAATCCAATCAAAGAACAACAGTGCTAAAAAAGATCACGCCAAATGTAGGAGGTCTGGGAACATGTAGAAGGAAAATTCTTATGGAAGTGGTCAACTCCACCATACTATACGCAGCACCAGTATGGAAGCAGGTAATCGGTAAACCAAAATATACAAGAACTCAGGAAAAAGATCAGAGAAACGCCCTGCTGAGGGTCGTCTGTGCATATAGGACAACTTCGACAGTTGTCTTACAGGTAGCAGGGGTGCCACAAATTCACCTACTAGTGCGAGAAAGAGGAATCAGGTATCGCATGAATGAAAACGACAAAGTATACGAGAGGGGTGACCAACTAGTACAGGGTAATAAGGTTTTTTCCATGACACTTCAACAGCCAGGGAACTAAAACGTTTTTTCGACAGGTAATACCTATAAGAACAAATTGTAAATATTTCCTGCGTAGAATCTGGCGACCATTTTTATTTATAAATAACTTAGTGTCAAAAAACGGCCTTTTTCCTTTTTTTTCAAATTAATGGAAAACCGTAAGACTGATGGTTTTCTTACTACAAACAACTTCGAGAGAATCGAAAAAGCTTTAAAATGGCGTGTTACAAAGTTTAATATACTCATTTATTGTTAATATAATTGCGAAAAAATTTCGAAATTAAAAAAAAATAATTTCGCAATAACTATTGTAAAATAACTGTACAGCTTTGAAAATTTTGTCAAATGAGGGTCCTTTGGTGCTTAATATGTTACAAAAATTTCAAAGCGATTCATTCAATTGTTTAAATTTTATTCAATTTGTTTATCCCAGTGAGCTCTTTTTGCAATAACATAAGTGAGAAAAAAATATTGTTAGAACCATTCTATAGGTGTCAAATGAAAGAGCATGAGCTAAATTTTCAAATTGATTTAAAAAACGTTAATTAGAAATGCATTTATTAGTAATAAATAATTATGCAAATGTATGGTCAATTGTTTCTTATAAACTTTTTGTTTTTTTCACATAATAAATTATATATATATTATTTTTTACAATTTTTTATCAATTATCATATACATAATATTACTTGGTAGTTGTGCACTTAGAACACGGTAAAAAAAATAGATTTTTTGAAAAAAGTTATTCAAAGTTTAGGAAAAATTGACGATAGATTTGCATAATTATCTATTACTAATAAATGCCTTTTTTATTCACATTTTTTAAACTAATTTGATAGTTTAGCTCATGCTCTTTCATTTGACACCTGTAGAATGGTTCTAAAATCTTTTGTTTCTGACTTATCGTTATTGCAATAAAAAGTTCTCTGAGATAAACAATTTGAATAAAATTAAAACAATTGAATCAGTCGCTTTGCAATTTTTATTACGTATTAAACACCAAAGAACCGTCATTTGAAAATTGTAAAGCTGTACACTTATTTTTATAATAGGTATTGCGAAATTAATTTTTTTAATTGTACACTAAGCGCCAAAATTAACGCACCACCTTAAAAATAGGACATTTTTAATGTCTGATATTTCCTAAACCTGTTGTCCGATTTTAGTGATTTTTTTAATATTTTACAGCTTTATTCTTCAGGAATATCGATGTAATAATATTGTTGCTAAACAGATAAGTGTCATTGTATACCGGGTGTAAAAATGATAGAGTGTTATTTCCTCGAAGTTTGGAACACCCTGTGGAATATTCTAGCGTATATAAAATATTGAAATTAAAACTCAACTCTAACCCTAAGCTATCTTAATATTTTGCTTTTTGATTCATTCGCTTATGATGGATAATAAAAAAGTTAGGTACTTTAAAAACTAGCAACGTTTTCTATCAATACAGGGCGTTTCTAAATAAGTGCGACAAACTTTAATGGGTAATTCTGCATGAAAAAAATGACCGTTTACTTTATAAACATGTGTCCGCAAAAGCTTCGTTTTCGAGATACGGGATGTTGATTTTTTTTTACAAACTGGCGATTTATTTATTGCTCTAAAACTGGTTGAGATATGCAAATGAAATTTAGTGGGGTTTAAGAGGTAGTTATTGCGCATTTTTTGACGTACAACTAAGAATTTTATATTCACCATTGGCGTGCATACGGGTCATATTACCCGGTCATATTACCCGTATGCACGCCAATGGTGAATATGAAATTCTTAATTGTATGCCAAAAATGACCAATAACTACCTCTTAAAACCTACCAAATTTCATTTGCATATCTTAACCGGTTTTAGAGCAATAAATAAATCGTCAGTTTGTACGAAAAAATTCAACATCCCGTATCTCGGAAACGAAGCATTTGCGGACATATGTTTATAAAGCAAACGGTCTTTATTTTTTATGGAGAATTACCTCTTAAAGTTTGTCGCACTTATTTAGAAATACCCTGTATTGATCAAAAACGTTGCTAGTTGTTAAAGTACCTAACTTTTTTATTATCCAACATAAGCGAATGAATCAAAAAGCAAAATGTTAAGATAGCTTAAGGTTACAGTTGAGTTTTAATTTCAATATTTTATATACGCTAGAATATTCCACAGGGTGTTCCAAACTTTGAGGAAAAAACACACTATCATTGTTACACCCGGTATACAATGACACTTATCTGTTTAGCAACAATATTATTACATCGATACTTTTGAAGAATAAAGCTATAACATATTAAAAAAATCACTAAAATCGGACAACAGGTTTAGGAAATATGAGAAATTAAAAATGTCCCATGTTTAAGGTGGTGCGTAAATTTTGGCGCTTAGTGTATTAACAATAAATGAGTACATCAAACTTTGTAATACGCCATTAACCTTATTCGATTCTCTAGAAGATGTTTATACTAAGAAAACCATAAGTCTTAATGTTTTCCATTGATTTGAGAAAAAAGGAAAAACGCCGTTTTTTGACACTAAATTGTTTATAAATAAAAATGGCCGCTAGATACTACGCAGGAAATAGTTACAATTTATCCTATAGGTATTATCTGTCGAAAAAACGCTTCAGTGCCCTGGCTGTTGAAGTGTCACGAACAGGGTATATTTTTGTCTTATTACTTTGGCCTAAACGCGAAATGGCAAGATGAGTGGGAAAATGAACATAGGGCTGAATGGATAATAACACTCATACCGGATGTGAGGTACTGGATAAGACATGGCCATAGGAAGACTACCTACTACCTACTTCTTCACACGGGTCCTCACGTGGCACGGCTTCTTTAGATTATACCTGATAAAGACAGCGAAGCAAGAAGACGCTAACTACTGCGGGGTCAACGACACAGCGGAATACGAAATGGTGAGAGGAGGAGAAAATGAATGCAAAGAAATTGTGGGGACGATAACTTGAATAATAAAAAAAGAGATACTAGGAACGGACTAACAGCAGACATAAACGATAAAGAAAAAAAAAGGAGAGGAGAAGGAAGCTGGGCATAAGTATTAGGACAGTCTAAACAAGACCATTCGCGTATGTGTGTATTAGAGTGGTGTTTAGTTGGTAGGTAGGAAATTATGGATGCGTCCGGGAGCACAACTTTAAATAGGGGAAATGTCTTTGAGTGTATTCTATTACTTTGAATCTAACACACACCTTTAGAAGGTTTTACTTACCTTATCAAAACAAAAACTTTGCTCTATGTTGGGGTACGAGTTACGAGAACATTATGAGTAGTTATTCTTCAATGAACTTTTTTAAAAGTCTTGACGCCTATTTTATTTCCCTGCCATTTTTTCTATTTATTTTTACAAATTTTAAATACAAGAAATTTCTAAGCCGGTCCTGTTCATTCCATTACTAATATGTCAGCTAGCGTTCCTCTTTAGCTATTGTTGTATGTAAACAATTTCAAGGAGTTGGTTTAACGACAATGAATAAACGCATTTAAACTTTGAAAAACTGTTCGTTCTCACGTGAAAATAATAAACAATTTATTTGATTTACGACTCATTAGGTTTATTGATTACAGGTAAAGTGTCAAATTTATCTACTGACCTCAAACGTACTTCACTTTTAGTGCAAATAACATCTGCAAACGTTTTGTTTTTGCCGAACCAAAATTTTTCGTCATTGGGAAAAGAACGGAAGAGACCGACCGGAAAATAGTTGCAGAGCAGTGGATCTTAATTGAAATTTCAAAAATATTAAACAAAAACAACATATTTTATAAACGACGCGACGTCATATACAGTGTGGAAGAATGCACTCATGGAATAAAATTATTTCTGTCCATTTTATAAAATTATAAAAAACACTGAGACCCGTCGATTTTTTTGTGTAAATGTGGGCTTTTTAAACATAAATTTAAATGTACAGACTGATTCACGTAAGTCTAGCGTAGTCTAACATCTTTATTTTTAATAAAATTTTTTAATTTTTGCTTTTAAAAGCTTTTTCAAAACCTGATCTTAACAAACTATTATTACGTTGGGTCTATTATGAATATATAAGGTGAAATTTTGGAGTTATTTATAAATTTCGTCAAGATATTAACTACACAACCGAATATAGGTATTGATACTTAGTTTAGAAAATTGATGCCGTTATTTAGTTTTAAAATAAGACCCTTATTTAAAGTGCGAAAATTATTAATTTTAAAATATTATGTATTTAATGTCTTGGGGAAAATTACGCATAATTTCAAAATGTCACCTTGTATTATCATAATAGACCCTACATAATACACTTTTTTGGGAGAAGTTTGTTCAGTAGCTTCTAAAAACATAACAATAAGTGATTCTTTAAAACTAAAGATCTTAGACTATGCTAGACTTGGGTGAATCACCTTGTAAATTTAAATTTATGTTTATAAACATTTTTTTATAATTTTCTAAAATAAGGACACAAACAATTTTACTCCATAGGTAAGTGGTTTCCATACTTCATAATTTCAAAATTCCACCTTGTTCATAATTCAACCTACATGATAGAAAAGATAGAAAAAAAAAGAGACAAAAAATCAATAAATAAATAAAAAAAAAAGAATTATGAGCATCATAAAAAAATATAATAATAAAATAATAAATAAATATTTAAAAAAGAAAACAAGAAAAAAAATACAATCACTGGAAGCGAAACTGGACAATACGGGCGAAACTGGACAATACGGGCGAAACGTAACCACTGGATTCGGAACTGGATATGGAACTGGATAATATTAGAAAACTGTGTACGAACAATAATATTATGTGATTTGCAAGTTTGCTAATTGTAAAATGTAGATTTTTTTACCATACTGATATTGTTCAGAAACATTAATAATATTGATTTAAAATGTTAATAAATTTTATTTTTTGTTATAAGAATCAAAGGTAAATATGATTCGGCGAATGAAGCCTTAGGTTTCGCAGTCAATATCCCAACCACACACACACAACCTACATGATATAGTTCGTTGAAATCGGTTTGTTCGGCATTTTTAAAAATATAAAAATATACAGAGTGTTCCATTAAAAATACAGCTTATGGACTGTGCTAGGCTTGGGTCGAAGCATTTGTTATAATTTTTTAAGGACAGAAATAATCGTATTCCATAAGTGCCTTCTACCCTGTATATGTATGACAGGATGGAACAAACTCATCTTGTTCGTAATGGAACATCCTGTATATTTTTACATTTTTAAACTCTCCTCGATATCCTTGTTTTTTTTTAATATAAGGTTTTGCAATGTTATATGTGTTAGTTAGTTAGTGTTATATGTGTTAGTCTACTATTGTCCAAAATTATTAACATATCAAAATATTTAATTTTGCGATACCTACAGGATTGCTCGAAACTTGAAATGAGTATTATCTGAATTTTCTTAAATGGCACACCATCTATTTTACTATTGTATTGAAATGCTATTTTATGGTACTTTATTAATTATTAAGTAGATATTCTTAATACCTAATTGCTTTAATTTGTGATTTATTGGTGATTCTTTAAGCCAAAATTGTAATTACAAGTTTATTAGGTTGGACATAAAAATATTATACCGATTTTGTTTATGAGCCCATGTGGGATCAGTTCGACGAAGATGTGAAATGTAGGAAATTCAATATTGTCTATATAGTGTAACAACTATTATCCAACGAGTTATGGTATGCAGTGCAATTTCACATTTATAGTCGGAGAGATAGAAACGGATTTTGTGCGTGATAAGTAATATGGAAAAACTATACATGGATATGTTGAATTAGTTGTGTACATGACTTTCCCCAACGGCCGGAAACCCGAGTGGGGGACGAGGGTAGTTATAAGGGATCAAAGTCGCGGTTTTTATTTTTTTTTGTGTGACGCTCATGATCGAGATAGTGCACCAAAATTTGGGAATAAGTAAGTGATAAGTAAAATCTCTAGGGGCGGAACGCTGCGTGGCCGACAAAGGGGTGGGGGTAGGGGTGAATATAAAAAATATAAGGGGTAATTTGCGACGTTCGTGATTGAGATAGTGCACCAAAATTTGGAAATAAGTGGACCATGGCATAACTTAGGGATGGCAACGATGTATCGATAAATTAAATTTATCGATATATTTTAAAATTTTATCGATATTTCTATATCGATATTCATCTTTCAATTTATCGGAAAATATATCGATATTTGAGATTCAATATATCGCCCACACAAAATTAATATGCCACATTGGCAAGATATAAAATTATAATAAAATCTTATAATATAAATCATATCCTTATTTTTTTGAGACGCTTAGTATATTATAGGTACTAAAGAAATATTCTACCACACTATAGAAATATCATAATCAAGATTTTCGACCAGTATTATTTTATTTGAATGTCGTATACCCAACCTTGCCCTTAACTTGTCCAAGTTGCAGGTACATAAATAGTACATACCATATTTTTTAACTTTTAACAATGTTTTTCAAGAGGACAGGCTATGTAAACCCTAATAAAACGATCTTAAATTTACCATTTGTCACGTTCACGTAGTACGTTCTATAAAGTTTTAAAATAATTGTATTGTATTGACAAAAACCCTAAAACTCAAGATGTCAATATTACTGGTGTTAAAAGGAGCAACTGCTACCAAAACAAGGAACCGCTTAGCAGGCAAACGGTTGTCAAAATTAATATTTTTGAATTCACTGCCACAAGAATTAAATTTATTTTGAATATATATATTCATAAATACATACATAAGACATAAATTTATATAAACATACATATAATTATAATTTAAGTAATTTTTAATATAATAGTTTTAAAAATTCTGTATTGATACTGTATGTACTTCTTTACTGATACGCTGATACTCTGTATGTATTAAAAATATTAAAGGATTTTATACGTAAGTGCATCTTTACTTTTAAATTTTGAAGAAAACCTCATCCTTTTGTTTATTATTTTGTATAATTTACTTTTTTAGTAGTTTATTTTAGTAATTCTTTTATTTTATTTAATTATATTAAGAATATATCGATATATCGCACCTATCGATATTTTTTCTCTGATATATATCGTATATCGATATCTTCATTCGATGTATTATATGATACAATATATCGATGTACAATTTGTTTTTGCCATCCCTAGGCATACGTTATCGGATCGTCCTTTCCACTGTTCCAACAAGAATTGTGATCTTTCAATGACGGTTTCGTGATGATCATTTCAGTAATCGGGCCATAATCGGGCAAATGCATGTGCTGGTTGGACTGAACTGCGCACTAGGATTTAATTCTTTAAATTTTTTGAGCCTTGCAAATTTTGAGCCTTTTTGCAAATCGAAAGTGGGAATCGTGATCGACTAAATGCACACAAGCTGTCACCAACAAAAAAAAAATGATAATGATAGATAAATCAGTTATCAGTCAGATAACCGTTCCAACATCGGTTTCCAAATTACCGTCATGGGACTATAACTGGGCGATACAATTACGAACATGCGCACAACAAACGGTACAAGTAGTTTCGTGACGGTTTTAGAACCGTCCAAAAGTTCATGTTGGAACAAACCGACTATTTTTTGTGACGCTCATGATCGAGATAGTGCACCAAAATTTGGGAATAAGTAGGATATGACGTAACTAAGTAAAATCTCCAGGGATGGAACGCTGCGTGGCCGACAAAGGGGTGGGGGCAGGGATGAATATAAAAATTATAACGAATTTTTTGTGACGTTCGTGATCGAGATAGTGAACTAAAATTTGGAAGTAAGTAAGTAGATCATGCCGTAACTAAGCAAAAGCTTCAGGGGCGGAAACCAGAGTTGAGGATGAGGGTAGTTTTAAGGGGTCATATTCGCAGTTTGTATTATTTTCTTTTGTGACGCAGCACAACATTTATTCTCCACGCAGCGTGCCGCCCCTGGAGGTTTTACTTAGTAATGTGATGACTTACTTATTCCCAAATTTCGGCAAAAAACTCTCCCCCTTTGTACCCCAAGATAAAAAAGATCACCCCTTTGTACCCCAAGCAGCGTTCCGCCCCTGAAGATTTTACTTAGTTACGTCATGACCTACTTACTCCAAAATTTTGGAGCACTATCTCCATCATAAGTGTCACAGGAAAAATAATAAAACCGCGATTTTTACCCCTTATAACTACCCTCGTCCCCCACTCTGGTGCCCGCCTCTGGGGATTTTACTTGTTATGTCATGGTCTACTTATTTCCATATTTTGGTGCACTTTCAATCACGAACGTAGCAAAAAAACCCCTTATATTTTTTATATTTACCACTGCTCCATCCCTTTGTCGACAACGCAGCGTTCCACCCCTGGAGATTTTACTTAGTTACGTCATGATCTACTTATTCCCAAATTTTGGTGCACTATCTTGATCATGAACGTCACAAAAAAATAATAAAAACCGCGATTTGACCACTTATAACTACGCTCGTCCCCCACTCTGGTTTCCGGCCGTTGGGAAACGTCCTGTACACAACTAATTTAACATATCCCCGTATATTACTTATCACGCACAAAATCCGCTCCCAGCTCTTAGACTAATAGAATTAACTCTCCATTAGGTTTCACTGAATGAAATATAAGAGTCAATGCTCAGCGAATGCATCCACAATGAATTTCATTGTTATGAAATACACTAACTTAAGTTAAAATACCCGGGTAGCTGGACAGTAAAGACTAGAATCCTGACTTATAAAAATAGGACCGCAATTAAAATGGTTAGGGCAAAATGTTCACTCGATCTGCAATTAAGATACAATTTTGTGAAGTGATACGTATACAGAGTTGGGATAAAGTATGGAACCAAGCAAATATCTTTGAAACGAAAAGAACAATATTTATGAAACTTTGCATGCAAGTACAGTGACGCAAAAGGCATCTGATGCCATATGTTTTGTTACTACTCCACTTCCGGTTTCACCGGAAATACCCTTAACTTATTTACTTTAAATGGGACACCCTGTATATTTTTGCAGATTTTAAAAGAACTTATTATTTTTAATTCATAAATACCAAGTTTGGAACAAAAAACTATTAAAACAAGAAATAAATCTCTTTAAAGTTTAAAAATAGGTTAATTTATTTACGTTAGACCAATAATATTAAAAATAAAAAAAAAATAATTTCAAATGTATAAAATGTTCGCTGTTCACCTCCTGACAACGTGCAAGCCTATAAATAAATTCGTGAGTCACTTTTTGCAAGATTTCTCCACATATTAGTTCACATTCATCAATTATTGCTCAAAGGCGTTAAGCGACTAAAAAGCATGTTAGTAAACGTAAACACGTGATTTTAGATAACCCCAAAGATAAAAATCTAACGGGTTGAGGTCCGGAGAACGAGCGGGACAATATAAATTCTCTACGTCCAATCCATCGATTTGGAAAATTCACTTCCAAAAAATTAAAATTGACCATAACGATTATCATTAATATTTTAATACGATCTTTTTCACTTAAATGAACCATTTTTAATACAGTTTATTTCTGTCGATTAGTTCAGTAACAGTTTTACCTACTATACTAAATTCCAATAAGTCATGCAGTGCATGTAAACAACAATTTTAGTCTACAATATAAATGGTACTCGTTTATTTCCTACTACGTTGTATTAATACAAAAAATTATCTACAGACACTTTTTAACAAATTTTTTCTACAAATTTGGTATGTATGAATTAAAATAAAAAGTTCTTTTAAAATCCGCAAAAATGTACAAGGTGTCCCATTTAAATTAAATAAGTAGAGGGTATTTCCGGTGAAACCGGAAGTGGGGTAGTAACAAAAAATATGGCAACAGATGCCTTTTGCGTCACTGTACTTGCATGCAAAGTTTCATAAATATTGTTATTTTCGTTTCAAAAATATTTGCTTGGTTCCATACTTTATCCCAACTAGTGTTGCCCAAAATCGGTCTTGGTCTTGCAGTCTTGGTCTTGTTCTTGCGTTTTCGCAAGACCAAGACCAAGACCAAAACCGCCTAATTTTAGCAAGACCAAGACCAAACTTACAGTGCAAGAACAAGACTAAGCCTGCGAGACCCTTGCGTCTTGCAGTTAGAACTGAGGGTCGTTTTAGGGAGTATATAAGTTCGGCTATATTCTTAGATACTCTATGAGAAACAAAAAAAATTGTAACAAAAATTTTGAAAATTGGACTTAATGCACATTACGAACAATACCATAAACATACATAGCGAATCAAAATATCCATTAAAAAACACTCGACACATTTGACATGTACTCAGAGGTCATTATTATAATGTAAAATAAAATGTTTTAGTACATGCTTTCTCAGCAACCGACTCCTTTGCACTGAAATTAATTGTCCTGCTTTTGAGAATAGTCGTCTTCTAATCATATTCATATAACACAACATTCCTGCGTTAAGACGCCTACAGTAATATCGAATATCGTTTCCAAACTTTTTAAAAATACGTCACCTTAGCACTTATATAAATTTACATAAATAATTTTTTTCATTATTAGTTTTCTAGGAATCTAAACAACAGAAATCTTATCAGTATACATTATTATAGTATAAGACTGTTATGTATTGTTTCTGCTGACTGTGTCCTGTGTTAGGAGGTCACTCGGCTAAACAAAATTTGTCGAAATAGCGCGGCTATTATTTATAAGTATCATAACCAGACAAAAGAATAGAGATAATGCCGGATATCGTGTAAACATAATACCGAAATATTATTTTAACAATATACACTTCTCCAAGAAATTAGCACCACCTTAAAAACGGGTCATTTTTAATGTCTCAAATTTTCTAAACCTGTTGTCCAATTTAAGTGATTTTTTTTAATATTTCGTCTTATTCTTTATAAATATCGCAGTAATAATAGATATTGTTGCTAGACAGGTCAATTATTGTGAGTGTATACCGGGTGTACCAATCAAACTGTGTTTTTCTCACTCTGTGGAATATTCTAGCACTATGCTAAGTTATTATTCTAGCAGGCAATAGCATACTGAAATTAAAGCCCAACTATAGCCTCACATTTTCTTAACATTATGTTTTTTTATTCATTCACTTACATTAGATAATAAAAAAGTTAGGTACTTTTTTAATTAGCCATGTTTTTCATCAATACAGAATGTTTTTAAATAAGTATGGCCAATTTTAATGGGTAAAATTCTGCACGAAAAAGTAATGACAGTTTACTTTATAAATGCTTTGTTTACCAAATAGGGGGGGGGGGGTTGAAATTTTTCTTAAAAACTGACGATTTATTTATTGCTCTAAAACCGGTTGAGGTATGCAAATGAAATTTGGTGAGTTTTAAGGGGTATTTTTAACTTTAATTAGTTAGAGCATAGGCAGGGATCACTTAGATCGTGGGTTCAAACCCCACGCGGTGTCAGTTGTATAGATATTTATTAATTTGGCTAGTCTTTACTATGGCTTGATATTCAAGCTTAAAATGTACCTCTCTGTTACGTTATTCTAAGATATGCAATAGGCTAATGGGCAACTGCGAGATTTGCAAGACTCTTGCTGCAAGACCAAGACCAAGACCAGTTGTACTGGTGCAAGACCAAGACCAAGACTGTCTAAGTCTCGTCTTGGTCTTGCATTTGGCCAACACTAATCCCAACCCAGTATATTCCACATTGTTATACCGAGTTCCAGCGTGGACGTTAAAATTTACCAGTTTGAATAGACTTGAAGCATTTGAAACATGGTATATAAACGAACGTTACAAATACCTTGGACTTTCCATACCACCAACCTATAAGTTGTTAGTATCATTAAAATTATAAAAACGTAAACAACTGCATAACTGAGAATAGTCCTAAGCAATCTTGATTTAAATTATATGTTGTTATATAATTGATTTTTTTTTAATCTAGAAAGAGTAGTCGCAAAGATTTAATACTAACAATAATACCATGCTGAAAGGGCAGTAATGACTATTTCTAATTATATTTAAGAATTTTATTTCGAAAATATAGCTTTATGCTTTCCGAAAACTTTCGCAAACTGCATAAAAATAACAAACCCAAGTTAAAGATGGAACATTTGGCCTGGCGTTTGTCTGTCAGTGACGTAGGCGTAGAAGAGAGAGAGACAGGCTTATTCATGCGCGTGGCTTTATCTCTGGTTGTCGTAGTATCATGGAAATGTTAATACACACAACGTTTCAACAATATGGTGCTCCTGAACACTAATAAGGTGCAGTAAGAAGTTATCTAGATGAGGAATATCGTGGTAGATAGATTGGACGACGAGATTGGTTAAAATAGCCAACTCGGGCGCCGAACCTCACACCATTAAAGTTTTTTCGATGGGGGTACTTGAAATCTAAGATTTACTCTAGTAAATGATTTACGATGAACGAGTACGACAAGAGCTTAATAAGGATGGATTCCTGTCAGGAAGTAGATGGATCACATTTTGAACATTTAATATAAGAACTGGTTCTTAAATCTTTATTAAATAAATTCGAAAAAACAGTTTCAGTATTCATTTAAGTTATTTATCAAAATAAGCTTAAACCCAAACAAAACTAACATAACTAAATAGGTATTTTCGATACATTTAAAAAAAATATCACTTGCCATAAGGTCCCATTTAAAATTATTGGTGACAGTGGCTCTGTAACGTCATCTATGACTATTACGTCTTCTGTTATGACTAGTTGAGAAGCTTATGTCCGTTTATTTCCTCCCTCCAAACACTCTTAAAAGTATAACCGTTCCAAAAATATCAGAGTGGAAGGGACTTTTGGCTATGTATTTTAAAATAATCGGAACATTTTCGTAATATCCTGTAAGAAATAATTTTGTACACTGGTAGTATAAAAATAAACATAATTTAAATTAAGAAAAAGGTTCCTTTTTTGTGCTAAACGGGATTCGATCAATGTATTAATTTGTAAAAGTTTAAACATGTAAGTATGCCATGCATAATATACATGCCATAGTATTACACATACATACACGTACACACAGCTATAGAAGGATAAGTTCTTTAACGTTCCCATCCGAGTCAAGCCGAGTGTCTATACAGCTTACAATTACAAAAATGATCGAGTACTAATCTTTTTATTAGTTCGGTTTAACTCTAACTTACAATACATTTAAAAATGCTTATAGAAACATAAATACTATTGTCTTATTACACCAGGGAAATAAGGCAAACATATACCATGTTCGGGACACTTGATCAGCCAGGTTGCAAATGGGTTTTTTTGGGTACTATATACCTAATACATTATAAATACAAAAATGCCCGTCACAGTTTGGACGAGAAATTTACTTACTATATATATTAACAAATAAGGGTCAAAATGGGAGTTTTTTCGTTTAAATCGCTACAGGTAAAAATAGGGTAACTAAATGTCTTATTTATAATATTTTTCTTTTAGTAGATGGGCCAAGGTTTAAAATAGCGTTTTTTGAATTTTGGTCCGATTATTTGTTGCTTCGGATATTGCAAAATAAAACTAAAATTCCGAAAATAAAAAATTTGCTATAACTTTTGCGAAAATGAATTTAGGACTTTCATATTGCACAAAAAGTTGAGTCAAATAGTCCATACAATGCACAAAAAATTTTAAGACGATGCGTCAATTAGTTTAAATTTTATTCGATTTGTTTATCCCAAAGAGCTTTTTTTCGCAATGTTATTGTTCAGAAAATGATAATGATACAGCAATTCTGTGAAAACAACATGAAAGAAGAATAGTCACATTTTCAAAGCATTTAAAAAAATCGGTAAAAAGTCATTTTTATCACTCAGAAAACATTTTACTAAAATAGAGTCATTTTTGGCTTATAAACAATTTGAATAACTATATATTTTTATACGAATTTTCAAAGAAAAACTTTTCGCCTAGGATAATTACGGTCAAAGTTAGCCACTTTTTTTATTTAATTGAAAGCTACTTTGTTTATAACAATTAAGCAACCTAACTAGAGCCATTTTGAAGTTGACGATATACAGGGTGTTTGGTAAAGAATGGGCCATAGCTTAACCTCAGGTTCCTGAGGTTAAAATAGGCCGATTTAAGCTAACTTACCTTAGTACAAAGTTTATAATAACCGAAATACAGGGTGTCAAATTTAAACTTTTTTTAATTTATTATTGAATATTTCCTGACAGGCATGAGATATCAACACGAAATGTGGTATGTGGGGGTTTTTTGGGACGAGAAAACTAAATTCCCTACCAAAAATTATGTGTTGCCCAGAGGGCGCCACATACGCCTTTCAGCACTCATTTAATACGTTCAATTTTTTTATCCGTCACTCCGTATAATTTTGACATTAAAATGTTTATTCCCCTATTAGTTTTACTTTAAAAAGGTATGCCTCTTTCATCTCCCTAAACTCAACCGTTTTCGAGATAAACGCATTTTAAATCTGCGGTGCAACATAATTTTTAGCTTAATATCAATAATATCATTGTAGTTACACCAGAAAAATAACTTAAAACCATAAAATTATCCAAAAATGTATCGCAAATTTCTTCAAATTGAATTTGCGATACGTAAATACAGCTTTTGTTGCAGAAAGGAATCAATTGCTGCCATAGTGTTGCCTTGGCAGCGCAGAGAAATTAGCGTTTAGTGCAGAAAGGAGCCAAACAACGCATGACTCCTTGCTTAAAAATTGTGTAACCACCAACTTTATTTCAGAAAGGGGCCAAGTGCAAAAAATTATTTATTTTTTTCTTAAACAAATTAACAAGATACATTTTTGAAAAATACAATACTTTTTGACAAACACTACAGGTTATTAGTGAGAATTTTTATTTTCTATAAATAAAATTTTTGTTGAATTTAAACACGTTTTTTTTTGTTTTTCTCAAAAGCAGGTTTTTGTGACTTTACCCCTTTGTGAAATAAACGATTCAATTAAAGGTTGTATGTATTTTTTAATTCTACATCATATAAAATTAAGGTAGATAATTTTGTCAAAGAAAATAAAAAATATTGTCAGGGGGGCATCCCCCCTTATAACTTATGGGTATAAAAAATAGATTAAAACCTCTTTAATGTCCTACAGGATAAACGTGTAAAATTTTATAAAAATCAGCCAAGCCGTTTCGGAGTAGTATGGTAACTAACACTGTTACAGGAGAATTTGATGTATATACGAACTGCGAATTAAATAATAAAAGTGACTAACTTTGAACCTAATTAACCTAGGCAAAAATTTTTTTTCTGAAAATTTGTATAAAAATACCAGCTTTTGAAATACTAAAGTAGATTTACTCTGTAGTCAATATTAACAAAGTTATTCAAATTGTTTAGAAGCCAAAAAGACTCTATTTTACTAAACTTTTTTCGGAGTGATAAAAACGACTTTTTAATGATTTTTTTCAATACTTTAAAAACATAACTATTATCCTTGCATGTGGTTTCCACAGAATTGATATGTTATTATTATTTTCTGAACAATAACATTGCAAAAAAAAGCTCTTTGCGATAAACAAATTGAATAAAATTTAAACTAATTGACGAATCGTCTTAAAAATTTTTGTGCATTATACAGAATGTTTGACTCAATTTCTCTTGCAATACGAAAGTATTAAGGCCATTTTTGCAAAAGTTATAGCACATTTTTTATTTTTGAAATTTTAGTCATATTGAAATTTCCGAAGCAAAAAATGATCGGACCAAAATCCAAAAAGTGCTATTTTAAATCTTGGCTGATTTACTAAAATAAGAATACTCTAAATAATATATATAATTATCCTATTTGTACCTGTAGCGATTTAAACGAAAAAACTGCCATTTTGACCCTAACTTGTTAATAATTAAGTTTCTCGTCCGAAATGTGACAAGAATTTTTGTATTTATAATTTATTAGGTATATAGTACCCAAAAAATCCATTTGCAACCTGGCTGCTCAAGTGTCCCGACAAAACCCTTATTTCTCTGGACTATACATATATGAATATAATACCAGTAACATTTGGTTACCACGCACGTGTATATGTAAAAAAACACTCTGTATATAATAACCCACAAAACAAAAACATTGGAAAAACTAGTTATTAAAGAACGAACATAGCAACATCGAATTGTTTGTTATAAAAACTCCATAGTCATGACCAATACATTGTTCATTTTTAATTCATATTATAATTAGGAATTACTGATTCTGTACGACTCTGTTCCCTGTTTGTTATAACAAATAATTTGTTTACGTTGACTTTGTACAGTACAAACAATGTTACAGAGTGTCAAACGTTTTTATTTATATTATGTAAGGGAATTTGATAACACTGGCAATAAAAGCTATTTTAGAAAATGTTGAAATTTTCTTCATCACATGTGAAAACTGTAAATAAAAAGAATGTAAGCAATTTAAACCTTGCCAAGTAAATATAAGTATAGAAGTATATAATATTATTATATATGGAATAAAATTGCTTCACTTGCTCCATATCAAGATAGGGCATTCCGATTAATGACCTGACGACTAGACAAAACCTAAAATAATGACAATATATAAATAAAGGATTCCTTATCATTATCCTAGGATCCTTATATAAATAAACCACCAACTACCAACCTTACCTCACATGCCAGCAAAATAATGTTGCATATATATAAATTTGTGAGGAACTGAAAACTTTCCTACAAAGAGAAACACCCAACAGCAAACTGGATTTACCAAAGGTAGCGGTACTCACTGTCACCTTCTGAACATAAAATAAATAAAAATAATCTATGAAATTCAATATCCCACTATACATTTGTTTTGTAGATCATCGCACAGCGTTCGACAGCGTCAAAGGGCAACACTTATGGCAGATACTAGAAGAAGTAGGCGTACCACATTTCATTTCTCTTACAACTGGACTATAAGCCAAGCCGCACACCAAAGAAACATGAAACGAAAAACATGAAACATGAAACGAAAAACATGTTTCATGAAACTAAAACACTGCTAAACAAATCTCAAAGTCCGCCTACCAATGAAACGAGTGTGATTCATGCTCATGACACATTTTTATTTTCAGAGAGTTTCATAAATGGCCGGATGTATATTTGTTTAGCACTGTTTTATTTCCATGAAACGTAATTTACGTTTCATGTTTCTTTGATGTGCCTAAGCCAAGCCGCACACCAAAGAAACATGAAACGAAAAACATGAAACATGAAACGAAAAACATGTTTCATGAAAAGAAAACACTGATAAAAACATCTCAAAGTCCGCCTACCAATGAAACGAGTGTGATTCATGCTCATGACACGTTTTTATTTTCGGAGAGTTTCATAAATGGCCGGACGTATATTTGTTTAGCAGTGGTTTATTTCCATGAAACGTAATTTACGTTTCATGTTTCTTTGATGTGCGGTCGGGCTTAGAGCACACTACTCGAAAAGTTAAAGTGCTTGACACACTCTCAACGAATTCCTTCTAGAAAAGATGCCAGACAAAAATGTATACTGTCCCCACAATTATTTAATATATTTGTGGAGCATATTATTAAAAGAGCGGTTGAAGGATAAATGGCCGAAAAAAACAACCTACGTTTTGCAGATGATACAGTCCTTCTTACCAATAGTCAAAAGGAGTCCTACAGCCCTCATCCTACTTAATGAAGGAAAATATATAGCCAACTCATCAGCATAATGTATCAGGCTTTGGTTGCGAATACTAAAAGAAGAAGTCAACACAAAGAATATACCAATAATAGCGGATTAAAGGAAGTCGCCGACATATTACTCGAAACTCCAGAAGATGACATGACCCTAAACACCAGGCGCTCCGGGTGTCGTTCTGATGGCATATTCGTTTTCAGTAACCCCAGAAACCCTCGGAAAATCTATTTGCATCAATTGAATGCCGAAAACCCTCGAAACTTTAAACCATGACGTGCCTTAGCAGTGACAATGAGCACCAAATGTTCCGGAGTTGGTTCTAATGGCGTATTCGTGTTCAGCGACTCTAAGAACCTCCAAGTAATCTGTTTGCATCAATTCAGTGTCGATAACCCTCGAACCTCCAGATGACGTGCCGTAAGCTGTGATCTTGGGCACCAGGTGCTCCGGGGGTCGGTTCTGATGGTGTAGTTGTCTTCAGCGACCCCAAAACCAAAAGCAACCCCGAGTAACAAAATCTGGCCTATATGCTTGTTTTGACATGTTTATGCACATGCATTTTATGCACTTTAAAATCAATTATGCATTTCCACCCATTTTCCCATAGTAGATTTTTTTCCTGATATTCATCCTGAATACAATTAGTCCGGGGTAATAAGGTTTTTTCCATGACACTCGAGCAGCCAGGGTACTAAATCGTTTTTTCGACAGGTAATACCTATGAGAACAAATTGTAACTATTTCCTGCGTAGGATCTGGCGGCCATTTTTATTTATAAACAATTTAATGTCAAAAACGGCCCTTTTTCCTTTTTTTTCAAATCAAGGGAAAACAGTGGACCTTATGGTTACTTTAGAACAAACATCTTAGAGAACATGGAAAAAGCTTTAAAATGACGTGTTACAAAGTTTGATATACTTATTAATTATTGTTAATATAATTGAGAAAAAAGGTCTAAATTGCAAAAAATTTATTTTGCAATAACTATTATAAAAATTAGTGTATAGCTTTGAAATTTTTGTCAAAGGAGGGTTCTTCGGTGCGTAATATGGGACAAAAATTTCGAAGCGAATCATTTAATTGTTTATATTTTATTCAAATTGTTTATCCCAGAGAACTTTTTTTGCAATAACATAAGTGAGAAAAACATAATGTTAGAACCATTCTGCAGATGTCAAATGAAAGAGCATAAGCTATACTTTCCAACCTGTTTAAAAAAAGTTAATAAAAAAATGCACTTATTAGTAATAAATAATTATGCAAACGTCTCGTCAATTTTTCCTTATAAACAATTTGAATAACTTTCTTGTTATGGCCGGTATAAAAATTTTTTTACACATTCTAAAAGATGGCATTTTTACATGAACTTAAAATAAGTTAGCCTAGGTCAATTGGGGCCAAAGTTAGCAACATTTTTTTTAAAATCATATCTAATTTGTTTATAATAAATAACGATCAAAAATAGCGCTCTTTCGCTTTCAAAGACACAAACTATTAAAAAAAAATTGGTTTTATTTTCTCTTCAAAGGAGTCGTCAATAAAGCTTTAAAAATGAAGTACAAACGCGAGCCGCTTGCAACCGACGAAGAAGAAGCATAAAATCCGTGTGACCTAAAATTGAAATATCAACTTCAAAATACTACAATTTTTTGTATCTTGGGAACCATCCAATGGATTTTAATGTTTTTTTTAATTTGTATGTACTTTTAGCGTACTTTACAAATATAGGGTCAGTTGATTCATAAATTATGTAATAAACAATTAAATTTGTTTAAAAAAAATTATTTAAAAAAAAATTTTTACCGTGTTTTAGGTGCACAACTATAATGTTATGTATGTAATAATTGATAAAAAATTGTAATAAATATATATACAGAGTGAGTCTGTAATTTGGAATAAATTCAATAGTTCAAATAGGTACTGATTGTTTTTTTAAAAAATACTCAGACCTGTCAATTAATATTTCAAATCTAAATTTTTTACATACAATAATAATGTATACAGGGTGTCCCAATTTAGAGATATGACGTCATCGTTGATTTCATTAAATGGCAACACTGTTATTTTGATAGCTATTTGGATAGGGCGTGTAAAGTTATACATAACTTCAAAATATCAAATTTTATTTACTACCATTTACGAGATAATAAAAAATAAAGTTATGTCTGTAATTTGGAATTAATTTAGTAGTTAAAATACTAATTGTTTTTTTTAAATTCTCAGACTTGTCGATTTAGTATTTTAAATCGAATTTTGTTACATACAATAATAATGTATACAGGGTGTCTCAATTTAGAGATTTAAAATTATGTTTTATTATCTTGTAAATGGTAGGGAATAAAAAATTGATATATTGCAGTTATGTATAACGTTACACACTTTATCAAAATAGCTATCAAGATAAGAGTGTTGCCATTGAAGAAAATCAACGATGACGTCATATCTCTTAATTGGGACACCCTGTATACATTATTATTGCATGTAAAACATTTCAATTTGAAATACTAATGGATAGTTCTGAGCATTTTTCAAAAAAACTATTCCAAATTACAGACATAATTCTATTTTTTATTATCTTGTAAATGGTAGGGAATAAAAATTTGATATTTTGCAGTTATGTATAACTTTACACACCCTATTAAAGTAGCTATAAAAATGATAGTGTAGCCATTTAAGAAAATCAACGATGACGTCATATTTCTAAATTGGGACACCCTCTATACATTATTATTGTATGTAAAAAATTTCGATTTGAAATACTAGATAATCGACAGATCTGAGAATTTTTCAAAAAAAAACAATTAGTATTGGAGCTATTAAATTTCTTCCAAATTACAGACTCGCTCAGTATAAATTACTATAGAAAAAAGAAAATTTTTAATAAAAGTGCGACTTTTACTCTATAAATTTGTTTAGAGTTTCAGTAATTTGAATCTTTTAATTGACTATTTAACAAAAATCATTAACATGCCTTAAAACCCCCTGTGTGGCTCAGTGGTAAGAGCGCCTACCTTTGGATCGAAATGTCCGATTGGTCGTGAGCTCGAATCTCACCAGGGTCAGAAATTTTTTGTTTATTATAAATTAATAAATGAAAATAGTTTCTGTCCTTGTGGAATCGGTACTCACCGGAGGGACTGCAGACGTTCGGATATAATTAGCGACTTTTTGCAAAGATAATGACGTCGACTTTGCAAGACACTTACTCAACACACACACACACACACACTACACATGATACTAGGTACCTAACTGCAAAAATTCACCGTACCTACCATGCCAATGGCCATTAGTTGTCGAGGCATTATCTAAATAAAAAAAACATGCCCTCAATTAAAAATATGTGAAAATGATATAAAATTATTAGAAAAACAAACATTAATTTTTTTATTTTCAAATAGTACAGTGTTTTACATTTATAATTGTGCACCTAAAACACGGTAAAAAATTAAATAAAATGTTTTTTTTTTGTTTAAACAAATTCAATTGTTTATTATAATTTAGGAATCAACTGATTCCATATTTGTAAAGTACGCTAAAAGTACATACAAATTAAAAAAATATTAAAATCCATTGGTTGGTTCCCAAAATACAAAAAAATGTAGGATTTTGAAGTTGATATTTCAATTTTAGGTCGCACGGATTTTATGCTTCTACTTCGTCGCGTCGCGCGTCGGTTGCAAGCGGGTCGCGTTTGTACTTCATTTTTGAATCTTTAGTGACGACTTCCTTGAAGAACAAATAAAACCAATTTTTTTTTATGAATACTTCGTGTCTTTGAAAGCGAAAGAGCGCTATTTTCGATCCTTATTTATTATAAACAAATTAGCTGTGAATTTTTAAAAAAATGTTGCTAACTTTGGCCCTAATTGACCTGGGCTAACTTATTTTTTCTTAAAGTTCGTGTAAAAAGGCCATCTTTTCGAATGTGTAAAAAAATTTTTACCGGCCATAACAAGAAAGATATTCAAATTGTTTATAAGGAAAAATTGACGAGACTTTGCATAATTAGTTATTACTAATAAATGCATTTTTTATTAACTTTTTTTAAACAAGTTTGAAAGTTTAACTTATGATCTTTCATTTAACACTTGCAAAATGGTTCTAACATTCTGTTTTTCTGACTTATGTTATTGCAAAAAAAGCTCTCTTGGATAAACAATTTGAATAAAATTTAAACAATTGAATGAATCGCTTCAAAATTATTGTCACATATTACGCACCAAAGAACCCTCATTTGACAAAACTTTCAAAGCTGTGCACTAATTTTTTACAATAGTTATTGCGAAATTAATTTTTTTGCAATTTAGATTTTTTCTTAATTATATTAACAATAAATAAGTATATCAACCTTTGTAGCACGTCATTTTAAAGCTTTTTCCATGTTCTCGAAAATGTTTGTACTAAACAAACCACAAGATCCACTGTTTTACATTGATTTGAAAAAAAAAGGAAAAAAATGCTGTTTCTTGACATTAAATTGTTTATAAATAAAAATGGTCGCCAGATCCTACGCAGAAAATAGTTACAATTTGTTCTCATAGGTATTACCTGTCGAAAAAACGCTTCAGTACCCTGGCTGTTCGAGAGTCACGAACAGGGTACATTTTTGGCTTATTACCCTACCCTGGCCTAAATGCAAAAAGTTGCAAGCCTCTAGGTGCTGTATTTAAAAATCGATTTATTCGGGTGTTTTTAGTTACTGGTCTAAAAATGTAATTAGCCGTTACCGCTCCGCTACTAACCCTAATAGAATAAAGAGGCCTAGGTTTTTGCAAATAAAATGAATTGTGGCCCAACCCCATATAAACTTAAATATTTAACATATTTTTTAAAATAATAACTTTTCCAGATAATTACTTGTATCCTCGCCTCAGTAATTTCTTCCAGTGTAATAGAGATAGTTTAAATAATCTCAGTGGTGGACTACTACTTTTCTTTTTAAAATTTATTTATGTATAAATTCTTATGTAATCATCTTTCTCTGTTTTAATTTTAAGGTATCTCATAAGGTTATTTACCAGTCCACTTGTATACAGCCGCACCTCTTGTGAGTTTTGCTATAGTTACTTGACTAATTTATTTTTTTTTATTATAAATATAGATAGATATTTCCTTTAGAATTTTAATATTTTAGATGTCTTTATAATATTAACAAGTTTATCACTGTATTTGTGACACTAATTTTTTTAACAGTAGGTGTCCTTCAGTTTTTATGACAATGTGAATTTTACTAAGTATTTGAAACCTCCTTGCAATATAGTGTGAATGTACTGAGAGATTCATTTAATTTCAAATTTTAAGTATTCCCTATGGAGGTGTTAACAGGGAAATAAACCAATAAGTTTTCAAGTAAAAATCTTTTAGTAATATTTTTAATATTTTTCAATACTATTAGATAATGTTTATATTAGGTTGAAAACTTTGCCTTCCCTTAATTTTAATTTTAATTATATAATATTTCAATACTTTTACTAGATTACAGTACCATATTTACCATATTATTAAAAAAAAAACATTTAAAACCAACCTAGGTGGAGACAGGGCCGTAACTACCACTGGGTCAACCGAGGTAGTGCCCCGGGGCCACCGTTTGGTTGGCCGTGTCTAGATTTTAACGAGGAAAATAAAAATATGTATTTTAAAAGCCGATCCCAACGAAATATTTTCAAATGACACAATTTTAAAAATACCTTATAGGGGCACCCTATACGTCAATATAATGTTTTAATTTTTCACTGGGGAAATTAGTCTTTTCGATTAAAATGCAATAATTGGAACAAAATATTATAACACAAAATAACATAAAAATTTAAATTATTACTTAGGAAATTAGTTGTTTCGTTGTAATAAAACCTAAAATGTCATTGAAAGAGGGGGCCCGGGCTAAGCTGGGGTCCCCGAGACTTCTCGTAAAGATATAAATTGTTACTGAGGAAATTAGTTATTGTGGAGAAATAGAACTTAGCAGCTAAGCTCTACTTTCTATTGAAAATGAAAGTGCCAAAAGGATCAACCTAGACAACGTCATTGAAGAGTTCGCCGCTATGAAAATAAGAAGGAAGGTGGTTTAATTGGGAAACTGTAATAACTCTAATGTCAACAGATAATGTAATTATTTTAAATATATTATGTTGAAATGTAATCATGATTTCTATTTGTTAAAATAAAAGAAGCTCCTGACTTCTTCCATTTTTTGCGTCTAGTTATTGTACCGGGTGTCCCAATAAGAATGGCTCTCGGCCATATCTCAGGAACCGTTTATAGTAGAGCTTTGAAATAAAAAATTTTATAACAAAAGTTGCCTCAGGAAAAGCCTGGAAATTATTTTCATAATTGTGGGACCACCGCTAGAGGGCGTAATTGAATATCAAAAATTAAAAAATCTAAATTTTACAAAATTTTCCTAATGAAGGGGCACTGGAAATCCGATCGTCGTATTCTTCATAAAATTCTACGCATATTTGATTTGACAAGTTTAGGTCTACCTTTGGAAATAAGAGGTGGGGGTGAGTGGGAAGCTTGTTATGAAAAACGGGCTGTGAGTCCGGTTCTGCTTAATCAAATTTTGCAAACTTGGTCTTGTTGAAGACAGATCTTTTTCGTCAATGTAAAAGTTATGATTTCCAACCAACTTACTGAGTAATATGCCAGCTAGAAGGCGTTATTTAATTTTTTTCAGAAATCTAGTGTTCCTTGGAAAATATTAAATACAAACATGCATTTTTAATACCATATTACAAAATTAGACAAAATTAGCAACAGAATAGCGAAAACCGCATGTTAATACCTTTTTTCTATCTCGAGATATCTTACAAAACGTGTAAATTTAAAAACATAACTGTTACTGTCACCGGTAAACGAAATTAATTAAAAGTAGTGTGCTATGGAAACAACAAAGAAACATTTTCCAGCTGTCAACGTATATTAGGTCTTTTCAACGCTTCTCATTTGTTTCGAGCCTCGTTAATATCTCGTATATTAATATTATACACGGATTATACGGCATATGACAGAGGTTCGAAACAAATGAGAAGCGTTGAAAAGCCCTATTACAAAGAAATAAAAACAACTATTTAGTGATGACATAAACGTTCAAATTTTCGCCCATCATTTTCGTTGCAAACATTTACTCTTTCAAGAGTAGATTGAAGAGCAGTCTCAATTTCTGCTTTTAGAGTAGTGTATGATGGGCAACAATTTGAATATTTAGGTCATCACTAAGTAGTTCTTTTTGTTCTGTGTTATATTTAATTTTAATAGTATTGTCTCTCTTTATATTGTTGTTTTAATTAATTATATTTTTATACGTTGACATCTGGAAAATATTATTTTGTTTTTTCCCACAGCACACTACTTTTCATTAACTTAGGTTACCGGTGATAGTAACAGTTATGTATAAAATTTACACGTTTCTCGAGATATCTTGAGATAGAAAAAAGGTATCGACATGCGGTTTTCGCTATTCTATTGCTAATTTAATCTAATTTTATAAAGTATGATTAAAAATGCATACTTGTATTTAATATTTTCCAAAGAAAACTAGATTTCTGAAAAAAATTAAATAACGCCTCCCAGCTGGCTTATTACTTATTAGGATGGTTCAAAGTTATCACGCTTACATTGAAAAAAAAGATCTGTCTTCAACAAGACCCAGTTTTCAAAATTTGATTTAGCAGAACCGGACTTACAGCCATTTTTTCATAACAAGGTTCCAACTCACCCCCACCTCTTATTTGCAAAGGTAGAGTTAAACTTGTTAAATTAAATATGCGCAGAATTTGATGAAGAATACAATCATCGGATTTCCAGTGCCCCTTCATAAGGAAAATTTTGTAAAATTTTGATTTTTTTATTTTTGATATTCAATTACGCCCTCTAGCGGTGGACCCACAATTATGAAAATAATTTCCAGGCTTTTCCTGAGGCAACTTTTGTTATAAAATTTTTTATTTCAAAGCTCTACTATAAACAGTTCCCGAGATATGGCCGAGAGCCATTCTTATTGGGACACCCGGTACAATGTATTGTCATTATACATTGTAGCCGAACAATATAAGTAACATTATAGTATATTTTTTTTATGAAAACAGAAAATATGTTATATTGATGGTACTTGCAAAAGTATTTAGCTTAAAATAAGGTGATTTTAAAATTTTTTTTTTTAGTCAAATAATGCATTAAAATGCGTTTTCAAGGAGTTAAATATCAAACATTTTTCCGAACACCCCTTCCGCTGCTTGTAAACCCCAGACCCTCCCGGTAGGGGGTAACAAGATCACGTTTGCTCCGGGGCCCCCCACATCGTACTTACGGGCCTGGGTGGAGAGGAGATAATAAAAATATAGCAGTGGAGGAGAGGAGGCGAACATAACAAAAACACGTAGAACTACACATATATTATTGGAGATATATTAAGCCATCATAGACCAGCGTCATATTTATAGATCATTAAAAATTTTATTTTTTTCCACCCTTAAATTTTTCCATAGAATAAGCGGCAAAGTTTAAAAGACTTTGTATGAAATATTAACGAGTTGGGAGTTAACGGGCAAGCGCTTGTTGTTTATTGGTTACAATTTCACGTCACTAGCCTAGTTATTAACGAAGATATCGTTACTCAATGTAGAATAGGATTTTTTTTCAAAATTTTGAAAAAAAAATCGAAATATCTCGAAAATACTTCATACTTGGTACAGGTCATTAGGCAAAAATTTTATCTAAAATTTCGTGTAGTATAATTAGAAAATAAACTACAAAATATTAAGTTCTATTTAAAATATCAAAGTTGACATCTACTTCCGGTATAACCCCGGAAGTGCAACATTAAGGTATGTATAGATATGCGCGCCGCGCACTTCGCTCCGTGTGTGCGCCGTGCGTTTTTGGCGCCGACAGAAGTTGGATCGTGTGCGCACCGTTTGTGTGTCACTTGAAAACACGTACTAACGCGTACTAATCTAATGAACCAACCACGAATGCGTACCGCACACATACAAAATCTACAGCCCCGTAATTTCAGATTTTTAACAAAACTTTATCAGCCATTACTTTTAATCAAATCCACAACACACCCTGTATATACTTCGTGCTTTTATATCATCAAAGAATATACAAGAATCATCTTGATTAGCCACTACAAACTATGAAATGCCTCTCTCTAGGCAAAAGTAAAATATCCCCCACAATTAAAGAAAAAATTGCTGCCAAAAGACAATTACGGAAACAATGGCAGCAGGCAAGGACTGGTGAAAACAAGAAGAAACTTAATAAAGTAACCAAATAATTGAAACAACTAATTCAAGAAGAGCTAAACCAAGGCATTCAGGACTATCTGGAAAGTCTTACACCTACAGAAGCAACGGAATACTCATTATGGAAAGCATCAAGAAAAATCAAAACTCAACAACTTCCAAATGCACCAATCAAAAACTTTAAAAATATATGGGCCAGAAGCAATACAGAAAAAGCAGAAGTCTTCGCGGAACACCTAAAAAATGTATTTAAACCATTTCCTTCCGAGGTATCCAACACAGAAGAAAAAGAAATAATGGACTACCTAGTTGCCCGATTTCAAGCAGACTTGCCTCTATATAAATTTACTGTAAAAGAAGTCAAACACATTGTAAAGCATGAAATCAACATAAAAAAGGCACCTGTATTCAATCTAATTTCTGGAAAAATCCTACAAGAGTTACCTGAAAAATGTTACAAACTCATAACCTTCATATTCAACGCAATGCTACGAACGAGTTACTTCCCCTGCACCTGGAAGGTTGCACAAATCATCATGATCCCTAAGCCCGGAAAAAACCAGAAGTCGTCTCCTCATATAGGCCAATAAACCTGCTCCCAATGTTATCCAAAATTTTCGAAAAGCTCTACGCCAGTAGGCTCGAAATAATAATAAATTAAAAAAAAACGGATTCCAGATCATCAGTTTGGATTTCGAAAAAAGCACGGAACAATTGAACAGGTGCACAGATTAGCTAACCAAATCTACAGGGATCTGAACGGTCAAAGATGTTGCTCAGCAGCCTTATTCGATATATCACAGGCATTTGACAAAGTGTGGCATAGCGGCTTACAATTTAAATTGAAGGAACAAATACCCTACAGCCACTATCTAGTACTAAAATCCTATCTATCAGACAGACATTTCTTCGTGAAACAAGGGAGTGAACTTACTACATTCTGCATTACATCCAATATATTCTGGTGTTTCTCAAGGTAGCGTCTTAGGACCTATATTGTTTCTCCTTTATACAGCTGATCTGCCAAGAACAAGAACCACCACTGTAGCAAAATTCGCTGATGACACGGCGGTCTTGGCATCCCACACCAATCAAAGAACCTTCAGACAAACCTTGATAAAATCCAAAAGTGGCTAAAAAGATGGCGTATCAGAGTTAATGAAACGAAATCTACACAAGTAACATTTACTTTACGCAGAGAAACATGTCCACCATTACAAATATACATTCACCAAAAGAAAATAGCTAGGCCTTAAATTTAGCAAGGTGTAATGGCTGATTGGACCCAAATCTAAATTATCATTGGACAACAAAATACTGTTGTATAAGGCCATTCTCAAACCTGTGTGGACGTATGGTATACAACTTTGGGGAACCGCCACTAATTCCAACATTGACATCCTTCAATGATTCCAAAATAAAGTGTTGCGAACCATCATCGATGCACCTTTCTACATCCCCAACAGGGTCATTCTACACGACGTCAAGTTGAAATCCATCAAGGAAGTGATCTATCAGTTCAGTGTTCGTTACAGCGAAATAGTGTCAGTGCACCCTAACGTGTTGGTCAACCGCCTAAATGTGCCCGATGTCAACGAAGTGCGTAGACTTGGACGCATGCTGCCTGCCGACCTGTCTACAGGACTCAGATAAGTTTTAGCTTCTAAGGACATATAGACACCAATAAGTACTCTCATTGTCAAAAAAACACTAAATTTAAGTTTAGCTTTCTTTAAAGGAGATAACTCACTGGAGTGATACTCTACAGGTCAATCTCACATTTGTCAAAGTAAACGCTTATTGCCCTTCCGGCAGATTGCAGAATCCATTAGGGGTTATATAAAAAAATTCACAGGGTATTTTGTAGATGGAATTCTTTGACCTGCCTTGTGTATTGTTGGGATTCGTTTTGGATAGGATAGATTTAATAATTGTGTTGATTGTTTGAAATGTTGTTGTGAAGTTGTAGCTGTTTCCTATCCTTTCTAATTTTTCTAATAAATCCGTTACATATATGGTATTGCTGACATTGTTGAGACGCTCCTTGTGGGGGTTGCTGGAATGCTTGTAGTGCTTTGTTGTTTTGTTTCTTCTATCTTGTGAAATTCTTTGTTAATAAATGACAATGGGTAGTCAATTTTTGTTAAAACTCTTGTTAGCAGGTTTTTTCCTGTAATGAATTTTCATTGGAGCAGGTATTTTGGACTCTATCACATAATAATTTGATAATTCCTTGTTTATGTTTACGTTGTGATTTGGGTGGAAATTTAAACATATGTTGGTGTCGGTTAGATTTCTCTAAACTTTGCTTGCGTATCAACGATTGAAAACGATTTCCGGAGTGGAAATCTGAACGTCAATTCTCTTTAGGTAAAAATTTAATTTTCTTTAAAATCAAACTGTGGCTACTCCCATTATAATACAATATTTAACTTAAATATGCCACAAGACAACAGTTTCAGAACATTATTAAAAAAAACTATTTTTTAAACACCAGTTTATGTTTAACTTTAAAATACAGGTTTCTATTAAAAACCACTTTATATAAATTCTAAATTTCATAATATTTCAATAAAATTGTTAAAGTATTTTCCACACAGATATTACGTCCCCCTCCAGTATGGATCCTTAAAACTACAAATCAAACTTCCACTAACGGCGCCGCTGGAGCCACCAACTAAATATACATTATCTTATTGACGTTAAACGGTGCGAGTATAGCAAATAGTCAATACGTGTGAGAGGGACAAAGACAGCAGGATCCACCGTTTCCAACTACACATGATCGCATAATAAACATCTTTTATCTTCACATCATGTTTATTTGTTTATTATGAACTGACGTCACTTGTTTATTCTATATGACAGAATTAGAAATATTGGAAGGTTATAAGTTTCATGTATTGATATAGTGTGTCCAACAAAAAATTACTGGCTTTTGGAAAATAGGTCGTTTTTGCAGGAATATTAATACATCTGATATATAATTTGTTTTAGTGTAAAGGTAACTGAAAGACTAAACGAACATAAGAAAAATAATAGTAGCAATTATATTGATAGTTAGAACAATGAAAGAAAAATAAGAAAAATTAAAAGAACTTGTTGAAACCGAAGAGGTAAGGTAATGGACGAGAACGAAAATATTTTCTTTAATAACATATATCACAAGTATGTTAATATGCTCGTCTTGTGATAATATAAATAATTTTTCTGATGAGTGATGAGCCTTTTTAATTTGAAAAAAATTAAAAATTAAAAAGGATAGGAGAGAAGTACAACATGACAACAACATTTAAAACAACCAAAACACTCAGATCTATTCTGCCCAAAACCAAACGCAACAACACACAAGAGAGGTCAGAGAACTGAATCTACAATCTACAATATTATATCAAAACAGATATTTCGACAAATCACAGATATGCAAACATGAGTGGGACAATGAACACATAGTACAATGGTAAGACGCAGCAATACTGATGAAGGAAACAGACTTACTAACTCATCCTATTAAACAGACCCTCAGCCTACTAAGTGAAGAAAAATATGTAACAACTCCATCAGCAAAATGCAGCAACCTTTGGTTTCCCTATAATAAAATAAGAAGTTAATAACAAGAATATACCAACACTAGTGGATAAGAAAATATGAGATACACGTTTTCAACCATACGCAATACATATGCAACACACAATACACAAAAACAATACGGACACTCAGACACACACAATCGCATGAAGAACATAGAAATACCCACAGAATAATCAGAATTTGATATACCATAGGGCATAAAACATCTACCTTTAGTTCTTTTCGGCCCAAAACATGGCTATTGTCTACAATATCATGGCCGAGTATGTCAACCTTAATTTCAAAAAAGACGTAACCTTCTTAACACTTTGATGGTTATCCACTATTTTTAATATAATTTCTCTAATAATAAACTATTTTTAAACGGTTTTCGGAGTGAAAATGTAATTATTATTATAATTAATTGTGGATAATCCCATATAAACACAATAATTAACTTAGACATGCCACAAGGAAACAGTTTCAGAACTTTACCATCTTTTTGCTAGTACTATAATTATCCTTCACCTTATCGTTCTTCCTTGATTACTTTGTTAGGAATCTAGAGACCCTTTTGTCTTTTTAAATTCCCAAATTTTTGTGCAGGTCCCACAGCAATAAAACTTTGTATTTATATTTTATTAGAATGTTTTGTGCTTATGGGGCCTCTCTGAGAGCATATATAACACTTTATTGTTTGCACCCATTTTACAACAATAAAAAGATGGAGAAAACCTTGAATTCTTCATATCTGTCTGTCCGTCCGTCTGTCGTGAACAGATAAGTGCTAAAATACATCACTATCGTACACTTCGCTAAATTTAGACGAAATATGTTAGATGCTCCTCTACTTATGTGTTACCTGTTTGGTTATAATAGAAATGATTCTAAGGAATTATGTCGTCTATATTGGTATGTTCTCTTCTTTCAGAAACTTCTTCCTTATCCACTCTCAAGTTTATCGTGTAATTGAAGACGGTAATTTTATAAATGGTAGTAATATGGACATACAATTAGTTTCATTAACCAGGCATTTTTAGTTAGGTTCTTTTTAATAATGATCGCATTTTGTTATTGACCTCCTTGGCATAAAGCCTAAGTGCCACTATATTTTGAATTAAAAGTACCTACAGTCGGAAAAATGAAAGATTACCCATGAATGATCACATAAATCACATATTTTGTATTTGCTGTCTTTTTCCATAAATAGCAAAATGAGAGAGATATATTATTAATAATCTGAATAATATGTGATTTCATTGTGATGACATTTCCGTTATTCTTGGAAACCGTCTCTGATCCAGGTTACCTTCCCTGAAATACGCTTAAGCTCTGCAGCAATCCAATTTTGTCTTAAGACACCCGATAGAGAGAAAAATGAAGAAGTAAGAAAGATCCGCATTGCCATAGTCTAATGGACATCATAGACAAATCTGGCAAATTTGGACGTCCTCGTAAGATTTGGGAACAAATTTATTCGAATCAGAACAAACTGTGGAAGATGCGCCAACTCCCTCTACAGATGGGGTAAACTTCCCTCGTCTTCTTGTGACTGCGACGCTGCAACATAGACGATCAGGCACATACTACAGGACTGCCCACGCATAGCATACATAGGCAACCCTACAAACTTTGTAATGGAAATCGAAGAGTCAATAGAGTATACAAAAACACTGAACATCTGTTTGAAATGTATTGTATAATGATAATGTATGTATGTATAAATATAAATTTAATTACCCTCTATGTGATATAAGCCACAGGCTATTTATAGTATATTATGCAACGAAAATTTAATGATGGTTATTATGATGTGAGTATGACGGATACGACACGAGGAGCAAAGCGGCGAGTGTCGTATAGAATGCGAGCACCATAATGACAATTAAATTATTTCTATGATTATTCACAACAAAAAATATCTTCCAATTTATTTTGTAACACAAACAAATTAATAGTTACTTATATGATTAAATTAATTATTTTGTTGATACATTTATGTTTTGAATACTGCAATTATTAAAATGAATTTGAGGTTAAATTTTCAATAGGTATTCCTATGGTAATAAAACGTATGGATTCGACTTGACATTGCTCATTGCGCATGTGCCACATTAGACAGAACGTCACCTCGTGATTCAATTGGTTAAAAATCTGTATCATAATAAAGCCCATTATGATACAGGCATTGAATGTATTAAAGTGTAAGAATAGAAAAAATAAATAAATATTCTATGACCTTCTATCATCTGATCAAATGCGTTTTTTTTAATACGATTTTTTAGGCATTTTTGACTTCTTTTTATTCGATATTCGTATCACATGATTAACCCTTCGTTAGTCGCTAGGATAAACGGAGCATCAAGAGTCGCTACGGTGTCAGAGACCGACAATTTAAAAAAATAGTTATTGCTATAAAATTCGTACAAATATTTTATAATGTGTATAGGAATGACTGAAAAATATTTTTGAAAATGTTTTATTGAAAAACAACAGATATAAAATGAAAAACCGCTTTCATTTTCACTTCCTTCATAGTCAAAATAATTTTCATCGTCGCTAGGAAGCATTTCCCATAATTCCATACCAACGTTTTTGTTCGGCTTCAAAGAACATCTATAAATAAGACTTGACCAAAACTTACCGATAAAATGCAATAATAAGATGCTAAATCTTTACCTGAACTGCAAGTTATGCCAATAAAGTAATAACCACACCGTTAGTCGCTACGGAGTCTTGCACCGAAAATAGCTATAAAACTCGCACAACTGTACCCAAGTAGGTAAGAATGTACACTAACACGAGGTTAGTTGATAGGAAGAGGTACAGAAAGTGGCGATAGAAAAAAACAGTTATTTTGTAAATCCCGAATGAATAATTCTGTCGTCGGTGTGTGACACCGATAGCGACTAACGGAGGGTTAAGTAGAAATGTGTTTTACATTCTACAGTAGAACCCCGCAAATCCGAACTAATTGGGGGGGCAGCCTGTTCGGATTCCGAAAAGTTCGGATTATCCCTAACGAAGATATGATTTTTAAAAGATTTGGACTGCCACCGATCCCTTTGTGAAACTCTATCCGCACGTTTATGCCTCCAATATTCTAAAGCTTAGATCACTGAAATATTAAATCGCTAACGCCAGTAGTTTTGTTTCGTCACGGGACATGGGAATTCGGCCATGTAAATGATTCATTTAATTTGTAATCTGGATATTGATTACACTATGTTTCTCATGTTTCTTATCTTTTTCAATGTTTTCGTTCATAGTATACCATGGAAAATGTGTATTATGCACAGTCCTTTATTGATTGTGTTTAGTCTAACTCGACGCTTTTATTCACCCATTAGTGTTCCAGTGTTTAATACTGTAGCTAGCATCTTACGTAATTATTTTCTCACATAATTAACATGTTTTTAAATTTTTATTTTGAATTTTTAAAATTTTTTTCACTTTCCGTTGGTTCGGATTTGCCGAAAGTTCGGATTTGCGGGGTTCGGATTTGCGGGGTTCTACTGTATTACTACTGTTCTATTTTTTTGTTTCGTAGCTTCACAATATTAGAGATCTAGATCATATACATACCATTTGATATTTTTAATTTTTGGGTTTAATTTGTCATGAACTTTATATGTATTTATTTTTTTATGTCCCTAAGCTTAGTTCATGTGATCAATACTTGATCAGAATCTTTTTTTATTTACAAAACACCCAGTATTATTTTGTATCTGATATTCAACGCTTGAACTTGGATTTTGTCTGTTGTATGTAGGGAGTCCACTCTATATATAAGAAAGAATCTGTGTTGGATTCTGTAACGCGTTGAGGGACGATTGTATGTTTTGTTTGTTATTATTTATACCGAAATTTATAACTAAAGATAACATTGTATTGATTAAAATTCAAATTACGGATACAAAATAATAAATCTACATGATTTATCGAAATTATATAAATTCAAACAATTTAAAATTAATTATTAAATATATAACTGTGAAGAAAAAATACTTTCGTACATTTAAAGGAACATGAATCAAGGTTCAAAGTTTTCATTTCAAATAATCGAACAATGAAAAAGAATATGAATATAAAGAAATTTACGTTTTATTACAAGTTTGATGATCAATAGAGTTACGAAGAGAAGAGAGATTTTGATCGTCGATGTTCACTCTGTGGTCAAATTGTACGATTTTGTTCAATGCATTGTCACACGCGATCAAAATTTTTGCCAATTAGTCGAATTCGACAAAATTGAACGACGCCGTAATACCGTAAGTGGCCGGATTTATATTAAACAAAATCCTAATCATTGAAACCAAATAATATGTCACTAATACACAAGCGTTCCAGAGGCGGTTGAAGCACTTTTCTTGTGGCATCTTAATGCAATTTAGTATTTTTGTTGGAAATAAGCCACAATTTTACTTTGAAATTACATGTATTTGATGTTTTGATTTCCACCTGGGAAATCGTTCTCAAAATACAAAACATTAATAAATTAATCACATTTTGTTTTTGATGGTTGGTAAAAAATTCTTAAAATAATATAATTTTACATGACTCATCCATACTGACATTTTAGGCATAAATGTATTATAGCTTTTAAAGTAGATGATATTGTCAATCTTAACGAGTTGCGTTCCTGGGAAGTCATTATTGGAAGATAGTTCATTCGAATACATGAAATTAACTTTGTCTTAATACCGGTCAGAAAGATCATAGCATCCGATTTGTTTTTAAAAAGACAACGACAGGTAATGATGATAGTGGAATTCTCCTGTTAGTGATCCCATAGTAAATCATGAGAATAAAACCAGGAAAACACCTCATGATACTATTCCGTAATGGTATGTATTTGGTCTTAAATTTAATTTACTCGATTTACTTTCAAAATTAATACCAAACTCTTATTTTATATGTAGGTTCATGTCCGTTTGTCGCAGAGACTTTGTAAACACAACTCCTCCGTCATTAGATCAGATAGAATGACAAATGAGATATCGAATGAAAGCTTATTACGCAAGGATGGTACTAAAGGTGAAATTTGACCTAGAACTTCCGGTTTTAGGGTTGCAACGGGAAGTACTGTTTTTAAGTTGTCGAAATAATACAAGCGATATATTACACGACTTAACAAGACGAGAACTTAAGGTATCATACCTGTCTGTCCGTCCGTCTGTCTGTCCGCGAAAATAACTCCTCCGTGATTAAAACAGATATAATGACAAATGAGGTGTCGAATGAGAGCTTATAACCCAAAGATGTGAGAAATTTGATCGCGGAGTTCCGGTTTTAGAGTTGCAACGAAACTACTGTTTTAAAGTCGCCGAAATGATACAAGCGAAATATTATTCGACGTGCCTTAGCAAGACAAAAACAAATATATACTTCCGGTTTCATGCCTGTCTGTCCGTTCGTCTGTGTCTGGATGATATTAAAGCTGAGAAATTTAACCTTGGACTTCCGGTTGCAAATTTGCAACTGGAAGTACTATTTTAGAGTCGCCGAAATACTACCAACAATATATTACTTGACGCGCCTTACTTAGCAATACGAGAATAGATATATACTTCCGGTTTTTATATCAATTCCGGTTAAAAAGGTGTAATCAGAAGTGTCACAGTAAAGTAGCAGAAATAGTACATGTCTGTGATATATCAATCATCGCGTATTAAAAAGTCTAGCACGAATATTTAGTTCCTGTTTTGATGGCATTTCTGGTTAAAAAGTTATGACCAGAAGTTGGCAAAAATGACTCAAAATTAGAGCAATTTATGCAAAATTACACGAAGAATTCAAATATCGACTTCCAGTTCTACTTCCGATCACATTGGGTGAAACCTTATCTACATTCACACTCAAGATGCGGTAGAAGTAAACAAACCTAGACACGTTAGCTGTTACAAGGGCAACTCGTGGATCATGATTTAAAATGTATATACATTGTAAATCACATATGATGATTTACAAATTTTATACATTGTAAATCATGATTCAGGAGTGCTCCTTGTAATAGTTAACGTGTCTCGGTTTGTTTACTTCTACTGCATCTTGATTGTGAATGTAGAATAGGACTTACGAAGTCCATTTGCTTGTTAGTTATTTGTTATTAACTATAGCTTTTTATTATTTGTCTGATTAAGGAGTTTATTGCAACTGGCTCCGCTCGTTCTACTACTTTTTTTTTGGGAGGTGAGAATCTTCAAAAGACCCTCTGGGAAGGTGTCCCAGGTGTGTCGGATTCAGTCCGGCACGCTTCACCGCGGGCCGAGGCCGCCTACCGACTAAAGTCACCCCCTCTTTCTCCAGCCGACGGGTCTGGAACCGCACTTAGTGTGCATATCTGACCCGCCGATCTTACTCTTAACTCCCCTCCGGCACTCTTCGCGTGCATTCCATGAGTTTGGCGGCCTCCTAGCCTCCCCCCGCAAGAGCCTCACGCCAGACCGGCCGGTGAAGCGACCGTCCAGCGCAACCCTCCCGCGGGTAGGGCGACCGGGATGCCCCCCTCACGATGGAACTAGCAAAACAGAACCAGTTGGTAATTACGAGCAACGCCAAACATTCTTACTTTCATCAATTCACTCATTCAATACACACATTCATTAAAAATCTCAGACTTAAAACAAGGAGGCAGTTGGCGTAGGTTGGATGTAAAAGGTCCTCCCCCGCCAGCTGACCCAGGACGGACACGGGTAGAACAAGGAAAACATAAATCAAAACAGAAACAAAACGAGAAACACAAGAGGCACTCAGCCTGAGTAGAAGGCTCGTTCTACTACTAGTTTATTGTCAAGACAACATGTTGATGACGTTTATATCTATCTATTTACGGGTACTATTGAACAATAATTATTCAATTGTTAACAGCATCTTGCTGTATTCCCGTCATCCTTTGCCAAACCCCTCTGTCCAAGGCATCTTCTTCTTGTAAATTGCGGTCATACATCGACCTCCTGACGCTCTAATTCCATAACCTTCGCGGTCTACCCCGCTTTCTTCTTCCTGGTGGTCTCCACTGAAATATTTGTTTAGGCCAACGTTATTCAGGCATTCTTAATAGGTCTACAAATCATTTCAATGATCTTCTTTCTATTTTATCTACTACCGTTTCCTCAGCGTTCATTCTTGTTCATACTTCTTCGTACACCGAGAGAAAAAAATTCTTGACATAAAGAAACTTTATTAATATTTAAGAAAGATCGACTTGGCATATTGCCTAAGAAATATATCTTTGTATGTAAGATATAATTTTCTAAAATATTTCCAATAAATACTACTATAGCCAAAGAATCCCGAAATAACCAAAGTACGTGCCTCCTAGCGGCGGGATACGGGCAACAATACATTGGCTTATAGGGCAGTCCTTACAGTAGGGATCCTGGCATATACAGAAAAATGCAGGCGGGTGTGGGGTAATACTGCACTTTGGTTGCATTGGTGGTGTATTGGTTAAACGTGCAGGGCAGGGTATGGTGCTGATAGAAAAGGCATTCAGGCATCAAATATCCAAAAATCTTTTCAGGCCATAATAATGAAAAGACCTTCTCCAAACGCAGTAAAAACTTATACTGAAATGATGGCATCTCCTGAGGTAAAATGTTCCGGAAGTAAAATGAGCCTCCGTTCGGATCTCCGGGTGAGGACTATCTCAGGGGGAACACCATTGCAGGTTAGAAAAATCAGGATAGGGTCTTGGAATCTTGGTAGTCTTACAGGTAAGAGTCTGGAGTTAGTGGATGCGCTCAAACGAAGAAGAGTTCAAATTGCCTGTATTCAAGAAACTAGGTGGAAAGGACAAAGGGCGAAAGAACTAGGTGAAGGATACAAATTGTGGTATGTAGGGAGTAGTAACACTAGAAATGGAGTTGGTATAATTGCTGATAGTGAAATGAAAGATAACGTAGTAGAAGTTGTAAGAACGAGTGATAGAATGATGTCAGTGAAATTTGTAATTGATAAAGAGGTATTGAATGTTGTTTGTGTGTATGCTCCCCAAACAGGTCTGGGTGAGAATGAAAGAAGAGCTTTCTATGATCAATTAGGAGACGTACTGAGTGATATTCCAGCAGAGGAGAAAGTTATAATAGGAGGTGATTTCAATGCACATGTGGGCCAAACCAAGACAGGATATGAAACAATACATGGGGGATTAGGCTTTGGAACTAGAAATGAAGCTGGAGATGACATGCTTGAATTAGCAACAGCATTGGATATGGCGATTGTTAACACATTCTTTAAAAAGAGAGAAACTCAACTTATTACCTACAAAAGTGGACAACATCAATCCCAAATAGACTACTTCATGATACGGAAAGAAGACATACGTGAATGCAAGGACTGTAAGGTAATAGTGAGTGAGACAGTAAGCCAACAACATAAGCTGCTTGTTCTGGACATCGAAGTAAAAAGCGAAACTAAACAAAAATATCGGAGAGGACCACAAAAAATCAAATGGTGGCTGCTGAAAGATGAGAAAGAAGGTCTATTCAGGAGAAGAATAGTAGAAAAAATATGTTGGAACATGAAAGGAAGCCCTAATACAATTTGGAGAAAAATGGCCAGTAGTATTAGAGAGACTGCTATTGAAATACTTGGGAAAACGTCAGGAAAAAAGTTTGAGGATAAAGAGACTTGGTGGTGGTCAAACGAAGTACAAGGAAAAATAAAAGAGAGGAGAAAATTATATAAAAAATGGCAAGAAACCAGATCCGACACAGATCTTCAAAACTATATGGTGGCGAAAAAGGAAGCGAAAGTAGCAGTAGCAAAAGCCAAAGCAGAAGCGTATTCAAACCTATATGATCAACTTGATACCAGGGAAGGCGAAACGAAGATATATAAAATAGCCAAACAGAGAGCAAGGAAAGCAAAAGATTTTAATCAGATTAGATGTATCCGTGATGAAAATAATAAAATACTAGTTCACGAAAGGGAAGTCAAAAAGAGATGGAGAAAGTACTTTGACAGCTTATTAAATGAAGAATTTGACAGACAGCCTGTAGAGTCAACGGAGACAGTAGCAGCAATGGTCACCAAAATAACCAACGAGGAAGTGGCTCAAGCGCTTCAAAAAATAAAGAAAGGAAAAGCGGTAGGACCAGATGATATTCCTGGGGAAGTATGGAGAGCATTGGGAGAGACAGGAACAAGGTGGCTAGCAGGTCTATTTAATAGAATTATGGAAGTCGGACAAATGCCAGACGAATGGAGAAGCAGTATACTGGTACCTGTTTACAAAAACAAGGGAGATATACAACAATGTACAAACTACAGGGCTATAAAACTGCTTAGCCACACCATGAAAATATGGGAAAGAGTAATTGACAGACGGATACGTGAAGAGACCCGAAATATCCGAGAATCAATTTGGCTTTATGCAGGGTAGATCAACAACAGATGCAATTTTCATTATAAGGCAGTTGATGGAAAAATACAGGAGTAAAGAAACAAACGCTCATATGGTATTCATTGATCTTGAGAAAGCATATGATAGAGTTCCTCGAGAGATTCTGTGGTGGGCACTCAATAAGAAAGGAGTCCCTGGTGAATATGTAAAGATTGTGAGGGATATGTATGAGGGAGTAACGACTAGTGTTAGGACAGGTGTGGGAGAGACTGATAAATTTCATGTGAAAGTAGGATTGCACCAAGGCTCTGTGCTTAGTCCGTATTTATTCTCATTAGTTTTGGACCAGATAACAGCGAAACTACAGGGTAACATTCCATGGTGCTTAATGTATGCTGATGATGTCGTGTTAGTAGGAAATAGTGAAAGAGACTTAGAACAAAAACTGGAACAGTGGAGACAAGCGCTGGAGGAAAAAGGTTTAAAACTTAGTAGGACAAAAACAGAGTATTTGGAATGTTCATTTAAAAATGGAGCTACTACAAATAAAATGGTATCTTTGGATGGTGAAATGATTGTGAAAAGCAATAGTTTTAAGTACCTAGGATCGGTATTACAGAGTAATGGAGAAATAGATGGAGATGCATGCAGTAGAATTAGGGCTGGATGGATGAAGTGGAAAGAAGCGAGTGGTGTGTTGTGTGACAGAAAAATTCCAATGAAGCTGAAGGGAAAATTCTATAAAACAGCCATAAGACCGGCTATGATGTACGGAACTGAATGTTGGGCAGTGAAAAAGAAAGAGGAACAACGAATGCATGTGGCGGAAATGAGAATGCTTAGATGGATGAGTGGAGTGACAAAGAAGGATAAAATTAGAAATGAGTATATTAGGGGAAGTCTAGGTGTGGCACCAATTGATGCCAAAATGAGAGTGCATAGGTTAAGATGGTTCGGTCATGTTCAACGTCGAGACGTTAATCACCCAATACGAAGAATAGCTGAAGTGCAGATTCCTGGAAGGAGTAGGAGAGGAAGACCAAAGAAGACCTGGGGGGAGGCGATAAGGCAGGACATGTTGGTAAAGGGGATTAACATTGATATGACCCAAGACAGAATTGTGTGGAGAAATGCAATTAGGGAAGCCGACCCCGCATAGGGATAAGGCAAAGAGAATGATGATGACTACTATAGCCAAAGAAATATATCTTAAACATGATTGAACTATCACTTTCTGGCAAACTTCAAACCCATTTATCAGAAAGAAATTAGACTTGATGTTAATTAATTTTATTAGTCATAAAAATATATTTTCTACACATAACAAAACTATTCTTTCTGAGCAATAATATTTCTTAGTAAGGAATTTTATTATTTTACTATTAATAATTAATATATTTAATGTTAAGAAATATATTTCGCAGAGATAAACGTATATTTAGAGTTAATATTTCTTGAAAATAAAGTGGTATTACATACGGCAAAAAAAATCATTGTGTTAAGGTAAAATCATTATTTATTAATAAAACAAGATATAAAACGTTATTATTACATACAAATATTTTCTCCACTCTTAAACCACTGGCTTCTACACAACAATAAAAGGATGGAGAGGCAAATCCAACTTCCTCAAATTTTCCTTCTTTTGTTAATAGCACTTTGTGTATCAGCAATTCACTAAAACAAAATCGTTATGTAGAAAGAGTAAATTTACTTTAATAATTTTTTTTTTTATAAAGACATAGATATTTATTTTAACAAATTTAGGAAATAAAAAAAAACAAATACACGGCCTCACATAAGAACTATTAATACTAATAATAATCAATCATATTTAGTTCAAACATGGCATTATTTAACCTACACATCTTTGTTTATTTTTTTCTTTTTGTTAATGAAGTATTAATTATTTATCTGTATATTAAGTGACACAATAAACATTGTTTAGCTAAAACAAGAGGGAAAATACAAACAATGTAAAACATTGAAGCAGACATAATAATATGTAATTTTCTTAATTTTTATAATCTAAAAGAGACAGCATACCTAATCATTAAGAAATTTTATTACGGGAAAGTATTATTAGTTTACATCTAAGTTATTTAATACATATTAACTAATTCACGGTTTTCAGCAATAACATTTCTTAACCATAAACATATATTTCTTTTAGACTAACTGATTTCTTTATCTCAAATAAATTAACAGAAAACATCCTCAGCGTTGCACCCGCCATGTTTAATATAGCGTTGTATTGTATATTTTTATAGAACACGATACATTCAAGAAACCTATTATAGTTGATAAATAAGTATACACATTTTTAAAAAGGTACTTACATGTATGAAGTTCTACCATTTTTGGAAGGCCCCGCAGTTGGTTAATAACTCCTTTCTTAATATTGTTCTGAAGCTATATATTATATCATTCTGTCCCAGCTTTAAATTGTGGCATATTTCCCAGTTAGAATAATAAGCTCCTTTATTTCAGAGTCGTCCATCATTATACCTAAAAAGCATATAAAGATACTATTATGTTTCTTTTTTAACCATTAGGATACGCAACAATATTATTATTACATCTTAAATTACTCAATTTACTTTTATTTAATACCTATATATGTACGTACCTTCAAAATATCCGTTAATTTTTAAAGAACACCAATAAATCAAAAATCCATCTATATGAACATGAACATATCACGCCATCTTGACAAACACTGACGACTAAATCATAAATAGTTAATCTGCGCAATTCTTTTGTGGAAGAAAATCTCTTTACAAGTAACATTTCGGCATTAATGACAAAGTTTTTATTTTATAACCACAGTTACTACAGAGGGTATTTCTGAAGAATTATTTCTTGTGGTTTAAAATATTTATTTGACTGCAAGAAAATTTCTTGTTCACAAATATAAATATGGATTAACTTAACATTATATTTCTTATACTACAAAATATTTGTAGTTTTCAATTTAAGAAATAAAAACTTTAGGATAAGAAAATTAAATGTAACCATTAATGCGTTTCTTAGTATTGAAGAAATTATCTGTAAGAAATTATTGAGTTGTGTTTAAAAAACTCGTTTCTTCATATGTGAACCGGTATGTTTAAATTAATAGGATATGTTAACTTTTAAGAAATATTGCTCAAAGAAATCGGTATTTTAGGAGAAATGAAATTGTTCTCTCGGTGTAAGTTTTACTTTCCCATCTTGAAATTCTTGCACTTCTTCTTATATAGTCCATTTCAACTGCTAGTAGCCTTCTTTTCAGATCTCCGTTGAGAGTCCATACTTCCGAGCCATAACACAATACCGACTCCACTATTGCTCTGCCCACCCTTTTCTTGTTTTTATTAGAAATATTCTTATCCCACCAAAATGAATTCAAGCTTTCCACAATGTGCCTGCCTTTCCGTATTCTCTACTTTATCTCTGCTCCCCCAATCCGGTCTTGTCAAACAATGCTTCCAGGTATTTAAATGTTTGACGTTTTACCGTTATTATTTTGTATACCCTCTATATATTTTTTACCAATATGTGTCAATAACCAATTCTACGATCTATTAACTCATCGGTTGTTAAGGAATTATTAATATTATAGAGATATTTGTTATGTTTATTAAATAATTTTGTGTATCTTTTATATTAGCAGAGTGCATTTTATCAGTAAAAATTAAACTTTTATGGACATAAATATCATTTGTTTATACAAATAAGAAATATTTAGTTGCTTCATTAAAATGTGGGTCAGTATAAATATGTTGTATACAATATCATAAATTATAACTTATTATATTGTCCAAAAAACATAAAACAAATATTTAAATGATAGTAATGAAGCAGCTTTGTTTTATTTTTTAACAGTTTAAATTATACTTTCCTTTGTCTTATAGGGACATAGTGCCGACTTTTTGAACTCAACTAACAACAACTTTTGAACAAAATTATTCTCTAAACAATGATATGCTATATATATATATTTTTTTAAATTCTCCGTAATATGGAAGTAAAGCCGACCACTCACTATTAGGTACACCTGAACAGTTAAGCCTGTCATGTGTACCAGATAGTGTATGACGGGAATAACTAGCCTCAAAGCCGGCTAGACTCCAAGGCGATCTGAAGGCGACCTGATAACTGATGAACATTCGATCAGTTCTACCTGAAGGGCGAGTAAACTTTGTATATGTGTGGCGGTTTCATCAGGTGTACCTGAAAAGGTTTAAGTTTTTAACAATCCTTTGGCGTGATCAGCTTACATTTTTAGGTTGAAGCCGTGTAATTTTATATTTTTGTAATTTTTTATTCCTTTAATTTTTTTTTTACAAAATAAAACAGTTTAGGTACACATTAAAAATGTCGCAACGAAATAATGAAGTTGTTTTTAAAAATGTGGCTTCTCTCCTAGACCAAGTCGGGCTCTGCCTCCCTCAGCTTCCGCCTCCAAGCATTTCTTTAGTATGGGCTAATCTCACTTTGTCTATCCACCTCTTCCTTAGTCTTCCTATTGGCCGACGTCCCATCATAGTTTCACTAAGCGTTCTATTAGGTATTTTGTTATTATCCATTCTTATAAGGTGACCTGCCCAGCGCAATCTTTGTATTTTTGCATAATTTCCTATAGAGGGTTTCTTGTAATATTCACACAACTTGTGGTTGAACCTTATTCGCCACAAACCATTGCCGCAGATGAGTCCAATATCCTTCTCAATATCTGTCATGATCCATATTTCTACAGGATATATTGCTATTGGTCGTGTGATGGCTTTATATACGTTAAACTTTACTTCCGTATGGGTGTCTTTGGATCCAAACACCTGCGACAGCGATAAGTATACTTCGTTAGAAAGCATTATTCTTTTCCGTATTTCCTCCTGCTCGCTGCCTTTCCCAGTTATTTGTACGCCCAGGTATGTGAGCTGTTTTACTACTTTAATATTTGCTTCATCAGTTGTCAAATTCTGTAAGTTTCGTTGTTTCCTTGTCTTGCTTGGATTCTATCTATAGCCTATTTCACCCATTCTTGAAGGTAGGCCTCCCCTTTTTCTCTCCAGAATTCTCTGTCCTGGGCTATATTCGTCCATTTGGAACCAGCACCATTTGGAACCAGCATGTTTTTGATGTCGTCGATCCATCTAATTTGAGGTCTTCCTCTTCGGTATTCCCAGGGTCTCCAGTGTAGTATTAGGTTATTCCATCTGCCATCCTTTTGTATTGCATTGTGCCCAGCGAATTTCCATATTAGTTCTGCTATTTTTTCATTTACATCTTTGACCTTCGTGATTTTTCTTGTCCATTCGCTTGTTTTCGTATCCTTCAGATTTACTTGTAGCATTTTTCTTTCCATGGCCCTTTGTGTTTTTAATACCTTATCCTTTTTATTTCTTGTCAGTGTCCATGTTTGCGCTCCATATGTCAATACAGTCAGTACACGTTGGTTGTAGACTTTTGTTTTTAGGAATTGCGAGTATCTCTGATTTTTAAGAATGTAGATGAGCTTTCCAAACGCTACCCATGCCAATCTGATTCACCTGGTTACCTCCGATGTTTGGTTCTCCTTGCTAGGCCTAAATACTTGACCCAGATATATAATATACTCTTGCACTTGTTGGATTTCTTCATTTTGAATAGTTATTGTAGTTTTTATTAGTATTAGTCATTGTTTTTGTTTTCTGAAAGTTAATTTTTAACCCTATATTTTCCGCTTATGTAACCAGCTCTTTCAGCATTTTTGGAGCTCATTTTTGTCTTCAGCTATCAGGACAATATCATCTGCGTAGCGAAGGTAATTCGGAAATCCATTGCTGTTAATTCCTGTTTTTTCCCATTTAAACTTCGTAAACACCTCTTCCAGCGCTTAATTAAACAGTATTCTTCCTTGTTTGCATTACGGCTTTAGTTTTATCTACGTTGACGGATAGCCATATTTTGCAAATTTATTCTGGCTAAGTCCCAAGAATTTAGTCTGGCTTTTAATTTCACGTTATCCCCTGAGAAATCTAGCATCACCTTTTTCACTAGACATAGGTTAAGTTCCCCTACCAGTATAAATTTAAGTAATGTTGATATTAATGTATCCTCTCACCATAAGTATCTGGGCGTGGTTTTGGACAAAAAACTAACCTGGACACTCCATGTGAATCACATTATCAACAAATGCGAAAAAGGTTTAAACATGCTTCGTTGCATATGTAAAGCTAGATGGGGTGCCGACCCAAAGATAGCATTAATGTTCTATAAATCGTATATTCGGTCAATCATTGATTATGGATGCTTTTTATATGGTTCATCGTCAAAATCTAATTTATTAAAAATCGATCATATTCAGTATAAGGCAATACGTATATGTATTAGTGCGTTTAAGTCAACGCCATGTGCTGCAATTCTAGCAGAAGCGCAGGAACCTCCTCTAAACCTTAGAAGAGAATTCTTGTCTAATAAGTTTCTATTAAAGACCAGGACTTTAGACTCACATAAATTATTAAGTAAAATTAACAGTCTCACTGAATATAACTTAACAAATTCTTATTGGAGAATTAAAACTTCTCCCCCTCTTACAGATGCTTATCTAGAAACTAACAACTTTAGCATTAACACTAAACAAATATTACCCATATATAACCTTTCTATTGAGGAAATCGCAATCTTTCCAAAGATCATAAAACCTACATACAGAAACTTACCATGCCAAAACAATAAAATTGTAAAATTAATCTTATCTGAATTTTCTAATTATAAATACATCTATACAGATGGTTCAAAAACATGTAATAGTGTAGGTAGCGCTTATTATGTTTCTAATATAAAAAGTGGTAATTCTTTTAGACTACCTAACCTAAATGTACATCTACCTTCACTGCCGAACTTTATGCTATTGAAAGAGCCCTAACTTACGCGGTTGAACAGAACTTTGGAGACACGGTTATACTATCAGATTCTTTATCTGCTCTTGAGGCAATATCGCAACCAATAACCAAGAAACACAACAATGAGTTGTTATGCCATATTAGAAAGACAATCGCTCGATTTAAAAATAATAGCAGTGACTTGGTCTTTATCTGGGTAAAAGGACATGCCGGAATCAAAGAAAATGAGATAGTGGATGAAATGGCAAAGAATTCAGCAACTTTAAATGAAATAGTAGATTTAACAATCTCCAGCGATTACATTCCCGAATTGCATAAAAAATTAAGAAAAAAATGGGAAACTATTTGGCTTAAGTTTGTACAAACTTCGAGGAATCCATACACTAACATACACCCACAACTTACGCAAAATATCCCACATATATTTGATTATCACGTTACTCGATTTTATTCCACATCCCTAAGTCGCTTAAGATTAAACCATGGCAATTTTCCTGCACATTTAGCTAAAATAGGAATGCGTATCAACTCTCTCTGTTCATGTGATAACTACTCTACTGCAGATTTAAATCATATAATCTTTAATTGTGAACTTAATAAAAACCATACGAAAACACTAATTGCTAGACTTCAGGAGCGGAATGTAAGTTTACCGCTGAATATTTCACATCTACTAAGCTTCAATACCAAAACTATTAATGATATTATCATACAATTTCTTAAAGATTCTAAAATAAAAATTTAATATGACATCTTCAATCTTCAACTTTCAAATATCTGTGGCAAAAAGTTTATCTAATGCCATCCCCTCTTTGTGAACACACACAAGTCCCAAGAAAAATGGTAAATTGTGCCACAAGAAAATAGCTTCAAATCAATTTCAACAAATTTTCCCAATCCATATTCAGGGCAAAACTATCATTGCCAATAATTTCGGTAACATTATTCCAAGGCTATTGAATGAAGACCAACTACATGTAACTGTTAGAATTTCTAAAATGCTGCTATTAAGTTGCAATAGCAGAAAATAGCTATTTGTATAACAAGGGAGGAAAGTGCTACTTTTCCTCCCGAGAATGAAGTTTAAAAAGGAGGAAAGGAAGGAAAGGGAAGGGAGGAAAAGGCACTTTACTCCCATGTTATACATATGGTTTTTCCACGTTCCTCAAATAACAAGTCATTTTTTCATTTCTACTTAATTTATTTACGTAACTAACCAACAAAATTTATTAGACCTAAAACAAACAAGTAGGTACAATATAACTGTCAACTGTCAAATATAAGTCAAATTATTAATGTAAACATGGTTAAATCAAAATAACAATTTACTGTTTTTTACCATTCTACAAAATACAGGGTGTTTTATAAATAAACGTTAAAATGTATAGATACTTACGTAATAGAAAATAGATATTGTACAGGGCGTCCATAAGTTGTATTTCATGAATGAAATACCATGACGTCACTTTTACATTTCCTCCCTAGTGAGGAAAAATTTTTTTCCTCCTAGGGAGGAAAAGTACAACTTTGCTCCCTAAAATCAGGTCCGGAAAAATATACTTTCGGTAGAGGTAGGTGGAAAAAGTATTTTTATATCGTAAATATAATAGTATCCCGTTTTATACCGCTATCGCGGCTTTGGGATTATAGCAGGGTAGTCTGCTGCTACATCTAGGGCATACGGTTACAAGGAACGTAACAGGGCTAGTGCTACGCTTCAACCGCCTATTATTACCCTTGGTTTTACCCACGGTACTCATTTTATTCAGGCTGAGTCGACCTGGGGCCTATAGACATTTTTAAAAATGTCTAGATGTTCTCGCGGCGCTGGGCTTCAATCCCCGGCCTACCTGCGTGGAAGTCAGACAACCTACCGCCTGATCCAGTGGTGGGCAAACTTTTTTAATGGGGGGCCAGAAAGTTCAAGAAATTTCTATAGGAGGGCCAGAACTATAGAAAAAATGTTTTTTGTGTTAAAGCTATATGTATACTGTCCATGTCGATGGACCCTCGGCGGGCCGGATTAAATACTTTCGTGGGCCGGAGTTGGCCCGCGGGCCGTACTTTGCCCATCACTGGCCTGATCTATCCGGCCCGTCATTTTTTTTATATCGTACAGTGGTTAAATATACGCATTATCAAGGAATCGCTCTCATAAATGTGAACTTGATCTCAAGAAGATTAAGTATACATACTACCGGTGTGGGTTTAGGTTTAGAGATTCAGTCCTCCCAGAAAATCACACAACTGGTAGCAATGAGGTTAGCAAAATCTAAATTCATAGTGACAGTAGGGGTCAAATATCAACTTCTTCTTTAAGTACCGTGCCCAAATTTTAGGCGCGGGTAGCTTCCATGAGAATTTGCCGATATCGTTCTGGATCTTGCGCGGTATTTAATAATTCATCTGCTGATAAACCAGTCCATTGACGAAGGTTTCGGAGCCATGAATATTTTTTCCTACCAATTCCGCTTTTTCCGTCGATCTTTCCGTTAAGTATTAACAACAGTATCATGTATCTGCTGCCTCTCATTATATGCCCCAGATATTCAAGTTTTCTCTTTTTTATCATCTTCATTAAGTCGCCTTCGCCTTGCCCTACTATGTTTAAGACTTCTCTGTTTGAAATGCGTTGAACCCAAGATATGCTGAACATCCTACGATATCACCACATGTCGAAGGCTTCTAATTTGTTCATCATGTTAACCTTCATGATCCAGGTTTCACATCCATATACATAGTAATACAGGATACACATAACATATTAGGAACTTGATTCTTAGTTGTAAATTCAACTGAGAATTGCTCAGAATAGATCTAAATGTCATAAATGCCCCTCTGGCCATTTCTACACAGTTTCAGTTTCTTCATCCGGATTTAGTGTCTCGTTTATCCAACATCCTAGGTATTTAAAATGGTTAAATTTGTTATCAGTTCATTACTGACAATTAGTTGCATAGGGCAAAATATCAACAGTTATATCAACATAATAAAATATCAACAGTTATATAATATTAACAAGGAGAAATAGATGTAGATGCATGAGTAAAATTAGGGTGGAATAGATGAAGTGAAATGATGAAGGTGGTATGTTGTGTGACAGAAAGGTACCCATGAAACAGAAAGGAAAATTCTATACAGTTAAAAAGAAAGGAACAACGAATGCATGGTACAGAAATTAAAAAAGATAAAAATAAAAGGGAAGAAAAATATATAAGCGGAAGTCTAGGGGTGACACCAATTGATGCCAAAATGATACAGTATAGGTTTAGATCAGCGACACTCAACCTTTTTCTTTCCTGGGCCACATAGTAGCTATTGCCGCAGCTTGCGGGCCGCAATCAAGATGAAGTTTTATACAGGGTGTTTCATTGGGAAACGGAAGTACTTGAATGGTGAATAGAGGTAAATGAGGCGATTCTAGACATACTAAATTTATTGCTCCACCGACTTTATAACCGAGTTACAGGGTGTTTTATCGATTTTGCCCATTTCATTCTGGACCCATAACTTTAGAACTACCTTGTATATTTTTTTTGATATTTGGTACATATATTTCACATTTAGAACCCAAACCACCCGACTACTAATCACAAAAAAAATCCAGGACCGGATTAAAAAAATTATAAATTCATTGTGACCTTGAAACAACATCCTGTATATTGAAATTTTCAAAACCCGTTTGCACATTTGAAAAGAGCTTTAATGGAGCTTTCATTTTTTGCGCATACAATTCAATGACTTTAATTTTGAAATTATTTAGAAATTTTTAGGAACTCCTACTTTCAAAACAAAAATTTTGATATATATATTTCAAAATTAATGTCATTAAATTGTCTGCGCAAAAAATTGAAGCCAGTTATTAAATTTAGTTTTTATGCTCTTATTAAATGTGCAGACGTATTTTGAAAATTTTAATATACAGGGTGTTGTTTCAAGGTCACAATTATTTTAATTTTTTTTGTTAATCTGGACCTAAATTTTTCTTGTGATTACTAAACGGATCGTTGCAATGTAGTAAATAAGTATTGATTATTTGTAAAATGAGCATTTGTTCATTAACTTTAATAATTTATTATTAACAGTTAATAATAAGTACCTTACCTTTTAATCAGAGTTCTTAAAAATTTTAATATAGTATTTCAAATTAAAATCATAATTGTTTGCCTCACTCCCAAATACGCCTCAAACACATCGGCACACTATCAAAGAATTAGAAAAAACACGTGAAATTTGACAAATAATTTGATCACAGGGCCCTTTAGTTAGCATTCGGGCCACATAAAAAACGCTAGAGCGCCGCATGCGGCCCGCGGGCTGCAGGTTGAGTATCACTGGTTCAGATGGTTGGGGCATGTTCAACGTCGAGATCCTAATTATCCAATACTAATAATTACTGGTTTCCAAGTTCACGGAAGCAGTGGGAAAGAAAAACTAAAAAAACCTAGGGGAGTTGCTTAGGAAGGACTTGTCGGTAAAGGTGATTGATATTGGGATGACCCAAGATGGAAACTTATGGAAGAATGTAATTAGGAAAGCTGATCTCGCGTAGGGATAAAGGTAAAGAGAATAATCACGAGAGATAAAGTAAATAGGGTAAGACATTTGTGTGGATATTAGAGAGTTCTTTATGAAGTCCAATTAATAGTGTAATTTTTATATTCTAATAGTTTTTAATTTAATGTATCAACAACGTTCAGGGCATTAGATATTTATTAAAAAGACGAACTTTATGTTTACTTTTTTTTATCGTAACGCAAACTTAAAAAGTTAAGGTTAAAGCAATGCCACCACATGCTGACTCGCACTCACACACATACACACACGCGTAAACATTTTTTTGATTAGCAACATGTACACTCATTGTCTTACTTACACCTTACACGAGCACAAATAAATAAAAATATAGATACGGCTGCAAAAATTGTATACGGAACAACAAATTAAAAAATAATCACCTATAACTTGATGACAGTTTTTGTAAGAACAATCAGTAATTCCAATTATAAAGAAAAACATATTATCGCAAATCAAATGTCAAATATATGTAAAGAGTAGGTACACAGTTTTTTCCTGGTTGTATGCATCAATTTTGATTAGATTTTAGAAACTGATATGTTGTTAAAACGCCTGATTAGTCAAAAATAATTTTAGTGAGTTATAATTTCCCTTTGACGAATTAATCAAACAAAAGTATTTACCATGTGTCATTATCCATACCATATCAATAAATTTAATAAAGCCTATAATACATATGTATACAGAGAGGGGCTAAATTATGGAATAAATTCATTTTCTCTAAAATGAACGACTTTGGAGAAAAATCCCGAAACAGGTCGATTTTTATTTCTAAATTACAATTTTTTTGGCATATATTTCATACTAGTGACGTCATCCATCTGAGCGTGATGACGTAATCGATGATTTTTTTAAATGGGAATAGGGGTCATGTGGTAGCTCGTTTTAAAGAGAGTTCAATTCTCTATTCAGTAATATAAACATTAATATCATTATTTATACAGGGTGGCCAAAAAAATTATTTTTGGATTAACTTAATTGACGCAAGAATAAGAATATATGCAATTTACTTAACTCAAAATACATTCTACTGCTGTCAGAAATTAGAAAAAAATGTTTATTTGGCAAATAAATATTGCTTTTCGCTTAAATTAAATGTTCAAACTGCTAAGAGGTAGGTGGGAGGCTGTGTGTCATTTAATTTAAGCGAAAAGGAATGTTTATTTGTCAAATTAACATTTTTTTCTATTTACTAACAGAAGTATAATGTATTTTGAGTTAAATAAATTACGTACATTCTTCTTTTTGCGTCAATTAATTTAAATCAAAAATTATTTTCTTGGTCACCCTGTATAAATAATGATATTATTGTTTATATTATTGAATATAGAATTGAACTCCCTGTCAAATGAGCTACACAACCCCTATTCCCATTAAAAAAAATCATCGATTACATCATCACGCTCAAATGGATGACGTCACTAGTATGAAATATATATGCCAAAAAATTGTAATTTAAAAATAAAAATCGACCTGTTTTGGGATTTTTCTCCAAAATAGTCCATTTTAGAGAAATGGAATTTATTCCATAATTTAGCCCCTCTCTGTATACACCGTTATTATTCGTAAACGCCCTTCTGGTAGGAATCTATGGAGGAGTATCGCCAAGCCGCAAGCCCTTATACCTTGCCGTACCGCTTCTCCATAGGCCGATCAGACACCAGCTTATTCCAGATCAAGCCGTAGATTCTGTAGGATTTTATTCTACGACGTTGGCCTATTTTATTTTTTTAAATGACCGGGCCGGGGATCGACCCTCGATCGTAAATCCGCTAGATTTGTCGATCGAGCGCCTCAACCCGCCAAGCCATCTGACCGACGTGATAATAAAACATGAAAATCTAAAATAGTATATCTAAGAACCTCTATTTTCTTTAACAGTGTCATTTATTTCTTAAGACCCTCTTGATATAAAATCCAACTATGTTTTGCGGTAAATAAATTTTTGCCGTGTCTAAAAAGACCGTGAAGACCTTCTGCGAATATGAGTATTATACAAATTTGGAGCAATCCATCTCTAAAATTAATCCCATATATCCTTGACTTGGGGGTATATGGGATTCAGATCTGGTGAGTATGAAAGCCATATAGCAGATGGTAAGGTTAGTATGAAAGCCACAAAGTAACTTTCACAAAAACAGAAGGTTGCACAAAAATAGAAGGTGATAGGTGGTAAAAAATCATTCCAGTACACAATCACCATATGGATACACACCTTGTAATACCTCTTTTGAAAATAAGGGCATCTCATTTTTTTTTTTCATTTATTTTTTTAAATTTCTCTGATATCTTTAACAACAAAGAAACTAGTTAGACGGTTTTACTCTTTAACACGTTCGGTGCCCATGACGCACGAGTAGCGTCGCGAAGGTTTTATCAAAGGTACCGGTGTAAGTGGCGTCAGTAGTACTGTGTTACGAAATGAACGATTTAAGTACGTGGTACCAGTCAAGTGGCGCTTTTTCAAAATGGGCACCGAACGTGTTAATATGTGTTTTAACTGACGACATGCGATACGTGACGAGGCCATGTCTTATCATACCACTAAGATGAAATTATTTCCTATGGTGCGAAGGGAAAATACTGTTCAAAGAAAAACAATAATGTGTAATGTACTTCTCGCTATACAGCCTCCACCTAGACACCAAATCCGTACTTACTCTCAAGGAAATTTAATCCCAAAACATCACAGACCCTCCATTAAACAATCTCGTCTCTCTTATGTTGACTGTGCATACGCATACCGCTTACCTGGTCGACAAATAACTAGGTGTCGATAAGAACTGTTTACGTTATGTGCTTTTCTGTTTTTAAAGTTTTACTAACTGTTATTTTTTATTGTTAATTTAGTTTTATTTCAGTTAAAACACATGTTAAAGAGTAAAACCACCTATTTTATTTGTTTTTAAAGATATCAGGGACATTTAAAAAATAAAATGTTCACAAAAAATAACATTACAATACGATTCCGATGTATACTCAAATTTATACCTCTTCCTCCCTATAGGGTGTCTCAAACTTAACATAAGAAAAACATTTTTTCCTTCCACCCAGTATAAGTCCTAAAAAGAAGTTTGAGTAAACCTTTTCACAATTGTATAAATACTAAAGAAAAATCTAAAATATTAAAAAAAATTATCGGAATCGGTTAATCTGTTCACCAAAACATCGACTATGAAAATAAGCATAATTTTTGATATCTCTAATTGATGCCTCGTTGTACCGGATGTCCCAATAAGAATGGCTCTCGGCCATATCTCAGGAACGGTTTATAGTAGAGCTTTGAAATAAAAAATTTTATAACAAAAGTTGCCTCAGGAAAAGCCTGGAAATTATTTTCATAATTGTGGGTCCACCGCTAGAGGGCGTAATTGAATATCAAAAATAAAAAAATCTAAATTTTACAAAATTTTCCTAATGAAGGGGCACTGGAAATCCGATTATTGTATTCTTCATCAAATTCTGCGCATATTTGATTTAACAAGTTTAACTCTACCTTTGCAAATAAGAGGTGGTGGTGAGTGGGAACGTTGTTATGAAAAAATGGCTGTAAGTCCGGTTCTGCTAAATCAAATTTTGAAAACTGGGTCTTGTTGAAGACAGATATTTTTCTTCAATGTAAGCGTGATAATTTTAAACCATCCTAATAAGTAATAAGCCAGCTGGGAGGCGTTATTTAATTTTTTTCAGAAATCTAGTTTTCTTTGGAAAATATTAAATACAAGTATGCATTTTTAATCATACTTTAAAAAATTAGATTAAATTAGCAATAGAATAGCGAAAACCGCATGTCGATACCTTTTGTCTATCTCAAGATATCTCGAGAAACGTGTAAATTTTATACATAACTGTTACTATCACCGGTAAACTAAGTTAATGAAAAGTAGTGTGCTGTGGAAAAAAACAAAATAACTTTTCCAGATGTCAACGTATAAAAATATAATTAATTAAAACAACAATATAAAGAGAAACAATACTATTAAAATTAAATAAAACACAGAACAAAAAGAACTACTTAGTGACGACCTAAATATTCAAATTGTTGCCCATCATACACTACTCTAGAATATATTATCCAGAGAATACTAAACGCCATTCAAAGCATATCGAGAGCAGAAATTGAGACTGCTGTTCAATCTACTCTTGAAAGAGTAAATGTTTGCAACGAAAATGATGGGCAAAAATTTGAACGTTAATGTCATCACTAAATAGTTGTTTTTATTTCTTTGTAATAGGGCTTTTCGAGCCTCTGTCATATGCCGTATAATCCGTGTATAATATTAATATACGAGATATGAACGAGGCTCGAAACAAATGAGAAGCGTTGAAAAGACCTAATATACGTTGACAGCTGGAAAATGTTTCTTTGTTGTTTCCATAGCACACTACTTTTAATGAATTATTTCGTTTACCGGTGACAGTAACAATTATTTTTTTAAATTTACACGTTTTGTAAGATATCTCGAGATAGAAAAAAGGTATTAACATGCGGTTTTCGCTATTCTGTTGCTAATTTTGTCTAATTTTGTAATATGGTATTAAAAATGCATGTTTGTATTTAATATTTTCCAAGGAACACTAGATTTCTGAAAAAATTAAATAACGCCTTCTAGCTGGCATATTACTCAGTTAGTTGGTTCGAAATCATAACTTTTACATTGACGAAAAAAATCTGTCTTCAACAAGACCAAGTTTGCAAAATTTGATTAAGCAGAACCGGACTCACAGCCAGTTTTTCATAACAAGGTTCCCACTCACCCCCACCTCTTATTTCCAAAGGTAGACCTAAACTTGTCAAATCAAATATGCGTAGAATTTTATGAAGAATACGACGATCGGATTGCCAGTGCCCCTTCATTAGGAAAATTTTGTAAAATTTAGATTTTTTAATTTTTGATATTTAATTACGCCCTCTAGCGGTGGTCCCACAGTTATGAAAATAATTTCCAGACTTTTCCTGAGGCAACTTTTGTTATAATATTTTTTATTTCAAAGCTCTACTATAAACGGTTCCTGAGATATGGCCGAGAGCCATTCTTATTGGGACACCCGGTACATACATATTATTACGGGTGTTTTATAATGAATGGGCCATAGCTTAACCTTAAATATCTGAGAATAAAATAGGTAAATTTAAGCTAATTTACCTTAGTACGAAAGTTGATAATAACCGAAATACATGATGTTAAAGTTAAACTTCTATTTTATTTATTTTTGAATATTTCCTTACAGGCATGGGATAACAACATGGAATTTGGTAAGTAGGGGGTTTTTTAGACGAGAAACCTAAATTCACCACCAGAAATTATATATCACCCAGAGGGCGCCACATACGTCTCTCAGCACTCATTTCATACGTTCAATTTTTTTATCCCCCACTTTACATAATTTTGACATCATAACTTTTGTTCCACTATTATTTTTACTTAAAAAAGGTACATATACTACATTCATCTCGCTAAACTCTATCGCATTGAGAAAAAGGATGATATTTACGTAAAAAGTAACGAAGAATAAAAAAAAAACGTGCTGAAATGATTATTAGGACAGTGGCGTAGATTGTAAGGGGGGAAAGGGGCGAAAAGGAAGTATATATCCCTACAGCACGCCTCTGGTAACAGCGGAAAACTATCTTTTAAGACTAGTTAAAGTACCCTAGCATGTGTAAACTGTGTCAAGTTTGAACAAAATATATTAAAAGGTGCTTTAGCTTTAACCATGGGCTAAAATCACTTTAGAACATTTGTAATATCTCGGTATATATCTCTGTATATCTGTATCTCGGTAAGGAAGAATATTTTATTCAAGTGTTTTGGGGTATATCTTTGTATTTTGTGCTAAGGTTTCTCCAGTTACGATATGGACAATTGTTAATGAAACACCCTGTATATGTTTATACTACATACAGTATGGTGCAAATGAAAGGAATAAATTCGTTATTTCGTAAACTAGCAACTTCAAGTAAAAATCTCGAAACAGGTCGATTT